>NW_024063525.1:3452083-4142500 GCF_006381635.1 Hibiscus syriacus
CCCCAATTCTTGAGAACACTCTTTTCTCAAAGAGAAATACAAATTTGCAAACTTACAAGAAAAACCTCACAAGGCAAATATGTTTGCACAATTCTAGAACAAAGAAAGAACACTCAAGAATAAATACAATTGAGCACAATAAGTGTTCTTGAAAGCAAAATGAATATTGAATGAAAAATAGGCTTAAAATGCTCAAACTTGAGGTTTGATGCTTTCTCTTTGATTCTCTCTTGATTCTAATTGCTTGATGTTTCTTGTTGTTGATCAATGGTTTCAGAACTTGTTTAAATACCCCTTGAATCAATTCTGAACGTTGGTGATAATTAGTGGAGTCAATAGAGCCGTTTAAGTGTGAAAACAATTAATTTTTCTAGGTGGAGCGTCTCATGCATCGATGCATGATCAATGATGCATCAGTGCATTCGTGTAAAATTCAAATATTTTGACCGTTGGAACACTTGATGCATCGGTGCACCAAGTGTGCATCGATGCATGAAATGCATTCGATGTTTGAAAAATAGCTTGGTGCATCGATGCATGGCTTGTGCATCGATGCATCAAATGCATTTGATGTTTTGAAAATATTCATAGTGCATCGATGCATGGAGAGTGCATCGGTGCATGGAATGCATTCGATGTTCAATTAATTCATCGATGCATGGACTGATGCATCGGTGCATGCCTTTGAATAATTGATTTAAGGCTTGTTTTTGGTTCAAAATACTTTGTGAAAATTGTTTCAAAAATAGTTTAAGTACAAATCACAATTTTACACATTTAGTAAGGATTAAAATTGATCTTGAAAAACTTGGAGTAATAATTTGATATTCGGTTAATTGAATCGAATATAAATTTGTAAAATCATTTGTAAAATCTTAAAATTCATTTAACTTAATTTGTTATATCGAAATATCAAAAATGTTTTCAACACATTTAAATAATTTTATTAATTTTATTAAATAGTTTTATATAATAGGTCTACTTATTAATTTAATTATCATAATAAATATTTTATCATAACATTTAAAAAGTAATCATATTAATTTTTTAATTACATCATAAACTAAAAAACTTATAATTTTATTAAAATCTTATAATTTCTTCCATGGTAATATATAAGTCAGGTAAATATCATATCAGGTTATTAACAAGTCAGATCATTTACAGGTCAGGTTAAAAACAGGTCAGGTTGAAAATAGGTTTGGTAATACCAGTTATTTACCAGATCAATCTCGGGTTCGGGTTTATATCATTCGGATGTAGTTCGGGTTCGGGTATCATATTTTCAGTTCAATTCGGGTTCAGGTCATTCTCAGGTTGGATGCAGGTCGGGTACGAATCCATAATTTTCAGGTCCAACACCAGTTCCGACTCGAGTCGGTTTCGGATCGCCACATCGCAAGTCAAAAACAGTTTTGACTCGAGTCGGTTTCAGTCAGTTTTGCAGGTCGGGTAAGCTTTTTACAGCCCTAACAGTGATGAACAATGCTAATTTAAAAAGATGTCCAATTCGTTAATATTGCGAGAATAACAAGTGATATCATCATCAAATCATATTAAATTAAGAATATATATTTTTATTTTCTAGACTAATTCATTGTTTAAAATTTTCAGTTTAATGTTTTCGTATAAATTAGAGTATATCATTCGAATATTAAAATTTAATTAATTTTTGTGATTTGATATTCACTGGATTATGTTTTTTAATCAACTTATTGATTAAAATATTAGACGTTATCGATGTTGGGTTAACTTTTTACTCTTGATTTTAACTTATTTATGCACTAATCGCATGATTAATCCATAAATTGTTAATGCGGTTAAATTTTAAGTGCATGATTGCTAAGAAAATTTTACATTATTACTGCAGTTTTAATTCACGTAATTGTTGCAATTGTTTTTCAATTGTGATATTATTTTTATTTCTGGAATATTCGCATATATTAATTCAAATTATATTGACATTAGTAGCGTCGTGTTTGAGAAATATTTTTTTTCCTTCTTATCACTTTGTTTTCGATTAATTCGAGTTTTGAGTATGATACAATTAGAGTGATGATTAAAGGGGCCAAATTTAGTTTTGTTTTGTAACTTTGTAATAAATTATAATGATAATAATTGATTTTTTGTGCCATAAATTTCTTTTTAATATATTATTCAATTAATTATGAAGTTGATTTTGATTTCTTGTATTATGATTTGGTTTAATTTAGTGAATTCATGATTAATAAAATTTTGAGGAATAGTCAAATATTTAGGTTTTTGGTTTCTAATAACGTCGTTCAGACAATCTTATCATGAGTTACTTTAGAAATCGTGACGTGATTAGAAAATTTAATTTTAATTTTTCACTGTTATGGATTATAGAATATATTATTTGGCATTGATATATTTGATTTAGTTTTATCATGAATTTTATTTTTTTTATCTCCGGTTGTGATGAAATATGAATTTGGAATGCAATTTATATTCAATTTGGATTCACTTTGACTTTCCGTTAAATATTGATTTAAAAAAATAAATGTTTTGGCAATTTATGTAGTTATGAATTAATTGTATGCTTAAGGAATTCTTCAAAAATAATCAAAGACTTAAGTTTCCAATTTTTAAGCACCAGTCATGTAATCTTATTATGAGTTATTTCAGATACTGTAGTGAAATAAAAAATTTCAGTTTTAACATTTGATTGTTATAAAAATATTAAATTGAATACTAATTTTGAGACAGCTTAATTAAAGCAATAAACCATTAGAGTTACCTGAGTTATGGAAAATATTTAGTTTTCATAAAGTTATGTACATGTAGCTTAGGATATGTTAGTACTGATCGACGCAAAGGAAGATTAATAGTTGATATATTCACATGTACAACTTTGATAATGAGCATATGATAATTATTCGGTTTGATATGTGAGTAATAAATCGGCCTAAATGATGATTTTTGCTTGACATGTTCTTATTATCAGTGTTTGATTGTCGTACCAAATATCACTTAAGGTGAATATTTTGTTTAAAGGTTAAATATTAATGGAGTATCTGATATCTTAAGATAAGATTTTAAGTACATTCAAATTTATTATTATTTTGGTTATCTTTCAATTTACTTGAAAGATAAAATTAAGAGAAATTGATTAGTTAACAATATTTATATGGTTATATTTATATTGTTAATCCAATATATGTATATATTCAAATCGATAAGTTTAGTTTTTATTATTGGTTAATTGAATATATACATTTTGAAACAAATTAATTCATATTATGGCTATGTCTGATATTTTGATAGATTAATTGAAACACAATGCCGCCAAAGTGACATCTTTTGTATAGATTGATTTATTTAAAATATCAAGATGATTATGTGTTTCTTGTGATTCATGTGTTTATTAATTGACCCAAAGAAAAGTTAATATTTGACCGAATTTCAGGCACACATGTGGTAATAACATGTAACAATTATAAGGTATTTTATGCGATCGTTACATTAGTCCAAAGATTAGTCTATTGTTCAACATAGCTTATTGTCAATGTTTGATTACTAAACAAGAGTACCATTTACTATTAATATTACTGTCTAAAGACTTGATATTGATGTAGTATTTAATACTTTTGAGATGAGAATTAGCAATAATTTTAAATTTACTTGTTTACTTAAGATGTGAGCTTCAATTTTATTTATGTTTGGTTATGTATTCAGCTAATTATTTATTTATTGCTATCATAATATCTTCTATTATACATTTTCTACTCATGCTTAAGAAAACAAATCTCATATAATGAGAAAATGCACTTACATAAGATTTTGGTTGTATGAACATAAACTTTACATTAAGGAAAGAACAATTTCTACTTCTCATGGGAGATAACATCCTTAATTGGTATAAGAGATTTTGAGAGTTGAATTTTGTTCAAATTTCATAAGTTTAATAGTCATGAAGCATAACATTTTAGAAGCTTTTAGGAGCACAAAACCTAAAAATATTACTTAGGTCAATAGTTTCCTTGATGAATTTTAGAAATAATAAGTTTTAAATGGCATCACTTTTGATTTCTTTGACGTCTATAATGTATAAGGGTCAATGAAATATGAGGGAGTACATTTGGATATATTTTATATTGCTTAAAGACTTAAGCCACTTAAGATCGAGTTGTTTTCTTATAATTTCAGTATCACTTCCCATTGAGTTTAATCAACTTAAAGGGAGAAATGAACTTTAAATGAACTCATTTTTCATTGTGTGCAAGAGGCTAAGGTTGAAGCATAATAAGATTTAAATTACTTATTTGAAAAGTGCATTTAAAGATAAGAGAAAAAATAAAATTAGAATATAGTTGTTAAGGGTTCAACTTAAAAGAAGCAACGATATGTTACAAAAGGTTTTTTTCTTTTGAGATAAGTTAGGACATATAAGGAGAAATTGAGTTCTACAAAAGTAGGCAACTACTTTGGTTATTCTAAGCAATTAGGGGTTATGATCTTATAATTAGGAATATATTTAAGGTGATATCTATAACATTATTTTTTAGGATGTTGAGTTTGGAGGGAGAAATAAGGTTTAAGGAATTGGTTTTGAGGAGAAGTTGGATTATAACTGAATTATTATTATCATTTTTATGATAACCATGTGTTCATACTTGTATTTAATCAAGAAGTGAATCTAGAATCTCAACAAGATTATTTTTAAACAATTATCCATTAAGATGAGAAGTTGTTACAGAAGAAAAAATTTGATGAAAGATTCATGAGATGAGATAAATATTATATTAAATTATTATATTTCTACAAGAAATAAGGATAACAACAAAATGATGAAAGATGATCTAATCAACTTTCGTCATGTCATAAAAGTTATGACTCTCAAAAGTGGATTAATGCCATGTAAGAAGAGTATAAGTTCTAGTACAAGATAATAAGGTTTGAGGACTTATCCTATCATTTGAAGCTACAAATTTGATTGGTTATAAATGAATATTTATAATCAAGATGGATAAAAATGGTGATGTTGACAAGTGTAAGACATGTATTGTATGTAAAGGATATACTCAGAACAGAGGTATAAATTTTGTAGAGACTTTCTCTTTGGTTTCATTGAAAAACTCTTTTAGGATAATCATGATACTTGTTTCTCATATTTGATTTTGAATTACATAAGTTGGTTTTCAAAATTATGTTTCTTAATGGTAACATTTAAGAAATATTTTTATATGGAGTAATAAGAAAGCTGTGTCAAATGATACAAAATTAGTGATATGCAAATTAAGGTAATCCATTTATGAGTTTAAGTATGAATCTCGTTATTGTATAAAAAATTTCACCAAGTGATTATCTCGTTTAGTTTTGAGATGAATTTGGTTGAAAATTGTATATACTATAACTTTAGTGGGAGTTAACCAAATAATACCCCTTATTGCTAAATGAACATGTTTAGTCTTGATCAATGCCCTAAGGATGATTTTGAAAGTAAGAAAAATCAAAAACATCCCTTATGCTTCAAAATAAATAAAGAATTTAATTTGTACTTGGGTTCATACGCATTCAGACATAGCGTACGATTTTAGGATATTAAGTAGATATTTAAGCAATTTGGGTATGAATTGTTGGATAGCAGCCAAATTGACTCAAACAATATATTTAAGAATAAAAAAAGGTCTAGTAAGTAGGAGATCATCATGTTTATTGACTCCGAATTATTGGAATATAGATGTAAACTTTTTGTCACACAAACTGCTAATTAGGGATTATTAAGAAAGACCACTTGAGTTATTTTGTGACATCTAAGTTGTAGTCCTTTATTCCATTTATAAGAGAAACGCCTTAAATCTAAGCATATATACTTTATGTTTCTGATTTTTAAAGAAAATTTAGAGTGGTTGTGTTTATAAAGCATATTGGTACAAACTCATAATTGTGTGCTTACTAAGGAACTGTCACCCAAGGTCTTACATGAGCACGCTACTCATGTGGGTGTAATATCAATTAAGGATATTCAATTTTAGTGAGAGTTTGTAATTTTAATGCCCTTTTATTATAAAAATAATTTCAATTATTTTAGTTTAAGGATATTTATTTTAAAGTTATTTTTGTAGAAATAAAATTTGTTTTGGTTTATCCACTCTGGTTTTGAAAAAAATTGATCTCACTAATGTTTAAAGAGGATCTAAAGGTCAAGGCCCGTGACATTCTCCCCCACCGAACCTAGTGACTCCCTCATCGCTCCACTCAACGATCATGGGAAACATCACCTTGGATAATTCTCAATGCCTTGGCTTGTTGCGGTCCTCCCATATGAACTGCTTGCCTTGGATTTTTCCACATGTAACTTCACGATCCCTCACACCATGCTTCACATCAACTTGGTTTCCTTTCGATGTCTCCACTTGCTCACGTCCTCCCCCATAAGAACTCGACCTCCCTATAAAGGTTGTGCTTGCTTCGACTCTTGCATCCAAGTGATGAAATGGGCTAACATGTCCTCAAGTACATCTCTATGATATGAAGTTTGAAATAGACATATGCAGTTCACATTGCATGTAATTACCATGCTACACTCCATGATTGATTTATGTCATTTGACTATGTTTGTATATGTGACCATTGATGGGTCTAGTCATGATTAATACGATGAAGATCGCTTTGATCCTATATATATATATAGTTGATGGACGAGATTGTTATGGAATACCTATTGCATGACAACAAATTTTGAGCTCATAAGGGAATACATTTATCGGGAAACATATGTTGCTTAAGTGGGAGATTATTGGATTAAAATCCATAATTATGGTCACATATTTATAATTTATATTGTTATCAATATATATAATATGACATAAATTAAGTGACCAATTATGTTATAATTTCATAAGGTATTAGAAATGTCATGGAAATAAAAGTGTAAATACTATTAAAGTTGTATTTATAATTTAATGAGGGGCAGAGTTATAAGTACATACAATAACTGATTCTTAAATCAATTATATAAAGTGGTTATGGTCCCATGAAATAGATTATCTTGTATGTACTCTTATCCCGCCAGAGAGTTTATACTTAAGGGAACTCTGTCTTCTTGGAAGATCATAATCAAAGAAAGAATCAATGTTTTCAACCCATAAATTAATTCAGGTACGCTTTCGCAAATTTAGTATTTATTTTATCCTTTATGATTTAACATGATTTGATCCATATTTTTTTTCATAATTATTATGGTTTGGTTCTAACATATAATAAACAAAATATATAATATTCTAGATAAATTTAGATTTCAATATTAAATTATTTAAAAAATAAATATAAATTTTAAATACAAATACTAAAATAAACACAAAATATATTTAAAATATTTTTACTTCAATTATTATTATTATTGTTGTTATTGTTATTTTGACTTCTTGCTTGTTGTAGTCTCCAACTATACCAATTTTTATACATTTTAGTTGACAACGTTAAGAAAACACAATAATTGGCGAGTTTTTATACATATATACATACATACATACATACATACATAATGTCAAATTCAACACACTCAATCCAACAAAATGAAAGCAAAATGATATGCTCATAAAGGCTCAAATCTCACCAAAGTGTTTTCATGCATTGAGCTAAGCACATTTCAACCAATAAAATCATGGAATATCACAAGAAATCCAACTTGATCAAAAGTCATGCTATCCACTATAAAGAATATCTTAACCTAAAAATTTATGTGTTCCCAAACAAGCATGGAATACCAAAAATATTCAACAAGACAAAGAAATTCAATAAACTTTCCGCAAATCCAACCAACACATTTTAGCATCAAAACATAGAGATAAGCAAAGGAAAATTCAATGAAGAATCTACTCCCTGTCACTTAAGGAATTTTTTCCCAAAATATAAAATTAAAGTACGAGAGAAGGATTAGAGAACTCCTCAAATTTACTGTCAACCACAGCCATGGCCACGGATGCGGTGGGAGGCCCTGGGACGAATATATGAAAGAATTTTAGCAATGTTTGTCTTAGTAGTGTTGAGGCGATTATAGACTTAATCCATTTGTGTTTGCATTTCTGAGTGAGGTGCTGCAGGTGGTGGTTATGGCGCATTGCGACGAACAAAAGCTTGCTCGCTGCGAGAAGTAAGAACACAAAGTCGAACAAAGTATGGTGCGCTCGAGGTTCCAACAAGTAAGACCATCGAATTCAAGCATCGCTCATCCAAGGCATATGTAGAAAAAGAATAAGTAAACCTGGTAACATCAAAATTAGTGATGCAAGAAGCTAAATATGTAAAATAAGAGCCAAGGATAAGCGGGCGATTGGACCAAATAACGATCTCAAAAGCCCGAGCAAACCAAAAAATTAAGTTCACCTGCTGTCCATCTAACATACACCATAAAAATAAAAGTTCAACTCCGCTCAAGGAAGAAGATGAGTCATTTTTTGCCTGGGTAATTGTATTCGAGGAAATGGTGTATATAGCGTAAGGTCAGGTCATGTATATGATGAGCCCGAGTCGAGCGAGTATTGAACGTATGACCATCCAATCCGGCGAGTACCTCGTAAGCCATATTAGAATCAAAGTCATACGGAATCTCAAGCAGAGCAATCAGATACTCATGATTTGTGACATCCATCACGAACCCCATAGTAAGATTAAAATCATAAATAGACATTGAAAAATGATTTCTGCATAATTGAAATGTTATGACATTAGAAGAGGTAACATTAATAAGACGATGCTATGAAAAAGTGAAAGTGTCATAAAATTCAAAGACAAGTTTATAAAATGTTCCATAATTAATAAGAGGATATAATAACCAACCAATGGCATCAAAGTAAACATGTACATATTCGTGTAAATGTAGAGTTTCCAAAGTTCGAGTTGGAATATATTTACCTATAAGAAAAGGATGATGCCTTACCGAATCAAAATGTACTAACTCATCATTGGTGAACTGTAAGTAACCTTGTAGAGTTTATTCAGTAGGGACAGCATACGAGCAACCACATCAGTTACGTTCTGAATTCTCATGAATAGGCGGTTGACTGTCAAGAAGAGGAAAATCATTCAGGATGGAGGAGTGAGACAGAGAAGTGTGTTGCCTGGGTTGCCTGGGTTGATGTCGTGAACTAGAAGCATGGTCAGGTGGTGTCGTCGATGGAAAATCGGTATCTAAATCTTCTATAAAACTATAAATGGGATGATATATTAATAATAGTTGAACGGAAATAAGATCAGAATTTACCTCTAGCATATTGTCCAATGCCACCGAATGCATGGAACACGATGGGAAGGTTAACTGTTGTGGATGAGAGGAAGAAGTGGCCATATTTGGCATGGACTAGAAAGATGGAGATGGTGAGCACGACGGACAGGGACGACAAATAGTGCTTGGTTTGGGGCAAAGAGAGGCGGTGGGTGCGAATGTCGAATGGTATAATGCAGAGAGAGGCAGTGGGTGTGTGGCCTCGGCCTCGCGTCGGGCTGGATCAGGTTGCAGTAGTTGTGGCTTAAAATTACTGGGAACTTCAACGAAAGCTTGCACGTTAATCCGGCGACGCCCATCGAGGAAAATTGGTGGAGGAGCAACGTCATTATGTTGTTCATTTTGCGAACCATTATGAATTGCAGTGAATGGGTAAAAGTACATCGGTACAGGTGGAATGTTGCGGTAAGGCCGATGACAACGAGCACGACAGAGAGCGACGGTAAGGCGTGAAAGAGACGGTTTTCGGGAGAAAATAAGAAAGATGAAGTGTTGGGAGTTTATGGAGTCTGGGTTAAAAGGGCATGTGGGGAAGGAAATAATAATTTGAGTGAAATTGGTTTTTAATAAATTAAAATAAGGAAAAATGTTTAAAATTTAAAAGTGAAGTGATAAGGATAGAGGTGGGGCCCATGGTCAAAGAAAAAGAAATAAACATAAAATGAAATAAAAATTTAAAAGGGCATGTTCAAAATATTTTGTCCATATTTGACTTTGGAAGATTATAAGAGTTATGTGGCTTGGTATTATAGTAAATATCAAGTTTCATTAATGGTAAAATGGACATTTCATATTAAATGAAATTTTAATTAATTTAAGCTTAAATTAAGGCCAAATTAACATGAAATGAAATAAATATTTCATTAAAACTTAGCCATTTTCAACTCTATTTCGTGCTCCCCATGAACAAGGTAAGAGAATTTTAATTTCATTTTTGAGCAATTTCCTTGGTTTTTGGATCATGCCATGAAATACAAAATTGTTCTATTCGTAAAACCAATCATTTGATACCATTTTTGTTTGCTAATTTCGTTTTCGTTCAAAGATCACAAATTCTAGGGTATATGTTCATATTAGGGTTTATGGAATTGATGAAAGATTTTGATGTTATTAAGGTTGAATCAAAGTTGATTTCATGTTTAAATCGAATCAAAATCGAGTAAAATCATGAAAACTCTAATGTAGAACATACAAAGCATTCGACCTTAACTATAGAGGATGAGAACAATTATGGAAAAATTATGCAGGGGCTGTAAATGATGTAGGAAATATTCTACAAGCCTTAGAAAAATTTTGGGACCATCTATAAATTTTGAAAAGTTGGGGCACCAAATAGGTAATTTTGGAAAAGTTGTGGATTGTTATTTAATTGTTCAATATTTGATTTACTATGCTAAAAATTAATGTTTGAGTATTGAAATTGAAGTTAGGATGTGAAATTGGTTTATTTTGGAAACCTTGTAAAAGTTGAGGTTTAAATCACAAATATGGAAAGGTTGGGAGCTTAAGTGATAATGTTATTTGAAGTTGGGATAAAAGGAACTTGAATGGTCCATTAAAAATATTAAGGTCCGTATTTATGTTGTGACAAGGAAATAGTATCGAAAAATTTGTTAGGAATTTATTTTCTAAAGTATGCCTATGTTAATAAGAATCTAACATTTGGTTTGAATTTGTTTATGTTTTGTAATGATGTTCATTTAGATATTGATTGCTTGAAATAAAGATCAAATATTATTATATATAAGGAGAAGCTAAAGGATGAAATGGGAAATTCTAAGGAAGGTTGCAAGCTAAGGACACCAGGTGAGTGCAAATTTAATTTGTACTTATGTTATCGAACAAACATTGGCTTCCGATAAGCAAGTGACGGAGTTACTATGGTAATGAGTGACTCCTAAAAGGTTATGTGATTTGTGATGCATGCATATATGTGCATTTGGTGAGCTAATAGAATTAGTGAACAATTTGAAAATGCAAATTGATGAAATCTGCTTAGAATTTATGTTATGGACAGTAAGTTTAGAAAACCACTATAAATTCTAAAAATATGATTAGAGAATGATTTTTATACTGTTGGATTATTATACTAGTCTAGTTCTGTTTAGAACAAACGTACACTAGTTCTTACGTGTATACAAAAAGATATGAATTTTTAATCGAGGATAGGTTAGAAAACGGGTAGCAGATTCTGTCGGTCAACTTTAAAAATTCACTATAAATTGTGGAAATTGAACTAGAAAGATTACCTTAATCGATAGTTTTGTATTTGAGTCTAGTTTCCAGTTGTATAAACTGAATAATTTTAAATGTGTATATTCATAAAAAATAATTTTTCTTTAAAGGTAGTGCAAATTACCAAAATATGAAATTATGACCAATTTTGGGATTTAACTGAATTAGAAGCAAAGTATCAAGTTAAAGCTCATTGAGGCTTATAGACTAATTTGAACTATATTCATCTACTATACCATTCCATTTACAAAGATTAGAACCATCACGGAAAATTCTCAATAGAAGTGCGATCCAACCAGTTTTGCTATATCATATAATAGATGCCCCATTTTGTTCACTCATATACATACCTAAATGCCAGAACCTTTGCTCATCTATTTGTGAGAGGAGAAATCTATGTTTGGTCCTTTTAAGAGAATGGTATGATATTCGGGTGTAACCTCTGAAGAACGATCAATGTTATGGTTTTACAAAGATTCAATCTTATCACTTGTTAAAAGCTATAAAAACATTTTATTATATTCATTGAACTAAAAAAAGGAATTTGTTTCACTCATCATAATCTAAAGAGTGACATATTTGTTTAAATATCTTTGAAACATATAAGAAAAATGAGAAAAGACAAAAAAAATACAAATAAAAGAAGATATTTTCATGGAGAGTATGACTATGCTTGATGGTGGATGGAATAAAATCTCCTTAATTCATATCAGAATGCCCCATTACTCATTAAAGGTCAACACCTTTGAATCAATCAAATTCTAGACCTTACGCTTCAAAGCCCCATAGTTCTCTATAGTGTGCCTGGTGTTTCCTCCGTGAAAACTACATACGAAATTAACATCGTAACCTTCGGGATATGGGGTGCTTTCAGCTTGGACTGAACCAGAGTCACAAAGTCTTTCTCAATTAGGATTGAGAGCAATTCTTCATATTTTATTGGAATAAGACTAAAATGAGTCTTTTCTCATATAACCTTTTGATATTTGGGATGATAACAAGTTGAACAATATCCCACCACATTGATTTTAACATCCTTATTAGTATTGGTGCTTCTAGTGCTCCTTATTTTTCCATTTTAGATAGCCCTTTCAATCATCTCCCCAGATGTAACCAACTTAGCAAAGATCTTGGAGGCATTTCCTATCATATATCCTATGAAAAGAGATATTAAAGTATTCAGAAAGAGCATTGTCATCTCTTCGTCAGCTATGGGAGGGTGAACCTATACCACTACCTCTCTCTCCACATCTAAGAATATTGCCTGAAGCTTTCATTGGACTTCTTCTCCATTCCATGCAACGTGAATCGAGTAGGTCTTGTATGCTTCTCATGCTTGTACTGCTCAAGGAGAGATAAGACAAATCCTTCCATGTTTTGATGCGAGTTTGACTTAGATGATTGTACCATCTAGAAGAAAATCCCATCAAGATATATTGAAAGTAGTGATTCAATATTTGATCATTTTCAGTATATCTAAAAACCATTCTACAGAAAATCGTGAGATGAGGATAATTGGTTCCACTATACTTCTCAAGATCAGACATCTTGAACTTAATCGGGATCATTAGGCCACTGACCAGGCTTAACTCCTTTACATCCATCCCATGAAAATCATTAGTTCCTTTCAACATTTGAACCATTTCTTCCATCTATTTCAATCATTCTTTTTTTTTTCAACTTCAGTAATTGTTGAATTAAGATTTTGATAAAACAATAATTTGTAAAATTAATTTTGGACTGAATTAAATTGATCAAAAATAATTCAAAGTCCAAATTTACTTGAAAAATATGTTTTAAATGTTTTTCAACTTAGTCGAACATTTTCCAAAATATACTCAATCCTTTTCGCGCTTTAAAGTTAAGTTTCCAAGCTTTTCTAGCTCAAATGGTCGATCTCTTAGAAAAAGAATCTATCCCTTTGACCATAGGATTGATCCCCTTGAAAAAGGATCAATCCCTTGGATTCCAATAGGTTTGAGATCGATCCCTTTACAAAAAGGATCGATTCCTCAAGTAAAAGGGTCTATCCCTTTTATAAAAAAGATCAATCCTTTGTGCATTAAATGTTGTTTTTGGTTGTATGTAACGACTATGATGATCCCAACGGCTAGAATTAATAGAGAAGGTATAAATTGAAGGTCAAAGCTTCCCAAGGTCAACAAGAAACATATTGAACCAACCTACCAACAACAAAGTTTTTTTGTGTGTTTAATTTGTCAAATTCTTTGATGTAATCACACTTGTGAGCTACATTGTTTATTTTTCTCAAGTGTGTAATGGGAGAGTGCTTAAATTATGCAAACATATTTATCTTTTAAGGTTTTCTCTTTGTTTGTTTTATTTGTATTTTCTCTTTGGGAGAGTGTGCATTCAAGGTTTTGGGCTATAAACCTTAAATTTTTTTAAGGTTACACATTGTCCTTAAAGGTAAGTAAATCTAGTGGATTTGAGAAATCCTTATTGTGCATGCTAAGGTAGTGGATGTAGAGTTTGTTTGAGAAACTTAAACCACTCTAAATCGGTGTGCAAAAAGTTTATTTTTTTCGATTGCTTCACCAAATTCTTAAAAAGGTCGATTCACCCCTATTGGAATTATTCGGTTGATCGATAAAGCTATCAATTTGTATTATAGTGAGTCTCTACCGATAGTTTAACCACCTTGAGATGGTCATATGAGAGCTCGATCAATTTCCTCTATCAGCCGAGAAAGATGGCTTCAACTTTCAGCTCTTATTATATTGAAGATTCTCAACAGGTCAACAAGCCACCTTATTTCAATGGTGCAAATTATGCCTGTTGGAAGAATAGGATGATGTTCTTCATTCAAGCATATGATTTAAGAGCTTGGGAGTCTATGATGAAGGGTCATTCTACTCCAACTAGAGCTTTGGAGGAATGGAGTGAAGAACTGAAGAAATAGTTCCAACTAAATGCTAAGGCCGTGCACATTTTGTGTTTTGCATTATGCCCAGATGAATATGGTAGAGTCTCCTCTTATTCAAATACCGAGGAGATTTGGGACAAGCTCCAAGTCGCTCATGAATGAATTGATGAAGTAAGGGAAACGAAAATTGTTCTTCTCAACCATAGCTATGAGAATTTCAAGATGAAACCTGGATGAAGACTGACAGATAGATTTTTCATAATTATCAATGGCCTCAAGGGATATGGAGAGATTATCCCTAATGAAAAACATGTGAGGAAGATGATTTACTCTCTTCCAAAATCTTGGTAATTGAAGAAGACGTCAATCATCGAAGCAAAGAACCTAAAGTCACTCAATCTTTATAAACTTATTGGTTCCTTGCTAACTCATGAATTGATGGTAAAAATGGAGGAGAAAAAAGAAGTAATGAAAGAAGAGAAGAGAAGAAAGAAAACAAAAAACAAGTTGGTTATGCTTTAAGATCCTCTATACATGAAGAATGTCATTTCAATAAAGACGATGAAGAAGAAGATAAAGAGATCGCCAAGCTCTTCAAAAGATTTAAAAGACTCATGTCGTCAAAATATAAAAAAAGAAAACATGAATCAAGATAGGAGAATGATCCCATCATATGATATAATTGTCAAAAAAACTGAGGCATGTCAAGTATGATTATCCACTATTGAGGAAGAATGGATCAAGTAAGCCAAAGAATAAGGCTTTTGTGGTTACATGGAGTAATGAAGAATCCATTGACGATGAGGATGATGAAGTATCCAACCTTTACCTCATGACCATCCAAGAAGATTCAAAGGTATCTTCTAACTCAAATAAATTAAATTCATATTCTTTTGATGAGTTACAAGATGATTATTATGAATTGATTTTGGAATTTGAGACCATGATTTCCAAATATAAGAAAATAATTTCCAAATTTAAAAATCAAAATGATTCTTTTTTGAAAACTAAATTGGATTTTGAAAGAAAAATGAAATTTTGAAAAACGATTTGGAGCTTTCAAAATTGAAGAATGAAAATTTTGAAAAAGAAATTTTTGATTTAAAAATTAAGATTGATAACTTAATAAAAGAAAACGAAATTATTTCTAACAATTCATCAAATTTAATAATGGAAAAATGTTCACATTGTCATTATCATGATCATAAGATTAATACTTGTCACATAAAGAATTTTTTTTATAAAATTAGACAAGTATGAGTTCATAAGGGATTTAGGGGCATTGAAACTAACACTCAAGGACATAAAGAAATTTGGGTACAAAAAATCAAGTAGGTGTGTTAGAGAAATGGTGATATATGACAATGTATTTGGAAGCTCTATAGCACACTAATGAAGGACACTTGAAGAAATGGAGACCTAAGAAATCAACCTAAATTCAAGTGGTAACAAGTTTTAATTTCATGCAATTTAGTGCTTTGTTTGATTTAAAATGTTTATATGCATGATTGAGTGTCCCCACATAGTGTTTTACTGCAATTAGTTAGGGGAGTTATTATTGAATGAGTTACAGTTTTATGGCCTTATATGCTTATAATGATAATTTTGGCCTTAAATTTGCAATATTTGATTGTTGATGTGAAATCATGTTCTCCATGCTTTGTATTGATCATATATGTTGATTTTGAGAATATGATGTTTAAATGTAGCAAAAATTGAAAATATGCATGTTTAGGATCTTTAGAGCCAATTGATTTGGACTTTAGTTGTGCAAATTATGGAATAAATTGATCAATAATAAAAATTTGCATAATTTGATGTTTCAAGTTGGCATTCATGCACATTTAGTATCCTCTAAGTCATGAAAATTAATTCCAAATCAATAATATAACTTAGGTTGCATATAATTCGAGTCTAGTGTCATCCAATTTGGTCCTTGGAATAAAAATGCAATTTTCCAGAAAAATGATCGATCCCTTGCATTTTCTAGGAAAAAGAATCGATCCCTTTGCATAAAGGATCGATCCTTTTTTCAAAAGGATCGATCCCTTTTTGTAAATGATCGATCCCTTTAGGCCAAACTCATGGAGGGAGCCCTTTTAAACTTGTTTAGGCGCATTTCATCTATACAAAGAAAAAATTTCAAATCTAAACCCTAAAAATACCCAAAAAATTCGATTTTCATAAAAAAAAAACTCTCAAATCTGAATGAATTTCTTGTGGGCTTTGTGCGAAAATCAATCCTCCTACATCATTTCAACATTTAATAACATCTTTTTTAAAGAATCATCACATTTGGGTAAGAAGTTTTCAAAACCCTAACTTTTCAATTTTTAAAATTTGTTTAAATTGGGTTAAATTAGGTAGTTGAATTTTTTTTTTAAATTCTCTATCACTTGTTTAATTGTAGGGAGCTTTACCCATAACCCATTTTTGAAAAATCCCAATTTTTTTATTTAATACCCAAAAGGTGTTCGATAAAAGTCCCCAACCAAAAACCACCCTCAAACCATTTGGCCATACATCATTTTTTAACCCAAATTTCAGTTTCAATTCTTCCCAAAATCATTTTTAACATCTCTTTTAGCTCAAACTTAATTTTGATAAAAAAAATTAAAAATGCCTAAGAGAAAGTCTATGACTTCAAAGAGACAATCTTTAACTGACTCTTAGATTGACCAATGTTTTATAAGCTCCAAAGCTCGTAAGCGTTTTGACTTCTTTTTTGCTTATCGACCAATCAAAGAAAACTGAAAAATTAACTTTAATTTTTTAAACGATTTGGGTTTTCCTTATGAGTAAAATTTGAAAGATATGAAACTCTATACTTTTTTTAACTTTCATGGCCCTACCTATCACACTTTGGTTTGAACTTTTTAATCCAATGCTCGTTCGTCATCCGATACTCGTGATAATACCATCTATCTGACCATTGTTTTGTATCTTATGGGTCAGCTCATTACCATCACCATTGACTTCATTTCTCAAACCTTCAACCTTCCTCTTACCAACAATAATAATATAAAAGGCCCTTTTCATCCCGAAATGCATCTTAGAAATAATAGAGCCACCCTTTTCTCCCTAAACAATCGTTTGCTGCATCTCATTGTCTCTCATTGCATCCGTGCTCGAGGTACAAAATTCTCTAACGTTCGTGAGATCGATTATTGGTGGATATATTGCATCCAACAAAGTCGTGAGTTTTACCTTGCTTCCATGATCTTCAACGATATCCCAAGTGTCATCAAATTAAAGGCTCGACCAAACCTTGTATATGGGATGTACCTTAGCCACTTGTTCGAGCTTCTTGACATCGACACTTCTTACGAGCCTTACACTTTCTCTTCTAATGAGAGGACCTTTGGTCGTGACATCATGGTAAAGATCAGCTATATGGAGGAGCTCGAGGGATCCATGCATTGGGTTCATAGTCGTCACGACATTATGAAAAATATTTTTAATTAAAATTTGAGCTTAATGTTTTTAATTCATAATTACTTTTATTATTTTTTCTAAGGAGGAGCATTTTTTAAAAGCAAATTTTCAAAGAGTTTCATATAAAAGTAATTTGTAAAATTTATTTTGGACTTTATTGAATTGATCAAAACTTTTTCAAAAATAATTTAGAGTCCCAATTTACTTGAAAATATATATTTTAAATGTTTTTCAACTTAGTCAAAGATTTTCAAAAACATACTCAATCGTGTTTTACATTTTGAAGTTAAGTTTCCAAGATTTTCTAGCTCAAATCCCTTAGAAAAGGAATCGATCCCTTTGACCAAGGAATCGATCCCCTTGTAAAAGAATATATCCTTAGATTCTAGTAGGTTTGTGATCAATCCCTTTACAAAAAGGATCGATCCCTCATGTAAAAGGATCGATTCCTTTACCAAAATGATCGATCCCTCAATGAAAATGTTGAGTTAATCGATCGATGGAATCGGCAAAGAGGGGGGTGAATTGGCAATTAAAAAATTTGGTGGAAGTTTTTGTAGAAAATTGAAAGTAATTGCACAACGATTTAGAGTGGTTCGACTTTCTCAACCAAAGTATACGTCCACTACCTTAGCTATCCACATTAAGGATTTTCCAACAAGTTCACTAATTTTTTCTTTCTTTTGAGGCCAAAGAGATAACCTTACAACTCCCTCAAGAATATACCCCAATTCTTGAGAACACTCTTTCTCAAAGAGAATACAACAAATTCACAAACTTAATGAAAAACCTCACAAGGCAAATGTGTTTGTACAATTCTAGAACAAAGAAAGAACGCTCAGGAATAATACAATTGAGCACAATAAGTGTGCTTGAAAGCAAAAATGAATATTGAATGAAATAGGCTTGAAAAGGATCAAACTTGAGGTTTGATGCTTTATCTTTGATTCTCTCTTGATTCTTGTTGATTGTTGTTTCTTATTGTTGATCAATGGCTTCTAAGCTTGTTTAAATACTCCTTCAATTGATTCTGAATGTTGGGGATGATTAGTGGAGTCAATGGATCTGTTTAACTGAGAAAGCAATTAATAAAATTAGTGGGAGCGTCTGGTGCATCGATGCATAATGCTAGTGCATCAGTACACTATGTGTAAAATTCAAATATTTCAACCGTTGGACCCTTAGTGCATCGATGCATAAAATGCATTCGATGTTTTAAAATAGCCTGAGTGCATCGATGCATGGCTTGTGCATCGATGCATAAAATGCATTCGATGTTCAATTTATTCAATGGTGCATCGATGCATGGATTGGTGCATTGGTACACTCTTTTGAAAGATTCATTTTAGGCTCGTTTTTAGTTCAAAATACTTTGTGAAAATTGTTTCAAAAATATTTTAAGATTAAAACACAATTTTACACTTTAGTAAGGATTGAAATTGATCTTTGAAAGACTTGGAGTAATATTTTGATATTCAAGTAATTAAATCGAATATACTTAGAAAATCATTTGTAAAATCTTAAAATTCATTTAACTTAATTTGTTATATCAAAACATCAAAATGTTTTCAACAATCTCCCCCTTTTTGATAAAACAAAACATTTGAGTAATTTTAAGATTTTCTTTGAACATAATTTTTGTAAACAATTTTGAAAATTTAATTTACTCCCCCTTACTATATTCTCCCGTTTTTTGTTAAATAAAAAAGACTCTAAAACATTTTTAAACAAGATTTTTTTTAAAAAATAAGATAATTGTTCTTTATAAAATTAAAGCTTAAGCTGCTAAGATCAGAAACAAAACAGAGATTAGCCATTAGTTTTCATAATCAATATTCATAAACATGTAATGGATAATTGGTCATATATGTCTAATGATGCAAAAATAAGTATTAATATCAGAAAGAAAATTCAAACCAAACATATATATATATTAAGATCTAATATCCAAAGCAACCAAAATATAAATCTAAACGAATTCAAACATCCAATAATCAAAGTAAAACAATCCAAAAGCATTCAAAAAGTTTTAACAAGTAAAGTTCTGAGTTGATCCAAAACAAAAACAAAGCAAGGTCTACTCGTCCATAGAAGGATCGGGAGGAGGAGGAAATCGTGCTTGCATCTCAAGAGTAAGAGCATCCATACGTGCAAGCATCTCCTTTTGAAACTCCATTTGTTGAGCTTTCAAAGTATCTAAGTGATGATTCATCGCGTCGTTGTTTGCAGTTAAATGGGATTCGATGGAAGCAAACCGTAGATCAAATGTCTCCAAAAATGAACGGAAATATGGAGGCACTTGATCCTCTTGTTGTTCCGGCGCATTGTCGGGATCGTCAGTATCTTGAAATAGCCCTTGAAGCTCAGGATCAACGTTTGCAGCCGGTGGAGGTGGAGTACGAGAGGAGCTAGGAGCAGGAGGTGCTCGTGAAGAACTCGCTCCCGGAGTTTGCTTAGAGGGTTGATAAACCCATTGACCAGTTTCCTCATCCTGTTTCCAATCAGCTTTCTTCAAGGAGGTGAGATTGATTTGGTTTTGAAGAGGAATGGGATTGTCAAGAGAGATGTTAAGACCGAGTTTGATAAAAAGATTACTAAGTAGACACTCATAAACTAAAGTTTCGACATGTTTAGAAGGGACAACATTTATGGTATCTACTAGTTCACTAAAAATGATTTGTGGCAAATTGATTTTCCTGTTATGTTGGATACAATGTATCCACCATAAATCCCTAATACGAAGAGTGAAGTAACCTACCTCCGGATGGTCTAAACCACCAAGAGATCATTAAATGGAGAAATCGATCGTGATGAGATCGTAGAGTGCTAACACTAGCATTAGGAAGATAGGGATATGCCACAGTTTCTTTTTCATTATATAAACCATTGTCATCTAGCCCAAACTGTTTGACTATAGTCTCGGAGTCAATATGAATATATTGTCCTAAAAGATAAGATCTGATTCCTATAGTCCCACATTGAGTCTAGTTTTGAATACATACCGCATTAGAGTAGAAAATGCGGACTAACTGATGATAGATGATTGGTTTTAGGTGAAACAATTTATCAAACTTCCAGGATTTGATAGTTGGAAGGTATTCGAAGTTGATATCTATCATGGCTTGCACAGAAGGAATACGCTCTTCCCAGATTTTATAAGATTGGAAAGAATTCATGTACCTATGGTATAGTTCTTCTCTACGATGTTCAGGCATATTAAAACAAGAACTTATAATGGTCATATTGGGATTGTTTAGATTTGAAGGTTGAGGAGGAATGGGAGGTCGATTTGAATGACTCGATAAAGAGGACCTAGGTCATTTTGGATTCGACTTGGTTTAAGGAATGGAATAAGATGAGTAACCTGCAAATATAAAACACATGCATGCAATATAATCAATCCAAAAACTCAATTGAGTCCGTAATAATTCAAGGTTCTCTAAACCGAGTCCTAATGGGCAAAGTTTTTGAAAAACTAGTTAGAAAACAATGTTTGAAAATTATAATATGTATAGTTTTTCATGAAAGCAACATAATTGAATCAAAAACATCAAATTTAAAATTAAATTAGGATTTTTGATTTTTTTTATTTCGAAAATAAAAAAATTCATTGAAATTTTGTGAGATTTTGATGAAATTAGTTGTAAAAACTAGTTTAGAAACATCATATAAGCAATGCCCGATATTTTGTTCATCCTAGAACTAATCTAAACTAGTTCTAAAATCAAAATTTAATAAAATAGGAGTTTTTAGAAAAATACCTTGAAAAATCTTGGATAGATGAGAATGAGAAGTTCTTTTGCACGAATTAATGATAGTAGCAGGTTTAGGAGTTGAAATGTGAATGAAATCCGACTAATTTTCGTTGATTTGAAGTAAAAGATAGATTTAGGGTAGAGATGAGGTGAATGGTAGCTTAAGATAGTTTGAAGGGTTTTAAGAAAATGATGAAAAAATAGGGTTTTTAACCAAAAACCCGATGGATGCGTCGATGCATGGCCATGTGCATCGATGCACATTCAAGGACTGTATGCTTAGTAACATGGTCTCTAACGAAGTGATGTCTAATTTCTATATGCTTAGTTCTAGAGTGTTGGATGGAATTTTTAGTGAGACAAATAGCACTAGTATTGTCACACTTAATAGGAATATTACCTATTTCAATTCCATAATCAAAAAGTTGTTGTTTCATCCATAATACTTGTGCCCAACAAATGTATTCTGCTTCAGTGGTAGATAATGCAACACAATTTTGTTTCTTTGAAAACCAAGAAATCATCATATTTCCAAGGAATTGGCAAGTATCGGAGGTGCTTTTCCTATCTAATTTGCATCCTCCATATTCCGCATCAAAGAAGGAATGCAAGCTAAAGCTAGAGTCTCTAGGATACCAAAGTCCTAAACTAGGAGTGTCTTTAAGGTATCTAAAGATTCGCTTAACAGCTAGTAAATGTGATTCCTTAGGACATGATTGAAATCTAGCACATAAGAAAAAACTAAACATAATGTATGGTCTACTTACGGTTAGATAAAGCAAAGAGCCAATCATGGATCTATATAATTTAACATCCACACATTTACCTCCTTCATCTATGTCAAGCTTTGTTGATGAGCTCATTGGAGTGTCATGAGGTTTCTCATTTTCCAATCCAAACTTCTTGAGCATGTCTTTGACGTACTTAGTTTGATTGATGAAGATTCCATCTTTTCTTTGCTTGATTCCAATCCAAACTTCTTGAGCATGTCTTTGACGTACTAGTTTGATTGATGAGATTCCATCTTTTCTTTGCTTGATTTGGAGTCCCAAGAAAATGAGAGCTCCCCCATCATGCTCATTTCGAATTCACTTTGCATTAGCTTAGAAAATTCTTGGCAAAGAACATCATTAGTATAACCAAATATTATATCATCAACATAAATTTGAACTACTAATAAATTTGTACCTTTATACTTTAAAAACAATGTAGTGTCAACCTTCCCTTTAGAAAAACCTTTTTCGATTAAAAAATTTGACTATCTTTCATACCAAGCTCTAGGAGCTTGTTTTAAACAATAAAGCGCTTTTTTCAATTTAAGAACATGATCTGAAAATTTTGAATCTTCAAAACCTGGAGGTTGTTCCACATACACTTCTTCTTTTATAAAACCATTTAAAAATGCACTTTTAACATCCATTTGATAAAGTTTAAATTCATTGAAACTCACAAATGCTAATAACATTCTAATTGCTTCCATCCTAGCTACGGGAGCGTATGTTTCATCATGTCTATGCCCTCTTCTTGAGTGTACCCTTGAGCAACAAGTCTAGCCTTATTTCTCACTATATTACCACTTTCATCAAGCTTATTCCTAAATACCCATCTAGTACCTACAGTAGATTTATTACTAGGCCTTTCAACTAATGTTCATAGTTTACTTCTCTCAAATTGATTTAACTCTTCTTGCATAGCCATAATCC
This sequence comes from Hibiscus syriacus, assembly GCF_006381635.1. Classification (NCBI taxonomy): domain Eukaryota; kingdom Viridiplantae; phylum Streptophyta; class Magnoliopsida; order Malvales; family Malvaceae; genus Hibiscus; species Hibiscus syriacus. Next base: position 3,475,346 of record NW_024063525.1, read on the forward strand.
AATGTTCATCATTTAATGCTTCTTTAATATTCTTAGGCTCTATGTAGGATAAATGCAACATAATTACATATATTTCTAAGAGAAGATCGAGTTGTTACCCCTTTGGATGGATCACCTATTATTTCACCATCCTTGACATAGTTGTACTCACTTGGGTAAGATACTTCCCTTTCTTCAATGGTTGAATTCTCAAGAGGTCATTACTCGATTAATAACTAACAAGCGGTATTGTGGCTTCCGACCAAAAATATTTTGGCAAATTGTTTTCACAAGCATGGTTTAGCCATTTCTTCTAAAGTTCGATTTTTCCTCTCAACAACTCCATTTTGTTAAGGGGTTCTAGGTGCTGAAAAATTATGGCTAATACCATTAGTATTACAAAATTCAGTAAATCCAGGATTTTCAAATTCAGTTCCATGATCACTCCTAACACTAGTTATAGAGTAACCTTTTTCGTTTTGGATTACTTTTGAAAACATGATGAATTTTACTAATGCTTCATCTTTAGTACTTAAGAATAAAACCCAAGTATATCTAGAATAGTCATCTACCAATACAAATGCATATTGTTTTCCACCAAGCTAGTAGTTCTAGATGGCCCAAAAAGATCTAAATGGATCAATTGTAATATACTATTGGATACGTCATTAATGGATTTAAAGAAATTCTCTTTGTTTTCCTTTAGCACAAGCATCACATATTTTATCATTATCAAATTTTAGTTTAGGCAACCCTCGAACTAAATCTCATTGAATTAACCGTTGCAAAACGCTCATACTAGCATGTCCTAATCTCCTATTCCATAACAAACTATCATGCTCATCCTTAGCAACTAGGCATAAATTAATTATATCTATGGAATCTAAATGCACCACGTAAATGTTTCCTATTCTATGACCAACAAGCATAATCCGATTAGATGCAATGTCAATGACTTTACAACCATTAGTTTCAAACATGACATTGAATCCCTTATCATATAATTGACTAATACTCAAGAGATTATGCTTTAATCCATTCATATATAAAACATTTTTAATTTGTATGGAAGAGGTATTACCTATTGTACCTATACATTCGATGTCACCTTTTGAATTATCACCAAAAGTCACTTCTCTATTTTTGGCGTTAAGCTCTATAAAACGGCTCTTGTCTCCGATCATGTGTCTTGAGCATCCACTATCAAGGTACCATGAATTTGTTTCCCGTGCCTTGTAGCAATGCTCCTTTTCCTACAAACATAGATTAATTTTTGAATTTTGGTACCCAAATTCTTTTGGGTCCATATTCATTAGTTTCCAAAATCCTAGTCCCCTTAGGTATCCATTTGTGTAGGATATCCTTATCTTTAGTAGTAATGAGTCCTTTAGGAACCCATATACTTCCAATGATTTTTCTATTAGAGGTTATTCGGGGACCTCTACGATTGTATTTTTTAAAACTTTATCTAACAAAGTTGGACTTTGAATTTTCTCCATTTTCAAAACTTTTTTTTCCAACTTTATCAAAAGAATCTTTAAGATCATCAATTTTCTTTTGATGATCATCATGGACCTTTGAAAGTAAATTTTGTAAATCCAAAATTTTCTTTTCAAACTCTTCTAGCTTGATTTGCAAATAACTGATTTTACCTTCAAGATCATTGTTGGTCTTGGATATGAGATTATTTTCATTTTTCAATTTCGAAATATCATTTTTATATTTAAAAACAAAAATTCATAATCTGAAGCCAACCCAGTATATTCCTCTAATAACTCATCATAAGATAAATCATCTAAATCAAATGAGTTAGAGGTTACCTTAGAATATTCCCCGAATGCCATCAAGCACAAGTTTGCTACTTCTTGTTCCTCTTCATCGAAACCTTCTTCATCACTCCATGTAGCCACATGAGCCTTGTTCTTAATCTTTGATTGACCATTTTTCTTCAACTATAGGAAATCATATTGGACATGCCCCGGTTTTTTGCATTCATAGCAAATGATCGGGTCCTTCTCTTTTGGTTTATTTTTGAAGCCTTCATTTCATTTGAATTTTCTTCCTCGATTAGGCCTCATCATTTTTCTGGACCGTTTGGCAAACAATGACATTTCCTCGTCATCGTCATCTTTATCCGAATCACTCTCATCTTTTGTTGATTTGAGAGCAACTCTCACGTTCTTCTTCTTCTCCGTCTCCTTCTTTGGCTCGTCTCTTTTCTCAAGGTCTTCCTCTTCTTTAAGTATCATTTCATGCGTGAGGAGAGAGCCAATAAGTTCATCGAGGGTCAAGGATTTTAAGTTCTTAGCCTCGATGATCATCGTCTTCTTTGATTGCCAAGCTTTTGGAAGAGAGTAAACTAACTTCCTTACAAGCTTGTCATTTGGAATGATTTCTCCATATGATTTGAGAATATTGACAATCGTGGAGAATCTATCCATCATAGCTTTGACATCTTCATCTGGTTTCATCCTAAAATTTTCATAGCTATGAGTTAGAAGACTAATTTTATATTCTTTTACCTCATTTGTGCCTTCATGAGTGACTTGTAGTTTGTCCCATATCTCCTTGGCGGTTGTGCAAGATGAAACTCTCCCGTATTCATCTGGTCCAAGAGCACAAAAGATAATATTGATAGCTTTGGAGTTGAGCTGGAACATTCTTATCTCTCCTTCACTCCACAATCTTGGGTGAGTGGAAGGTTTGATATATCTATCTTCTATAATATTCCATGCTCCCATGTCACTTGCTTGAATGAAATACATCATCTTATTCTTCCAATAAGCATAATTATCTCCATTGAAGAAATGATGAGGCTTGTTAATGGGCAATGAATCAAGACCGAAGTCGGAGTTTGAAGTAGAGGCCATTGATGACTTGATTATCGATGTAACTCTTCCCGAATCGAATCAAGAGGCGATCAAACCTTCAAATGAGTGAGGCTCTGATACCAATTATTGAGTTAATCGATCGACGAAATCGACCAAGAGGGGGTGAATTGGTAATTAAAATTTTGGTGGAAGCTTTTGCAGAAAATTGAAAGTAATTACACAGCGATTTAGAGTGGTTCGACTTTCTCAACCAAAGTCTACGTCCACTACCTTAGCTATCCACACTAAGGATTTTCCAACAAATTCACTAATTTGTTCTTTCTTTTGGGGACAAAGAGTAACCTTACAACTCCCTCAATAATTATACCCCAATTCTTGAGCACACTCTCTCCCAAATAGAAATACACAAATTTCACAAACTTACAAGAAAACTCACAAGGTAAGATGTTTGTACAATTCTAGAACAAGAAAAGAACACTAAAAAATGATTACAAATGAGCACAATGTGTGTTCTTGAAAGCAAAATGAATATTGAAGGAAAATTGGCTTGAATTGCATAAACTTGGTGTTTGATGTTTTCTCTCTTGATTCTCTCTTGATTCTTGTTGATTGTTGTTTCTTGTTTGTTCAAGAGCTTCTAAGCTTGTTTAAATCCTCCTTCAATTGGTTCTGAACATTGGGGATGATTAGTGGAGTCAATGGAGCCGTTTAAGTGTGAAAATAATTAATAAAATTAGTTGGAGCATCTGGTGCACCGATGCATAAGGCTAGTGCATCGGTACAGTATGTGTAAAATTCAAATATTTTGACCGTTTGACCCTTAGTGCATCGGTGCACTAAGAGTGCATTGATGCATAAAATGTATTCAATGTTTTAAAATAGCCTGAGTGCATCAATTCATGGCTTGTGCATCGATGCATATATAATGCATTCGATGTTTTCATAAATACCGGAGTGCATCGATACATGGTATGTGTTTCGATGCATAAAATGCATTTGATGTTCAATTTATTCAATGGTGCATAGATGCATGGATTGGTGCATCGGTACACTCTTTTGAAAGATTGATTTTAGGCTTGTTTTTGGTTCGAAATACTTTGTGAAAATTGTTTCAAAAGTATTTTAAGATTAAAACACAATTTTACACTTTAGTAAGGATTGAAATTAATCTTTGAAAGACTTGGAGTAATATGTTGATATCCGAGTAATTAAATCGAATATACTTAGAAAATCATTTGTAAAATCTTAAAATTCATTTAACTTAATTTGTTATATCAAAACATCAAAATGTTTTCAACAGAAAAGGACCAAACCCTTCATTTAAAAGATTGATCCCTTTCTTACAACGATTGAATTATTTGAAAAAGGATCGATCAGTTTAACAAAATGATCGATTCCTTGTACATTAAATGTTGTTTTTGGCTGTAGGTAATGGCTATAATGATCCTCAACGGCTCCAAATAGCTAGAATTAATGGAGAAGGTATAAATTGAAGGTCAAAGCTTCCCATGGTCAACAAGAAAGAAATTGAACCAACCTACCAATATCAAAGTTTTGTTTGTGCTTATTTTTTCAAATTCTTCGTAGTAATCACACTTGTGAGCTACATTGTTTATTTTTCTCAAGTGAGTATTGGGTGTGTACTTAAATTGTGCAAACATATTTGCCTTTTAAGGATTTATCTTTGTTTTCTTTATTTGTATTTACTCTTTGGGAGAATGTGTTTCAAGGTTTTAGGTATAAACCTTAAAGTATTTGTAAAATTACACTTTGTCCATAAAGGTAAGCAAATCGAGTAGATTTGAGAAATCCTTACTGTGGATGCTAAGGTAGTGGATGTAGACTTTGTTTGAGAAAGTTGAACCACTCTTAGTCAGTGTGCAAAAAGTTTATTTTTTCGATTTCTTCTACCAAATTCTTACAAAGGCAGATTCACCCCCACTTGGCGTTATTTGGTTTGATCGATAAAGCTAACAGTCCTTCTATTAAAATGAGAGGCATTCTTGGGATGATCTAATCTCATAGGGGCATGAGTAGATGCACTAGCCTGACTAATTAGTACTCTTGAGCAAGTTGGTGTGACTATTGGTACATATACAAGGTTCTCATTTTTCAGATTGATGACTGAGTCAATACCTTTTACACCCAATAATTGAATGAGTTTCTTCATCATCTCATTTTGAGACTTTAAAAACCTTTCAATCATTTCTTGTTGAGCCTTGGCAATCTAATCTTGTAAATTCTTCTCAAACTCAATGAATCTTTCCTCCATGGTTTTCTTCATTCTCGGTGTATGATAGGATATATGTCACAGAACCCTCCACGAATTATTCTCACGCTTTCATGATTAATACATGTAAAAATGCTTGTAAATGCAACTGTAGAGATGCAAATGCTAATGCAATAAAAAAGGTATTGATCCCAGAGATGAGTATCATAGGACAAGTTTCATTAAAGAAAAAAGTCTTCATTTTTACAAGATAATCCATTTTTACATACATGTTTTGGCTTTGTTGTCAAATCTTAAAGTGGGTCAATATTTCAACGTAGATATTCTTTCTCGAAGACTATTCCCCTCAAGTGCTCCATGATCTCATAGAGTGGTGTAGAGACTCCCGTCAAAATATGACTTATCTCGGTTGATGCCCTTGAGATGCTAGAGTCGTATATCATGCCTTAAAAACCAAAGGTGGAATAGTTATAGAAGATTCTATGATTGCATCATTACTTGGGTTAGTGAATTTCTTATTAAATCTTGGTCGCCCTTTTATCGGTCAAATCTGATATATGATCTTCAAGCGAGCTTCCTCCTCGTTATCTCTAAGGTGCATATCTATATATACAACTACTAGATTAAAAAACTATGTCACTATTTATGAAAATTTTCCAATAAGATAGTTATTCATATATCAACACCTTTGTATTATGTCATGATGGCAAAGATAAAATCAAAATACATAAAAAGAATAAATGAGTTAGTAGGTAAGATAATTGATAAAATAATATTCAAAGACGAATATAAAACCTACCACATCATGATATCTACCCAAACATGCTTGTATTAAATAAGAATATACCCGGACATGCTTTCTACCCAACATGCATTATTTTTAAAAACTTAATCCTAACCACATGATATCTAGTTCACATGATTGAATTCAAAAATAAATTTATTTTATGAAGGAAAAAGAAAAGGTTCAGAGTTGTTCCTCCTTTGTGTACACCTAATTCATTACCTATTGACGGACAAAGGTTCGACATGACTCTACTAGGGTGACAATATTATGGTTAACTATATGCATGGTTTTGGCTATATGGTGAAAGATACTCAAATTTTCCTTATTGTTAGTGCCCTTTTGGGTACCAAACACTCAATCCTCATCCATTGTAGACTTAAGCGGATCGAGTTTAGTTCGAGGGAGTAAATTTCTTATGTCTGACACGTATGGAATGCTCGTGAAGATCATAAATGCATATACTCTGGGAGTGATTCACTAGCATATGAGGAGGGCTACTCACGAAGGTAATAGAGCTTATGACATGTTAATGCACAAGAGGAGAAACTAACAAACCTTTTACCAAAAAGAAAAACCAAGACTCTTTTTCGAAAATCTTAACAAGTCTGAAAACAATGAAATCAAACATCAATACAACTATTTACAAGAAATAAAAAATGATGTATGATTTTGAGAATCGTAATTAAAAATATCGTAATTCAAATAGAGGTTCAAATTTATAAAATTTCAACCAATCGGACAACATATAATCCACTAGGCCTGACTCTCTAATCAATCATCATCAGAATTGCCAAACTATTGGAATGATCATTAAGCACGAGAACGCCACTCGACTATATGTTTGGAAAAGTTTAAATTTTATTTTGAAAACAAGTTTGGAGTCACTATTGACCTTTGTATTAGGTAGGTCGAAAACTTAAAAATGTATTTTAAAAATTTTAAGAAAAATTATTTGAAAAGACAAAATTGGACTACGCTTAACTAAAAATTCATTTTTAAGGATTTAGGAGTGAGTTACGCGTGGGGAAGGGTGAGCACCCCCACAACACCCAAAGTTAGTACCTTTCGACAATATGTTGTAATAACTGGAGGAATTTTACAAATTTGAACTCAAAATTTAAATTAATATCCTTTTATTTCTTTGAGTTTTTTAAAGAATGATTGAATTTCTTTGTAAAACATCCGACTCAAGAAAACCTTTGATTCTCTTGATTTTATTTGAAAAGGATGTCCCCTTGCTAATAGAAATTAAAATTCAATCATGTTGGACATAATTTCATTAACACACGACGCAAGACAACATTACCATTGATTAATTTTAGAAAACGAGAAAACCAATGCACGATTTACGGATGTAGCATTAATAAATGTCATGTGCAAGATGCATGGTATTTCAAATATAACAAAGTAAAGAGGAACCTACAATATTTATATTTATTAGAATTTAAAATTTGGTCGAATATCCTTCACTCGTATGTCTTAAGGAAAGGCAACCCAAGTATTTGGATGTTTTCTGACAGACCGCTTTTTCTTTGAGACCTGACCACAAAATAGATTATAATTTGTATATATTAAAATAATTTTATCATACAGAAAATATATGTATATATATATATATTGTAACCCCGTCAGACTGATGCGGGTAACCCGATCCGATATGGAGTGTCACATTAGGATCACCAGAGTGACCCACTGTAAAAATCGCGGAAAATTTAAAACTTTTCTTAAAACATGTAAACTCATGAAATCATTTATGAATACAAAATAAAATTTATCAGTATTCAGAAACAAAATAGATTTTCAGACTCATATATATAAAATAAAATAACATTACATGCCCCCTAATCACATGTACCATACTCTGCAAGCAACGCCGGAAGAACTTCTTTACTAATGTCGATAGATGCACTGGTACGATTCTTTTAACCTGAAAAGGTGAGTAACAGAGTGATCTTTGGAAAGCTCAGTAATACAGAACTACTAGATGATGCTGAAGAACGTGCAGATACATATAAACATATAATTCCTTATTGGTTCAGACATCTACAAATCTTTATGTTGAGCGGAAATACTATTGATATTTCAGGTAGTAACAGACTGTGAGCTTTCAGTTCAAAGAAATATTTCAGATGACTGAGTTCAAGATATTAGAATATGTTATCTAGTGTGTTCCCGTAAAACCAGTAAAAAGATACAGATCTTTTAAAACATATATATATATATATATATTTAAAACATGAACACTATCCCCATCCTTTCACAATCTGTTTGTGTAGGTTCCCCAGAACCATACACCCTGCACAACTAGTACGGCTCTGAGCACACAACTGAGAAACATGCATATATACTTCCTCCAACAATAATCCCCCATATAAAACATTTCTCCGTCAGTAAACGGAGATATCAGAAATCATAACAGAATTCAGATCAGAATCCAGATCAGAAATCAGAACATAATTCAGATCATGTATCAGAATAGAATTCAAGTCAAAAATCAGATAAAATATTTATGTGATTAGGGAACACACTCGTGTTTATAGATATTATTCAGAGATACTGGATAATTTTATCAGGCAGAGAAACAAGAATCTTCCATGTACCGATAGAATACCAGAAGTAGAATCACTATTGGAAGAGTTTATTAACTGATAAAATCATCAGTTATGCAGAATGTGATTTCAACTGATATGGAAGAAACGAAGATTCAATCTATGTCGATTGATCGGATTATCAAACAACTCCCAGAACTTTTGCTTGTTGACTGGTTAATTCATTGTCCTTCCAAGGTATTTGCTCTTTAATACCAAAAATTCTTATCCATAGATCATATTCGGAATCATCACTGAATAGATCATCTTGGGAATCATTACTGAATAGATCTTAAGGAAACTAACATATATTCCAATGCTCTTTATTTCATTTCCACACTTCAACGATATCATGAAATGCTGACGTGCTTGATTTTTAGTTCATGACCCATAAGAACATTACATCATTTATGTTCATTAACATTTCCAGACTCATCCAAATCACTTATTTAATCCTCAGTCATTGAGGTTACTTATTTCATTTAACAATTAAGTTTATCTTGGTTACTTCAAAGTTTTCTAGATCAATTTGGTTGTTTTCTGAATTTCAGATACATATTGTACTTTCGTTCAGTTTAGTTCGATATTCGTGGTTGATTTATCAAACAAATATCAAATTCTTAGTTCTGAATGCGATCTAGAGTTGAGTTGAGTTGAATACTTCTAAAATTCTTAGTAATATCTATGTCGTTCAGGTACTGATATATCATTAAGGCTGATCAACTCACTTAAGTTGTCTTACATAACTTTTAAGGGTAGTACAACACCTATATTTACTTGGATTCCTTAATTAATCCAAAACATATACTTAGTATAGGCCATAAGGGTATTTTGGTCATTTTGGTGTTCAGTTTTATTCCATTCATTTCAGAGCTCGAGGATATCTAATCATTCCTGAGCTTGGTGATATTCTTGGGTCATTTCCATTCCAGGGGTATTCTGGTCATTTTATAGATCTAGTGTATTACAATCATTTCCTTCCATCCGATCTTATTATCAAATTTAAACTTATAATTTCTTTCAGTCATTTCGAACAATTCTCTCAAAATAGCACCATCGATAAATTATTCTTCATGTATTTACTCATAGCTAGGCGATTTAAGAATTATCAGGAATTTTTTGTATAAATGTATAACTTAACGATCAAACTAGTAATTCATTGATTTAGGCATGACTCCTTGAGTACTTTTCTATTCAGGGTTAATTCGGGCTACTTTTCCCTCTCAAGGGTAATTTCCTAATTTCTTAACCATATAATTTCAGCATTAAAACTCTTAATAAAAATAATTATAATTCAGAGATTCTAGGGTTTACCTCTTTTCTGGATAATCTTTAAACTTTAAAATATTCCTTATCAAACTTCCCGTATCTTGTACAAGCCATCTTGCATTTAGAAATCAGTTATCCAGATTTTCTATGGAAAACTAGCATTTTCTATGCACATCTATAGTTTCATCATATCAATATGTATTTACAAATTTCTAATCCAACTTCTAGGGTCAATTCTTATCTTTTTACAATGTAAGGGTAATTTTGTAATTTTACCTAATCAAGGTATTCTCATAATTTATCATCCAATAATTTATCATCCAAGTACCTTTTATGAGATAAATTATAATTTACATATTCAGGACTGATTCCTTTATCACTTAATCACATGACTTGTAATTCCATAGAATCTTAAGTAATTTATCACTTAAACCGTATTCGGTTCGAATCCATCCATATTCAAACAGGCATAATAGACCAATCATATACATTCATGCATTTATCCATTATCAACATATTCCATAAAGCATAAAGAGTTAGTAATCTATTACCTCGATTTTCATGCCATACTGATCGATAATTGAAATTTCATTCGATTGTCCTTGATCTTGAAATCATCTTCCAATAATTCTTCAAATACATAACAATACAAATTTCATCAAAAGCGAAGCTTAATTGTGAAAAACGGATCAAATCGAGTGATTAATCAGTCAAAAATAGGTTACCGGTTTTGAATTTGACGAAACGGACTTCGGATTTAGATTTAGGACATCGAAAAACATAAAATATGACTGTAAAAAATTTTGACTTTTCGATCAAAGTCAAAATTAACGGGTTTGACTGATAATATCGAGGCTTTCGGGTCTGAATTTGGCAAAATAGACTGCAAAACCAAACTTAGTACGTCGAAAAACATAAAAATATGACTTTTCAAAATTTTTAACTTTTTTGTCAAAGTCAACGGTCAATGGGTTGACCCGATCAAAGTCAACGGTCAATGGGTTAACCCGGTCAAAGTCAACAGTCAACGAGTTGACCCAGTGAGTTGACTCAGCCGAGTTAACTCAACGCATGTTGACTCAATTGGTTTGGCTCGGCTCTGCTTGACTCGGCTCAGTGGCTCTGCTCAATTGTTCACCAAGCTGCCAGACAAAACCCACTCTCAAGGGGTGGCGCGTGGGGAGCGTGAATAGTGTTACGGTGTTCGAAAAATAACCGAAAAATTTCTAAAAATTATTTTAAGGCATTTTAAGACACTTACCAAGCTCGGTGCACATTTTTGAACGATGAAGAGCTCGATTTCAAAACGTTGGAAATTTTAACTTTCTCACCCTATACGAGTCGGCGACGATGGAGTCACAGAGGACACCGGTGAACTCGGAACGATGCAAGGAACACAATGGTACGGGAGGTGTCGAAAATAGATGGCCAGAATGACGTGAATCGGTGGAAAACTAACGGAAATTAACGACGATACTTCCTATTGAAATTAACGACGAACGACGCTGATTCATGATGAGAGGCTTAAGAGGGTTTGTTCATCGGTCAACATCAAACACGATGGTGGTTTTAGTTCGTCAAATAGTGGTCGGACGGTGAGTAGATCAGAGTGAAAATGAGGGTTAACGGGGGAGGGAAATGGGGGATAATTCTGTAGAAACATACGGGAAATGGGGGTTTATAATTCTCTCCAAAATAAAAATGGTTAAATTATGAGTTTAGTCACTGAATTTCCTACACTTCCTAAAATGGTCTATCAACTTTGAAATTTTATAATTTAATCCTCATTTTCTTCCAAAATACCAATTAAATCCAATACTTTATAATTTCTTAATTCTTTAGCCCCTAAATTGGGGTGTGATATTCTCCCCTCCTTAAAAGAATTTTGTCCTCAAAATTCATTCATATCACAGAATTGCAGAAATTAAAATTACATCAATTTTTCCCTATCTTCAAGTAGCTTTTATAGAAATACAGATCCTCCACTAATCCTTGATCAGTTAAGCATACATTCTTATCAGAACTCTTCCTCATTTAAATAAAAAAATTTGAACAAAAATTTCCTTGAGGAATCAATTCAGTCTTGGTCACGATAATAGGCTCATAGAGCAGTAGTATATCCTAATTTTATTTCTGAAGTCAGGTCAGAATTTCTCAGATGAGTAACGCTCACATGGCTCGTTTGGTACTTTACAGAATTTAGACAGACATTATTGGTATTCCTTTATAAAACAATAGAATCCTAACGGATGAAAACTTAGGTTTTCTCATTACAGATAATGACTCAACCTTGGAGTTCCGGCTCAGAGAAGTACGATTATAGTCTAGGGGCATGTACTGATCAGACATCTTTTGACATTTGACCGGCCGGTCTATTTGGAAAATTTTGACCCAAACCTAAGTTCTGATACCACTAAATATAACCGCCTCAGATTGATGCGGGTAACCCGATCTGATCTGAAGTGTCACATTATGGTCACCTGAGCGACCCACCGTAAAAATAACGAAAAATTTAAAACTTTTCTTAAAACATGTAAACTCATGAAATCATTAATGAACACAAAATAAAATTTATCAGTATTCAGAAATAAAACAGATTTTCAGACTCATATATATAAAACAAAATACCATTATATGCCCCCTAATCACATGTACCATACTCTACAAGCAACGCCGGAAGAACTTCTTTACTAATGTCGATACATGCACTGGTACGATTCTTTTAACCTGAAAAGGTGAGTAACAGAGTGAGCTTTAGAAAGCTCAGTAATAAAGAACTACCAGATGATGCTGAAGAACGTGCAGATACATATAAACATATATTTCCTTATCGGTTTAGATATCTAGAGATCTTTATATTGAGCTGAAATCCTACTGATATTTCAGGTAGTAACAGATAGTGAGCTTTCAGTTCAAAGAAATATTTCGGATGACTGAGTTCAGGAGATTACAATAGGTTATATAGTATGTTCCCGTAAAACCAGTAAAAAGATACAGATCTTTTAAAATATATATATTTTCAAAACATGAACACTACCCCCATCCTTTCACAATCTGTTTGTGTAGGTTCCCCAGAACCATACACCCTGCACAACCAATACGGCTCTGAGCACACAACTGAGAAGCATGCAGATATACTTCCTCCAACAATAATCCCCCATATAAAACATTTATCCGTCAGTAAACGAAGATTTCAGAAATTAAAATAGAATTCAGATCAGAAATCATAACAGAATCCAGATCATAAATCAGAATAGAATTTAGATCATGTATCAGAATAGAATTCAAGGGTATTTACTCTTTAATATCAGAAATCAAAACGTTTCTCCAACTTATGCTTGTCGACTGGTTAATTCATTGTACTTCCAGGGTATTTACTCTTTAATACCAAAAATTCTTATCCATAGATCATCTTCGGAATCATCACTGAATAGATCTTAAGGAAACTAATAGATATTCGAATGCTCTTTATTTGATTTCCACGCTTCCACGTTATCATGAAATGTTGACGTGTTTTTTTTTATAGTTCATGACCCATAAGAACATTACATGATGTATGTTCATTAATGTTTCTAGACTCATCCAAATCACTTATTTAATCCTCATTCATTGAGGTTACTTATTTCATTTAACAGTCAAGTCTATCCCGGTTACTTCAGAGTTTTCCAGAGCAATTTGATTGTTTTCTGAATTTCGAATACATATTGTACTTCTGTTCAGTTTAGTTCGGTAGCCGTGGTTGATTTATCGAACAAATATCAAATTCTTAGTACTGAATGCGATCTAGAGTTGAGCTGAGTTGAATACTTCCAAAATTATCATCGAGCCAAACTTGAGAAGACGAACACGCATTCAAGTAATATCTATGTTGTTCAGGTATTGACATATCATTAAGGCTGATCAACTCACTTAAGTTATGTTCCATAACTTTTAAGTGTAGTACAACACCCATATTTACTTGAATTTGTTGAAAACATTTTGATGTTTCGATATAACAATTTAAGTGTTAATGAATTGTAAGATTTTATATTGAATTTTAAATTATATATTCAATTAAATTATTCGGATATCAAAATATTACTCCAAGTTTTTCAAATGCCAATTTCAATCCTTACTCAAGTGTAAGATTATGTTTTAATCTTAAAATATCTTTTTAAACAGATTTTACAAAGTGTTTTGAGCCTTAATCGAGCAAAAAATATTTTCTTTTTAAAGGCCTTCAAGAAAAACCAGATTACCCAGAGGGAACAGATTCCCCCCAGGTGGTACCGATTCCCCCCAGGGGGTACCGATTCTCCCCTAGGTTTTTGGCTCCGAGAGAAAACAGAATGTCCAGAGGGTATCGATTCCCCCTGTGTAACGGTCGAAATATTTGAATTTTACACTACAGGAACCGATTCCCTATGAGGGGGTACCGATTCCCCCACGCTCCAAGCTTTTTTATTAATTGATTCTTATCCCTAAACGGCTCCAAAATATCCCCAACGGCTATATACGACTTCAAACACATTCCAAGCTATAAATACAAGCTAATGACACTTGAAGAAGTAAGAGAACAACTATCCAAGCAATCAAACACAAGAGAAGAGTTTTTCATTCTTATTTCATCTTTCTCTTGTAAATATTTTGTTCTTGTGAGCTTAATTCTTGTAAACACCTACCTTAGAGAGGTTTTCTTGTTTACATTTCTTATCCTTTTGTAAAGGGGAAAGGTTCTAGTTCAGCGCGGAAAAACTAGGGAGTTGTAAGGTTATCTATTTGTCCTCAAAAGAAAGAACAAATTAGTGAATTTGTTGGAAAATCCTTGGTGAGGAGCTAAGGTAGTGGACATAGACTTTGGTTGAGAAAGTCGAACCACTATAAATCGTTGTGCAATTCCCTATCTTTCAATCTCCTTACTCCTTAACACAAAACCGTTCCGAATCCTCTTTGTAAACCGTTCCAGTTGTCGATTCGAGCTTCCGAAAATCCCAACAAGATTCCTTAATTAATCCAAAACATCTACTTAGTCTAGACCATAAGGGTATTTTGGACATTTTTGTGTTCACTTTTATTCCTTTCATTTCAGAGCTCGATGATATACAATTATTCCTGAGCTTGGTGATATTATTGGGTCATTTCCATTCCAGGGTTATTCTGGTTATTTTACAGATCCAATGTATTACAATCATTTCCTTCCGTCCGATCTTACTATCGAAATAGCACAATCGATAAATTATTCTCATGCATTTACTCATAACTCGGAGATTTACGGATTATCAGGAATTTTCTGTATAAATGTATAACTTAACGATGAAACTAGTAATTCATCGATTTAGGCATGACTTCTTGAGTACTTTTCTATTCAGGGTTAATTCGGGCTACTTTTCCCTCTCAAGGGTAATTTCATAATTTCTTAACCATATAATTTCGGTATCAAAACTCTTAACAAAGATAATTATAATTCAGAGATTCTAGGGTTTACCTCTTTTCTGGATAATCTTTAAACTTTAAAATATTCCTTATCAAACTTCTCGTATCTTGTACAAGCCATCTTGCATTTAGAAATCAGTTATCCAGATTTTCTACGCAAAACTAGCATTTTCTATGAACATCTGTAGTTTTATCAGATCAATATGTGTCTTTTTACAATATAAGGGTAATTTTGTAATTTTACCTAATCGAAGTATTCTCATAATTTATCATCGAAGTACCTTTCATGAGATAAATTATAATTTACATATTCAAGACTGATTCCTTTATCACTTAATCACAGGACTTGTAATTCCATAGAATCTTAACTAATTTATCACTTAAACCGTATTCGGTTCGAATCCATCCATAATCAAACTTGCATAATAGACCAATCATATACAGTCATGCATTTATCTATTATCAACATGTTTCATAAAGCATAAAGAGGTAGTAATGTATTACCTCGATTTTTGTGCTGCTCGACCATTTAAATTCCATTCAAACGCCCTTGATCTTGAAATCATCTTCCAATAATTCCTCAAATACTTAATAATACAAATTTCATCAAAATCGGAGCTTAATTGTGAAAAATGGATCGAATCGAGTTATTAATCAGTCAAAAATAACTTATCATGTTTGAATTTGACGAAACGGACTTCAGATTCGGATTTAGGGCGTTGAAAAACATAAAATATGACTTTTCGAAAATTTTATTTTTCGGTGAAAGTCAACGAGCTTGCCTGACAATTTTGAGCCTTTTGTGTCCGGATTTGGAAAAGCGGACTATAAAATCGAACTCAGGACGTCGAAAAATATAAAATATGACTTTTTCGAAAATTTTGACTTTTTTGTCAAAGTCAACGGTCAACGGGGTTGACCCGGTCAAAGTCAACGGTCAACGGGGTTGACCCGGTCAAAGTCAATGGTCAACGGGTTGACCCAGTGAGTTTACTCAGCCGAGTTAACAAAGCGCAGGTTGACTCAGTCGGCTTGGCTCGTCTCAGCGGCTTGGCTCAGCTCAGCGGCTTGGCTCAGCTCAGTGGCTCGGCTCAACTGTTGACCAAGCTGCCAGACAAAACCCACTCTCAAGGGGTGGCTCGTGGGGTGCGTGAACAGTGTTACGGTGTCCAAAAAATTCTTGAAAATTTTTTAAATTTTTTTAAGGCATTTTAAGAAACTTACCAAGCTTCGTTTACATTTTTGAACGGTAGAGAGCTCGATTCCGAAACATTGGAAACTTTGACTTTTTTACCCCTACACGCGTCGGTGACGACGGAGACACGGAGGACACCGGTGAACTCGAAAGGATGCAAGGAACACGATGGACCGGGAGGTGTCGAAAATGGATGGTGCGGGAGGTGTTGAAAACGGATGGTCGGATTGACGTGAATCGACAGAAAACTAACAGAAATTAACAACGATACTTTCGATTGAAATTAACGAAGAACGACGTCGATTCACGATCAGAGGCTTAAGGGGTTTTGTTCATCGGTCAACATCGAACACGATGGTGGTTTCTGTTCGTCAAACGGTGACCGGACGGTGAGTAGATTGAAGTGGAAAAGAGGGTCAACGGGGGAGGGAAATGGGGGATAATTCTGCAGAAACATACGGGAAATGGGGTATTATAATTCTCTCCAAAATAAAAATGGTTAAACTATGAGTTTAGTCACTGAATTTCTTACATTCGTAAAATGGTCTGTCAACTTTGATATTTTACAATTTAATCCTCATCTTCTTCCAAAATACCAATTAAATCCAATACTTTATAATTTATTAATTTTTTAACCCCTAAATTGGGGTGTGACATATATATATATATATATAAACAAAAGATTACCTTTATTTAAGATAAAATATAATTATAGACGTTTAAAAATTACAAAATATAAGTACATAAATAATAATAATAATAATTTTCGGAACCGTCTTTCGGTTGGGCCCAGAATTGGGCTTCGACTTGAATTAAACGGATTGGTGTTGCCACTGATCATTTTAAAACAATATTAGGTAGATCAGACACCATCTTACCTGATCTTTGTTTCACCAGAAATGTGTCAGGTTCGGGAGTCAATTACGGTCAAGGAAGGATTAGCACCCTTGAGTCGCCCT
This sequence comes from Hibiscus syriacus, assembly GCF_006381635.1. NCBI lineage: Eukaryota > Viridiplantae > Streptophyta > Magnoliopsida > Malvales > Malvaceae > Hibiscus > Hibiscus syriacus. The sequence goes on from NW_024063525.1 coordinate 3,492,596, forward strand.
TTCAGTACCAATTAATATATTGGTTGTCTTTATGGTGAAAATTAAAAATTAAAATTTAAAACATCTATTCGAATAATTTCCTTTGATCGATTGAAATTACCACTGAAAATGTCAAAAAATGTTAGATAATAAAATAAAAATAAATACGAGGAAAAAATTCTAAGATAAAATAGGTAGCAGAGATAATTAAAAGTTAGCAAAAAAGAAAAAAAATTAAAAATTAAAAAATTAAAATAAATAAAGAAAATAAATAAATAAAGAAAATAAATAAATAAAATTAAAATAAATTAAAACAGTTAGTTAAAAAATAAAATAAAAATAAAAAAAGAATAAAATAAATATTTAAACTAAAACCGTGAAAGAAAAAAATAATAATAAATAAAACATAAATTACTAAATTAAAATAAAAGTAAAATAGAGACCCCAAAATAAAAACAAATGCAATTAGTGACCAAATTGAAAAAAAATAAAATAAAAATAACTCCAGCGCTACAAATGTGGAACTCTCTAATGACCCATGTCCTATTTAACCCAAAATTAAATTAAAAGCAATTCTCCTTCCCCAATTCATTTGCAGAACACGTGAGGCCCCAAAAAATATCCCTTGAAAGCTGAACGTAGTGACTACAAATATAAAAATTACTGGCCCCCATGTACTGGCAGGATTTACTGGAGTAATTAGCGACCATAATTGAAGGCACGCAATCAATAAGAAATACTGGTTCATGAACCGGGTCTTTTTTTCTAATTTATGTCGATGTTTCCCCTTCTTTCAACATGGTTGGTCGATCCCCCTTTTGGGTTTGATTGAAAAAAAAACAATGGAGAAACACGCATGCAAGGAGACCGAATAAAAAAAAGGTAAAAAGCGATACCTTTATGTTTATTCCTCTTTCGAAATACAAATATCAAAAATATCTTAGTTTCTCACTGTTTTTGCTCTCGAAACACTTACAATTTCTCTTTGTAATTTCTTTTTTTTTGCTTGTATATCTCGTGTAAACTCATCCCCCTCTATGTGTGTTGCTAATGATTTATTTATAGTAAAAACAATCCTATTTTAGTCTATTTGATTCCGAGTAAAACTCGGTTTGTTGGTATTGATGAATCCCACTAACACACGGTGTTGCTTTGTTTTCGGTTTGGTGTGCTTTATTGGCGCAGGAGAATTCGGTGTAACTGCATGGAATGAGGGGCCTTTGATGGGTTGTTACGGCACATGAGAGAAGACTAGGTGGAAAACCTAGCTTGTTGGCCCGAGTCGGGCACGAGTGGACCCGGTTCAGGTAGCTAGATGGGTTCGCGGTTCTCTGCAGAACGGGCTACTGATGCATTGGGCCACTGGGATTTGTTTGTGTTTATGTAGCCTTATAATGATTTTGGGCCATAGGTTCAGGCCTGTCACAATGTAAAAATAAAATAAATACATATGTTTATAATATGATAATAATAATAATGTAAATATAATATTATATAATATTAATCGAATGGGCATGGATGAAATTATGTGTCTTCAACTGCCCCTCTTTGCTCATTGTTGTGTAATGACAATAGAGCAAAGATTAAAAGACACAAATTTCAGCCATATCGAATGTCCTCTATTACGAAGTCGAGTCCATCCTGATATGGAATTGAAGCCGTAATTCGGAATCTGAATCGGAATGTGGCTTCTCGTTTCCAAATTGTAATCAACTCCAATCTTCTTCTCGGTTTAAAGACCTTGGTTTAAAAATTCGATTGGAAAATAGTTTCTTGACTCCACCATATGGTTGATAGGCCCCTTGAGCTGAACGAAATCGAACTCGAAAGGTTTTCGTTGACATAATGCTTTTCTTGACTTAAGCTATACTGTCAGAAAATGGTTTCTTGTCACTAAGGCATGGCTAACCCATGTATTCTTTTCGACTTAAAAACCTCGATTGCAACCGGATAAAAGTGTGATTGAGGTGTCATCGAGCTGAGTGGAATCGAACTTGACAGTTTTATTGACAAATAACCCTTCTTTCTTTGAGCTATGCCGTAAATTTGACTTGCCTTTGAGCTGAGTGTAATTGAACTCGAAGGACTTTAGCAAATAGCTCTTCTCGACTTAATCTATACTGCAAATGATGTGCCCTCGAAGCTGAGTGTAGTCAAACTTGAAGGTCTTTGTGTTTCAAGAGAAACATTTTCAAAGGTTTTTGTGTTTCAAGAGAAACGATTTCAAAGGTTTTTTGTGTTTCAAAAGAAACAATTTCAAAGGTTTTTTGTGCTTCAAGAGAAACTATTTCAAAGGTTTTTTGTGTTTCAAGAGGAACGATTTTAAAGGTTTTTTGTGTTTCAAGAGAAACTATTTCAAAAGTTTTTTGTGTTTCAAGAGAAACATTCTCGAGGGAGGCAAAATTTTGTTTTAAGAGAAACATATTCAAAGATTGGTGTTTCAAGAGAAACTGTCTCAAGAGAGACAAAACTTTGTTTCAAGGGAAACTGTCTCAAGAGGGACAAAATTTGTTTCAAGAGAAACTGTCTCAAGATAGACAAAACTTAGTTCCAAAAGAAACTGCCTCAAGGGAGACGAAATTTATTTTAAGGAAAACATATTCAAAGATTTTGTTTCAAGGGAAACTGTCTCAAGAGAGACAAAATTTGTTTCAAGGGAAACTGTTTCAAGAGAGACAAAATTTGTTTAAAGGGAAACTGTCTCAAGAGAGACAAAATTTGTTTCAAGAGAAACTGTCTCAAGAGAGACAAAACTTTGTTTAGAGTAAATTAGTCTCAAACGAGACGACCCATTGTTTCGAGAGAAATAATATCAAAGGCGATCAATAATCTGCTTGTTCCTACATGTTAAAGAAATCCTTTTATAAGCTCTAATCGTTGACTTAAGGAAGTCAAATCTGTGGATGACATGTTTGTTGTGACACTAAATCACTTCATCGGGTACGATATCCTTCTTCGTGAAGTTGAAATCGTGGATGGCTCATTCTCCGTGAAATTAAGCTTTTAATTGGGTGTCCTTCGTTGTGAAGTTAAAATCCACACTTGTAAATTGCATCTCTTTCGAGTTCAATAAATTTCGCTGTGAAGTTGAAATTGACTCTAGCATAAATCTGTAAAATTATGCACATATGCGATGCTATGGATGCAATGCTCTTATGTATGCCTAAAATGTATATACGAAATATGTTAGGGTTTGGAGAGAAATCTCAAACTATGGTTATCAGTCTTGATGACTCTTGATTATGGAATCTTGAATTTCTGATTCTTGATCTTGGATTCTTCAACATGCTTAAATCTGATGTACAAAATGTTGATATGTGAAGGGAATAATTGTGTGAGCAGTCTTCATTCTATCCCTGACCCAATTTGTCTTCATTTCCTTCAGGGTGTACTATTGCAAACCTCAACCTAAGACAATTTGTTTTCCTTCCCCTATCAAATTTTACCCCAACCCTCAGCTTCAATCTTGAGCTTCGGAGAGATATTTTTCGAATTCCATGATATGCTTCCAGAGAACTTATCTTGTTTGAAAAATGTTTTTCTTCCTTTGAATTTTCAAAATTTTGAAAAATATCAAAAGGAATTTTGAAAAAAAATTACCTCTTTCTAGGTTTCATAGTTGAAGAAAATCATAAAACAGGAGTTCATTGGATATCAAAAGAATCAAATTCTCTTTTAAGCTTTGATAGCTGCAAATCTTTGACAAATATCAAGATCGAAAAGTTGGTTTAGAGGTGGGCTACATAAATCCTAAGGTTTGTTTCCTCAATTCGGTCATGGCTCGCCCCTTTTTCTTGGTTTGATATTTTAATTGAAGGTGAACAAAATAACACAACTAGCATAATCAATGGCTAGACCTTTCATAACACTTCTATTTCAGTTCTTTGATATCTTCCATTTGTTCAAGCTTCGTTGGCTCCTCTAACAAAGACAGTGCAGAAATATCGGTCTAAAAATGAAATTCCTAAGTGCTCGTGTGAAATTGACTATAACAAGTGTTCCTTAACTCCCTTAGTCCATCTTTACCGAAACTCCTTATTTATAATTAATTCGCCATTTTCTGCCTAGCTGAATCCATAAAGTCGGGGCATTTAATCAATTGCTCTAGAGGGACAGCTTAGTATTAGAATCACCTTTATCAGGTTAGCTTAATATTATCCATAAAGATGGGGCGTTTAACCAATTGCTTTATAGGGACAGCTCAAGCTTTATTGTATATATATATATAATTATAATTATAATGTTGGTATACGGATTCAATTTTTTAAGTTTGTCAAGAAGAACCTGTTATAGTCTAGGTTTTGTTGAAAGTCAAAGAATCCCATCTTTAGAGTTTAATTTCCAAGCAACTAACCTAAACTAGATTCACCTACTCGACTATTCCATCATGTGAAGATCATTATCATCACTGAATGTCATAACAAAGGTATAAACCAATTAGTTTTGCAATCTCATATGCTAGTTGCCCCATTCTTTTCGTTCCTATAACATATACCTGAAAACCTTTGATTGGCTATACATACGAGAAGAGGGCTAGCTTGGTTCTTGTAAGAGAAGGGTATATATTCCAGTGTATGTTCTGGATCAAAAGTGGTCTTTTTTTTGTATGGTTCAATCTCTTCATTTTTCAAAGATTTACAACCTCAATTATTAAAAAGTTTTTAATTAAGGTTATATTCAAGGAATTCAAGATTAAAATTTACTCATTTCCTCAGAAGAAAACATTTTATTTAAAATGTTTGAACGTCAAATGACTTAAAAACATTCACACATAAGAAGTACTAAAGAAAAAACAAGTTCAAACAAGATGATATGCTTGAGAATGCATTAAAATTCCTGATGGATACCCCATCCGACTCTCGATCAGAATACCCTATTACACATTGAAAGTCAATGCCCCTGAATTGATCAGATCTTAGACGTTACATTTCAATGCCCTACAGTTCTCAGTGGCGTGCCCTGAGCTCCCAATATGATAGTTGCATATGGTGTTAATATCATGGCCTTCAAGATATGGGGCCTCTCTAGGTTTGGATTGAACAGGAGTAACAAGATTCTTCTCAACTAGCGTTGGGGGCAACTCCTCATATGTCATTGGGATTGGATTGATGTGAATCTTTTCATGAAAGACATTATGAGGTCTAATCCCCAGATTAGTCAGGTAAGATTCCCTTTCATTCTTTGGTTCTCTCTGAGTTTGTTTAGAAGTACCGGATGGTACAGTAGTAGTGGTTTTTGAACTTGAGATCGTAACATCTTTGTTGGCATTGTAGGTGTTGACATTGTTAATCTCTATCTCTTTCTTCTTCATGGGAGGCTTCTTACAAGAGTTATCTCCCTCAATTTTTCCTTGTTTTATGGCCAACTCGATCATCTCACCAGCCATAACTAAATCTAATAAACTTCCCGATGTGATTGCCACCAGGTGCTTGAAGTAAGGTGCTTTAAGGGTTTATACAATCAGCTTCCTAGTTTTCTTTTTATCCAAGAGTGGATGAACTTGCGCAGCCAAATCCCTCCATCGCTGTGCGTATTGTTGGAAACTTTCGTTATGCTTTTTCTCCAGGCTTTGTAGCATAACCCGGTCTGGTCTCAAATCGTTAATATGTTTGTACTGCTCAAAGAAATACTTAACTAAGTCTTTCCATGTCTTTATATGAGTTCAGCTGAGCTGGTTGTACCACCAGATAGTTGAACCGGATAGGCTCTCTTGGAAGCAATGGATCAGGAGTTAGTCATTTCCCACATACCCTGTTATTTTCTGACATAACATAATGATGTGGGCTGAGGGTAAATTGTTCCCATCGAATGTCTCGAATTCAGGGACCTTGAACTATGGTGGAAGCACCAAATCTGGAATCAAGCTCAGCTCCATAGCATCCATTCCATAATAATCATGGTCACTTTTGACCATCTTCATCTGGTCTTCTAACATCATGATCTTCTCTTCCATCTTTTTTGACTTATCCTCCTCGTCGAAATCCAGGATATGATAATCTTCTGGATGATTATCAGTGTTGGTTGCGGAAGCTTGTATATTTGCACCATATATGGCTTTCCCCTTGATAGCAGATGAGTCCCTTGTGGTCCGGGTAGGATCTCGGGTGAGATAACCACTTGTGGGGTTGGTGGCATAGTGACCCTTTTAGATGAACCTGCCCCTGGTATACTGGCTTGTTGTAAACTAGACAATTTAGCCACGATTTGGTTGACTAGGGACTCCTGAATTTTCTTTATGGACTCCAGGCTACTTTAACTGTTCTAAGCCATCTTATCCTCCAGCTCTTTCTGCAATTTTTCCATATTCTCTTCGATTTGAATGATTCTGGCCTCCATTTACTTCTTTTTCAAGCGGGTGTTATACAGATGAGGTGTGTCCAACGCTTGAGGTGGTGTATCCAGTATTTATTCCTTTTGATGAGACATTCTTCCGTTAGTTAATGCGAATGCAAAGAAAATAACACAATGCAAAATATGTCTAAATGCAAGATGCATGCAATGTCCGAGGCATTGATCCAAAAATGTATCTGCTATTATGAACAATCCTTATTGGGGACAAAAGTGTTACGTCTAGAGATACAAAAAACATTTTGATAGTATAGATCCCGAACAGCCCCTGATAAGTTGATTTGTCGTCCGCTTTTGTCATCAGTTGAATGCCCGGTCGAACCATCCTAGCTTCTTAGGCTAAACTGTGTAAGTGGCAAATTGCTTGCCCTAAAAAGAGGTCTCGAAGGACTGCATCTCCAACTTTCACTCTTTACCGAGCTTGTTTCTAATTAAAGTACCATTAGAGCCCTCCATCCGAAGTTTATCGGCTTGTTTCTTTGAATTCCTCAATAATGGTCTCCATCTTAGTTAAGTTTTGCCATCGTAGTCTTCGAAAGGACTATCTGGGTCAGCAACCTTTTCTCGTCTTGCCCCTGCAACCTTTGCCAGCTAAAAAGTTGACGTTTGATGTGCACAATGTAAATCCCGGTCTATCCTGAGTATTCTCTGACCATAGTTGGACTTTTGAGCTTTCCATCTCTTGTATTATAACCCATTTGTCCATTAATGCAGATTATTCACGTTTAACAAACACGTTTTTGGTAGATCATCACCTCTTTTGAATGATGCAAATGATAAAAATCAAATAAAAAAGAACAAAAAATGAAAAGAGTTAGTGAGATAAAAATAATTAAATCAGTCATGAAAATAAAAAGTCCTACCCCACATGATATCTACCTCACATGCTTATTATTCCTACCCGTACATGATCTCTATCCCACAAGTTGATTTTGAACAAGTCCTAACCGCATAAATTCCTAGTTCACATGCTTTGAACATGAAATAAAGCGGGAAATAATATCAAAGCATCCTAGGGTTTGGAATGAGGTTTTGGGGCGGGCTCTAATTCCCTGTAATTTCTCGGTTTAGGTTCTAAAAAGGTACCCAAGTTCTCCTTACTGGTGGCCCCTTGGGCTTGCCAAACCCTTAGTCCTAAGCCCATTACAAGCTTGTATGAACTAAGTTAAACTCGAGGGGATACATTCCCTTATGCCCATACGGTGAATAAATTCACACGAAGACATAAGGTATATGAATCCCGAAGGTTACTTGCTAAGCCCGCACGGAGAATAAATTCTCACGAAGGTGTCACTTTCACCCCCACTTAAAAAGGGTTTGGAGATCGAGTATAGAGCCTGAGATGAAAATTTTGAAAATCTGAAATCATTGAAAAATGTCAGTACAACTATTTATTTGAAAATTAATCAAAGATAAATAATTAGAATCGAATAAATAAATTTAAATTTACTATTTCGCATAAAAAGACAACCAAACATTTATTCTGGCCTGACTCACTTACCTGTCCCCATCGGAGTCGCCAAGCTGTCGGAACCGTCTTTCGGTTAGGTTCGAAATTGGGCTTCGACTTGAATTAAACGGATTGGAGTCGCCACCGATCATTTTAAAGCGATATTAGGTAGATCGAACACCATCTTACCTGATCTGTATTTCACCAGAAATGTGTCGGGTTCGGGAGTCGATTACGGTCAAGGAAGGATTAGCACCCTTAAACCGCCCTTTCGGTACCAATTAATTTATCGGTTGTCTTTATGGAGAAAATTAAAAATTAAAATTAAAATTTAAAACATCGATTCGAATAATTACCTTTGGTCGATAAATTACCACTGAAAATGTCAAACAATGTTAGATAATAAAATAAAAATAAAAACGAGGAAAAAAACTCTAAGATAAAATAGGTGGCAAAGATAATTAAAAGTTAGCAAAAAGAAAATAAAAAATAAATTAAAATAAAGAAAGAAAATAAAATGAATAAAAAAAAAGTAAAAAGGTTAGTTAAAAAAATAAAATAAAAAAATATCTAAACTGAAACTGTGAAAGAAAAAATAATAATAAAAAAAACATAAATGACTAAATTAAAATAAAAGTAAAATAGAGACTCCAAAATAAAAACAAATGCAATTGGTGACCAAATTGAAAAAAATAGAAAAATAACTCCAGCGCTACAAATGTGGAACTCTCTAATGACTCATGTCCTAGTTAACCCAAAATTAAATTAAAAGCAATTCTCCTTCCCCAATTCATTTTCAGAACACGTGAGGCCCCAAAAAATATCCCTTGAAAGCTGAACGCAGTGACTACAAATATAAAAATTAGTGGCCCCCCATGTACTGGCAGGATTTACTGGAGTAATTAGCGACCATAATTGAAGGCACACAATCAATAAGAAATACTGGTTCATGAACCGACTCTTTTTTTCTAATTTCTGTCGATGTTTCTCCTCCTTTCAACACGGTTGGCCGATCCTCCTTTTGGGTTTGATTCAAAAAAAAACAATGGAGAAACACGCATGCAAGGAGACCGAATAAAAAAAGGTAAAAGGCGATACCTTTATGTTTATTCTACTTTCGAAATACAAATCTAAAAAATAGCTTAATTTCTCACTGTTTTTGCTCTCGAAACACTTGCAATTTCTCTCTGTAATTTCTTGTTTTTTGTTTGTATATCTCGTGTAAACTCATCCCCTTTATTTTTGTTGCTAATGATTTATTTATAGTGAAAAATGTCCTATTTTAGTCTATTTGATTCCGAGTAAAACTCGGTTTGTTGGTGTTGATGAATCCCACTAACACAGGACGTTGCTTTGTTTTCGGTTTGGTGTGCTTTATTGGTACCGGAGGATTTCGTGTAGCCGCATGGAAGGAGGGGCCTTCGATGGGTTGTTACGGCGCAGGAGAGAAGACTATGGTTCTGGAAACCCTAGCTTGTTGGCCCGAGTCGGGCACGAGTGGACCTGGTTCGGGTAACTAGACGAGTTCGCGGTTCTCTGCAGAACAGGCTACTGATGCATTGGGCCACTAGGATTTGTTTGTGTTTGGGCAGCCTTGTAATGATTCTGGGCCATAGGTTCAGGCCTGTCACAATGTAAAAATAAAATAAATACATATGTGTATAATATAATAATAATAATGTAAATAAAATATTATATAATATTAATCAAATGGGCATGGACGAAATTAGGTGTCTTCAATAATAATAATATCATTTTTATTCAAATAACCCTCGGAAGGGCACTCCAAGTTTTTGGAGGTCTTCCATAGGTTATTCGAACAATCAACCAATCTTATTAAAGCGAAACATTAAAAGACATATTTATTAAAAAAAAATACATACATATTAAAATATTTCTTTTAATAAAAATATATGTACATATAATACTATGTATATTTAAAACTAAATATTTACAACTATATATTAAAAAACTACTTAAAAATATAAAAATAGATACATCTATATTATAATGTAAAGAGTACAAAACTCAATCTAGAATATGTATAGTAACCATCTAAAACAGGGACTAAATCACAATTAAAAGAAATTATAAGGAGTGAACGTACAAATAGGCTCAAACATATAATCTTTTCGAAATAAAATAACATCTAACTTGAACATGGATCAAAACATAAACATAAGTAAAATAAGTAATCGAATCATAAAACAATAAAACTTAGATGATGACCAAATCAGAAAGATTACAAAAATACGAGTCTTCAAAATGGAAAACAAAATACACTAGGGTCTAAGGAGGTCAAAACGACGTCGTATATGGGTTCAAATAGAAGCCCAAGCCTAAGGCCCAAAACAAAACCCTAAACTTCATTTTATACAAACTCTCTAAAAAAAAAAAACTCTAAAATGCTTTCAAATAGCTTACCCCTTGTCAGGCGAAACCGCTCGTTACCACTGTCGATGATGACTATCCACGGTGGCTGGGGACGGTCTGAAGGTCTCAGAATATCCAGCTCGCTACCCTAAATCCCTAACCAAGTTTATTTTCCACCAAAAACACCCGAGAAACCTAGGTCTATAACGGGAACGATGAGATCTACCTTTCTCCAATGATGGATGAAACTTCTGACGAGGCTCAGGTGATCCCTTCTCCCTCTCTCTTTTACTTTTCTCTTTCCTTTTTATTTCGAAAATCATTTCTCCTCACTTTTCATTATTTAATCCTCCCTTTTTTTATCTAAGAATAGTTAATGCCTTTTTTGTTTAAATTTAGGTTGCTATCCTCTCCTTTTAATCTCTTTTCTCCTTGTCTTTTTATGTATGCACGAGTGGAGCAATGAGTGAAGGCCGATTCTCTGTACTTGCAACAACAGTTTGGTAGAGGGTAACAGAGGATGGGTGTACCACCGAAATCGCTGGAGGATGCGATGAAGACTGTTTGTCTTGTTGCATGAGATCCCTCGTGGTGACGTGGAGCGATCGACGATGGAAATAACTTCTGCAACCTTTCAGCGGCGACAACAGATTTTTCACATTAGTGTTACACAAGAAAACCATATTTAGGGTTTTTTCTGGACGGTGGATCTAAAAAGGATCCAACGATGGATGAAAGCTGGTGGCTAGGGCATCTATGGTCCCCCAAACTAGCTTAATGCTTTGGGGTGTTGTGTAGTGGGCTTGAATTGGGTCACTTGTATTGTAACTTGGGTCTTTGTAACCTATAAAATAAAATATTAATAATATTAGTCTTTTTATTTATTTAGTGCTATATCAATATATATTTAATATGTATACCTATATAACTATAAATAACTTTAATAAAAATAAAGACCTTTAACATATATCCGTATAATAACATATATTTAAAATTAATTACAATATATATAATAACAAGTTCATAATTATAATTAATAAAAATTCTAAATTAAAGAAATTAATAAATGAAAATAAGTAAGAAAAATTTAAAGTAAATAATAGTAGTAAATTGATTTAGAATTTAAGATATGTCTCGGAAAAAACGGCTATCTACAATGATTACTTGGAATACTTGATTTGTGTAAGTAAAGTATTTGGTTATAATCAATTGTGCATTATAGTTGCATGATCATGCATATTGTATTATAATGTTATATCATTCTTAATATGTATAATGTCTAACTACCTTGCTAAGCTTTATGCTTACTTTGTGTACTAATGACTGTAGGTTTTGGTATTCATAGCTCGAATGAGATTGTATTTAGGATGTTGCAAGTCACCTATAGAGTAATTCAGTGTAATTTCTTTGTGTTTAAACTCCTAGATGATGGAATATGTCTTGTTGTGTAATTAATGAATATCTAAAGTTGTATGTAAATTAGTTTAATTCCGAAAGTCCTGTTTTGGTGTATATGTATGTATTGTTTATGATAGAGTCCTTCAAGTGCTTGTTGTTGAAGGATAAATACTTACAAGCATGCCATGAACCCCTAAGGTAAGTGCAAATGCTTGCAATTGAACTATTCATGAATGAGACAATTTCAATGAATTTCTTAGATCATAATGTCATATAAGTTTGCAATTACATGAAATGTCTAAGTGGTACTTGGATATTGTTTCATGGTTATATGTTAAGAATCCTAAGTGTTTTGTACTAGATATATTGGTTTGGTTTGTAAATCATGTTATTCGTGTGTATGTTGTGTTCAAGTGCACGCAAAGTGTAATTTGATGTGCATACGTGTTGTAGATGTATTCATATGTCATCCTAGTTTAATTATGCATGTTTAGAGGATATATAAGTATGTTAAGGTTTGACATGTTAAGCTGGAAATGCAATGAATATGAGCATGATAGTATGTTTTGATGTGTGGAGTTGGTTTATATATACTTTTACGATAGTTAAGATAATGTTGTTGGTGGTTATATGATAATCATGTTTTATGATGTTTTGTAGGTAAAATGCAAGGTAGATGGCATGAAATTGTTATTATGATGGATCATGTATTTGATTGTATGTTGGTTGATAAATGTAAGTTGTTGAGTTATTAATTTTTTTTGAGATAACCAGTGTAAGTCTAATGGAAAAACTCGAAAATTAGTTTAGGAAACAATTTTTAGGCTGCAACCTGATTTTTCATTTAGAAACCCGATTTTTAGGTTGCAACCTGATTTTTTATATGAAAACTTGGTTCTATTCATATGGAAACAATATTTTCGGTTGGAAACTAGATATTTTAGGTTGAAGCCCTAAACTTTTGAAAGATTCATAATTGATCTTTAATTGTTGTTTAAGGTTAATAATGGACTCATAATACTTATTATGTTTAAGAATATCACGTTTGTTATAAGTTCATATGTTGGGATAATTTGGATTAAGTCCCTAAGTTTTTGAAAAGTTTCAATTTTACCCCATAAGAAGATAATGCTATGAAATGATTGAATCTGATAGTAATGATAAAAATAGGGTTATGTATTTATTGTGTGACAATGTTTGTTTAAGTGAACAATTCTCATAGTTTTAAAAATCTATAGATAAGTTCTTGAATTTTTATGAGTTTGAAATTAGCCTCTAAGTATGAATTCAAGTTATAATTTGTTAATGATTGCATATTAAATTATATTGTCAATGATGTGATTGGAATTGTGAATACTTTGATTTAGTTTTGATGATTTTAAGTTAAAATATTATATTCACTCCATGATTGTTTCATTTTGGTTTAAGTTTTGTTAACATTTATGATCTGGTTTTCGTTTAGACTGGGTTGAGGGTGTTATATGTTTGACTCGATCACGATAATGACATCTTCGAATTATGAGCGATGTTGGATCACAACACTAGATTCAAATTATGAAAGGTGGAGGTACGTAAATCCGCAAGAGCTCTCTTATTATGATTAAAGGGCAGAGGAAGACTGCAAAGTTTTATATTATGCAGGGTTCAACAATTATATAAGTGAACTATAATTTTTTTCTATGTGGAAAAAGAAGATTTTGTGTTGATAAAAACAAATGTGGGCATAAAGGTTTTGGAATCAGAAAAGTGTTATATTCCGCGGACATAACACATTTGAGAAGAAAAATAGAGTTCAGTTTTATGGGCATAATAGATTCGAGAAGAAGAAAATCTACTTCCATGAGCATAACTGAAAAGATTGAATTTACATTGATGAACGAGATTGTGTTGTGAATGATATTGCTTATAGTGAACAAGTTGTGAGCGAGGTTAACATTTATGATTTCCTTACCGATGTTAAGACTAAATCCAAGTTTTGAAAAACTTGGGATTCAATTGTCAATCATTGTTTAAAAATACCCCTATAAGGAATTTGTTTCACTCCCAAAATTCCTAACAAGTGATATCATGAGCTATGGTTCGGACCGTGGAGTTTTGAAGGAATTTATTACTGCATATTTTATTAGCGATTTCGAAGACATGCAAGATGAATTTGTTGAAATGAGGTTTTAGTTACAGAGGAATAATTTTCGATTGATCTAGTGATACCTCAATAGACATTACATAAGAATTAAAGTTGTAGAAGATTTGACAACGGTGCTTCAATAGATATGCGACTTACATAAAAATTGACATTGTTGATGATTGAAGACCAATTTTTTTGATGAAATTTAAGTCAATGGGGGGAGATTTATTATATTTTGACCTAATTTTAATTGGTAATTAAGTTAATTTAATAAAGTCATATTTATTTTAGGCTATATTTCTTATGCAAAAAGAATTCTTGGTAACCAAATATTTGACTCTATAAATAGAGACTATGTCTTAGCCTTTAGGGTTAAGTGAGAGATAATTATTTTGGAGAGATTTAATTCTTTTTGGAATCTCTGCAATTTTTGGCGTTTATGTTGCAGAGATATTTTTGTAGGGATGTTGGAAGAGTGTATTATGATATATATGGGTTTGGTATTTATAATGAGTTTTGAGATACATGTGATATCATGTATTTGTACTCTTCATGTTCTTTACATTTATATTGGATCGTTGTTCATCTAGCCCATTAAGGTAGACAATGTCGAACCACGTTAAATTGTTTTTCTTATGAATGTCTTATTTTAAGTAGATATCACTTTGATTATTTTTTTCGCTCTCAAATTTCTAACAGACGTATAATTATTAACGATGAGAATTTTTTTATATAGTCTTTGAGTTTCATGGAAATTTGTAAAGACTCTTTAGAGATAAATCTATAAGTGTGGGTGAAATTCATGATTGCATTTTTCTTTTATATGCAATTACATAATATTTAATAATTTATAGTTAAACGTTTATGTATGGAAGAATTAAAGCATGAATTGAAGCTAGAAAAATACTTTACTTCGGGTAGTTATTGTTTCATGAGACATCATAACCGAGGGATAATTTGTGCCTTTAAATCATTGTCTATACTTTTTATGCTCCATAAAATGTTATTGAAAATTTATTTGAATGGTTATATGCAATTGTGAATCATGAAGCAATTAGATGCATTAAACACATTTACATGGGTAATTATATGTGATTTCAATGTATTGAAACAGTAATATTAATGATCATTACAAATAATTTTTAATTTATTAATCATTTCTTTAAAATAATAGTGTATACAAATATTGAAACATTGGCATGCTTTAAAATTATGCGTTTAAATGTTGAGATTCTCGGTACACTTCATGGCATAGCGAAAAAAATAATCCAACGATTTCACTAGTGATCCATGTATGAAATATTTGAATTCGGGAGGAAGGGATGCGTGATTTAGCTTGGATTCCTGGAAAAACAACAAGTCAACAGTGCAATCACGATCAATTCGAATCACAAGCCTCCACGAAACCGTCTCGGCCTCTACTCAGTTCACCCGGTTGAGAGCAAATATTTCTTTCTTCTCAAAAACAGTTTTTGATAATTTTCGTGTAAAAGTGTAAGAGTGGTTGTTAGACCACACTTACCCTTTTATATCAAGTTACCCTAACCTTTAGGGTTTTTATTCCAAATTTATTTATTTGAAATTTTATCATTTCAAATTTATTTCTATTAAAAGGAATTATAGTCATAATTACATGCTTTTAATATTTTTTATTAAATTTGGGATAATTTAAATTACATTTATATATCAAATATATATATTAACTTCAATTATATACTTCATTCATGTACAATAAAATTATACAATTATGACTCTTTTAATATTTACGCATTTGAACCCTTGGTGTTACCCTGTACGTTCCTATAACATTAGTAGTAATTATTAGAACCATTTTAATATTACAAACAATAAGTGACATCTAGCAATATATCATTGTCATCTAAGTTACAAGAAGTCGTGATTCGCCATAACATATTCATGACTAACTTATTTTATGTATCATATCTTTTTTTTCCTTTATATCTAGAATAGGCACAAGTCTTAGAATAGTCACATTGTATAGCCAATATATTATATTATTTCTTGATATCTAGAGTAGACTATAATAAACGAACAACTTGTGATATCTCATATCAACTTATTTGAGCATGGTCATGCATTTCTAGTCTCACTCAATCAAATGGCCTGTGAAATATTTCTTATTATGTAGAAAGGACAAATCATATCTTTATCATTCACATCCCACTACATATATCATAATATGTTCAGCATTAGTCTTTATAGTGCAATTAGTTACGAAGCATGTTTAATTTTATCAATACATACAATAATATATTGTTGAGATAGTAATGATCTCAAGTTTGAGGAACACACATATAGTCATCACCATGAGCAATGTTATGACTGACACATAATAATCCAAGACATCTATTCATACCGGGTAAGTCCAATATGTTGTTCTCTAACAACATACTCATGTATCGATTTTGACATCTCTATGTCAATGACACCTTGTTGTCATCAATCAACTCTAAGTTAGCCTTGAACGTATTATTATTGTCCATGCCCATAATAATACTCGAATAAAGATATTTAATAATAGTCATATGATTATATGGACTTTATCATCTTTCAATTTTTTTGAGACACAGAAGTATAACTGAAAATAATAATGGAAATGCGTTTATTCAATAAAATTTGAAAAAAAAAGTATATTATTACAACCATCTCATGATTGCTCTTTAGGCAAACTCTAACAATCTCCCACTATCACTGAGACCAACAACTTACATATATAAAAATGAGTGACTCAATATGACGATCATGCTTCTACTATGTCAGATGTTTCGTTTGGAGATCAACAATGTTATCATATGTGTGTACTTTACATATTTCCACATTTCCTCGATATATGATATCTCAAATAAGATGGAAGTGCTTAAGGATATGTTTGGATTGTTGATGAGATATGGGTTCCTTTGCTTGTGCAATGGCTCCTTTGTTGTCACAACGGTATTATATAACATTTGACATGCTGGGAACAACCCCTAGTTCGGATATAAACTTCTTGATCCAAACAACCTCTTTTGCTACTTGATTGGTTGCAATGTATTTAGACTCTATTGTAGAATCAGCTATTATGTCTTGCTTTGAAATCTTCCAGCGCATAACACCTCTATTAAGAAAAAACACAAAACTCGATTACAATCGTGAGTAATCCATATCAGTTTGGAAGCTAGCATCCATGTAACCTTTTACACTAAGTTCTTCTTCACTTCCATATAAAATAAATGTATCCTTAGTTATTAAATAATTAAGGATATTTTTAACTACAATCCAGTGACCTTCACTAGGATTTACTTGATACCGACTCGTCATGCTTAAAGCATGTGTCTGGACAAGTACATATCATGACATACATGATAAAACCAATAGTCGAAGCATATGGAACCTTCTTCATTCTTTCTCTCTCTTTTGGAGTTGAAAGACACATTTCCTTTGAGAGTGATATGCCATGTCTCATAGGTAAAAATCTTTTCTTGGATTCTTTCATACTAAAACTTTTTAGCGCTTCATCTATGTATGTACTTTGACTTAGACCTAGGATTTATCTTGGTCTATCTCTATAGATATTAACTCCTAAGATATATGTTGCCTCACCCAAATCTTTCATAGAAAAACAACTACTTAACCAAGTCTTAATAGACTATCAAGTAGGTTTATCATTTTCTATTATGAGTATGTCATCTACATACAAGATTAGGAATGAAACAATACTCCCGTTAGCTTTCTTATAAACACAAGGCTCATCTTCATTTTTTGTAAAGCCAAACTCTTTTATTGTATAGTTAAATGAAGATTATAGCTTACAGAAGCTTGTTTTAGTCCAATAATAGACCTTTATAACTTACAAACCTTTCCAACATTTGTTGGAGTGACAAAACCTTCTAGTTGTATCATACACACATCTTATTCAAGTTTTCCATTAAGTAAAGTAGTTTTGACATCCATTTTCCAGATTTCATAATCATGGAATATAATTATTGCAAGAATGATCATGATGGATTTAAACATAGCAACAGGGGAGAAAGTTTTGTCATATTTTATACCATGAACTTTTGGAAAACCTATATCGACCGATTTCCCCTTATATGTTTGTACATTGTCATCCATGTCAGTTTTCTTCTTGAAAACCCATTTTACACCCTATAGGTTTAACCGTCTTTGGTCGTTCAACCAAAGTCCATACTTGGTTTACTAACATGGAGTCCATCTCAGACTTGATGGCTTCAAGCCATTTCTCAGACTTGATGGTGTTCTCTTATGGATCTTCACAGGGGTTGTGTTTCTAAATCCGTTGATTGTTCCTCAACAATTTGTGGACCCTGTTCAACCTCTAGTTCATTGATCTATTGTTCTTGAACTTCTCCAAGTTCAATATTTCTATTATTCCCTTTCTTTGATAGAAATTTTCTTTCGAGAAAAACTCTCGTTCAAGCAACAAACACTTTGTTCTCGTTAGGGTTGAAGAAATACTACCCTTTAGTTTCTTTAGGATATCCAACAAAGATACATTTTTAATATTTATATTCGATCTTTTTAGACATCTGATGATTGACATAAGCTTTGCAACCGCAATTATTCATAAAATACATAATAGGATGCTTCCCAATATATATCTCATATGGTGTCTTTTGAACCAATTTAGATGGAACATGATTTAGTGTGAATGTAGTTGTTTCAAGTACATGTCCTCATAAAGAAGTCAAAAGATCACTATGACTCATCATCGATCGAACCATGTCTAACAATGTTTGATTCATCCTCTCAAAAACTCTATTCCACTGCGGTGTATCAGGTGGTGTAAAATGTGAGAAAATCCCACACTCTTTCAGAAGTTCATTAAACTCTATGCTCTAGTATTCTCCACTTTGACCCGATCGAAGTTCCTTAATACTCTTGCCTAATTTGTTTTGTACTTTAGTTTTGAACTCTTTACACTATTCAAGGGCTTCAGATTTCTGGTACATAAGGTAAATGTACCCATACTGACTGAAGTCGTCAGTGAAAGTAATGAAGTATTGGAAAAACTTCTAAGAATCCATACATCACTGTGTATTAATCCCAATAAATCACTTACTTTCTCACATTTACTATTAAAAGAAGAATTATTCATTTTTCTCAATAAGCAAGATTCACAAACATCAAATTGTTTGAAGACAAAAGAATCTAAGAATCTATCTTTATGGAGCTTTGATATGCATTTCTTACTTATATGACCTAAACGACAATGCCAAAGATAAGTTTGATTTGAGTCCTTTGTTTTTTTTATCATTTTTTATTTATGTTATAAATGACATTTTCTTGATCCAAAATATAAAGACCATTAACCAATTATGTCGATCCATAAAAAACACTATTAAGATAAAACGTACAACAATTAATCTTGATAATTATCTCAAAACCAATATTGTCCAAATAAGAATTAAAAATGATATTTTTATTGAAACTCTGCACAAAATAGTAATTCTCTAAATTTAAATCAAGTCCACTAAGCAAATATGAAACATATGTCCCTATAGCTAATGCAGCAACTCTTGCTCCATTTTCTACTTGTAGGTTCACCTCTTCCTTAGCCAGATTCTTTCTCTTTTGCAATCCCTATATAGAAGTACAAATATGAGAACCATAATTAGTATCTAATACCCAAGAAGTAGACGTCGATAAATTAATATCAATAACATAAATACCTTGAATGAACGTTCATTTTTCATTTACTTTTCTGACCTCTTAAAGGTAAACATGGTAGTTTCTTTTCCAGTGTCAAGTCTTGTTGCAGTGGAAACATTTTCCTTCCTTTATTACTCCCCTTTTATATTTCAATGCATCATTTCCTTTGGGCTTAGCCTTGCCATTACCCTTAGACTTTGCCACTGCCTTGTTCTTTCTCTTTCTTTTGTCCTAGCGAACCATAAAAATAGACTTAGGTCCAACCATTTTCATGTTACTTTCAACAGTTTGTAACATGCCAAGTAACTATGGCAAAGTCTTGTTAATTTCATTAAAATTGAAATTAAGGAAAAAATGATTAAAGATATCTAGAAATGATTGCAATATGACATGAGTAGCCAATTCATCTTTGAAAAGAATTCCTAACTTCTCCAACGTTTGGATATAGCCCATCATCTTGATGACTTGAGCTACTAAAAGAGATCCCTCATTCATTTTGCATTGAAATATAGATTTATAGGTCTCATACTTCTCTTGTTGTACTTGCCCCTTATACAATTCCTTGAGGTTTTGAATCATATCATATGTAACCATGTCCTCATATTGCTTCTGAAGCTTAGAGTTCATGGTGGCAAGTATTAGAGATCCTATGTCCAACTCACCATCCAAGTGTTTCTTGTACTTTTGTTTTTCATCTTTAGGAGCAATATCTTCTGGTTCACTAGGAACGGGGTCATAAATGACATATTCCTTCCATTCTTGTTTGAAAACATTTCTCAATATACAAAACTAGTCAAGGAAGTTCAAGTTATTTAGCTTATCCTTCTCAAGGATCGATCACAGTGATAGTTTGTTGTTATTTGCCATTAAATCTACAATAATGAAAATATATTTTATGAGGAAATATACCGAGTATAAAATTTATAAATAGGTTTTTATTAATAAATTACTTCCACTATTTTTATTCAAAATTAAAAACTTTAATGTTTTAATTTTTAGAAAAACTTCTCGAAAGTTTTCTAGTGAGTCAGGATAAATATTTCACCTTTCCTAAGTCAGCTTTGGCTTTTCTATCTAGAGAATAGTTATTTTGGTAAGAAACACTTTGCAAATTATATCTCATGTAATTCCTCCATTTGGTGAATAACTATTATTCAAATCATCTTATGATTTATCCAAATAACTAAACTCTAGGTTTCTAATCCTACTAGAATAACATATCTAAGTTATTACAAATATTTCAACCGGTGAATATCACTTGCTTATTCTTCGCGTTTAACCAAGATATACTCATGTTCCATTGCTTTGGAAAAACCCACATAATATTGATCGAAGCCTTAATGAGGGTGAATATTAGATGGTTAGATTAACTCAGATTTTAGAGGAATTTTTTTTATAGTGATCTTATCATTAGACTTATTATTGATCTTATTGATATTAGCCCATTATTAATCTCATCAAATTATTAGCATGCTAACATACCATTCATTGCATCACATACATGATAGATATAAAATAGTAAATAAAATGCAATGGTTATAGCCCAAAAGCAAAGGTGGAAAATCCTAAGCTAATGGGAGAACCAAAAATCTAAAAATAAAGGCTACTTCTTAAGCATCTTATCTCTTTAGTTAGTTCATCCTTATTTGTCTTCGAATCTTCATAAGATTACAACTTTAGAAACTCGTTTTACATATGAGGGAGTAAGATGAGAAGAGAAATACAACAGAAGTGTAGAAATGCAAGACATGCAAGTAGTATTTATAAAATTACAACCATAGTAAATATTGGGCTATAACCATGCTTTCATACACCGTGTATATCAAACACTACACTCATTTTAACGGATTTATTAAAAAGTATTGATATGAGCCTACAACCTTTGTTGCCTACACAGGGGTCGAGGGGCGGAGCCTCTAGCGGGGGTCCTGCAACCCCAGTGTTGCACTGGAAAAAAATCACGATCTAATAACATTTATACAAAATTCATATTTTTGGGATTTTTCAATCCCGAATGTCTTTTGCATAGAAAAAACCATTGTTTCTATGCTGAATACGATCTGCTATCGTAACTCCTTATTTATCATGTTAATAATTAACATACAAATATCAAAATGTCATAGCAACAAACACATAATTAACATTTAACTAACGGTTGTAAAACTGAGTTAATACGGATTAACACATTAATCGTGACTGGATATAATTTGTCTCACACAAATATATTCATTGAATAATCAATAAAACCAAAAACATGCACATCATACAATCTCATCAACCAAGTATTTATTATGAATCTGTATTGTACAAGTGGCTTTGATACCACTGTTGGGATCGTCGGTACACCGTATGACATAGCGAAAAAATAATCTTACGATCTAATAATTGATCCATGTACAAAAAATCAAATTTGGGAGGAAGGGATGTGTGATTTACCTTGGGTTCCTAGAAAAACAACAATTTAGTAGTAGAATCACGATCAATTCGAATCACAAGCCTCCATGAAACTGTCTCAGCCTCTACTTGGCTCACCCGATTGAGAGTGAATATTTCCTTCTTCTCAAAAACTATTTTTGATAATTTTTGTATAAAAGTGTAAGAGCGACTACTAGACCATACT
Source organism: Hibiscus syriacus (assembly GCF_006381635.1). Classification (NCBI taxonomy): domain Eukaryota; kingdom Viridiplantae; phylum Streptophyta; class Magnoliopsida; order Malvales; family Malvaceae; genus Hibiscus; species Hibiscus syriacus. The sequence continues at coordinate 3,514,559 of NW_024063525.1, forward strand.
TACCGTTTTTATATCAAGTTACCCTAACATTTAAGATTTTTATTCAAAATTTTATTAATCCGAGTTTATTTCTATTAAAAGGAATTATAATCATAATTACATTCTTTTAATATTTTTATTAAATTTGGGATACTTGAAATTACATGTATATATCAAATATATATATATTAACTTAAATTATATACTTCATTCATGTACAATAAAATTGTACAGTTATAACTCATTTAATATTTACTCATTTCAACTTTGGAGTGTGAACTTGTAGGTTCCTATAACATTATTAGTAATTACTAAAACCATTCTAATATTACAAACAATGAGTGACTTCTAGCAATATATCATTGTCATCTAAGTTACAAAAAGTCATGATTCAACATAACATCTTCGTGACTAACTCTAGAGTAGACTATAATAAACGAACAACTTGTGATATCTCATATCAACTTATTCAAGTATGTTCATGCATTTCTAGTCTAATTGTGTCAAGTGGCATGTGATATAGTTCCTATTGTGTAGGAAAGACAAATCCTATCTTGATCATTCACATCCCACTACATATATCGTGATATGTTTAACATTAACTTTTGTAGTGCAACCAGTTGTAGAGCATGTTTAACTGTACCAAAGTATACAACAATATATGTTGAGATAATAATGATCTCAAGTCTAAGGATCATACATATAGTCATCACCATGAGCAATGTTGTGACCGTCATATAATAATACAAGGCATATGCTCATAGCGGGTCAATTCAATATGTTGTTCTTTAACAACATACTTGGGTCAATCAATATGTTGTTCTCTAACAACATACTCATGCATCAATTTTAACATCTCTCTGTCAATGACAACTCGTTGTTATAATCAATTCCATATTAGCCTTGAATGTATTATTATTGTCCACCCATAATAATACTCGACTAAGGATCTTTAATAATAATTATATTATTATATGGACTTTATTATCTTTCAGTTTATTTGAGAAATATAAATATAACTGAAAATAATAATGGCAATGACTTTATTCAAATAAAACCAGTAAAGAAAGTATATTATTACAATCATCTCATATTTCAGCTTGTTGATATCATGCTTAGATTAAGAAGTGCACGAAGTTTATGCATAATTTTGTATAAAGAACGTTTGATTAGAGAAACATATAAAGCTTACATTTTTATTAAGCGTTCGATTAAAGGAAATTTCATAATTAACGGCTCTAATCAAAATGTTAATTATTAAACGCATTTGTTCATTTCAATCCTTTTTTTTCCCATAATTATGATATTATCTATATCTCATACATAATAATTTTTGGATTGTTTAAGCATAGAATAATTTCCACTAAGATTTCTATTTCCTATTTGCAATTAGCATTAATGATTTGCTATAATGATTGAGTTGTTGCTTTATTAAATGTCTAATTAGTTATTTTGCACTTTAAACGAGTATATGTGCAATAAAACTTGTTTTTTTTAATGATTCCTTATTAAGGTTTAAATGAGTTTATAGTTTTCAATAAAATTTATAGTCATTAAAACAATTTTTGATTTTATAGGAGACGATGTGTATTGATTAAGTAAATAGTTATAATTAATTCACGTGGAGATGTGCAATCATTTATTCCTGTGAGAAGATTATTTACTTCCAAAATTAAGTTGAAAGTAATTGTCAACTCTCTTTTTTTGTACTATTAATTTCTTTTGAGAAATTTATAAAAATAACATAACTATTGCAATTTTGGAGAAATAAAATCTGATGATGCTGACATGGGAAAACTCTCCAAATCAAATAGTTTTCAAATCCTAGTCTGATTCACGCAAGCTGTTGAAAATAAGGAACTGAATCCTAAAGATAAGGATCTCATTACTATTAGTATATTATTTTAACTTTTATTACCGTTAATAAATTATTTATGTGAATAACCATGTTTAATCATTATTTGAATTTAGAAAATTCAAATGAGATGTTGGTTCAGATGAAATAACTATCACGATATAGATTTTGAGATAATTTTGGATAGAGATGATGATGCAAAGATTAAAGTTGCAAGCTTGGTGAGAATGAATAACTTTGTTTAAGGATTATTATTACCTTCGAGGTTAGATTGTTTAAACTTGTTGCTTGTTAATTCATGCTTTATAAGTACAAGAATTAGTTTATGAGCCTTTAAGTTAGTCTTTACAACTTGGTGAAAAAATTATGAAATGAGATAAACCTCTAGTAAAGACTAAGATAGTGAAAAATTATTAAGGTTGAGGTAGTATTTAGCCAAAATATGTATTCCTAATAAGATAATATTATGAGTAAAAATATCAAGCATAATTCTTTAAAAGATTTTAAGAAAAAATCATAAATGATTTATTGGAAAGTAGTGTGATAAGTATGAAAATGCATGTCTGTAATTGGTTCTATGAAGACATGGTACTTAAGCATGCCTAGTGCACCATCTATCTTTCTTAGAAACCTACCTGGTACATTGTTCATTAGTATGTTCACTATTTCAATTTATAAAATAATATATCAAGTTAATCTTTCTTTAAACTTAGTGTAGAAATTAAAAGGGTAGAGATTAATTTGGTTGAGTAGAATACCAAATTTATTCATAGTAAATAAATATGTAATGATCTTTTTAGGGCTAATATGTTTAATATTATAAATGAAAAAGTGATAGACATTAGTGATACTAAAAGATGGTTTATAGCCATTGAATGTACTCTTAAATAGAAGAAATGAAAGAAGTAGTCTATCCTAAAGATTTGTGTTGTGTTTAAATTTCTTTGTGAAATAGTTGAGATAATTTTTCCTATTGTTAGGAAAACTTGAAAACTCCTAATAAACGTTAACATGATATTCATAATTTCTTAAACACTTCTTATGAAGAAGTAGGAAAAACTGAAACACTTCTTATAAGATATAAAGAATTTCATAAACATTTGAGATTATGCATAATAATCTTAATGATTAGTAATTTCTCAAAATTTTGAGAATATAATCATGTGTAAATAAAATTTGAGTTTTTTAAAGAATAATTTTATGGTTAAAAATCATAACAAACTTTACTATATTATGAATGAGTAAATATGCAAGAGAATTTGTTTACATGTTATTCTAAACACTTACTGGTTTATTTATATCCAAAAAATGTTAGAAATACGGGGTGTCTTATATAATGACTAAATTCGGAGAGGAACCTAGTTGATCTGCTTACCAAAAGGCTAAGTTGGAAATTAGTTTTTGATTCGTCAAGGGGGTGGATTTAAAGCCCATCGGTTGAGGAATTCATTATGGATACCTAACTTATTTATTAAGTTCAATGTGGTCAAATAAAGTCATGGAAAGACTCATAGTGTACACTTATACATATATATATCCTTATGATGAATAATGTACATGCACAAGATGAGCTTTATTACTCTTAATAAATTCATAGCCCAGACTTTGGGTGGTCTTAGTGAGAATAACTTAATGAATTTACCAATATTAGTTGAATATTTACTCTTAATAAGTTCATAACCCATTTTTGATTAGGTAGTTGTAACCTGAAGGACTAGATGAACTTACCATTAGAGAGGATTAGTTGTAACATCCTAATTCAGTTTAACTCAAAGACCGAAGGATTAAGGTGTCACGTGGAACCACCGAAGTAGCTAACTCAAAATTTTTCTTTTGAAAATGATTGCAAACCATTATATGAAAGCCATCCATAGGAATATAAAATAAAACATAATGAACATGAGTTTACAAATAAGTGGGAGCTCCCAAATATCCAAAATAATATCAAGACTAACTTTAATAAAAAAAAAGAGTTACGACTTAATACAAAAAAAGGTGTACAAAAGTACATGCCTTCTAACACAAATCAACACGTACTCTAAAAGCTTTGGTTGATCTGGAATATCTGGTGACGATGACAGTCCACGAACAGTCTCTTAAGAACTTCACAGGGAAACACATTTTAAACACTAATCTTATGAGCTCAATGCCACACTAGTAATTGTATTGTACTACATGCATTCACTAAATGCGTATGCTGGTGGCACAGGTATAAAGACATAAGAATATTGACATGAAATGTTGAGGTATGCATCATGGTGTAGGGGTTCTACATCTCGAGGCACACCCCCCCTCTAGCCTTCTTAAAATACCATTGGGTATTCGGGGTGAGATCCAGAACTGCATCAGAGACATACACTCTACTAACTTACTCCGTCGAGTCGTGGGTTATCTACGCCCAACTAGCAGTTTAAGTCCCTTGGCACTAATTGGAATATATATGAATTGTACAATCATTATCTATTAAAGTAATTCGGGTGTCGTGACTATTTCCTGAGCATCAAACAGGGCTACTTTTATTTCATCCTAATTGTTATTGTTCCTAGCTCTTCTTTGTTCATTACTATTCTCACTTATAGTTTTATTTCCTAATTATCTGATATTATTGGGACCCTCAAATCTATCCCTTTAAACCCTTGGGTTTCTTACCTAAAACTATTCTTGGGTACCAATACTAATCCCTTAGTATAAATACTAATCCCTTAGTATCAGTACTAACCCTGAGTATTGATACTAACCTTTGGGTATCAATACTGACTAATTATTGAGAACTGAAATGGAAAGGGTAGTATTGATACCCTTGATTAAGTACCAATACTTTTAGACCGTGGTGTCGATACAATCTTAAGTACCGATGCCAATTTTTGCTTCGATATTTTGAAAAATGCCTTAGTATCGATGCTCCCACGAGTATCGATACCAAAATTGCCTACTGGAATCTACTAAGTGTGCTCGGTATAGATACTACCCTGCATGTATCGAAACCTGACCAACAATATCTATACTCCATGGGTGAGTATTGATATTATCCTTCCCTAAAAGCCCTTTATTTTAAATATTGATACTGTTCTTCTAGTTCTAATACACAAACCCAAAAATTCCTCTCTAAAAACCCCATGAGTCCTAATGAGGTTCCCAAACATTATTAGAATTTTATTTATGGAAATAGGGGTCATAATAGGTCTATAAACATGCTGAAAACACCAAATAGTGAATCTACCATGAACATGCTTCATAACTCATACAACCTAACAAAACACACCCAGTGATCTACATGTGATAAAGTTGAGTTAGAAGTGAGTTACTTTGACTTCCCAAGCTATTGGAACTCCTTTAACTCATCCTAGGGTCAACTTCTCATTTTCTTTGGCCTTGGAGATTTCTCTAACTTCTTTCACTAGAAAAGAAATTAAACATAAGAGTTACTAATATTGTTGGGAAGCTTGAGGAAGAGTTTAGGAAATCACTTAGGACTCAAATCCTTAGAAAAATGAGCTGATTGAACTAATGTTCTAAAATCCTCCGGTAAACCAATGTTTGGTTTCCATTGCCAAGTCTTGCAAATAAGGGCTTGAATCGAAGCTCTAAAGATGGAGATTATAGTTTTTACCTTTATAAACTTGGATTAGACTGGTGCACAATAAAGCTTCCACCTTTTCTTAATAAATAATGGAGGATAAGAAGGTTTGAAAGGGATAAGAAGGCAAAGTTATGAAAAAGATATATGAGAGGAGAATCATACGTGATATCACTAAACCTTAATGATTTTTCATCCTATAAACTAAAAATGGTGAAATGGTTCCCTTGGTCATCCTAGCATTGATTACAACAAAAAAAACACCCTTTTTATCAACTATTGAGCTCAAACCAAGCCCAATCCAAAGCTCACTAGGTCAATGGCTTCCTAAAATGCTAATATATTTATATAAGACCACGTGGATTATCCCGAAACTACTAACCCAGGATTCAAGGCGTTACAACTCTCCCCTCCTAGAAATATATTTTGTCCTTGAAATTTACATGTATAGAAGATGTGAGGGTACTGGAGTTACATATCATTCTCGGTTTCCCAAGTTACCTCATCAATGCCATGGTTCCTTCACAATATATTTACAAGAGTGATCCTTTTGTTCCTTAACTCCTTTATATCTCTTGTTAAGATTTTTATAGGATATTTCTAATATGACATGTTTAGGCTCACTTCGATCTGCTTTAGGGGTATGATGTGAGAAAGATAAAAAAATGTATCTCCTAAGCATGGATACATGAAATACATTATGGATGCATTCCAATTTTGGAGGTAAGGCTAACCGATAAGCCATTGATGCAACTCTCTCTAGACCTCGTAAGCTCTTATAAAGCACGGGGTCAACTTTCCTTTGCACCCAAAATGAAGCACTTTCTTCCATGGGTAAACCTTGAGGATCACCTTGTTCTTTACTACAAACTCAATATCCTCACGCTTCAGATTTGCATAAGATCTTTACCTATCTGAGGTTTCTCTTAACTTGTTTTGAATTAATCAGACATTCTCTTCGATTTCTCTGATCAAGTTAGGACCCACTATTTTACCCTTACTAAGCTTTATCCAGTAAAGTGGAGTTCTACACTAGCACCCATACAAGGCCTCATGCAGAGCCATCTGAATGCTTGATTGAAAACTGTTATTATATATGAACTACACTAATGGCAGATGGTCCTCCTAACTACTCTCAATATCTTTGAGGATGCACATAAGCATGTCCTCTAAGATCTAAATGACACGTTCTGATTGGTCGTTTGTTTGAGGGTGGAAAATGGTACTGAAGTGTAGTTTGGTGCCTAGAGATTCATTAAGGGCTTTCTAGAATCGAGGATCTCTATCAGATATGATGGAAATCGGTACCCCGTGCAACCTCATTATCTCAATGATATACAAATGAGATAACATTTCTAAGGAATAATCCATCCGACCTAGGAGGAAATGGGTTGATTTTGTCAAATAGTCTACTATGACCAAAACTGCATTGTGTCTCTGTTTGGTCATGGGTAACCTGGTTACGAAGTATATGGTCACCCTATCCCATTTCCAATGAGGAATCTGGATGGGCTAAAACATCACTGAGGGAACCTGGTGTTCTATTTTTATATGCTGACACGCTAAGCATCTAGCGGCGAACTCTAACACTTCGTTTTTTATAGCCGATCACCAGTACAATTATCGAAACTCTTAATATATCTTGTTACTGCCTAGATGAAGAGTGGACTACAATGTGTCTTGTGAATAATTCTACTACGAGACTGGGTATCTATGGGTACACACAACCAACACCGGAAGTACAATACACCCCTATCATGAAATTTAATGCCCAGTGTCTTCCCATGGTAAACTTGCTCAACCCAAACCCTTAATTGATCACTTAAAATCTATAATAATTTGGTCTCACCCACTAAATCTGGATCAACTTGAAACTCGGCTAATAACACACCTTCAATAGTCAAGCTCAACTGTGTTAGGAGAGTTCATAACTCTATCAACTACTTCCTGCTTAAGGCATCTGCCACAACATTTTATTTACCTAGATGGTAGTCTATAAAGTTAATAGCGTAATCTACAACCTTTCCTTCCTACATCAAGACACATCCTTGGCCATTCAACAAAGCATCATTGAAAACTATGAAGTTCTTACCCAACTTTAGTTGAGTTAATATTGGGGCCTGAGTTATGATGCTTTTCAACAGCTCGAAGCTCTTTTATCACTTTTTATCCCAAATGAAGGGGACTCCCTTTTGAAGCAATTTGTTAGTGAGCCATATATCATCGAGAATATATCATTGAGAAGCCTTGAACAAACTGATGATAATACCCAACTATGCCTAGAAAACTGTGTACCTCTGGCATATTCTTAGGTGGCTCCCACTCAATTATGGCCTTAATTTATTGAGGGTCAACTAGGATACTGTCTTCTATGATCTAGGAGTATATGTAAGATGATAAAGAGGTGTTGGTCATGCTCTTCCTCTGATCGAGAGTAGAGAAGATTTTCTTCTATGAAAACCACAATGAACTGATCTATGTATGAGTGAAAAACGCAGTTCATCAGGTCTATGATTGACATATGGGCGTTGGCGAGCCCAAATGGCATTACCAATAACTTATATTAATTGCATCTCGTCCTGAAAGTTATCTTCTCCACATCGGTATCTTTCACCTTTAACTGATAATAAGCTAAGCACATGTCGATCTTGGAGAACACACATGCTCCCATCAACTAGTCAAAAATATTATCTATCCTAGGAAGTGGGTAACGGTTCTTGATGGTTAACTTGTTCAACTGCTTGAGATCAATGCACATCCTCATCAACCTATCCTTCTTATTAACGAACAAGATCGGAGCTCCCACGGAGATATGCTCAGTTTGATGAAACCTTTCTCTTTCAACTCCTGAATTTGGTACTTTAACTCCTTCAATTCTATTGGTTCCATGCAATAGGGAGCAATTGAAATTGGATTTGAACCCGACATTACCTCGATGCTAAACTTTAATTCACAGTCGGGTTGTAAACCCAAAATTTCTTCTAGGAACACGTCAAGGAAATCTCATTCTACACGAATATCCTTAAGTGTTGAAATTGAAATTGGGGTATTGATCACATGAGTAAAAAAGAACTCACATCCCTAGTCGATCATCCATTGAGCTTTTATATCTAACACGATCCTTGACTAACCTGATTTATCACTAGTCATGACTAACTTGGTACCATCTTCCTCCCTGAGATTAAGTTGTCTAGCTATGCATTTCAAACTGGCGTCATGATCGAATAACCAATCCATACACAAAATCATATTGAACTCTCTAAAGGGTAACTCCATCAAATCTGCTAGGAAGGTCTAACTTTGAATACTAGATGTCAACGGTGAATCTTGTCTACTAGGACATTTAGACCAAAAAGGCTCGATACTCGAACTCCTACCTCTAAGGCTTCGGCTGGGATTTCTATTTTTAAGCTAGGTTATAATAGATATAGGAGTGGGTGGAATTGGGATTTATCAATTAAGTAACTAGAATAGAAAATACCTTGAATGTACCTAACATCATGTTTGTTGCATCACACACCTCCCGGGTTCTCACCGCATACCGTCTGGAGGATACCCTCAGCTCTACACCGACATCTGATCTAGTTGTCCCTCTGTTATACAGTCCAGATGCAATACTACCACATCTCAGTAGCCATCAGGCTCTCTACACAGATGGAACTGGCCTCTAGGTCACTGTCAGAGTCACTCCCATAATCATTGGACAGTCTTTGATGAAGTGACCTAAGGAGCCCCATCTGAAACAACCCCTCGATCTTTGTTAGAGTATCCTTTGATGCCTTTTCCTGCATTGAGTACAGATAGGATAAATGAAGAATCTCGTCGATTCATTAGCACTCGGCCAAAGACTAATGTCAAGGTTCTCCTCCTAGGCTCCGATCTACCCCTTCTATACGAACACTTTCTAACTCTCCTCGAATGCACTACTGGTGGTATCCACCAACCTTAACTATCTCTAGTCCTTTTAGAAAGAATCTACGGTGACTTCACTAGCTAAGTCGCTCCCCTAGTTTATCCTACGATCTCACTAGACTGTCCAACCCTCTTACTCATGACCCTTTCAACCGCATAATCCTGGCGGGATAACTCGGTAAATACCTTGGGAGAGTCAGTTGCAAGGTATGACAGGATGTCAAGGTACAATCCCACTGAACCTAAGGCAGTGGTGGGGCTCTTTCGAAATTAACTCAGTAGCATATCTATTAAACCTAAGAAGCTCTCTCTCATACTCCATCTTGGTACGATCCCCCTGAGGTAAGTATAAGAACTACTCCCTTGGATCATTGGTATGAGCATCTCTGATGCATTTCTGGTAGAACTCAAATAGGAACTGCTCCCATGATGGTCTCTCTGGCTTCAATTACAACTCTATCATCACCCACCAATCAATGGTGTCATCCTTTGAATAGGGTGGTGACGCACTCAAGTTTACCCTCGAGGGTAAGGTATAAATGTCATAGAGTACAAAGGGTCTCCTTGAGCCACTGGTCTACCGCTATCGGATCTTCATCCCCTGTACCATGAAATTATATAGTCTTGTATCTATAGAGCCTCTCTACCAAGACTCTTGGGGAACTACGACATACTGGGCTAGAGGTGCTATGGGGGAGGTTGTGCAGCCTAGGCACTTGTATGGCCCTAACGATCTATCTAAGAGGTAAGGTGAGGTCCCTAAAAAGGTTTCTTTCTCAACCCCTACATCTACTGGTATCTCCTGCTAATCCATGTATGGGGTAAAATCGTCACCTGTGTTGACTTCCAAATATGCATGACTCTCGTTCTTATCATCTTGATTGTGTATGGGTCATGGATTTTTCTGAAATTAGAAAGAAAAAAAGTTATTATCATCATTTCAGTCATTATAGTACTCTTGAATCTCTTGAGGCATATAAATGTATAAACGTAGACTGACTCTAACCCATAAATTCTAGAAACGAATAAACATGATGCTCTAGTACCACTAAATGTAACACTATAGTCCAATTCGACCCAAAGATCGAAGGATTAAAGTGTCACATGGGATCACCGAAGAGGTTAACCCAAAATTTCTCTATTAAAAATGACTCTAAACCATTATATAAAATCCATCCAAGGAATGTAAAATAAAACGTAATAAATATGAGTTTACAAATACAAGAGAGATCCTAAAATCCAAAATAATATCAAGACTGAGTTTAATAAAAAAAATATATTTGTGAATGAATATAAAAAAGGTTCTATAATAGTACATGCTCTTTAACACAAATCAATGCAAATTTGAAAGCCTTAATATGTATGGAATATCTGGTGACGATAACGCTCCACAGATGGTCTCCTAAGACCCTACGTATGGTAACTCAGTACCACATTACATTCATTCACTAAATGTGTATGCTAGTGAAATAGGTATGAAGACATAAGAATACTAACATGAAATGTTGAGGTAGGCATCATGGTGTGGCTGAGGGTTCTTCATCTCGAGACACACACCCCTTAAGCCTTCCTAAAAACCCTTTCATATTTGGGGTGAGATCTGAAACTGCATCGGAGACATATACCCGACAAACTTACTCTATCTAGTTTTCGGGCATCTACGTCCAATTAGTAGCTGAAGTGTCTTAGCACTGATTAAGATATATTTGAACCAAACGATCATTATCTAAAGTAATTCGGGTATCCTAACTATTTCTTGAGCATAAAGCAATGCTAGTTTTATGTCATCCTAATTGGTATTGTTTTTATCTCTTCTAAGTTCATTATTGTTTCCATCCATGGGTTTCTTACCCAAAACTATTTTTCGGTACCGATACTAAGCCCTTTAGTATCGATAATGACCCCTAAGTATTGATATTAACCTTTGGGTATAGATACTGAGTAACTATTGAGAAGTAAAATTGAAGGGGTAGTATCGACACCCTAACTTGAGTATTGATACTTTTGGACTATGGTATCGATAATATCTTGAGTACCAATACCTATTTCTTCTTTGATATTTTGATAAATGCCTTATTATCGTTATACTTACTGGGAGTATCGATACACTACCCCTAGTATCGATACTCCCACGAGTACTGATACCAAAATTATCCACTAGAATCTGGTAAGTGTGTTTAGTATCAATACTACCTTGTAAGTATCAAAACCTGATCAATAGTATCGATACTCCATGGGTGAGTATCAATATTATCCTTAAAAACCCTTATTTAACTAGTTGATGAATAGTACCAGTATTGTTCTTCCAAAACCAATACACGAACCTAGAAATGCCCTATTTTGGGCACGAAAATGCCTCTCTAACACTCCCATGAGTCATATTGAGGTTCCTAAACATTATTAGAGTTTTATGTATGGAAGTAAGGTTCATAATAGGTCCATAAACATGTTAAAAAAACCAAATAATGAATTTACCATGAACATGTTTCTTAACTCATGCAACCTAATAAAACACCCCTAGTGATTGACACATGATAAAGTTGTGTTAGAAGTGAGTTACCTTGACTTCCCAAGCTACTAAAACTCCTTCAACTAAACGAGTGGTCAACTTCACCTTTCCTTTGGCCTTGGTGTTTTCTCCAACTTCTTTCACAAGATAAGGAATTAAACATAAAAGTTACTAATGTTATTGGGAAGGTTAAGGAAGAGTTTAGGACATCACTTGGGGCTCAAATCCTTTCAAAAATTATCTGATTTAATTTTAGTTCTAAAACCCACAATAAACCCATGTTTGGTCACCATAGCCAAATCTTGCAAATGAGGGCTTGAATCGAAGCTCTAAGGATAGAGATTATTGTTCTTACCTTTGTAAACTCATATTAGAACTGGTGAACAATAGAGCTTCCACCTTTGCTTAAGAAATAATGGAGAATGAGAAGGTATGAAAGAGAGAAGAATAAAAAGTTATGAAAAAGAGGTATGAGAGGAGAATCAGATAAGATAACACCAAACCTTAATGGGTTTTTAGCCTTTAAACTAAAAATGAAGAAATTGTTCCCCTGGTCCTCCTAAATTTGATTAAAACCTAAAAACACCCCTTTTATCAACTATTTGGTCCAAACCAAGCCCAATCCAAAGCTCACTTGGTTCATGGCTTCCTATAATTCTAATAGATTTGTTTAAGCTCAATTGAGTTCAACTAAAACTACTAACCCAAGATTTAGGGTATTACATGAGTTTTCTTAAACTCTTAATGAATTAAAACCGAAAAGTCTGGGTGATCATATTTGAAAAGTGTAACACCCTAATCCAATCCAACCCAAAGATCATTGGATCATGATGTCACACAGGATCACCAGACCCACAAATTTTCTTTTAAAAAAAGACTTTCAACTGTAATACGTAAAATCCATCCATGAAAATGATAAATGAAAACATAATAATTGAGTTCACTTGTACGGAGGAGCTCCCAAAATATTTAAAATAATGCATCGTTGAGTTTAAATTAAAAGAGTTATTATTGAATACATTAGGGCCTATAAATAGTACATGGCCACTAAGAGAGACTCAAGACGAAATCTAAATGCCTCATATGATCTAAATCCATTACACTGGAATATTTGTTGATGATAACTCCCAATAACGGTTCCCTAAAAACCTACACATAGAATGCACTTCGATTGTTAAGCTTATGAGCTTAATGTTATACTAATAATTGTATTATATTATATGCATTCACTAAATGAGCTTACTAATGGCACAGGATGAATACATTAAAATATCGATATGTACTATTGAAATAGGTATCATGGTGAAACTAAGCGTTCTGCATGTCATAGCTCACACACCACTCTAGCCTTTATGTGATACCCTCAGGTATATAGGATGAGATCTAGATTTGCATTGGAAACGTACACCCGACCAACTTACTTCGCTGATTCTTGGGGAATATGTGCCTAGTCAACTACTGAAGTGCCTTAGCATTGACTGAGATATCCAACTGGTTGTTGTATTATTCTAAAGAGACTCGAGTGTCCTGGTTGTTTACCAATTTTCAAAAAAGGCTAGTTTTATGATGTCGTAGCTATTATTGTTTCTACATGTTCTGAGTTTATTGATGTTCTCACTTCTAGTTTTATCTGTTGATATTCTAATGTTATTGTGCCCCTCAAGTTTAATCCCTAATTTATTTGATTATTTATCCAAAACTATATGTGTAACACCCTTAACTTGTATACATCCTTGAATAAGAGTCAAAGATGTCACATGATCTTTGTAAACATTCTACGAATAAAATCCAATACAATTTTGTTCCTTCAAAACTTCCAATTTAAAATCTTTTAATAAATATCATAATCACATAAAATCCAAATATAATATTTAATCATTCAAATCGATATCAGTTTTAGGCAGCAGTTTAACAGTTTGATATTGTTCAAATTATATAGTAAACTGCCTAGAAACTGTTTAACTTAAAATCTATTTTGATAGTATATAAATATAACTAATAAAATACTATTCATGCATTATACTAGTTTTATATACTAATATTTATACAAGATCTGTGTTATTTATATTATACAGACCAGTTTAAAAGATGAAAACCAATAGTATAAGTCAAAACATAATATAAATGCCACTAATAAGTTAACAGAAACGTTAATACTAATATTGGAGATATATCTGATTCAGCTCAGTGATACGCGCGATACTCCTCACTCCGTAAGCCTTTCATTTTCTTTACCTACATGTGAAAATAACCACACGCTAAGTATATCTTAGTGAGGCATTATAAAATATTTGAGGTGAGGCAAAATATAAAATAACTTAATAATTCAAAATAATAAAATGTATATTCAATTGAAAATACATGAATTTCCAAACTAAGTTAAATAAGTTCTTTTCTTTCATCAGTAAAACTATAAAGAAATCAACGTCTCATGATTTTGTAAAATCATGACAATAAAAATCCCAGTAATCAATAAATAATAATTTCTATTTGATGATATATGCAATACTTTCACATTTCAATTCATAGCCCAATGTATATCCAAAGAGAATGGAAGGTAATTGAGTCAATCGAGATAGCGCAATATGCACTAATAAGTGCCCACATGTTAATATCAACAATTCGCACTCAAAAGTACCTATATCCATCACACCATAGGTATACACGTGAAGTACATAAATGAACTGTATCAATAACACTTGAATAATAATCACTCCACTTCATGGCATGCCAATTGTACCTACGAATATCTATGCAACATACAATGGGCTTTACGATAAAATCATATCATTTGTATATTCAATCAGTAACATTTCCAATAATCATCCATCAAAACCATTGCATTGGGCAATTCATACCCTAAAATAGTTCATCAAAATATTCAATAAACATTATGGAATCATTCCATAATTTGATTCAAACTTTTCTTTAAAAAAATCATTTGAGGTTAACTTATCGCAAATGTTCCTCAATCAGTGATAATTAAATAAATAAAATGCACTCACCTTTGTCTCACTAGAGAATTTTTATATAATATTTTTTACTCACGTGCTTTATCATTAGCTTTCGAATCAATTGGATCGCAAGGTTTGTCATAGTTTGTACAACGACAATTAAATAACACAATATTTAAGTATGTTAATATTATACTAACATAACCAAAATCCAACGAAATAATCTATACAATATAATTCGATACTCGTTCGATATAAAATCATTTCACTACTCCAAAATACTCTAACATTCCCAAATTGACACTTCAATTCCTTATATTTCTTTTAGAATTCATGCTAACTTTTCCAAATTATGCAAAATGGTCTTTCAACATTTTACTCAATCCAAATCCAATACTAAAGATTCCAGCATTGAAACAATACATTCAATCTAATACCTAAATTTACAACCTTGTAATTCAAACCCCAAATTTTCTAACTTTTCGAGTTAGTCACCAAACTTTGCTAATTTTTTCATTATGAACCAAAACAACATTCTAACTTCAAAATCAATATTCAAACATCAATTTCCAGCATTCAACACCCAGAATTCAATTTTTGAATATTTTCCCTTATTTTCTCTCCCATGGTTGAACTTATCAAGAATACTAGGGCCTGATTTTTATTCAATTTCAAGCATGAATTCAACCTGCTATGATTAAACTCATGCAATTCCAATCATCCTAACATCAAATTCAATCCAAAATGAATCAATTCTCAAAAACCTTAGCTTGACCGAATTGAATATATACAATTCTACTTGATTTTAATCATCCTACATTCTTGGAAATTAAAGTACAACGCCAATAACATAAAGATCAAACTTTAATTCTTTATAATTCAATATCCCCTTCATAAATCCTAACCAAGAATTTCATCATCCAAGCATGTTTTTCATGAACTATTTATACCAAATGATAGAAAATTTCAAGGAGATTAATTCTCTATCTAATAGTTTAATCTAAAAATCAATCAAATAAGCTTAAAAATGAATCAAAAACATTTCTTACCTAGCTATGGTGGTTTACGGTTTGGAGCTTGAATATGGCTGAAATTCTTGATTCTTCCTTGATAATTATCACTTTACACATGGTTTAACTTAATAAAATGAATTTAAAATTTATTTAATGTGAAATTACCATTTTTCCCTTTTGAAACATGATAATTTCATCCATGCCACTCCATGAAATCATCCCTTACATCATCATATCCATAAAAAATAAAGATCTTGACTTTCCCTGTCTACCCTTATAATTTTTGAAAATTCCAATTTAGTCAACAAATTTTACAATTTTGACTCAATGTGGAAAATTAAACTCAATTCTACTGATCCATATTAAATTTCACTATTATAAATTATGGAAATAATATTTCCAACCCTTATCTATATTCCTTCAAATTTTTGTGAAATTTTGGTTTAATCTTATTATTTGATTTCTTATCGGACTTTACTACTTTATAGTTTTTAATATAAACCCCAAATCAAAATTTTGATTCCCACATAAATCTTAATTTCAGAATAAACTATTCATTTATGAGCCAAAATATATAAATTTAAAAAATTATATTTTCGGTCCATAAATATTTGCAAATTTATAATTTGGCCAATAAACTTTCAAATTTTACATTTTAGTCACTAGCCAAAATTAAATTTGGGGTATTAAAAGCTATTGGTACTGGTACTAGCCTTTAATATCTATATTAACCTCTGAGTATCGATTCCCATGTAACAACCCGGAATAAAATTTGGAAAAAAAAATTATTAATTAAGTAATTTGGCAAAATTTGAGGATTTAATCGGAAGTTTTCAAAATTTTAGGCCATTTTAGAAGTTAAAGGAAATTTAGGGACTAAGCCCTGAATTTAGCCAAAGAGTGTCGGCAGGTTATGTGGTTTTATACATGCACTACGTTTCTGATTTTAAAATCAGAAACTTTTGTAAACAAAATTCCTCCTCTCGCACCCTTCTTGCAAGTCTGATCCCGACACCGTTCGACATCCGATCGTCAAATTGAAACCACCATCGTGTTCATCTTTGACTCGTGAACAAAGCCCAATAAACCAATTTTAGTGAAACGCTGCCAAACGCCGTGAATTTCGAGTCAAATTATCGACCTTTTTTTAGCACCACCGCCGGGAAAATATTAAATTCATCTCCGATCGTTGATCGGTTTTCGACACCTCCTGCACCATCGTGTTACTTGTGTCGTTTCGAGTCTGCCGTTGTCAACCTTGTTCGCCGTCGACGGCGGCGCGTGAGGAGGTGGAGCAGTCAAAGATTCGGTCGAGTTGAAATCGAGCGCTCCGCCGTTCAAAAATTTGAACTAATCTTTGTAAGTATCTCGAAATCGCTTAAAATAATTTTTAGAAATTTTTCTGGAATTTTTAGACCCCCCGGAGGAGGCCTCATGCGCCGCACGCATCGCCACAGGGAGAGTAGAGGGCTGGAAACCGGTTTGACCGATTTTCAACCGGTTCTGACCGGTTCGACCGGTTTTGACCGGTTCGAACCGGTTTGACCGGTCTGAACCGGTTTGACCGGTCTGACCCGACCCGACTAACCCGACCCAACCATTAACCGTGACCGTTGACCGTTGACTTCCTTTGACCAAAACTTAAAATGGCTTTGACTGACCCTTAAACGACCATAAATCTTTTCTGAGTATACCTATTCTGATAGTTTTCGACGTCCCGAATCCGTAAATCTTTGCCGAGTATACCTATTCTGATAGGTTTCGTCAAATTCAAACTCGAAGGCCTCCAAATTGACGTTCAAAGTGGTTGACTTTGACTTTGACCAAGAATCTGAATTTTTGAAAATTCATACTTTATGTTTTTCGACGTCCTGATTCCGATTCCGCAATCCGTTTGGCCAAATTCAGACTCGAAATACCCCAAAATGATAGTCAAACCCAAAAAAATGCTTATATACTTAAGAATTTTAGCTTTGAACAATTATGTAAGCTTTGGGGTTGATTAATTATTATTGTTTGAAGGTACAAGAGACTCTCCGGATCGTTCGATAGCTCGACCCAGCTCTTCTAGATTAGTTAAACCACGTATACCAGTATTCACCCGTTCGAAAACTGTAACAGAGCGTGGTGAAACCAGCAATCAGTAGATCTACTATCTGAACCCATTATCGAGGTGTGTTCCTGTTTACTACATAATGGTTTTATATGTTTTGAAATATGGTACATTGAAATCTATGGTTTATTATTATTGGTACACCGATTTATTGTTGATGATTTATGGACTTTGATGACTGGTATATGGATATTGATTTTGGAATGATTGAACTACAATTGTATAGCTCTGATCAAGCTAATAAACGGGCCTAATGTGACTCTTGAGGGCCCCAAGATGTTTCATTAGGTTGGATTTCCATTGCTGTGTGCTTAGGGTAAGCTATATGGACTTATTGACTTGGGCTTAAGGATACAGGCTTCATAGCTTATCCTTAAGTCGGCTTTCTTTTTGCTATGTGCATAAAGTAAGCTATATGGAAAATAATTTTGGGAACTACTGATGGTGTACCAGAAAAGGGTTTAAACTATGATTTTCAAAAGTTAAATTCTTTTACGAATTTGTGAGATTTACTGGACTATGATTTGTTTAATGTACCTATTGTGATTTTATGGTAATGTTGGGACACACTGAGCCTAGCTCACCTTTCGAAAATGTTTTCCCCCTTTCAGATACTGTTGGTTAGATACCTCGGTTCGAGCACTTGGAGGATCAACATATCTCTTGAAGTATATCTGAATGTAATATTTTAAAATTGCAAGTTGACTTTATTCTGGTGACATGGACCTATTTTAAAGTATTGGATTTTATAATGATGATACTTTTGCTATTACTATTCAGTTTATCTTGGTTTTGATTTTTTTTAAGATATGTTTTAAATTAATTTATTACTGATTGGTTTTATTTTTAAGAGTTGAGTTTTAAATAGTATAATTTATTATAATTTCATGTCATGAATAATGTGGTTTTACATTGATTGGATAACGGTTTTGGAAAATGTCTTTGTGATCCACTAGACTTAGTCGAAACGCATAAGTCGGGTCTAGGGGGTTATATTTATTGGTATCAGAGCTTTTGGTTTTTAAACCTCGGACTGTGTATGAGTCCACATTGAAAATACGATTTTGAAATATTTTACAAAACAAGTTACTAAGGCCATGTCACAAAGTTATTAAGATTTTAACTGTGTTCGAGACTCCAAGTGCTTATCTAACCCTAAGTTTTATTTTCTATAGTAAACTTGAGATCCATCAAAATGAGTGCTAGACATGGTCGTCGAACTAGCCGTGGACGAGCTCGAGTGGCTAGATTTGCAGATCCGATTTATGAGATACGGGTAGATCCCCCACCTCTGATAGGTGATCATGCTCCTACGACCCCAACGAATCTGTCTCATGCCGCTGGTATTGGCATGACTACACCAATCATAGGAGCGACCAATATTGAGTCAGAGTCTACCGGAGTCGCTTTGGATGAGAATTTTGGTAGACAATTTCTGCAGTTGATACAGGGAGCAGTCAGAGCTACTGGTGTTGTATCAGAGGTTCATATTTCACAGACTTTGATTGCCAATGGAGTTAGAACTTTTGGGGGACAGATTGGTGGAGCTCCTATTGAAGCTGAGGATTGGCTCCAGGATATAGAGAGACGCATGGATCAGTTGGGTTTAGACTCAACTAAGAGATATCAGGGTGCTGTGGCGATGTTAGATGGCAATGCCTAAACTTGGTGGGAGTCAGTGACCAGTAGTGTTCCTACCGATCGTTTGACCTGGAATTTCTTTAAGGACCGCTTTCGGAGTCATTTTCTGGGAGAGCGCTACTTAGCTCAGAGACGTCAGCAGTTTCAAGACCTGGTTCAGGGAGACATGATTGTTTCTGAGTATAAGATAGAGTTCTTGAAGTTGTTGAAGTATGGATTCAGTATGGTACCTACTGAGAGAGATCGATGTCGTAAATTTACCCTTGGACTCAGATACGAGCTGCGTAGGCAAGTTGTAACCCATCAGGATGAGATATTTGATGTGCTGGTGGGCAGAGCCAAAGATGCTGAAGAGGTGGAGGTTTTAGCTTTTGGTAGAGAGCGTGTTGAACAGGAACGATCTAAGCAATTTTCAGGCCCGATGGAGTCATCAGCACAGTCCGGGAAAAGGACTCGTACTTCAGTTCCTCAGAGAAGCAATACACGTTTCAGGCCTGCAGCATCCTCACCGTTAGTTGGCAGTCGAGGCGGTTCCTCGTCGTATTATCATGGGTTCCTCTGTGAGTTTTGTGGTAAACAACACACAGGAGAGTGTCGTAAGAAGATGGGTCTTTGCTATCAGTGTGGATCTAGTGGTCATTTTCGGAGGGATTGTCCTCAGCTAGCTTCGTTTGAGTAGACCGCTACTCAGACTCCTGTGCGTTCTCAGACTACAGTACAGACTCCAATTAGAGATCGTAGCCAAGTAAAGGCTCGTGGTTCAGCGTCCAGGACTGATAGTAGAGCCCGACCTCAGCAAAATAGAGGGCCAATAGTTTCTGAGGCTAGACAACCAGCTTTGGTTTATGCCACTAGACGTCAGGATGACAGAGATGAGCCTGAGGTTATTGCAGGTACATTTACTATTTATTCTATCCCATACTTTGCATTACTGGACAATGGCTCCACTCACTCCTATATATCGAGCTCGGTATCTCGAAACCTTCAGATTCCGATCGAGAACACTGAAAATACTGTTACAGTTACGAGTCCAGTAGGATAAGCGGTATTAGTGAATAAAGTATTTCGGCGTTGTCATCTCGAGGTTCAGGGAGAAATTTTTCTCGCTGATCTTATGGAATTTCCTTTATAGGAGTTCGATCTAATTCTTGGGATGGATTGGTTGAATAAACACAAGGTAAATCTGGATTGCAAATACAAGAGGGCTACTCTAAAGACTTCAGATGGTCAGACTGTTGTGTTAATTGGTGAACGGCGTGGCTATCTCTCCAATATAGTTTCAGCGATGGAAATTGATCGTATGATACGGAAGGGGTATGAGACTTTCATTACTTGTATTTTAAACACTAAAGGTTCATTGTCCACGATCGAAGAGATTCGTACAGTTAGCGAGTTCAAGATAGAGACTTATCCGGGATCTGCACCTATTTCTATGGCACCTTATCGCATGGCTCCAAAATAACTTAAGGAGTTGAAGGTCCAATTGCAAGAACTATTCGATCGAGGATTTATTCGGCATAGTACTTCACCATGGGGAGCTCCAGTTCTGTTCGTGAAAAAGAAGGATGGGTCGCTAAGATTATGTATTGACTATAGGAAGTTGAATCAGATGACGGTCAAGAATAAATATCCACTACCCAGAATTGATGACTTATTTGATCAGTTACGAGGAGCTACTGTATTCTCTAAGATTGATATTCGTTCGGGTTATTATCATTTGAAAGTTAAAGGATCTGATGTTGCCAAGATGGCCATTCGCACTAGATATGGTCATTATGAATTCTTAGTAATGCCTTTTGATTTGATGAATGCTCCTGCTGCTTTCATGGATTTGATGAATCGGGTGTTCCGACCATATTTGGATCAATTTGTGGTGGTCTTTATTAATGATATTCTGATCTATTCTCATACTGAGGCAGAGCATGATGAGCATTTGAAAATCGTTCTGCGGACTTTGAGAGAGCATCGTCTATATGCCAAACTAAGCAAGTGTGAATTTTGGCTTCAAGAAGTGTCATTTTTGGGGCATATTATTTCTGTGCGAGGTATTCAGGTCGATCCAAGCAAGATCGAGGCTATTGTGAATTGGAAACGACCCAAGAATATCTCTGAAATCCGCAGTTTCTTGGGCTTGGCTGGTTATTATCGACGTTTTGTTGAGGGCTTCTCGATCATTTCTTCTCATTTGACGAAGTTGTTAAGGAAGAATGTGTCGTTTGACTGGGGTGAGGCACAACAGGAGAGCTTTGAGAAATTAAAGGCGGTATTGACTCAAGCACCAGTGTTGATTCAACCAGAGTCCGGGAAGGATTTTACAGTGTATAGTGATGCGTCACACTCAGGACTCGGCTCTGTTCTAATGCAGGAATGTAAGGTAATGGCTTATGCATCCCGTCAGCTGCGATCGCATGAGGGTAATTATCCTACTCATGATTTGGAGTTAGCAGTAGTGATTTTTGCCTTGAATATTTGGAGACACTATCTTTATGGAGAGAAGTGTTACATTTTCACGGATCATAAGAGTTTAAAGTATCTTCTGACCCAGAAGTAGCTTAATTTGAGACATCGACGCTGGCTAGAGTTTCTAAAGGATTATGATTGCGTGATTGATTATCACCCTGGTAAAGCTAATATTGTAGTGGATGCTTTGAGTCGAAAGACGGTAACAGAGATGAGATCTTTAATGGCCAGGATGAATTTATATGACGATGGCACTCTGTTAGCAGAATTACAAGTTAAGCCAACCTTGGTTGATGAGATCAAAGCTAAGCAGCCCCTTGATAGCTCCTTGCTTTCCATCTTTGAGCAAGTAGAGCAAGGGACAAGCTCAGATTACGCCCTTGATCAGGATGAAGTTTTATGCTTCAAAGGTCGGTATTGTGTACCGGATGATGCTGAGTTGAGGCAGACTATCCTTACGAAGGCTCATACTAGTCCATATGCTATGCACCCCGGTGGAGATAAGATGTATCGAAATTTGAGAGAGAGGTATCATTGGGTCGGCATGAAGAAGGACATCTTGAATTTTGTGGCGAGGTGTTTGACTTGTCAGCAAGTTAAGGCGGAACATCAACATCCATCAGGTTTGTTACAACCTATCAAGATTCCTGAATGGAAATGGGAGCGTATTAATATGGATTTTTTTACTGGTTTACCTATGACTCCTTCGAAAAAGGACTCAATTTGGGTGATTGTTGACAGACTTACAAAGTCAGCTCACTTCATTCCTGTACGGGTAAATTATACGTTGGATAAGTTGGCGAGGTTGTATATTTCAGAGATTGTTAGATTGCATGGTGTTCCATTATCTATCATTTCAGATCGAGATCCGAGATTTACTTCGATATTTTGGAAGGCGCTACATACGGCTTTGGGTACGAGATTAGATTATAGTACCTCCTTCCACCCACAAACTGATGGTCAATCTGAGAGAGTAATTCAGATTCTGGAGGATATATTACGGGGTTGTGTAATTGATTTTCATGGTAGCTGGGAGAACTTTTTGCCTTTGGCTGAATTCGCTTATAATAACAGTTACCAGACCAACATTCGTATGGCACCCTATGAAGCACTCTTTGGGCGTAGGTGCCGCACCCTGATTTGTTGGACTGAGTTGCGTGATAGGAAGACTTTGGGACATGAGTTAGTGCGGGAGACAGAGGACACAGTCAGATTGATCCGTGACGATCTGAAAGAGGCATTTGATAGGCAGAAATCTTATGCAGATCAAAGGAGGAAGGATATACAGTTTGACGTTCAAGATCAGGTTTTTCTCAAGGTATCTCCATGGAAGAAAGTATTGAGATTCGGGCGTAAGGATAAATTGAGTCCAAGATTTATTGGACCATTTAGTATCTTGAAGAGGGTAGGACCTGTTGCATATCAGCTTGAGTTGCCTTCCCAGCTCAATCGTATTCATGATGTCTTTCATGTATCAATGTTGAGGCGATACCGTCCAGATCTAGATCACATCATTCAGGTTGAGGATGTAGAGCTAAGACCTGATTTGTCATATGAGGAGGAGCCTATTCAGATCTTAGAAAGAGATGAGTGAGTTCTTCGGAATAGGCGCATTCCAATGGTAAAAGTTCAATGGAGTAACCGAGGCCCCTCTGAAGCTACTTGGGAGACATTGGAGTCAATGGAGGCTCAGTTTCCTCAACTATTCTCATAAGGTAAATTTCGAGGACGAAATTGCTTGTAGAGGGGGAGAATTGTAACAACCCGGAATAAAATTTGGAAAAAAAATTATTAATTAAGTAATTTGGCAAAATTTGAGGATTTAATCGATAGTTTTCAAAATTTTAGGCCATTTTAGAAGTTAAAGGAAATTCAGGGACTAAGCCCTGAATTTAGCCAAAGAGTGTCGGCAGGTTATGTGGTTTTATACATGCACTGCGTTTCTGATTTTAAAATCAGAAACTTTTGTAAACAAAATTCCTCCTCTCGCACCCTTCTTGCAAGTTTGATCCCGACGCCGTTCGACATCCGATCGTCAAATTGAAACCACCATCGTGTTCATCTTCGACTCGTGAACAAAGCCCAATAAACCAATTTTAGTGAAACGCTGCCAAACGCCGTGAATTTCGATTCAAAGTATCGACATTTTTTTAGCACCACCGCCAGGAAAATCTTAAATTCATCTCCGATCGTTGATCGATTTTCGACACCTCCTGCACCATCGTGTTCCTTGTGTCATATCGAGTCTGCCGGTGTCAACCTTGTTCGCCGTCGACGGCGGCGTGTGAAGAGGTGGAGCAGTCAAAGATTCCGCCGAGTTGAAATCGAGCTCTCTGCCGTTCAAAAATTTGAACCGATCTTTGTAAGTATCTCGAAATCGCTAAAAATAATTTTTAGAAATTTTTCTGAAATTTTTAGACCCCCGGAGGAGGCCTCACGTGCCGCACGCGCCGCCGCAGGGAGAGTAGAGGGTTGGAAACTGGTTTGACCGGTTTTCAACCGGTTCTGACCGGTTTGACCGGTTTCGACCGATTCGAACCGATTTGACCGATCCGAACCGGTTTGACCGATCTGACCCGACCCAACTGACACGACCCGACCGTTGACCGTTGACCGTGACCGTTGACCGTTGACTTCCTTTGACCAAAACTTAAAATGGCTTTGACCGACCCTTAAACGACCGTAAATCTTTTCCGAGTATACCTATTCTGATAGTTTTCGACGTCCCGAATCTGTTTTTGAAGTTCGTTTCGTCAAATTCGAACACGAAGGCCTCCAAATTGACGGTCAAAGTGGTTGACTTTGACTTTGACCAAGAATCTAAATTTTTGAAAATTCATACTTTATGTTTTTCGACGTCCTGATTCCGATTCCGCAATCCGTTTGGCCAAATTCAGACTCAAAATACCCCAAAATGATAGTCAAACCCGAAAAATGCTTAAATACTTAAGAATTTTAGCTTTGAACAATTACGTAAGCTTTGGGGTTGATTAATTATTATTGTTTGAAGGTACAAGAGACTCTCCGGATCGTTCGACAGCTCGACCCAGCTCTTCTAGATCAGTTAAACCACGTATACCAGTATTCACCCGTTCAAAAACTGTAACAGAGCATGGTGAAACCAGCAATCAGTAGATCTACTATCTGAACCCATTATCGAGGTGTGTTCCTGTTTACTACATAATGGTTTTATATGTTTTGAAATATGGTACATTGAAATCTATGGTTTATTATTGTTGGTACACCGATTTATTGTTGATGATTTATGGACTTTGATGACTGGTATATGGATATTGATTTTAGAATGATTGAACTACAATTGTATAGCTCTGATCAAGCTAATAAACGGGCCTAATGTGACTCTTGAGGGCCCCAAGATGTTTCATTAGGTCGGCTTTCCTTTGTTGTGTGCTTAGGGTAAGCTATATGGACTTATTGACTTGGGCTTAAGGATACAGGCTTCATAGCTTATCCTTAAGTCGACTTTCTTTTTGCTATGTGCATAAAGTAAGCTATATGGAAAATAATTTTGGGAACTACTGATGGTGTACCAGAAAAGGGTTTAAACTATGATTTTCAAAAGTTAAACTCTTTTACGAATTTGTGAGATTTACTGGAGTATGATTTGTTTAATGTACCTATTGTGATTTTATGGTAATGTTGGGACACACTGAGCCTAGCTCACCTTTCGAAAATGTTTTTCCCCTTTCAGATACTATTGGTTAGATACCTCGGTTCGAGCACTTGGAGGATCAACATATCTCTTGAAGTATATCTGAATGTAATATTTTAAAATTACAAGTTGACTTTATTCTGGTGACATGGACCTATTTTAAAGTATTGGATTTTATAATGATGATACTTTTGCTATTACTATTCAGTTTATCGTGGTTTTGATTTTTTTAAGATATGTTTTAAATTAATTTATTACTGATTGGTTTTATATTTAAGAGTTGAGTTTTAAATAGTATAATTTATTATAATTTCATGTCATGAATAATGTGGTTTTACATTGATTGGATAACGGTTTTGGAAAATGTCTTTGTGATCCACTAGACTTAGTCGAAACGCATAGGCCGGGTCTAGCGGGTTATATCCCACCTCTTGGTATCGATACTAACTGAGTGAGTTATGCAGATAATGGATAAATAGTATCGATACTCCTGGCTAAGTATCGATACTGGTCTGGGTATAGATCCAAAATTAGGTTTGATGTTTTAAAAAATACCTCAGCATTGATATCTTTACTGAAGGTATCGATACTAGTATCGATACTCCCATGAGTATCGTTACCAAAATTACCTACTATAATCTACTAATTTGACTCAATATCGATACCACACTGCGAGTATCAATACCATACTGTGAGTATCGATACCCTATCTACAATATCGATACCCATTCAATGAGTATGAATACTTCTGTTTCAAAATCCCTTTTTTTAACATTTGAATAATAGTATCGGTATTGTTCCTCTAGTACCATACTTGTGCCCATAAAGGTCCTATTTTGATAACCAAAAATGCTAACTTTCCTACCTAAATGCCTTACTGAGGGTCCCAATTGTTAAAGTGTTATAAGTGTTAAAATGGATCATAATAGGTATTTTAACATGCTGAAAACATCAATAGATGCAAAGTACCATAAACATGCTTCATAACTTATACAACCTACCAAAACTTATTTAATGATCTACATGTGGTATATTAAAGTTAGAAGTGTGAAACCTTTGATTTCTAAGCTACTGAAAGTGTCCAAGGCTCAACCCAAGGTAAGTCTTTTCTTTCTCTTGATCTTGGGCTTTCTTCAACTTCTCCCACTAAGCAAAAATCAGCATATAGCAATTAACGTTGTTGAGAAGTTTAAGAAGGAATTTAGAATATCTCTTAAAGATTAATTCTTTCAAAAATGGGTTGGTTTTCTATGGTTCTCTGAAACCTAACTAAACCCACATTTTGGGAACCATGAAGAAAAGAAAAGATTGAAGGTTCGATTTGAAGTACTAAAAACATTGATTTCGAATCTTACCTTCACTGAAATCGACTGGGATTGTTGGTTAACAAGTTCTCACTTTTGTCCTTGAAAGAGGGAGAAGGAAAGATTTGAAGAAGAAGAGAATAAGAAAAATATTGTGAAGAAAAAGATAGAGGAATGCTTTAGGCATGAAATCATCAATATTAATGGGTTTTCAGCCTTTTAAAATAAAAATAGTATAATTAACCTTTTGGTCACTCAAGATTTGATCCCAACTTAAAAACACCCAGTTTCACATGTTTGGGTCAAACCCAAGCCCAAATGAATGATTACTTAGCCTAAGTCCATCTATAATGTTAATGGATAATGAATTCACCTAAAACACTCTCATGTTATCCCAAAACTACTAATCTGAGATTCAGGGCATTACAACTCTCCCCTCCTAGAAAGAAATTTCATCCTTTAAATTTACTAGGATAGAAGAGGTGAGGATAATGAAGTTCATGTCCTCATCGATTTCCCAAGTTGCTTCCTTAACGCCATGATTCCTCCATATCAAATTCACTAAATGAATCATCTTGTTTCGTATTTCCTTTATATCTCTTGCTAAGATTCTGATCGGTTCTTCCTCAAAGGTCATGTATGGGTTAACTCGATCTTATCTAAGGGTAAGACATAGAAGGGATCATAATGGTATCTTTTGAGAACGGTTACATGGAACATATTTTGGATGCGCTCTAACTCTGGTACTAAGGCCAACCGATAAGTAACTGGTCACACTCTATCTAGTACCTCATAAGGTCCTATGAAGCACGGGGTCAACTTTTCCTTGCGCCCAAAGTGAAATACTTTCTTCCATGGTAAAACCTTGAGGAATACCTTGTCTCCTACCAAGAAATATATATCCTTGTGCTTCAGATCTATGTAGGATCTCTACCTTTCTAAGGCTTCTCTCAACTGACTCTGGATTAATTGAATTTTCTCTTCGATTTCTCTGATTAGGTATGGACCCACTATCTTACCCTCATTGAGCTCTATCCAACATATATGAGTTTTACACCTGTTCCCATACAAGGTCTCAAATGGAGCAATTTGAATGCTTAACTGAAAACTATTGTTGTATGCAAACTCCACTAATGGCAGGTGGTCTTCCTAACTACCCTAGAAATCTATAAAGTGCACCTGAGCATGTCCTCTAGGATTTGGATGACACTCTCTGAATAGTCGTCTGTTTGAGAATAGAAAGTTGTACTGAAGTTTAATTTGGTGCCTAAGGAATCATGAAGGGCTTCCCAGAAACGAGAAGTGAATTGATGATCTATGTCAAATATGATAGAAATTGATACACCGTATAACCTTACTCTCTCACGAATATACAACTGAGCTAACCTCTCTAAAGTATAGTCTATCCTGACTGGAAGAAAATGAGATCATTTTCTTAAACGATTGATTATGACCCAAACTACATCATGTCTCTATCTGGTCATAAGTAACCCTGTCATAAAGTCCATGGTTACTCTATCCCATTTCCACTGAGGAATCTGAATGGACTGAGGGAACCTGATGTTCCAATTTAACCTACTGACATACTAGACATCTATGATAAATCTAACATTTTTCTTTTTATGCTCGGCTACCAGAACAATAGTTAAAGCTCATGATACATCTTGTTACTGCCTGGATAAACTGAGAGTGAATTACAATGTGCCTCATGAAGGATCTTATAGAACAATTGGGTATCTACAGGTACACACAACTGACCCCTAAAGTATAATACATGTCCATCACATAACTCAAAGCTTGGTGTCTCTCCTTAGTGAACCTGCATAACTCGAGCCTTTAACCGTTTATCTGAACTTTGTAGTCTCTTGGTCTTGTTAACTAACTCTGGATCGACTCGTAACTTGGCTCTAATCAAGAAGCCCTAAAAAAATCGATAGTTCTCAGCTATACCTAAGAAACTACGCACTTCTGACATATTCTTATGTGGCTCCTGCATAACTATAGACTGAATCTTCTGAGATTCGACTTTGATAAAGTTTGATGATACGACATGACCCGAAAATAGGTTGTCTAATAACCAAAACTCACATTTCTCAAACTTAGCATACAACTGATGGTCTCGAAGTGTCTAGAGGATGATGCAAAGATGATGATCATGATTCTCATCTAATTGGAAGTAAACTAAGATGTCGTCCATAAACACCACAGCGAACCGGTCTAAGTACTCAATTCATCATGTTTATGATTTTCATCGAGCCATTGGCGAGTCTAAATAACATTACTATGACCTCATAATGACCTTATCTCATCCTGAAGTTTGTCTTTGCAACATCGGCATACTTACCTTTCAAATGGTAATAACCAGACCTCAAGTATATTTTAGAGAACACATGCTCCCCTAAATTGGTCAAAGAGATCATCTATTTTAGGAAGTGGTAATGATTCTTGATGGTCAACTTGTTCAACTACCTATAGTTGTTGCACAACCTCATTTATCCATCATTCTTATTAACAAACAAGACTGACGCTCCCCAAGAGAGATACTTGGTTAGATGAAACATTTCTCTAACAACTTCTGAACATGGGCCTTTAATTCCTTCAATGCTATCAGTTCTATGCGGTAGGGAGTAGTGGACACTGGATATGAACATGACATTTCCTTAATGCCAAACTATAATTCACGTTTGGGCGCTAAACCTATCAACTCCTCTAGGAACACATTAGGGAAATCTCATACTGCTCGAATATCTTTGAGTGTTGGTACTGATATTTGGGTGTTGATCACATGAGCCAAGAAGGAATCACATCCACGATCGATTATCCACTTTGCTTTTATGGTTGATATTATCCTTGACTAACTTGATTTCTCACTGGTCATCACTAACTTGGTTCCATCGTCTGTCCTGAGCTTGAGCTGTCTAGCCTTGCATTTCAAACTGGCATCAAGCTCAGATAGCCAATCTATGCCTAAAATCATGTCAAATTCTCTGAAGAGTAACTCCATCAAATCTGCTAAGAAAGTATGAAATTGAATTTCTATTGGACATTGTCTTTGAATCTTGTCTGCTAGGAAATCTAGACCTAGAGGGCTCGATACTCAAACTCCTACTTCTATATCTTCTATTGGGATTTTTATCTATTGAACTAGGTCATAATAGATGTAGGAGCGAGTGGAACGGAGATCTACAAATGCAATAATTAGAATGGAAAATATTGTGAAGGTACTTGAGATCACGGAAGTTGTATCACACTCTTCGCGGGCTCTCACCGCGTATTGTCTAGAGGTTACCCTCAGGTCTACACCTGCCACTAATATGGTTGTCCCTCTGATCTACTTTCCAAATGAAATATTACCACCCCTCGTCAGCCCTTAGCCTATCTGTACTGATGGTACTAACCTTTGGGTTACTGCCGGAGTCGCTTCTTGAATTCTCGGACAGTCTTTGACCAAGTGGTTTAAGGAACCACAACTATAGCAACCCTTCGATCTCTGCTGACACATCCCTGGGTGCCTCCTCCCGCACTGGGAACAAATGGGATGGTTAAATACTCTGGTCGACTCACTGGAATTAACTTCTGAAACTAGTGATAAAGGTGTCCTCCGAGGGTCATACATGTCTCCATGAACCCTTATTTTCCTTGGCCTTTTTTGTCAGAGTCTTAACTGATCTTGCTACCTCAGGGGCTCTCCTAGTCTGCCCAATAGTCTCATTGGCCTACATGTACCTTTTACTAAGGATCCCCCTAATTGTCTTTTCCTAGTGGGATAACTTAGCAAAAAAACCCTAGAAGCTCGACCGCAATGTGTGACAGGATGTCGAAATGTAAGGCCTACTTGAGTCTACAATAGTGGTGCTCCTCTGAAGAGATCAACTCTAGAACAAACATACTCATTCTGAAGGACTCTCACTCATATTTCATCACTGATCGATCCCCTATACTAACTCTAGAAACTGCTCCCTCAGATCATTAGTGTGAGCCTCACTGATGTATTTCTAGCGGAACTCTAATAGGAACTGCTCCCACGTCAATCTCTCTGACTCTAGTGACATCTCTATGGTCTTCCACCAATCTATGGAGTCTCCCTTGATCAAGGTGGTGATGTACTCGAGCTTACCTTATGGGGTAAGGTGCAACTGTCTGAGGGTGCGGAGGGTCTCTCTGAGACATTGGTTTGCCTCTATGGGATCATCATCCCCTGAACCATGAAAGTCAATGGTCTTGTATCTGTAGAGCCTCTATATTGGTAACTCTTAAGGAACTACTATTGGCTAAGCTGAGGGTACTGGTGGGGGAATGGTGCAGCTATGATTCTAGGTAGATACCTAGTGATCTGTCTAAGTATGGAGGTGAGGTCCCTAAAGAAAGTCACATCTTCAATCCTCGCATCTACGGTACCTCTGGCTAGCCTGAATCCAAGATGAACTTGTCGGTGGTATCAACTACTAGTGAGGTATAACTCTCGTCTCTACCACCCTACATATATAGAAGTGTGGGTCATTATCTTCATTCCAGGCATTATAGTACTATTGACTCCTTAGAGGCATGTACATGTATAGACGCTGACTGACTTTGTCCTGTGGGTCCTAGGAATAGGTAAAACTAATGCTTTTATACAACTAAATGTAACACCTTAATCCAGTTCGAACCGAAGATCACTAGATCATGATGTTACATATGATCACTAGAGTGGTAACACAAAAATTTTCTTTTAAAAAAGACTGTATACTATAACGTGAAATCCATCCATGAAAATGATAAATGAAAACATAATAATTGAGAACAAGTATGGGGGAGCTCCCAAAATATTCAAAATAATACATTGTTGAGTTTAAATCAAAAGAGTTACGACTGAATACATAATGGTCTATAAATAGTACATGCCCACTAAGAAAGACTCAAGGCATACTCTGAATGTCTTGACTGATCTAAATCTATTGCACTTGATATTTATTGATGATAACTCCCCACAAACTGTCCCCTAAAAACATGTGTAGAAAAATATATTACGAACGTTGAGATTACGAGCTCAGTGTCACACTAATAATTGTACTATACTATATGCATTCACTAAATGAGCTGATTAGCTTCATAGGTATGAATACATATAAAATATAGATACGTATTAATTAAATATGCATCATGGTGCAGTATAGGGTTTTACATCTCGGAACTCACACACCCATCTAGTCTTTATGACATACCCTCGGGTATATGGGGTGAGATCTAGATATGCATCGGAAACGTACACCAGACCAACTTACTTCGTTGAGTCTTGAGGCATCTGTGCCCAGTCAGTTGTTGAAGTGTCTTGGCACTGACTATGATATTCAACTAAATTTCATATTCTGCTAAAGAGTCTCAGGTGTCTTGGTTGTTTCTGAGTTTCAAATAAGGCTAGTTTTATGATATCCTGGCTATTAATGTTTCTATTTGTTATGATTTTATTAATGTTCTCACTTGTAGTTTTATCTATTGATATTATGATGTTATTGGTCCCTTCAAGTCTAATCCATGATTTATTGGATTATTTATCAAAAATTGTCTGTTGGTATCGATATTGGCCCTTTAGTATCGATATTAAACCCTAAGTATCGATACCCACCTCTTGGTATCGATAATGAATAAATGTGCTATGTTGATAAGGGGAAATAATATATATACTCTTGGATGAGTATCGATATTGGTTTGAGTATTGATACCAAAATTAGGTTCAATGTTTTGAAAAATAGCTCAATATCAACACCCCTACTTAGGGTATCGGTACTAGTATTAATACTCTCATGAGTATCAGTACCAAAATTGCCTACTGGAATCTACTAAGTAGACTCGGTCTCGATATCATCCTACTAGTATCGATACTCTATCTACATTATCGATGCCCATTTAAGGAGTATCAATAATTTTGTTTCAAATTGCCTATTTTGAGCACAAAAAATGCTAACTTTCCTACCCAAATGCCCTATCGAGGGTCCTAATTATTATTAAAGTGTTATAAGTGTTAAAATGTATCATAATAGATCTTTTAACATACTAAAAACATCAAAAGGTGCAAACTACCATAAATATGCTTCACAACTCATGTAACCTACCAAAACTTATTTAAAAATCTATATGTGGTAGAGTTGAGTTAGAAGTGTGTAACCTGTGTCTAAGGGTCAACCCAAGGTAAGCTTTTCTTTCCCATTTCTCTTGGAGTTTTCTCCAACTTCTGTCACTAAGAAAAAATCAATATATAGATTACTAACGTTGTTGAGAAGTTTATGAAGGAATTTAGAACATCTCTTTAAACTTAATTCTTTCAAAATTGGGTTGTTTGCTATAGTTCTTTAAAACCCCCACTAAACCCACATTTTGGGTACCATGAAGAAAGAACTGATTGAAGGTTCGATTTAAAGCTCCAGGAATGCTAATTTCGATTCTTACCTTCACTGAAATAGATTGGATTTTTAGTTAACAAGTTCTCACCTTTTTTCTTGCAATAGGGAGAAGAAAATAATTGAAGAAGATGAGAAAAAAATTAAAGGTTGTAAAGAAAAATAGATGGTAATGCTTCAGACATGAAATCATCAACATTAATGGGTTTTCAGCCTTTTGAAATAAAAATGGTATAATTACCCTTTTAGTCACTCAATATTTGATCCCATCTGAAAAACACCTATTTTCACATGTTTAGGCCAAAACCAAGCACAAATGAATGCTCACTTAGTGCAAGCCTATATGTGAGGTTCATGGATTCATGGATCAATCCGAAACTACTAACCTGAGATTCAGGGCTTTACAAGAAGGACTTATTGAATTCATTGATTAAAGATGTTGAATATTTATTCTTACTGATTTCTTATCCTAGAGTTTGTGTAACGTCCTAATCCACTACGATCCGAAGACTGAAAGATTAGTACGCTACACGGGACCACTGAAATGGCTAACCCATTTTTTCTTTTAAAAAATTATAAGAACTAATTTAAAAGCATTTGTCATAATTATAAAATAAAACAATATCATTTAAGTTTACAAATTAGGAGCCCTCAAAATACATCCAAACTAATTTAAAAGTGTATTTCAAAATAGAGTTATGACTTGAATGCAAAAGGTACATATACAGTTCATTCCCTCTAAAAGTATACTCAAGAAGTACCCTAAAGATAATTTTATTTTGGAATACGAACTACTCGATAAACTCCTCGAAATCTCCTCTTAAGAACATGCACACATAAATAAATTATGAACGCTGAGCTCACGAGCTTAGTGCCACATTAATAACCAAACTATGCTATACGTATCCATCATGTGATCATGCTTGCAAACATAAATATTTGCATTCGAGAAGGTAAAACTAGACAAACATACAAAGGTGGACATCATGGTGTGGTAGGAGGGTTTTGCTACATCTTAGAGACACACCCCTCTGGCCTGCCTAGGGTGAGATCTGCCATTTTTACATCGGAATTTTTCACCCAATCAAACTACACCATACAAGTTCTTGGGGTATCTACACCTAGTTGATAATGAAGTGCCTTTTGTACTAAATGAGACTTGTCCAGACATTCTACCACACAAACGTTTACCTAGATACTAGAGTAACACGGGTGTCTTATTAATTCTCGAGCACCATAAAAGGATAGTTTTATGATTTCCTAATTTATATCGTTTCTAGATGCAATTATAATCATTAGTGATATTCTCAATTGAAATCCTATTTATGGAGTTTAAATGGCCTTTTATCCCCGAAATAATGTACTTGTAATGAGAATGGTTCTTTACCCTACTCAGGATAAGGGTATCGATATTGGCCTTACGGTATCGATACCGGCCTCTTGGGTATTGATACCAATTTTTGGTATTGATATTGGAAATAGCTTCGATGTTTGGAAATTGTCTTAGTATCGATACTTGTACTAGGATTAGCGATACTCTAGCCCTAGCATTGATACTCCCATGTGTACAGATACTAAAATTACCTACCGGAATCTTCTAAGTGTACTCGGTATCGATACTACCCTGTGAGTATCAAAACTGGACCAATAATATCGATACTCTATGGATGACTATCGATAATTACCCTTCCAAACTCCCTTATTTCTAGCTAGCTGATGAACAATATCAATATTGTTCTTCCAGTATTGATACTCGAACCCAGACATGTCCAACTTTGGGCACAAAAATGCAATCAAACCCTGCCCAATTTCCCCCTTAAGGCTATTAGTTGATGTGTAAGTCTTATGTAGTATAAGGGTTATAAGGAGTCATTTTTCATGTTAAAAACACTTCAAACTAGAATCTACCATAAACATGCTCAAATATTTCATAAACTAGTGCAAGCCAAGAAAATGAACTTAGTGACCTACACATGGTATATGAAGGTTAGAAATGTGTTTACCTTAGCTTTCAAGCTAAAGAAAACGTCCTCAATCAACCAAGAGTTAACTTCTCTTTTCCCTTGGCTTTGGAACTTTCTTCAACCTCTCTCACTAGCTTGTTTATGAGACTAAAATGAGGATGAGAACACTTTCCTAAACTCAAATCTACCAAAAACGAGCTAGAAATCTCTTGTTTCCTAAACCCCCACTAAGGCTATTATGGTCAAACTTTCTGATTAGGAGCTTGAATGAAAGCTTGAGGTGAAGTGATTATGATTAATGCCTTGAAAATTTTTTAAATGAGCTATTAGGGTTACCAAGTTTTCACATTTACATGTTGTTTGGGAAAAGAAAACTATGGAACTGAAGGGGAAGAAGGTAATGGACTAGGAACAATGAAAAAGGTGTGAATAGGGGGAGTGGTTTAGCCACTTACATCATCCCCAATTAAAACAAATCAACTTTTGAAATAAAAATGATCTAATACCCATTTTTTGTCCCTCCCCTTCAACTCAACTACTAAAAATGCCCCATTTTTCTATCATTTGATCCTAACCCAAGCCCAATTTTATCCTTAACTTGGTCCAATCTATTCTATAAGTCTAGTGGGCTTATTTAACTCCTCTCAGGTTAGCTCGAAACTATTAACCCTGGATTCAGGGCGTTACAGTTTGGGTGCTTCATTTTATTTAAACTTGAAGAAATTCACCTTATTTATTGTGAGGTTGAGTTATTGTAAAAAGCTCTTAATTATTTCATAGCCCAAATTCGGGTGGTTTATGTTGAGATAAACTTGATGAAATAACCTATTAGCCACCTTCTATTAAAAATGTTGGGCCATTTTTCTAGTACACTTACTAGAATCCTAAGGAAAGAGGGCTATATATATATACATTCTTATATATACTTTATAGACACATCAAGGACTTCGATGAATGAAGGGATTAGTTGTGTATTATGAGTTCAACCTAATCTTTGAAAGTTCAAGATTCGTTCACTTATCTAAGAGAATATTTACTCATCATCACTTTGTACTATTTCAAGATATGTTCACTAGTTCTTAAGTAACTAATCTCGTTATTGCTCTTCTCATGTTTTAACTCCGATACTCTAATTTTTATGAAAGAATTATTTAATATTAGTGGGGGAATATTGTTAATGATCATTTGTAACTCATTTCATAATGATATTTAATTATATTTTTAATAGAATTAATTTACATTGGAAATGACATTTTTTCCCTCATTATTTAACCTATAAATAGTAGACAATTTTACTCTTTTGAGATACATCCCTAAGCAAATGTTTTCTCTAAAACACTCTTTGAAACTTTTCATTGAGTGTTGTTTTGAGTTGAGAGAAGGGCAGTGCTACCCAAGTCTACTCCATTTTTAGGGTGTACAAAATTTGGAGAGTCGTACTAACATCGGGGATCGAATTCCATTGTAGTGATTACACAAAATAGGATAAATTTGCTTTTAAGATAATGATTAATACCACAATACGATTATCGTTCTAATTAATTATTTTATTTTATATTTTTCCAACGCCTCATTTAGCAGTAGTTAATTTTTCCAACAATAAACCTTCATATCTAATAAATATAGGCTACGTCAATACATTAATCCGTCAACGTGATAGTTGACAGATAAAATAATTCAGATAAAATCAAGTAATAATGATTATTAAACTAATAAAATACGTTTATTATAATTTGAATAATGTGGTTAGAAGATACGAATTTTCTTTTACCCTATTTCACCGCGTGACATATACGGAGGAGAATATATATATATGACTCCCTCCCTCTTTTCCTAAGAGCTAGATGGAACATGTCTCTGCCTCTATTACATATACGGAGGAGAATATATATATAATATATATATATATATATATATATATATATATAATATATATATATATATATATATATATATATATATATATATATATATATGACTCCCTCCCTCTTTTCCTAAGAGCTTGATGGAACATGTCTCTGCCTCTATTCGAACCTTGAATGGCTCTCCGTCCTAACTAAAAATCATGAACCACAAATTAACCATCACCCATCTGTTGTACATCAACACTTTTCCCATCGAATTAACCTAAACCAATTTTCATTATCTTTAAAACAATGCTAACATCATCATAGTCACCAAATCAAACTCATAAACAAACTAAGACCAAATTGAACCTGAACTAAACTACTCTTAAATGCCAATCAAATGACATAGCTTGTAGCCCCATTCAAACGCAAAAACCGGCAACAAAGAAAACAAAGAGAAATCATAAGAATAAGACGTGAATAGTAAAATAAAAATTTAAGATTTAGTGTTAGAGTACTTAAAGAGAGTTAAAATTTGTTCATTGATCAGAATGGTGAAGAGAATTTTGAAATGAGAATAATAATATATATTGAAATTAGATTCATCTAAAGATGAATTTAAGTAACCTAAAAGAGAGAGTTAAAAATTAAAATGTAAGCTTTGGAATTTAGGGTATCTTTTTTTTGATGAAACAAATTGGGGAAATGGTAGAGAGAATTTTGATAGTGTTGGTGATTGAAAATGTTTGCAAGGGTGGTTGTCAAAGCAACATTTATTTGGTGATAAAGAAAGCTTTTATAGTTTTTTTTAGATGAGAAGACGATTTAATTTTTTAGATTAAAAGAATTTTTCAGACACAAAATCAAAAAAGGAAAAACAAGGCTACCCATACAAATTGGGGTAAAATTGGACCAATAATATAAACGAATTAATTATTTGGTCTGAGAAGTCAACCCAATTATTAATTTTTGAAATACGACATATGCTACAATGCAGGGTAAATGTCCACTATTTGTGAGTACTAAAATATGATGCGGATATGTGTGCAAGTATACACAATCGAACAAGTAATAAAGTGATAAGTAGAGTATCGTCTCCACAGGGAATTGGGGAAATCAAATAGGTTTGTCAAGGCACTTTACTTTGTCACCTAAGTAAAAGTTAGTTATGGTATATACAAATGAGAATGCAGTGGCAAAATGGAATGGACGTAGTGGAAATGGAGTGGTGATAGTGTGGTAGCATATGGATATGTCGTGGCAAATTAAATTGTGATACGTGAAAACAAATGGAAATGTCAAGGCAAAATAAAAATGCAAATACTATATTTAATATATGTAGGACTTTAGCTTTCTCACGAGACAAGCAGCAATGGAAATGAGTGAGGGGAGATACAAGGAAAACTTAAGTCTATTTCTCTGAATGGTGCTTCTTCTATGATTACCCTGCCCGACAGAGTCTACTGATGTGCCCTATGCTATCTCTAGTAAGGGACTCGACAGAATAAAGATGCCCTGGCAAAACCGATTGGCGTAAGCCCAAGCAGTGATCCTATTGACTCAGCTAATAGAATATGTCTCGGCAATACCTTTTTGCGGCAGCATTAACATCTAACCTATCATTTATACACAACTCCTTTTAGTTGAATGAAATCCTATTCTTATCTCTAAGGTAGATTAGGCCTAGTTACTATCTAGAACCCGTTGTTTATGTAGTTCCTCCCTAGCTTCTCTCGAAGACTAAAGATAAATTGCCAAGGCATTCTCCCGAACCTCATGAACCCTCCTAAGGAAAGGCTACTCTCGTAGCTCATACAACCTCAAGGCTTTAAGCATCATAAACAAAACATAATAGAGCATGAAACAACAACCATTCATTAAAATAACAACTTAAATAACCATGCAAACTCCCACCAAATAGGATTAGTTCATGGTGGGGTTCGAAATCAACAAGCACAAAGCAATATTCATTCGTTCCTTACAACCCAACAACAAAATATAAAAGCAAGTACTAAGGGGAGGAGAAAAAGCCTTCAACGTGCACTGCTAAATGCCTTCCTCGGCCACCAAGGACTGCTCCCCAGCAGACTAGCTCCTCTCGGATGCTCATAACGCCACTCCCTTCTGCTAGTCAAGGAGAAATGCCACGGCAAGTGGGATTGACGGAGAAAGATGAGACTTTCCCTCTCTAACTTTTTAAGATCAAATGTGGCTGGAACTAAAAGTCTTTTTCAATGTGGCTTCATCCTATATTTATAAGGGGAGAAAAACCCTAGGAATTGGTGTTGAAATTCCTAAGATGCCCCCAAATTTGCTTGATTCTCGTGAGGATTGGGCAGTGGTCTAGCATGGGGCAGTGGTTCAGCATGGTGCAGTGATCCAGCATAGGGCAGTGGTCCAGCATGGGGCAGTGGTCCAGCATGGGCATCTGACATCTTCAGCATGGCAGCATGGGCATTTGTAGTGCTAATCCAGGTGGATTTCTCGCACTTGGTGAAAATGGGAGACAGCTGGCTTCAAAAATATCTTCTCGCACTTTGCTCGCTTTCGACATGCCAATCCAACTCGGCATTTTCATTCTGCTCATCAGTCTCCTTATGCCACGACATTTTCCTTTTTCTTTTCCTTGCTCTCAAATCCTGCACATCATCAAACAAACACCTTCCCCATAAAGCAGCACTGATGACAAATTAAAATGTCGCGGCAAACCGAATTCCACCACATGCAAGTATATGCTCCTAAATGCATCTAAATGGTCCTAAATGGGCTCTTAGACATTCAATAACTTAAGTGAAAAGGTCCCAAAATATGACCTTTTTACGGAGTTATCACACCCCCAAACTTAAGCTATTGCTTGTCCTCAAGCAATGGATAGTATTAAGCAAAACAAAAATACCATGACAAGTTCAGAAGCAGACTAGTTATATGGGATAAAATTTCAGCCCTCATCATTTTGCTTCAACATGCTAGACTAGTTCGAGAAATCAAGTACTGTCCCCTATGGAAAGATTCTTTATGTGGTGTGTGCGTGTTTGTATCCAGTCCATGCTTAAAAAACCTAAAAATTTTCTAAGCAAACTTTCTTAATTTGCCATGACATTTACAAATTTTTACTCCACATTGT
Source organism: Hibiscus syriacus (assembly GCF_006381635.1). Taxonomy (NCBI): domain Eukaryota; kingdom Viridiplantae; phylum Streptophyta; class Magnoliopsida; order Malvales; family Malvaceae; genus Hibiscus; species Hibiscus syriacus. The sequence continues at coordinate 3,554,861 of NW_024063525.1, forward strand.
TTTCTTTTCTTTCATTAACTCTGCTACGAGAGGAGTAAGCCCATCACACTTACCATCCTACACTCTAGGTGAAAGGGAGCATACCTTCTACCCCTGAGCTAGTCAGGTAGTGTCATCCCGTGACTTCTTTCATTCACTCATATGCCATAGCTGCCATTTATTTAACTGCAGTTTCCAGGAAATACCGTGGCATAGCGGAGTGTCTCTCTACAGATATGCCGAGGCATTTATTCATAACTTCATTCTTTTTTTTTTTGTGTGGGGTTTTTATCATTCAAAGTTTTATGCCACGACATTTAAGAATTCTCTTATAAAAAATTTCTAAGTTTCTCAAGCATGGAAAACATACAATCGTGTATTCAAGGATTTCAAAGAAGCAAGTCCTAGAGTTGGTTCTCTCATCCTCAACCAGTCATGTACATTCTATCCTAGCCATCAAGAATTCATCATCATCGAGCACCCTTAACTAATTCCAGAAAACTATTCAAGCAACTTACTAATGTCATGGCATACTTATTTTACTAGTACTATCATGCAATGATGCAAGAACCCTACTTCCTCCAAACTTGAGAGAAGCATTGTCCTCAATGCTTAATAAAAACTAAGTAAACTAAACTACATGCTATGAAATGCAATGCAAATGCAAGGTACCTTGACTTCATGCTTGTGGTGGTGTGGCGGTCGTGCGACGTGTGCGTTTGCGTAATTGTGAATTTGCCTTGGCATTTCGGGTCTTTCACATCTGAATTTTAGGACCTTTGCAGTAGTCATATCTTCTTCAAAGTGCTCTCTGCATGAAGCTGAATGGTAGTGGAATGAGATCTCTTTTTGCTCCTTATTGCTGTGGCAACTTGAAATCATTTGGGCAGCAAATTCGTTGGAGAGGTCGAGGTCATCCCTATGCCAGTACCCACCATCGTGTATGACCTTGTTCTTTCCTAGGCTAGTCAAGTAAGGAAGCAAAACAACACTAACGAGAAAATTGACAATGTTAGCATGCCACAAAATTACCGCGGCAAATAATAATTTCTCATTAGGGAATTTTTCCTTAATCTCCATTTCATTCCTTAGTTCTTTCACAATTTCTAGCCTAGAAAAATGAGCAACTAGTTGAGGTTTAGGATGAGTAAATTCAATAGGATTCAAAGGTTCAAATTTCATACTCGATCTAGCTATGGGTGAGCTAGACTTACTCATCTCCTTTGGAATATCCTCGAGCTCCTCTTTATCTTCTTCATCAAGATTGAAGTGATTATCACTGCATAAATATTTGTTACGGTAAAATTCTGCAGCTTTCTTTTGGTCATCAACTCCTACTGATGGGGGCTTTTCTTTTGCCGTGGCAAAATTTTTCTTCTCTTCATTAGATGTACTCTTCGAACCCTCATCATTATTTTCCAGCAAATGTAAATCTTCTTGCACCTTCGGATCTTCGTGCATAATCTCATGATCGGGCTCTCCGAGTGTCTTCCTCCCAAACTTAACATCTTTATAGATTTTGATGCCACTCCTTGAGGTGAATGTACCACAATGCTCCATGTCTTGATCCTTAGTGACTTCAGTATCACTAGGTAGACTGCCATGTGGGAAAAAATGTAATGCCGTGGCAATTTGGCCAAACTGACCCTCTAAGGCCCTCAACGACGAACTGTGGCTCTGAAGCAGAGCTTTCTTGACTTTTTATAGAGGTCGCATGGTCTTGCAGCATGGTCTTCATTGTTGCGATAAAATCTTGCATCGTGGCCTCCAAAGATCTTGTGTTAGATGAATATGGTACTCCCTCATTAGAATTATGCCATGGCATATTCGTTTGAAAACCCTGAGAGTCACTGAAGTTCTGCTGCCTAGCGGGCTGACTAGAGTTGTTGGTTCCTTGATTTCCCCACAAAATGTTTGGATGTTGACACTATCCAAGATCGTTAGAATAGGGGTTGTTGTTGCCTCGATTATAGTTCTCTACAAAGTTGATGGACTCTAGATTGGTCGGGCAGTCACTCTCATTGTGATTGTCGTGGCATAATAGACATGTTGAGTTGGATGCCCGAACATGTTGCCTTGCATCCTCATGAGGAGCACCACCAAACTGTCCAATAAAGTCCAACATGTCGAACATAACCGGTTTGAGCTCAAAGTGGGTTGTCTGAGTCATGGGTGCCACAATTCCATGATTTAGTTCGTCCATGATAATATTTAAATGATCTCGAATACTACGAGGCCTAGTTGCATTCCCAGCTTTCGGAATTGCCTCGGCATGTTGATATTCCTCTTGACCCATTCCTTGATTTCCAATTTGATACATCTTTGCTGGAGCACTTTGAGTAAGTAAAATAAAAATGCTATGACAAATCAATTTAACTTCCAGTTGCCAATTCCCCGGCAACGGCGCCAAAAACTTATCCACTATTTGTGAGTACTAAAATATGATGCGGATATGTGTGCAAGTATACACAATCGAACAAGTAATAAAGTGATAAGTAGAGTATCGTCTCCACATGGAATTGGGGAAATCAAATAGGTTTGTCAAGGCACTTTACTTTGTCACCTAAGTAAAGTTAGTTATGGTATATACAGATGAGAATGCAGTGGCAAAATGGAATGGACGTAGTAGAAATGGAGTGGTGATAGTGTGGTAGCAGATGGATATGTCGTGGCAAATTAAATTGTGATACGTGAAAACAAATGGAAATGTTAAGGCAAAATAAAAATACAAATACTAGATTTAATATATGTAGGACTTTAGCTTTCTCACAAGACAAGCAACAATGAAAATGAGTGAGGGGAGACACAAGGAAAACTTAAGTCTATTTCTCTGAATGGTGCTTCTTCTATGCTTACCCTGCCTGACAGAGTCTACTGATGTGCCCTATGCTATCTCTAGTTAGGGACTCGACAGAATAAAGATGCCCTGGTAAAACCGATTGGCGTAAGCCCAAGCAGTGATCCTATTGACTCAGCTAAATAGAATATGTCTCGGCAATACTTTTTTGCGGCAACATTAACATCTAACCTATCATTTATACACAAGTCCTTTTAGTCGAATGAAATCCTATTCTTATCTCTAAGGTGGATTAGGCCTAGTTACTATCTAGAACTCGTTGTTTATGTAGTTCCTCCCTAGCTTCTCTCTAAGACTAAAGATAAATTGCCAAGGCATTCTCTCGAACCTCATGAACCCCTCCTAAGGAAAGGCTACTCTCGTAGCTCCTACAACCTCAAGGCTTTAAGCATCATAAACAAAACAGAATAGAGCATGAAACAACAACCATTCATTAAAATAACAACTTAAATAACCATGCGAACTCCCACCAAATAGGATTAGTTCATGGTGGGGTTCGAAATCAACAAGCACAAAGCAAGATTCATTCTTTCCTTACAACCCAACAACAAAATATAAAAGAAAGTACTAAGGGGAGGAGAAAAAGCCTTCGACGTGCACTGCCAAATGCCTTCCTCGGCCACCGAGGATTGCTCCCAGCAGACTAGCTCCTCTCGGATGCTCAGAACGCCACTCCCTTCTGCTAGTCAAGGAGAAATGCCACGGCAAGTGGGATTGACAGAGAAAGATGAGACTTTCTCTCTCTAACTTTTTAAGATCAAATGTTGCTGTAACTAAAAGTCTTCTTCAATGTGGCTTCATCCTATATTTATAAGGGGAGAAAAACCCTAGGAATTGGTGTTGAAATTCCTAAGATGCCCCCAACTTTGCTTGATTCTCGTGAGGATTGGGCAATGGTCCAGCATGGGGCAGTGGTCCAGCATGGTGCAGTGATCCAGCATGGGGCAGTGGTCCAGTATGGGGCAGTGGTCCAGCATGGGGCAGTGGTCCAACATGGGCATCTGACATCTTCAGCATGGCAGCATGGGCATTTGTAGTGCTAATCCAGGTGGATTTCTCGCTCTTGGTGAAAATGGGAGACAGCTGGCTTCAAAAATATCTTCTCGCACTTTGCTCGCTTTCGACATGCCAATCCAACTCGGCATTTTCATTCTGCTCAGCAGTCTCCTTTATGCCACGGCATTTTCCTTTTTCTTTTCCTTGCTCTCAAATCCTGCACATCATCAAACAAACACCTTCCCCATAAAGCAGCACTGATGACAAATTAAAATGCCGCAGCAAACCGAATTCCACCACATGCAACTATATGCTCCTAAATGCATCTAAATGGTCCTAAATGGGCTCTTAGACATTCAATAACTTAAGTGAAAAGGTCCCAAAATATGACCTTTTTACGGAGTTATCAGTAAACTTGTCACGTTCACATGACGAGTTTGCTTAAATATTATTTTTTTAATAAACCCAAGTTCGTGGGTCTCGTAGAGCCTAATTGTTTAATATATTTGATGGAACTTGTCATGCCTACATGACGAGTTCCACTTAAATATATTATTTTTTATAATTTAAAATAATATAAAATAATTATAAATTTATTTTTTAACTTCATGGGACTTGTTATGTGCGCTTGACGAGTTTCGTTTGGATTTAAAAATTGTAGTCGTTAAATAAACATTGGGCAACGAGCAGATTCCAACGACCATAAATGGCTAGTCCATAGAACTCGTCATGTGGGTATAACAAGTTCCATGAACTAGTCGTTTATGGCGGTTTGAATTGGAATTATAAATAGGTGTGTGGGGTTTAGGGTTTGTATTATGATTTATTAAGAAAAAAATTAATTTGTTGAGATAAAAATTGTGCTTTTTAAAGACTTTGCGGTAAAATGTCTACTCAAGAACAAATGTTACATCTTGATCATGTCCATGTTTCATCGCTTGAACTAACTCCACTAATATTTATATTTTTTAATTTTTAAAGTTAAAAGTATAATATTAATGTTGTTGTTCTGAAATTTTTATTAATTATTTGAATTTTAAATTGTAGGAAGAAGAATGAGGCATTCGTCATCAAGGAATGAAAAATGCACCTCCATATAAGCGGACTATTATTTATCTACAACAGTTCGTATTATATCCTACCATATTTCTTCTTTCTTTTAAGGTTGTACATGCACTGATTGAACGTTGGAGACCCGAAACTCATACGTTTAATTTTCCTAGTGGTGAAGCGGCAAAAGGAATGAAAAATGCACCTCCATATAAGCGGACTATTATTTATCTACAACAGTTCGTATTATATCCTACCATATTTCTTCTTTCTTTTAAGGTTGTACATGCACTGATTGAACGTTGGAGACCCGAAACTCATACGTTTAATTTTCCTAGTGGTGAAGCGGCAATTAATTTGGAAGATGTGATTTGCGAACTCAGTGTTCTGATAAATGGTGTAACGTTGGTGAGACATAATCAAGACATGATTTGCGAGGAATTATTGGCATCTCCATATGTCATAGATCGGTATCAGGTATGGACGACGTGGTTAGAGAGTGAATTTCAAATGGATGAGCATTCTACAAAGGAAGAGGTACACCCGAGCATACCTTCTTTAACTGATCAGAGGGAGGTTGTTAATGGATAAATCCAAAAATTTGGCGCACACTCAATATCTTCCTCTAATGGAAAATTTTGGTGAGTGTCGTCAATATAGTTGGGCTTCAGCGATTTCAGTGCTTTTATACTGTGCACTTGATAAGGCTACAATCGTGGAAATATGCCAAATAACAGCTCCAGTTGAGTTTTCTCTCATTGCAAGGTAATTTATTAAATTTATATTTGAGTAAATTTATATTATTAATTAATATGTTTATAAATTTTGAATAAATAATGTAGTTGTTAATGTGTATTTATTATGTTGTTTACATGGCAGTATAAGATTAGCGATACAAAGTTGACAGGTGCAACAAAAATTGATGTACGAATGAGAATTGATATCATTGGTAGACATGCAGTAAATATTCTAAATGCTTTGTATAAATTTTAAATTAAGAGAATTTATTTCTATTTTTGCTAATATAGTATGTTTACAATTTAATTGGATTTCATATTATTTGTCAAATATCCAGCAGTGTCTACCATAATTCATTTTTGAAGAAGCGGAGATGTGGTATCCCATAACGTCGTTACTTCATTTCACCATTGTTGAGATCCATGTTGTAGATAGAGTTTTGCAAAATTTTGGGGGCCATCAATCGATTCCAATGCATATAATTGAAACGGAGGAACTACACAAAATTGATATGCATGGATAGCATAGAGAGAATTGACCAATGAAGCATGTTGCATATATAAAGAAATGGAATGAGATACATTTATGTGTGTATTCATTTTGACCTTGGACCAGATGATCTTGATTTCTTACTATCTCCTAGCTCCAAAATTGTGAAGAAAATAAGAAACCATATTTAAAAACGTTAGGTGATCGGACTGAATGGGAAGAAATAAATGCAAAATATGCAAAGAACAAGAAATCATCAGCAGTAGCAACATCTTCTTCTTTTTCTTCTTCTACTTTTGCATATTATTTTGCATCTCATGCAAGTTATGATGTATATCCTCCATATCATGCTTCAATGGAAAGCCAACCAAAATGAGATGCAGTGCTCCCTCTCAACCACCTTTGAAAGAAGCATCGGGTCCATGGGATCATTTTCTATATGCTAAATCATCTAATGATTTGTTGTACATTTTGAGTCAATTATATCAATGATGGAGTCAAATATCGTAAATTCCTCCATTATCACCTGAAGATGAAAATAAAAGTGGTGCACTGATATATAGTACCCCAATTTAAGAAGAAGCAAACCAAGAAGAAGATGATGAAGCTATTAGCATTCAACCACTTCTCAACATCATAAAGAATTAATAAAATATAAGTAAATTTCATTATTATTAATGTTTGTATTTAGTAAAATAAATTTTTAATTATTAGTTTGTAATAAAGTGTTTACAAAATTAATGAAATTATTAAATTTGTCAAATTTTAATATTTATTTTTAATTATTACTTATGTATTTTTTTCTAAATGATATGAATAAGAAATATTTATTTATACAAAAAAATTCGTTATTAACGAGTAAATGATATGGACATTAATGAATTTTAAATGGTATTATTAATAAATTTTTTAAATCTTTTTTTAATGATATGAAAATATAAATGAAATTATTTTTAATTAGTTGCATGTTGCCCAAGGTTCACTTAACGACTACAATTTTTAAATTAAAATAGAAATTGTCACACCTACATGACAAGTCTCGTGAATTTAAAGAAAATAAATTTATAATTTTTTATATTATTTTAAATTAAAAAATTATATATGTTAATAAAACTCGTCAGGTCGGTATGACAAGTTCCAAGAAAATATATTAAAAAAATATGCCCCCGAGACCCACATATCTATGTCCATTAAAAAACAATATCCAGAAAAACTCATCATATGGACGTGATAAGTGTGCCCTATATTATAGCAAATTTCTTATTTTGCATAAGAATATTTAGGTTGACCTATTAGACCAAATAATTAATCCGTTTTAATTATTCATCGAATTTTATCCACACATTTGGTGATATATATTTAGAAGAAAAAAAATAGTAAAATAACAAATGAGAAATGATTGTAAGAAACAATCACTTCTATCTAAATCTAAGTGTGAGCATTCGATCGAGTCGAGTCAAAAACATTTGAGTTATTTGAGTTGACGAGTCGTATTTTACAACTCGAACTTAACTTGAAAATTTTCGACTCGAGTCGAGTTTAAGAAATTCAAGTCAAGTTATTTGAGTTTCTATATTAATTTTATTATAATTATTTATAGTATTATGGCTAGGAATTGTTCCAATTCTTTGACTTTCTCTAATCATATAAGATATATTTTTTCACATTATAATGTTATGTAATATATCAAATGTAATATAAAATTATGAAATATATTCATAATATTACATTTTAAAGAAAGTATTTTGAGGGTAAAATATTGATGAGAGTATAATGGAGCCAAGGAATTGATGGGAAGAAAAAAATTGCAAACAATTGTAGTCAAAAGATCAAATTGAGTAAAATGTAAAGTTAATGGACTAAATACAAAGAGGGAGTACATTTGTAATAAAAAAAGTAAGAAATTGAATTTACATAGGTATCCTTTTGTGGTATATGAGTATGTGGTTCTAATTTGGTAAAAAAAAAGAAACCTAAAATAAATGATGAATTGAAGAAATAAGAAAATTATGAAAAATCGAGGGACTAAATTGAAAAATAAAAACATTGTTATAAAAAAAGGAATTCAAAGTACATATGTATTCTAAAATGGTTTATTAGCATGTGGTTCAAATTTGATAAAAAAATAGGCTTAAATGAAGGAGGAATTGAAGAAATAATAATTAGGGACTACGTCGTAAAACTGTCAAAATACTTAGTTAAATTTTTGGTTTTTCAAGTAACTTGAAATTCCAAAATTTCAACTCAAACCGAACTCGAAAACTGAATTGATAATTTGAGTTGACTCGAATAACTCAAATGACTAGAATAACTCAAAATTAAAAAAAAAAATTCTAGCCGAGTTGAGTTTTGTTCACCCCTACCTAAATCACTTCATGTAATTATATTTGTAAAAAAAAAAATCAATCATTCAATGAATTAATTAATTAATTTTTGGGTAAAGTGCGTAAATGATCCCATAACTATATAATATTATTTTGTTAAATCCTTCGACTATTGAAAACTACAAAATGATCCCCTTACTATAAAATATTGCTTTGTTGAATTCATCGAATATTAAAAGTTACAAAATGGTCACTTGACTATTCATTATATTCCAAACTCTTCCTTTTTCATTAAAAATTAACGGTAGTCTAATCTGAAAGTTAACCTACTCACTAAGATATGATAAAATATAATCTCATAATTTCAAATAACTAACAGATCCATGTCAGCAGGTTAACGTTTGACTTAGACAATCGTTAATTTTCTAATGGAGAATGATGAGAACCCCCGACTCCTCTGTCCTTCCCCACTCTGACGCCCCTTCTCAGATGGACTGCGATTCTCGTTCCCCAAACTCTCGGCCAACCATATCCTATCGAGATATGCTCACAGGTAATCCTAACGACCATTCAGTTGACAAAGAAGTAGATCTAGATGTCGATGATATCAATCTTCTTGAAGATGATATAGCCATTGGTTGTTCAAATGGTATTACCACCATTGATTTTTCTGAAATTGCCCAATCTTTGGCGATCAAAAGCATGGATCTGGTGCTCGTGATCAAAATCCTTGGTCGGCGAATAGGATATAACGCTCTTCAAAACCGTATATACAATATTTGGAAGCCTTATCACCCCATTAAACTGATGGATATAGAAAATGATTTCTTTTTGGTTAAGTTCAGTGATAAAGACGACTACCTCAAAGTTCTCATGAAATGACCTTGGCAAATCTTTGGACATTACTTGACCGTTGAACCTTGGTCAATTGATTTTCAACCCTCGCAGTCTCATCTTCAACGCCTCAAGGCTTGGATCCGTTTACCGGGGCTTCCTGTCACACTCTACAAAAGAAGCTTTATCGAAGTCATTGGGAACCAAATCGGTTCAGTCGTCAAGATTGACTATCAAACCGATAACTGCTATCATGGAAAATTCGCTCGTATGGCGATCAATATCAACCTGTGCAAGCCTCTGGTCTCTAAACTCATCATCAGTGGTAGAATACATATTATCGAATATGAATCTCTTCCTACAGTCTGTTTCAACTGTGGTTTCTATGGCCATCTCCTGACAAATTGTCCTAAAGCTCTACCCCCCCGCTGAAGCACCAATTGAATCTGATGCTCAACCACCGTCATCTGATCCAACCCCGACTGAAAACCTTGCTCCGACTGATCCCTTTGGTCCTTGGATGATCATTGAGAAACGAAAACGTTATCCCAGGCCTCAATCTTCCAAAACTAAACCAGGGAAAGAAAATATCATGGCCACTAATCACGTCAATCCTATCTATGAGGACTCGACAAGATCCGAGTCCCTTATAGAATCTTCTCTAAAAACCATTAATCCCAATACCAAAATTATAGACCCAATGATTTCCTGTGAGATTCAACCCGTTAATCATGAAGATTCTGTCTCAAAGAAACCTGCTTTGATTATGCAAAGACAAAAAGGGAAAATGTTATTTCCCAAAGCAAGAAAACAACAGGGGTTAATTTAGCGCCTAAAAAAATAGGTCTTCTAAACCCCAAAACCTCAATTCCTATTTTATCCACTAATAGGTTGTCCTTGAAGGGTTTACGTGCTCATGTAAACACGTCCAAGGCCCCTGCTCATAATGATATTCCAATGAGAGGATCAAATCTTGACTTTTCTATACACCAAGCAGTGACGCACCCTAATAATGTTCATCCAGATATTCCAATACATGCCATCACGGGACAGTCTTCTAATAGTGTCCCTTCGACCATGCAAGAATGATTCTCCAGACTCATTGCTCTCTCCCTTCCCATCTGTAAATCCATGAATATTAAAGTCTTCATATGGAATGCTCAATACTGCGGAAACTACGCCTTTCTTCGCTCTACACATGAATATATTCGTGAAAATAAACCTGACATTATGGGGTTTGTTGAAACCCGTATTAGCTCTCATAATGCAATAGGATCATTGCTTCTCTCCCTTTTCCCTACTCCTTTCATGTTGAAGTCGTGGGATTCTCAGGTGGTATTTGGCTGTGCTGGAATGATAATGTTCATATTGACATCTTGTTCAGTCACTTTCAATTCATCCACTGCAAAGTTTACTCAAAGTTTGATAGAAGATCCTCTCTCTTCACCTTCGTTTATGCCAGCCCAAACTCGTCGAAGAGGAAGCATCTTTGGCTCTACCTTGAAAATATGGAGAAACTCATCTGAGAAACTTGGGCTATCTTAGGAGATTTTAATGCCACTCTCTCAACAGAAGACCGCAAAGGTTGTTCTAGCTTTAGCAAACCAGACCAAGGCTTCATCGACATTATTTTTTCTATTGGCCTCCATGATATCGGGTACCATGGCCCCAACTTCACCTGGTATAGAGGTCTTTGTGCAGTTCATTTAGACTGTTGCTTATGCAACGTTTATTGGCTTGAAGCTTTTCCAGACTCGTCGGTTCAGCATCTGCTCCGCATGAAATGAGATCATCGGCCAATTCTTCTCACTAGCTCTTCTCATGCTCGTCGAACTAAGGAAAAGCAGTTTTGTTTCTTCTCTGGTTCGCTGCTTCATCCTGATTTTAACTGTCTTGTTCAAGATAATTAGGGTAGCTCTCTCACTTTACACGAGTTCATTATCAAGTTTAATACTGCAGCTAATGACTTGAATCACTTGGTCTTTGGTTCTCTCACTAATCGGAAAAAATCTCTCATGTCTCGGCTAAGAGGAGTCCAACGCTGCCTTGATCAGGGTCATTCTTCTTTTTTACTTTATTTGGAGTCTAGCCTTCAACTTGAGCTTGAGCAAACTCTTGACCAAGAAGAGCTTCTTTCGAAGCCAAAGTCACGCTCGGATTGGATCAACTTTGGTGATCGTAATACCTCCTATTTACATAAAAAAAAAAAAAACCATGAATAAATGCCTTAACAAAATTATTTCTCTCAAAGTCTCTTCGGGTGACTGGTGTGATGATATTGACACTCTTCATTTGGAGGCAACTGCTTTTTTTCAAGACTTATTTAGTCTCAACAAGATTTCATTCACTGTTTCTCCCTTGCATGGCTTGTTCCCCCATATCCATGAAGATGAAATGAAGGCTCTTGATCACATTCCCGAACCCCTAGAAATACGAGAGGCTCTTTTTGCAATGTCCCCACTCAAGTCTGCCGGAGAGGATGGACTTCATGCTCAATTTTTTCAACACAATTGGCACATAGTGGGTGATTCTATTTGTAACATGACTCGTAGAATCTTTTCTGGCTCAGCTGGCAAAACTTTCGAGATAATGTTATGAAAAAAATTAATTCACGAGATAAAACACTCCCAAGATTAATTGCTCAAATAAGGTGAAATCCACAGTGTTGGCCGTAGGTCGCCATGCCTTCCAGGCGACCTACTAGGTCGCCATGTCTTCCCGGCGAGCTACAAGAGATTGTATGTGCCATGCACGTCCCAACACGCTGGGCATCCGAGGCCATCTGACCGAGGCCATCCGACCGAGGCCATCCGAGACCATCCGAACGAGCTATGCGAGGGCATCCGAGGGCAACCGAGCGAGCTATGCGAGGGAATCCGAGCGAGGGTAGGTCGCCCGGAGTGTATGGCGACCTACAAGGTCGCCCGGAGGGCATGGCGACCTATGTGTTGGGATGTGCATGTGCCATGCAACACGTTCATTATCACGTTCATTCTCTCTGTTTGAGCAAGGGTAGGTCGCCCGGAGTGCATGGCGACCTACAAGGTCGTCCGGAATGCATGGCGACCTACGACCAACACTGTGGATTTCACCATATTTGAGTAATTAATCTTGGGAGTGCTTTATCTCGTGAATTAATTTCTTTCAGAACATTATCTCGAAAGTTTTGCCGGCTCGGCTCTTGATCCCAATCTCAATACTACGATCTTGGTCCTTATCCCCAAAGTTCAAAGCCCCTCAAGCTTCAAGTATTTTCTCCCATAAGCCTTTGTTCAGTTCTTTATAAACTTCTAACTAAACTTTTAGCAAGATGCCTCAAGAATATCATGTCGCGTCTCATTGCACCTAATTAGACGAGCTTCATTGCCGGTGGTAATATATCGGAAAACACGATCATAAATCAAGAAGTTATACATTCTATGAAGTTTAAAAAAGGGAATACTGGCTGGATGGCCGTTAAAATAGACCTTGAAAAAGCATTCGATCGTCTTCGTTTGAATTTCATTGTTGATTCTCTCACTGATGCTAAGTTTTTGCCTCTCTTTATTAGAATTGTTTCCGACTGTTTTTCTTCTTCCTCCGTGAATGTTCAAATTAATGGTGTCTTCGGACCGTCTTTTAAACCCTCCAAAGGAGTTATACAGGGAGATCCATTGTCCCCCTATTTCTTCGTCCTTACCATGGAAAGGCTCGGACATTTAATCACTAAAGCAGTAGAAGAGAAATGTTGGATTCCTTTCCAACTTTCTGTGGTGGTCCTCCCTTATCTCACTTGTTTTTCGTCGATGATCTCATTTTATATGCCAAAGCCACAAAAGACCAAGCCACCTTGATTGATTCGATCCTCGCTAATTTTGGAAGCTACTCGGGACACTGTGTTAATAAAGCCAAATCGAAGGTTTTCTTTTCTTTGAACACTGATGATAATTTAGCAGCTGATATTTGCGCTCATATTGGAATACAAAGAACTAATGATATGGGAACTTACCTTGGCATTCCAGTCATGCACAAAAAGGCCTCGAGCGACCTATATAATTTCATTCTCGACAAAATCCAGAAGAAGCTTGAGGGCTGGGCTACCCGTACCCTCTTCTTTGTTGGTCGTGTCTGCTTGGCCAACTCAGTTCTCTTGGCAATACCGACTTAATTTATGCAATCTTACCGTCTCCCATCCCGGATATGTAACGATATTGAAAAAACTATTCGGCGCTTCATCTGGGGAAACTCCCTTCAAACTCATGGGATCCCGTTAGTTAACTGGAACACCCTCACCCAACCAAAATCTCATGGTGGCCTCGGAGTGAAGGATTTGGGTAACCATAACATCGCTTTCCTAATGAAAATTTGCTATAGTCTCGTTAATAGCACAAGATATTTTTGGATCAGGCTCCTTCGTCATAAATATAAGAAGACTGAAGCTTCCCCAACTTCGATTCATAGATCTTCTGCCTCCCATCTCTGGAGAGCTCTTACTAAAATCTTGCCAGCGTTCTCCAGCTTCTTATCTTGGTCTATTGCGGATGGTTCTTCAGTTCACTTCTGGTACGATAAATGGATCCCGGGGCTTCCCTCTCTTTCTAATTTTCGATCAAACAGGGCAGTTTTCAATGAAGATATCATGGTCCAAGACGTTACCCTTCATAATGGCTTTTGGAACTTGTCTATTCTTAATCAACTTCTTGTTCCTGAAGTAGTTCAACACATACAAAGTATCCATCCTCCTGCTCTTAATACATGCCATGATCGCTGCATGTGGAATCACGATAAAAATGGAGAATTTTCAATTAAATCAGCCTATACCCAAATTTCAAATTCCAATTGGTCTCCTAAAAATAGTGATTGAAATTTGGTGTGGAAACTTCAAGCTCCTGAACGTATAAAACATTTCATCTGGCTCTCACTCCATGATTGAATCCTCACTAATGTTAACAGATGGAAGAGGAAGCTCACAAATGATTTGTCTTGTGTTATTTGTTGCTCCTGTGAAGAATCAACGTTGCACATCCTTCGGGATTGCAACGAGTCCAAGCACCTATGGGATTTTGTCATCTCAAATCAGCATTCTACCAATTTTTTCACCCTACCCCTTGATCAATGGATCCTATCCAACATTGGCTCAACTCACCTCTTCCCAGGTACGGATATTCTTTGGAGTATTGTATTATCCTCTCTTATCTAGCCGATATGGAAACGCCAAAACTCCATGATTTTCAATGGAGAAGGTAATTCAAATGCTGACACTTTCAACAATATCATTTCCTAGGCTAATTATTATGCTAAAGCCCCTCCTCAAACTGTCTATCTCTCTCGTCATCTCGAAGCTGTGCAATGGATGCCCGCGCCCAACGATTGGATTTCTCTTAACACTGATGGTGTTGTAAATTATCGTTCCTCTCTTAGCACTGCTGGTGGAATTATTCGAAACTACGAAGGAACATGGTTAGTAGGATTCAACAAATACATTGGTCGCTCCACCATTCTTCAAGATGAACTTTGTGGTATCTATGAGGGCCTTAAACTCGCTTGGAATTATGGTTATAATAAGGTTCAATGTCAAACTGATAGTGTCGAGGCTTTCCACCTCATCACTTCCTCTACCTCTCCGACCTCCCCAATTTCTCTGATTCGCACGATTAACCAATTCACCTCCAAGAACTGGTTATTAGAATACAAATTGATCTAGCGTGAAGCGAACTTTGCCGCCGATTACCTAGCCAAAATGTCAACAATGATGGCTCAATATGCATCTTCCAGTCAGCTCCAACTGCTCTTCACAACATTCTTAGCCGAGATATTCTCGGTCCACCCCACCATAGGACTAGTATCTCTCTAATGTAAAGGCTCTAGCCTCTTTATTATTCAAAAAAAAAAATAAGTTGATGGAATAAATCGAATTTTTTTAACGAGGTTAAAAGATGAGATGAATCAGGTAACAAAAAATAATATTTTAAGGACTAGAATTCTAATGAAAAATTATTTAAGTTTTAAAGTGAAAAAGCAAATATAGTTCAAGGAATAAAATAATTTACTATTATTATTATGCAACAACGGAAAGAAAATAGAGCAAGAAGAGATTGAGAGAAAGGATTGTGAAAGTGTCATTCCAGATACAACACATATATTATGAAATTGGTTAAAATAAAAGTTTCATTACCAACATTTCTAAAACGAAATCATAATTAATACATTTTTTTTACTTCCAATAATTTCCATAATTATTCATCGCAAGCAAACCCAAATAAAAGAAACGTCTGAGTATAAAAATGGAGTCTCCTATAGCTGTGTAGGATGAACGAATATAAAATTTTATATTAAATTTTTTTTTTTAATATTTTAAGAAGACAAATTTATAAAATTCTAAGAATCAAATAAAGATAGAATCTTTGATGAATATGGATTTCAGTCGGTTATTAGAACATCCTTCCCAAATGGATTTCAATCCGTTTGTAATGAACCTTTCAGAATGGGAACTTAGAACGAGTCAAACAATGACAATTCAGAGAATGCGAGGCAGGGCGGGCCAGGGCAGGAGGGGCACCCGCCCAGAGCCTACAAATTAATTATTTTAAGTATAATATTTTTTTATTTTTCTGATAATAAATTAAAAATAGGGTAATTTATGCATTTAGCATCTAAACTATCAGTTTTAGTACCTAAACTTTTAATTTTTCCAAAATCATATCTAATGTTTAGTTTTCATTTCATTTTAGTACCTCGCCGTTAAAAACTTAATGTGTTTAGTACCTAAACTATCAGTTTTGGTTTGTTTTAGTACATAAAATAAAAAAAATTAAAACTTAACGTTAAATTTTGAATGGGTACTAAAATGAAATAAAAAACTAAAGTTTTTAATGGTGGGTACTAAAATGAAACAAAAATTAAATCTTAGGTATGATTTTGAAATAAATTGAAAGTTTAGGTGCTAAAACGGGTCAAACCTTATAGTTTAGATACTAAACACATAATTTACCCAATAAAATAATGGGGCCCATGAATTTATTAAGGTGTCAATTGTCATTATTGAATTTTATATTAACGTTAATAATTTGTTCTTCTATAAAATTCTAATTCAATATTTTTTTCCTAAAATTAAAAAAAATCAATTGAATATCTTTAATTTTGGTATTTCCAAATTCCCACCATAAATTCACCAAATCTCTTTCCCGATTTTTCATATCAATGAACAAATTTGTTAACGTAATTTTTTTCTTCAAACCTTAATGAGAGGAAAAAATTTAAGTATAATTAGCATGTTTGGTGAGGCAAGGTCGTCCCTGGGCCTGGGTAGGAGGGGCATCCCCCCAGGGCCTACAAATTAATTATTTTAAGTATAATATTTTTTATTTTTTTGACAATAAATTCAAAATAGGGTAATTTATGCATTTAGCACCTAAACTATATGTTTTGATCCGTTTTAGTACCTAAACTTTTAATTTTTTCAAAATCATATCTAATGTTTAGTTTTCATTTCATTTTAGTACCCCCGCCGTTAAAACTTAATGTGTTTAGTACATAAACTATCAGTTTTGGTTTGTTTTAGTACATAAAATAAAAAAAATTAAAACTTAACGTTAAATTTTGAATAGGTATTAAAATGAAATAAAAAAGCTAAAGTTTTTAACGGCTTGTACTAAAATGAAACAAAAATTAAATCTTAGGTATGATTTTGAAATAAATTGAAAGTTTAGGTAATAAAACGGGCTAAAACTTATAGTTTAGGTACTAAACACATAATTTACCCAATAAAATAATGGGCTCATGAATTTATTAAGGTGTCAATTGTCATTATTGAATTTTATATTAACATTAATAATTTCTTCTTCTATAAAATTCTAATTCGATATTTCTTTCCTAAAATTAAAAAAAATTAATTGAATATATTTAATTTTGATCTTTCTAAATTCCCACCATAAATTCACCAAATCTCTTTCCCGATTTTTCATATCAATGAACAAATTTATTAACGTAATTTTTTTCTTCAAAACTTAATATGAGGAAAATATTTAAGTATAATTAGCATGTTTCTTTTCTCTTTCATGTTTCACGATTCCTCTGAAAATTATTATTCTCATTTTTAATTTATCATATTTTTCTCACATGTAAAGTCACGCTTGTTTATCATCAATTGAGGTACTTGAATCATATTGAAGATTGTTCTTAAAATTCTAGGTAAATCATGCTTTCAAATTCTTTCTTTTAACTTTTATATATTTTCAAACTCTAGATAAGATCGTTTTTTTCATTTTCAAATGCTATCATAAATGATTTTGCATAAAAATTGATCGAATGTATTATTTTTTATAAGTATTTGTATCCTTAAATATATTTTTGACATCTTTTATATTATAATGAATAATTATTTTTTTATTTAATAAAAAATCTAATAAAATTTTTATATTACATATTTCTTAATTTTTTTTATATTGAGCCCATTTTTTTATTTTCGCCCCGAGCCTAAAAATAGTCAGGATCGGCTCGGTGGGAAGGTTTATAGAAGAAAGGGAAGTGTCGATTGTTTACACGGAAATGGATAAACGTTTGGTGAATCAGGTTCAGACCATGGAGCACCGAGGAAGGGGTTTGTGGGTCGGGGTTAGAAGAAGAGAGAATGGGAGGACTAATTTTGATTTTTTTTCAAATAATGAGATTGACAATGTAACAATATTTTTGCGGTGAAATTGAAAAATTAATGAATCAATGAGGATTAAATTTTTATTATGTCTTGAGAATATAAAGAATAAAAAAGGCTTTTTTATTTTTTTAAATAATGGGATTGACAATATAAAAAAAGTAAGGATGAAATTGAAAAAGCAATAAAATATTAGAGACTAATCTTATTATTACGCTTAAAGTAAATGATATTTTTTTTTTCAATATCATGCCTCAATTTGTGACTTTTTCAATGTTACCGCATCAAATTTCATCACAAAAATAACCTAAGTGGTTGACAGTAGGGTGAGCAAAACTTGATTCGACTCGAAAAATCGAATTATTTTCAATTTCGAGTTATTCGAGTCAACTCAAATTATCTATTTGGTTTTAAGTTCGATTCGAGTTGAAATTTTGAAATTTTAAGTTACTCGAAAATGAATATTTGACTAAGTATTTTGGCAGTTTTATGATTTAGTCTCTAATTTCATTATTCATTCAAATCCTCTTTCATTTTAAATTCATTTTTTACCAAATTTGAACCATATGCTCCTAAACCACCATAGAATAAATATGTACTCTCAGTTCTTCTTTTTTGATATTTTTTTTTATTTTTCAATTTAATCCCTCTATTTTTCATAATTTCCTAATTTTTTCAATTCATCCTTTATTTTAAGTTCATTTTTTTTATCAATTTTGAACCACATGCTCAATATACCACAATAGAATACCTATGTAACTTCAGTCCTTGCTTTTTTACTAAAAATGTACTCTCTCTTCTTTTATTTAGTCCCTTAACTTTGCATTTTACTCAATTTGATCTTTTTTTTACTACAATTGTTTGCAAACGCTTTCTTCCCTTCAATTCCTTGACTCCTTTATACTCTCATCAATATTTTACCCACAAAATATTTTCTTTAAAATATAGTTGTAGTACCCTAATTTTTCCTAAAAAATTCAAATCGGATTGACAACAATCAAAGACCACTTGAAAGCAAGCGCATTGTTAACGTTGGTGAAAAATGTTTAATGAAATTTTTCATGTGATAGGCGAAAGTGTTCAGAAATTTTGGTGCTAATCGATGAGCTTCAATTTTTGCTTAATTTAAGCCTAGTTGGTGATTGTGTGTTCTTTTAAAACTTTCTCGATACCAAAGGTAAATAAACATTCTCAAATTAAATGTCCAAGCCAAAGTCGATTTCATTACAAAATTTTAGTAGAATCCATTTACATCTAAATACCCATTACATGTGACCTAAAGCCATTTACATTACACAAACAATCAACCCATTAAACCCACAAAACCAAACCCAAACTAACTTAACCCATTGCATTATCCCTTAAAGCAAAGTCCAACAGCCCAAAACCCTAAATTATTGGGAGAAACCCTAGATGCTCAAGGAGAAACTGTCGCGGCCTCCCTATCAAAATTGAAGAACCATCTAGGGTTTATAAACATAGTATTAAATTGTGGTTGCGAATTTTATTACGGATGTGGTTTCGTTATCGTATTTACGGATGTTGTGGACGTTACGTAACGTGTTGTGGCTGTCGCGGGTGTGATCTCTTCCTCAAAAATCACAATACGTCTAAAATATTATATTTATACATTTTACAGTTATCTTGTAATATATAAATATTAATATTAATATACTCTTTTAATATTTAATTTCATAGATAAAAATCTATTAATACAAATATAAATCATAGAAGTGTTATCATACTGGATAATGGGTAATAACAATTATAATGTTAATGAATAACAAATAAATCATATCACTAAAATCATATCAATTTTTTTGTATTGTAACATAAAAATGTTCATTTTACATAACTTAGAAAGAAAAAAAAATATATAACTACAAATATAAAAATTATATATCTTACAGTTCACAACCAAAATGAACGGCGTGACGGATCTAAAGCATTTCCATATTAGTCATTGTCTTGGTTTTGATTTCTTCCTATTCCATGTGAAGAAGACATCACATTATGTACATCATAAGATGCATCATTTGTAGGAAACATGTTGTATGATAAATTATGACAAAAGAAATCCATAACTTGGACTTTGTTCAAGGTAAGTTGGTTAACATTAATTTGGTTAGTAAAAATGAGAACCATGAGATGATTCACTAATTTCATTATCATTTGTAGTTGAACTATATGATGATAAACCTGCAAATGAATCATAAAAGTGTTCTCTCATCCTCCTATGAGTTCTATCATCATCATCTCTTCTATTTTGTGATGCATTTGTTCTACACAAACCTGAATTATCATCGTAAGAATATCTATACGTACCTTGATATCCATGAAAAGCAGTATAATAAATGTGTCCATATTCTGGTTGGTAAGTACTTTCATTATCACCACCATGATCATCACAACCACTATTAATTAAATAAGCTAATAAAGTATTCAAAAATAAAATAATAATTATAAAACTTAAAACTAACAATAAAACAGATTAAAAAATAAAACAAATATTTAGATAACAAAATATGAATGTAACTGATTATTAATTAAAATAATCCTTCTATAACAATCATATAACAATCCTAAATTCAACTTTTAAGATAAGTTTAATTTTTGAATTAAGTAATAAACAAAATAATAATAAAATAATTTACTTGCAGAAAAACAAACCTGCGAGTCACTCCATTACATAACACATTTCCTACTAAGCAGACTAACTGAAAGATCTGCAAAGAAAATCCACCACCATAGAAAATGTTGCTTTGATTGAACCCCATTGAACAAACTCTCTTAAAACAAAGATGAGAAGTACTCCCACAACTCAGTAAACATGAAACTCTATTGCAGCATGAAGGTTTTGGAGCCTAAATCAATTAAAACTTGCCTATCAATTTTAGTGCCCTCAATTATTTGCTTTAGTATTCTGTTTCTTACACACACACTATTACTTTTTTTGTCTCTTACACACAATATCAAGGAATATATTCTTTTTATATTTTATTTATAATATTATTTATTTATTTGCATCGGTATGATCCCAAATTATATAACCAAGCCTATCAATTATTTTCTTTTCTGCGCCTCTGCCTCTACACGCACACACCATCAATTTTTTATTTTGTCAAGGAATATTTTCCTCCTTTTATTTTATTTATAATATTATTTATTTATTCTTTATATTATATATTAGATCAAATTTTATAGTTTCATAGTAAATAGATAAAGTACATATATTATTATAGTATTATAAAGTGAATTAATCTCTTATGCAAAAAGTATATAATAATAAATAAACATATAATTATGATACTTAATGTGAATATAAAAATTTAATTTAAAACTAATCACGCCAATTTTAGATATGAGAAAAATTCAATTTAAACTTAAATTAATTTTATTTTAAAATAACATTAATAAATAATTTAATTAATTCAAATTTAAGTAACTAATTTTAAATATAATTATTACAATATTATTAATGATATATATTTATAATACAATTTTAAGAATTAAATTAGAACAATTCATCTATATAATTTTATGTTTCAGATAATTTAAAGTTTGTTGCGGCGTTGCGGCGCAATTTATATCGTGTTACAGTGTTACGTAATGGTTTTTGACCGCTACAATCGTGATTTGGTTCCCTTATCGCGTTGCACCGATTTTGCGTCGCGGTAACCTTTAAAAATGTTACGATGCGGGCATTACGCTGCTTTGCGGCCATAATTTAGTACTATGTTTATAAACCTTATCTCCAGCACTTTCACCACTAGAGCCTTCCCGAACCTTTTAGGTCCCTTCCACCCAAGGGCGGATGTACATGGCTCCACAGGAGAGCCATTTCACACCCATTATTTTGGAAAAAGTGTTAAATTTAGTTTAGTTTACTAATGAGAATAGGAAGAAAATAAGAAAATTTACACACCCAAATTTTTTAGAATCAAGTATTAAAATTTTGAGCCCCATTTTTTAATTTCTAGATCCGTCACTGCTTCTAACTCAACCTACTAACACGGTGGTCCCTCCTCATCGTTAACATCACATGCAAGCAAAGAAAAACCCAAATTGTAAAATTTCCAACAAAAAAATGGTAAAAAAATGATATTTTTTTGTTGTTAACCCAGATCAAGGGATCAAACTTTAAAAAGGCTCTCTCTATTTTTTCGAAGGGAACCCTAAAAAATCATTTGCAATAGAGGGTTTTTTAAATTAAACCCTTTAGGTTTAGATTTCTTTTAATTTAATCCCTAAGTAGAGTATTTAAACTTTAGATTTAGTCTCTAAATTTAAGATTTTTTAAGATTTAGTCACTAGTGGATATTTGATTTGGTCCTCAGATTAATGCCCAAACATCCATTTCGAGTATTTGATTCAATAATTGGTTAAACTCAATTAAAATTAATGATTAGAGCTTATACTTTATATTAATTTCACTTTAGTCCCTTAATTTAGGGAATATTCACACGAGGGTCCATTTCGATTATTTGATTCAATAATTGATTGTAATTAATTAGGATTAATAACTAGAGTCTACACCTTGGATTAATATTACTTTTAACCTTAATGCTCTATGTTCCATTTTGATTATTTGATTCTATAATTTACTAAAATTAGAGCTAATTTAGGTTTAGTCCTTTCTAAAATTAGAGCTAATTTTTTAGGTTTAGTCCTCTAGATCCTTTAAATTCTATAATTTGACAATTTAAGTTAGAGAGAAGCCTTAATTAACCCATTTAGCATAATATGTTTAATATTACATCTTTTATTGCATTTCAATTTCAAAATAAGGTAATATTTATTTATTAAGGAGTTAACCGTGTATCTTCCGCATAAATGCTCGGGGCTTGCCACTGTTGATTCCGGAAGTAAATCAACATCCTTTTCAAAACCCCACATCATGATTACTTATCCTCAAGGCAATGTTTGTTTATTGGGATCAATAATGAAGCTTCTACATAAATGCCCGGGGTTGGTCGTTATTGGTTTTTGTAAAACAACATCCTCTTTTAAAGTTTGCATGCATAATGAATTCTAAATTAAATGAAACCTCGAACTCAAAAATTCTAATTTTAAAATATAGGGTAATCTACTAGGTATCAATTTTTATGCACTATGGGGGTGTTGATCCTTCCCCACATGTAACTGACTCATGATTTCTTATTTTCACAGACCAAAACTTCATATTTTTTGATAAAATAAATTTTTTTATTAAAATTACCTGATTTTAGGTGTTACAGTCGCACCTTAAAAATGATTGGTGGTGAATCTTATCTTTTCAATCAAAATATTTAAAAAAAAAACAAATTGTCTTGACTAGTTGCATTTTCCCTCAAGAAGGGTCAGTTGCGACAGCTTGGTGACTCTGCTGGGGACTTTTGTTTTCTAAAAAAAAATAGAGTCGAACCACGAGTCGATTACCATATATTCAAAATTTGAAAATTTTGAGTTTGAATTTATTTGATTTACGATTCATTATGCTCCTTTTTTAAAAATCTCTAAGGTTAATGATTTCACTTGTGTTAACATATTTAGAATTGTTGCATATCATAGCTCTATACCCGAGCTTTGTCCCAATTCACCTAAGTAGGGGAAATGACACACTATTGAGGAATATTGGTTTTCCTCGTGTAGGTCTAGTGAAGTACCATTGGAAAGCATTCTTTATGTCTATCAGGATACTGTTTTCCATGATAGGAATTTAGTGATGTGATCCCCTGGACTGAATTCGAATCGTGTAGTCTTTAATGGGATAAAATTGAAGCCCATATATACCTTAGTAGGTTGTAAAGATAGTTTGAGAACCTTTTTTAGAACCAAACAACTTGCAGAGAATTTAGTAATCCCACCACACTAGAGGCATGTGGAAACCCTACAAGAACTAGAATGTATGCAGTTATGGTTTCAAATTTCTTTGTGTTCTTTATTCACATAACTTATTTGCACCTTCATTTATGAGTTTTATTTAATTATTTTTTCTAGTTTACATTCTACTAACTTGATTTCCTTTTATCTTGATATGTGTTGTAACACCCATTTCCCGTATACATTCCCGAACACAAGTCACAAGTGTCACATGACTTTTAAAAACATATTCTTATTTATAAACCTATAAAAAATTCAAAATTTAAAACAAAACATTTTTAATATAAGGTAAAACATTAGTTGTAAACTGTTACAAAGTTATAACTTAAATACATTACAGAGCATTTTTCTTATATTCATATACATGCCATCTAATTATCAAAAGAAGACCTGATTGTCCTATAGTTACTGATTAGTCAACCTTGGATTGATGTTCTTTGATGCACTCCTTACTCTGCTAAGTCTTTGCTTTTACCTACGCGTGAAATCAACACACATTAAGTCTTTACTTAGTGATGCATAATAATGTAAATGAACTGAAAATTCATTCACAATCATATTATAGCTATTGAAATACGAACTAAATCGTATACTTCATAAAAATCAGTTAATCATCTCAATTAAACCCATTTTTCTTTCATATAGTCATCAAAACCATTCTTAGTATTCCCAGCATAGTTTTTTTTTTGTATTTTGTTCACAATTATACTTTATTTTGCTCAATATATATTAAATAAGAATTTAGGGTACATAGATTGCACCGAAGTGCCGAAATGGTAATTAACCTTTTATGAATACCATGAGTGGCACTTTTTTCCCAATAATGCATTGTTATGCATTTTCATTTATGGCATCTTTATGCCAATAATGCACCATTATGCATTTTCATTTATGGCATCTTTCTGTCAATAATGCACTATTATGCATTTTCATTTATGACACCTTTCTGCCAATAATGCACCGTTATGCATTTTCATTTATGGCACATTTCTTCCAATAATACACTGTTATGCATTTTCATTTATGGCATGTTGAAAACATTTTGATATTTCGATATAACAAATTAAGTTAAATGAATTTTAAGATTTTCCAAAAAGTTTTTCTAAGTATATTCGATATAATTATTTGAATATCAAAATATTACTCCAAATCTTTCAAATGTCATTTTTAATCCTTACTCAAAGTGTAAAATTAAGTTTTAATCTTAAAATAATTTCAAAATGATTTTACAAAATATTTCGAACCATCTCAAAGCCAAAAATTCCAGATTGCTCATAGGGAACCGATTCCCCCCCAAGGGGGTACCGATTCCCCCTGAATGGTTTGGCTCCGAGAATTCCAGTATGCTCGGAGGGAACCGATTCCCCCCAGGGGGTACTGATTCCCCCCTGTGTAATGGTCGAAATATTTGAATTTTACACTTAGGGAATCGATTCCCCCCACGCTCCAAACTGTTGTATTAATTGATTTCACACTAAAACGGCTATATTATCTTCATTAATGATCCCCAACATTCAGAAGTGATTCAAGGTGTATTTAAGCAAGCTTAGAAGCCATTGATCAATAACAAGAAACATCAAGCAACTAGAATCAAGAGAGAATCAAAGAGAAAGCATCAAACCTCAAGTTTGAGCATTCCAAGCCTATTTTTCATTCAATATTCATTTTGCTTTCAAGAACACTTATTGTGCTCAATTGTATTCATTATTGAGTGTTCTTTTCTTTGTTCTAGAATTGTGCAAACAATCTAACTTGTGAGGATTTCCTTTTAAGTTTGCAAATTTGTATTGTTCTCTTTGAGAGAGAGTGTTCTCAAGAATTTGGGGTATAATTCTTGAGGGTTTGTAAGGTTACTCTTTGTCCTCAAAAGAAAGACAAATTAGTGAATTTGTGGAATATCCTTAGTGTGGATAGCTAAGGTAGTGGACGTAAACTTTGGTTAAGAAAGTCGAACCACTCTAAATCGCTGTGCAAATTTCTTTCAATTTTCTGCAAAAGCTTCTACCAAAATTTTTATTGCCAATTCACCCCCCTCTTGGCCATATTCGTCAATCGATTAACTCAATAATTGGTATCAGAGCCTAACTCATTTGAAGGTTTAATCACCTCTTGAGTCGATTCGGGAAGAGTTACATCGATAATCAAAGTCATCAGTGGCCTCTACTTCAAACTTCAACTCCGGTCTCGATTCGATGCCCGTCAACAAGCCTCCTTTCTTCAATGGGGCTAATTATGCCTACTGGAAAAATAGGAAGATGTACTTCATTCAAGCAAGTGACATGGGAGCATGGAATGTCGTAGAAGAATGATACTTCAAGCCTCTCACTCATCCAAGATTATGGAGTAAAGGAGAGACAAAAATGTTCCAGCTCAACTCCAAAACCATCTATATCATATTTTGTGCTCTTGGATCAGATGAATTCGAAAGAGTTTCATCTTTTAAAACCGCCAAAGAAATATGGGACAAACTTCAAGTCACTCATGAAGGTACCAATGAGGTAAAAAAATCTAAAATTAGTATTCTAACGCATAGTTATAAAAATTTCAGGATGAAACCAAATGAAGATATCAAAGCTATGACGGATAGATTCTCAACGATTATTAATGGTCTCAAATCATATAGAGAGATCATTTCAAATGAAAAGCTTGTGAGGAAGTTAGTCTACTCCCTCCCAAAATCATGGCAATCAAAAAAGACGACAATCATCAAGTCTAAGGATCTAATGTCCTTAACTCTTGAAGAGCTAATCGGTTCACTCCTCACTCATGAAATGATGCTTGAAGATAAGGTGGACCTTGATAAGATTGAAGAAACACAAAAGGAGAAGGAGAAGAATAAAAACATTAGAGTTTCTCTCAAATCCACAAAAGATGAGAGTGATTCAGATGAAGATGACGATGACGAGGAAATGGCATTATTTGCCAAACGATTTAGAAAAATGATGAGACCTTACCGAGGAAGGAAATTCAAATGAAATAAAGGCCTAAAAATGAACCAAAAGAGAAGGACCCGATCATTTTCTATGAATGCAAAAAGCCGGGGCACGTCAAATATGATTGCCCACAATTGAAGAGAAATGGTCAATCAAAGAATAAGCACAAGGCTCATGTGGCTACATGGAGCGATGAAGAAGGTTCCGATGAAGAGGAACAAGAAGTAGCAAACTTGTGATTGATGGCATTCGGGGAAGATTCTAAGGTAACCTCTAACTCATCTGATTTTGATGATTTATCCTATGATGAGTTATTAGAGGAATATAATGGGTTGGCTTCGGATTATGAGAAATTGTTTTTAAAATATAAAAATGATGTTTCAAAATTGAAAAATGAAAATAAACTCATATCCAAAACCAACAACGATCTTGAAAGTAAAATCAAACTAGAAGAGTTTGAAAAGAAAATTTTGGATTTGCAAAATTCACTTTCAAAGGTCAATGATGATCATCAAAATAAAATTGATGATCTTAAAGCTTCTTTTGATAAAGTTGGAACAAAACGTTTTGAAAATGGAGAATATTCAAAATCCAACTTTGTTAGAAAAAGTTTTAAAAACTACAATCATAGAGGTCCCCAAAGAACCTATAAAATTATTAGAAGTATATGGGTTCCTAAAGAGCTCATTACTACTAAAGATAAGGATATCCTACACAAATGGATACCTAAGGGGACTAGGATTTTGGAAACTAATGAATATGGACCCAAAAGAATTTGGGTACCAAAAATTAGAAATTAATCTATGTTTGTAGGAAAAGGAGCATTGCTACAAGGCATGGGAAACAAATGTAAATTCATGGTACCTTGATAGTGGATGCTCAAGACACATGACCGGAGACAAAAGCCGGTTCATTGAGCTTAACGCCAAAAATGGAGGAGAAGTGACTTTTGGTGATGATTCAAAAGGTCACATTGAAGGTATTGGTACTATTGGTAATACCTCTTCCATACAAATTAAGAATGTTTTATATGTGAATGAATTAAAGCATAATCTATTGAGTATTAGTCAATTTTGTGATAAGGGATTCAATGTCATATTTGATATTAATGGTTGTAAAGTCATTGACATTGCATCTAATCAGATTATGCTTGTTGGTCATAGAATAGGAAACATATACATGGTGCATTTAGATTTTATTGATATGATTAATTTGTGCCTAATTGCTAAGGATGATCATGATAGTTGGTTATGGCATAGGAGACTAGGACATGCTAGTATGAGTGTTTTGCAACGGCTAATTCAATGTGATTTAGTTCGAGGGTTGCCTAAGATTAAATTTGATAATGATAAAATCTGTGATGCTTGTGCTAAAGGAAAACAAAAGCGAATTTCTTTTAAATCTATTAATGGTGTATCAACTAGTAGAGTATTACAATTGATCCATATAGATCTTGTTGGGCCAACTAGGACTACTAGCTTGGGTGGAAAACAATATTCATTTGTCTTGGTAGATGACTATTCTAGATATAATTGGGTTCTATTCTTAAGTACTAAAGATGAAGCATTAGAAAAATTCATCACGTTTTCAAAAGTAATCCAAAACGAAAAAGGTTACTCTATGACTAGTGTTAGGAGTGATCATGGCACTGAATTTGAAAATCTTGGATTTACTGAGTTTTGTAATTCTAATGGTATTAGTCACAATTTTTCAGCACCTAGAACTCCTCAACAAAATGGAGTTGTTGAGAGGAAAAATCGAACTTTAGAAGAAATGGCTAGAACCATGCTTTGTGAAAATAATTTGCCAAAATATTTTTGGGCGGAAGCCACAAATACCGCTTGTTATATTATAAATCGAGTAATGATTAGGCCTGTTTTAAAGAAAACTCCATATGAAATTTTCAAAAATAAAAAGCCTAACATTAGTTATTTTCATCCTTTTGGATGTAAATGTTTTGTTTTAAACAACGGTAAAGAAAACCTTGGCAAATTTGATGCTAAAAGTGATGAAGGAATTTTTATGGGTTATTCCTTAAATTCTAAAGCTTATCGAGTATTTAATAAAAGAACTTTAGTTGTAGAAGAGTCTATATATGTTGTTTTCGATGATAATCCCCTTCCGAGGAAGGATTCATCTGTGAATGATGATGTAGGTGTTATAAATACAAATGAAGTTAGACATAACGTTGAAGAACCATCATCAAAGGAAGAAACAAAAGATGAGGTAACTCATGATCCTCTTGAGAATCCAACCATTGAAGAAAGGGAAGTATCTTATCCAAGAGAGTAAAACTATGTCAAGGATGGTGAGATTATAGGTGATCCATCCAAAGGGGTAACAACTCGATCTTCTCTTAGAAATATTTGTAATTATGTTGCATTTATTTCATACATAGAGCCTAAGAATATTAAAGAAGCATTAAAAGATGAACATTGGATTATGGCTATGCAAGAAGAATTAAATCAATTTGAGAGAAGTAAAGTATGGACATTTGTTGAAAGGCCTAGTAATAAATCTACTGTAGGTACTAGATGGGTATTTAGGAATAAGCTTGATGAGAGTGGTAATATAGTGAGAAACAAGGCTAGACTTATTGCTCAAGGGTATACTCAAGAAGAGGGAATAGACTATGATGAAACATATGCTCCCGTAGCTAGGATGGAAGCAATTAGAATGTTATTAGCATTTGCATGTTTTCATGAATTTAAATTATATCAAATGGATGTTAAAAGTGCATTTTTAAATGGTTTTATAAAAGAAGAAGTGTATGTGGAACAACCTCTAGGTTTTGAAGATTCAAAATTTCTAGATCATGTTCTTAAATTAACAAAAGCGCTTTATGGTTTAAAACAAGCTCCTAGAGCTTGGTATGAAAGATTGTCAATTTTTTTAATTGAAAAAGGTTTTTCAAAATGGAAGGTTGACACTACATTGTTTTTAAAGCACAAAGGTAAAGATTTATTAGTAGTTCAAATTTATGTTGATGATATTATATATGGTTCTACTAATGATGTTCTTTGCCAAGAATTTTCTAAGCTAATGCAAAGTGAATTCGAAATGAGCATGATGGGGGAGCTCTCATTTTTCTTGGGACTCCAAATCAAGCAAAGAAAAGATGGCATCTTCATCAATCAAGCTAAGTACATCAAAGATATGCTCAAGAAGTTTGGACTGGAAAATGGCAAACCTCATGACACTCCAATGAGCTCTTCAACAAAGCTTGACTTAGATGAATGAGGTAAATGTGTAGATGTTAAATTATATAGGTCAATGATTGGATCTCTACTTTATCTAACTGCAAGTAGATCGGACATTATGTTTAGTGTTTGCTTATGTGCTAGATTTCAATCATGCCCTAAGGAATCCCATTTACTAGCTGTTAAGAGAATCTTTAGATACCTTAAGGACACTCCTAGTTTAGGACTTTGGTATCCTAGAGACTCTAGCTTTAGCTTGCATGCTTTTTCTGATGTGGATTATGGAGGATGCAAATTAGATAGGAAAATCACCTCCGGTACTTGTCAATTCCTTGGAAATATGCTGATTTCTTGGTTTTCAAAGAAACAAAATTGTGTTGCATTATCTACCACTGAAGCCGAATACATTTCAGCTGGTAGTTGTTGTGCACAAGTTTTATGGATGAAACAACAACTTTTTATTATGGAATTGATGTTGGTACCATTCCTATCAAGTGTGACAATACTAGTGCTATTTGTCTCACTAAAAATCCCATCCAACACTCTAGAACTAAGCATATTGAAATAAGACATCACTTCATTAGAGACCATGTCACTAAGGAAGATGTAATTCTAAAATTTGTTGATACTTTGCACCAATTAGCGGATATCTTTACAAAACCTTTAGACAAGGAAAGATTTTGGACACTTAGGAGAGAATTAGGTTTTACCAACCTATCTTCACTTAGTGTTTAAAATAATTTTAGCACTTTTAAGACTAAATGAAAAATGCTAATTTTTTATTGCATTAATTGCTATTAGTTAGGGGGAGTTTATGATTCTTCATAAAAAATTAATTTTATGTTCAAATATCATTTAAAGAATAATTTGATTGTTTGAACATGATTAATTTTCAATATATAAGTTGCCAATACCACTAGAGAAAATTAATTTAGCATTTTGTGTGTTTAAAATCAGATTTTAGCATTTTGGTGTAGAGGGAATCGATACCCCCATGAGGGAACCGATTCCCCCTTTAAAGGGGAATCGATTCCCCCCACGGGGGAATCGATACCCCCTGGGGTTCTGGTTTTATCGGGCAGAACCTCACATTTTTGCTCAAACCCTCTCTTTTCTCTTCTCATTGCCGCCGTTCTCCTCATCTACTCTCTTAAATCTCTATTTTGCCTCAAATCAACGATTTTAATCGAAATTCACTTCAAACATCATCTTCTAAACCTACTAGCATCATTAAAATCGTGCAAACAACATCAAAATCCTATCAATCTCATCTTTCAAGGTAAAATTTTCTAATCTCTCTATTTCATTGATTTTGAACATAAGACTAGTTTTAATTAGTTCTAGGTAGAAATAGTGATCAGGCATTGATTGTTTAGTGATTAGAAACTAGATATTACAACTAATTTCATCAAAAACGCAAGAATTTTCCAAAATATTTGAAATAAAAAAAATATTTTTCAAATTATTTTGTTTTGATTAAATTATGTTGTTGTTATGAAAACTATACATATATTGTTTTTCAAAATCTTTTTTTCAATAGTTTTCAAAAAAATTTCCCATTAGGATTGAATTAGAGAACCTTGAAATATTGAGGACTCAATTGAGTTTTGGGATTGATTGAATTGCATACATTTGTTTTCTAAATTACAGGTTATCCATTCTATTCCGATTTCCTAAACCATGTCCAATCCTAAACATGCTAGGTCATCATCTAGTCGCTCACACCGTCAACCAAATCCACCTCCAAATCCTCCTCCAAATCCTCGTCCTATTCCTGAAATTCCAATTCCTAATCCTAATCCAGTTGATCCCAATATAACGATCCAAAACTCGTGCTTTAATCATCCTGGTCCTAGAAATCATCGTTTTTGGTATTATCAATATTTCGACTCTTACAAAATTAGAGAAGAACATATCCCTTCTCGTCAAGCTATGTTAGATATTAATTTTAAATATCTTCCTCTTTTACAAGAGTGGAAATTTGATAAACTCTTTGAGCTTGAACCCATTATCTACCATCAACTTGTTTGTATCTTCTATTCTAATGCAGTTTGTGTTAAAAACTGAACTGAAATCGAAACCATAGGAGTTCGTTCCTACCTCCTAGGACAATTCTTATATATTGACTCGACTTACATAGCCAATACATTCGGATTAGATAATGATGGTATTTCAAATGAAAAACAAATCTTAGGATCTCGTTATAAGAAAAGGGATAGTGCAAGTGTCTTAGACCTTCATGAACGTTTTCTTCATCTAATGATTTCTTGGTGGTTTCGACCATCCGGAGGTCGTTATTCTACTCTTAGAGCCTTGGATCTTTGGTGGTTACATTGTTTCGAAAACAGTATTAAAATAAACCTACCTCAGATCATTTTTACTGAAATTGTTGAAACTGTAAATCTTGTTCCTAACAAGAAACTCTGTTCATCTCTAGTTTACGGTTGCATTTTGAGTAATCTATTTTCTAAAGTCGGGCTTAGAGTAGGTCTAGATGCCTCCTTTCCTCTAAATAAACAAATTAATCTTCTTTCTTTAACGAGAGTGGGATGAATAAAGGATAAGGAAACCGATGAATGGGTTCGATCGTCTAAAAATACTCCGGGAGCTAGTTCTTCACGAGCTCAACCAGAAGCTGACGATGATCCCGATCTTCAACAATTAATGCGAGACATCGATGAAGCCAAAGATGAGCCTGAACAGCATGAGGAGCAGCCAGAGGAGCAAACACAACAAACGCATCCAATGCCTCCATATTTTCAATCTTTTATGGAGACATTCGATTTTCGATATGCTTCCATGGATTCGTACTTCTATAGAGTCTCATTTATCCACAATGGGAGCTCAACAATTAGAAATCCTCCGAGAGATGCACACAAACAACGCTTCGATGAATGAACGTATTGATGCACTCTCACACGAGATGGCCGCTATGCGAGCTCGTTTTCCTCCTCCCGATCCAGATGTTTAATTCTGTGTTTAGCTTTAGAACTTTGAACTAAAAATTATTGTTTCAACATTTTGAATATTTTGGATTGTTTGATTTTGTGGATTGTTAGACTTTGGATTTGTTTGGATGTTTGAACTTATATATTGTGTGGTTAAATTTATTCATTATTGCATCATTAACATCATGTTAGATATATGACCAATTTTGCCATGTCACATTAATTATGAATATTGATTATGAAACTAATGGCTAATGTTTCTCTTGCTTGTGATCTTAGCAGCTTAAACTATATATAATTGGCTAAATAATTTGATAACCTTGTTTAAATTCTTTTAAAATGTCTTTTTGATTTAACAAAAAGGGGGAGAAGTGTTAAGTGTTTTAAATGGGAGTAAGTGTTAAAGTAAGGGGGAGTAATTTTTCAAAAACCTCATTTTTTGATTTCAAAATCTTAAAATTACTAAAATGTTTTGTTATATCAAAAAGGGGGAGATTGTTGAAAACATTTTGATATTTCGATATAACAAATTAAGTTAAATGAATTTTAAGATTTTCCAAAAAGTTTTTCAAAGTATATTCGATATAATTATTCGAATATCAAAATATTACTCCAAATCTTTCAAATGTCATTTTTAATCCTTACTCAAAGTGTAAAATTAAGTTTTAATCTTAAAATAATTTGAAAACGATTTTACAAAATATTTCGAACCATCTCAAAGCCAAAAATTCCAGATTGCTCATAGGGAACCGATTCCCCCCCAAGGGGGTACCGATTCCCCCTGAATGGTTTGGCTCCGAGAATTCCAGTATGCTCGGAGGGAACCGATTCCCCCCCAGGGGGTACCGATTCCCCCCTATGTAACGGTCGAAATATTTGAATTTTACACTTAGGGAACCGATTCCCCTTAAGGGGCACCGATTCCCCCCACGCTCCAAACTGTTTTATTAATTGATTTCACACAAAAACGGCTATATTATCTTTATAAATGATCCCCAACGTTCAGAAGTGATTCAAGGTGTATTTAAGCAAGCTTAGAAGCCATTGATCAATAACAAGAAACATCAAGCAACTAGAATCAAGAGAGAATCAAAGAGAAAGCATCAAACCTCAAGTTTAAGCATTCCAAGCCTATTTTTCATTCAATATTCATTTTGATTTCAAGAACACTTATTGTGCTCAATTGTATTCATTCTTGAGTGTTCTTTTCTTTGTTCTAGAATTTTGCAAACAATCTACCTTGTGAGGATTTCCTTGTAAGTTTGCAAATTTGTATTGTTCTCTTTGAGAGAGAGTGTTCTCAAGAATTTGTGGTATAATTCTTGAGGGTTTGTAAGGTTACTCTTTGTCCTCAAAAGAAAGACAAAATAGTGAATTTGTGGAAAATCCTTAGTGTGGATAGCTAAGGTAGTGGACGTAGACTTTGGTTAAGAAAGTCAAACCACTCTAAATCGCTGTGCAATTTTCTTTCAATTTTCTGCAAAAGCTTCCACCAAAATTTTTATTGCCAATTCACCCCCTCTTGGCCATATTCGTCAATCGATTAACTCAACATGGCACATTTCTTCCAATGATGCACCGTTATGCATTTTCATTTATGGCATCTTTCTACCAATAATGCACAGTTATACATTTTCATTTATGGCACCTTTCTGCCAATAATGCACTATTATGCATTTTCATTTATTTCGGTAACATCGATAACTATAACACAACATTAATATTCATCTATTCATATTAGAGAATTTTATACTCTAAAACTTATTCATAGTATCATTTCTATATACATTATGAAAATATAACTGTAGAAACTTATTTTCTTAAAAGATAGAATTAACAAGAGTTCATCTCCTAAGAGGACTCTTCCACCACCATATCTTTTAAAGCAACAACCACACCAACAAACGTGCAACAACCGAGCAAGGAGTCTAGTTGCATTAGGATTCCGTTGTTAATATGATTCTAAAAATAGTTAGTTTTTTTTCACTATAAATACATGTAATCCTCCCCATTTGAAACAGAGGGATTTACATACAAGATACATAGGAAAGCACGAAAAAATACAAAGGCAAAGCTATTGTAAACGATTCGAAAAAGAAATAAAAGGTAGAATCTTTTTTTTTACATTGATTCGTTCATTTCTCACATGTGCATGTTATTTTTCTTGTGATTTGGTTTGAATAACCCAAAGCGTGGGTTGCGCCGATGACCAAAAAGGGGTGGAGTTTCGAAGTTTCGAACCTAGATCTACTCCCGAAGCATGTTCATTTTTTTAAAGTATTTAATATTCCCCTTAAGTCAATCTTAATCTTTAATTTACCTTGAAATTTACCCTTTATTTTTACTTTTATATTAATTTCGTCCCCTATATATATATTTTTAATTATATTTTTTATTTTTTTACTATATTCCTTTTTTTATTTATATTATATTATTTTTATTTTATATATCTTATATCAATATATATATATGTATAGATGTATTAATTTTTCTCCATTTACTATGTATCTATATATAGTTTTTCTTAATATTATATTTTATATGTTTTTATATATATTTTTTCTTAATATTCTATTTTTGTTTTTATTTATTTATATATATTATATTTTTACTTTATTTTATTTTTTTCTATTTATCATGTATATCTTTATTTTTATTTGTTTTACTTAGTATTATATATTTATTATTTTTATTTGTTTTAGTAAATACTACTTTATATGTACACATTATTTTTATTCCTTTTTAATTTCTTTTACCTTTTTAATTTTTTTACTCCATTAATATTTCCCTTTATCTGTGTCTTTGTTTTTTAACATTTTATTCATTTTGTTTATTTTTTTTTTATTTTTTACGTGTTTTGTTATTTTCTATTTTTTCTTGTTTTATTTATTATTCTCACGTTTTCACACTTGCTATCCTAATTCGATTTTATACTTCGCTACGAGTCAAACGTTTTTATCTTTTAATGGTATTCATATCAATCAATTGTAAGTAATTTGAATCGGGTCTGTTAAATTTTAATTTTAATTTTGAATTTTCGCAACTAAGAGAACTGGCAAATTAATTGGTATCGAAATGGCGGTTCAAGGGTGCTAATCCTTTCTTGACCGTAACCGACTCCCGAACCCGACACATTTCTGGTAAAAACGCAGATCAGGTAAGATGGTGTCCGACCCACCTAAATTCATTTTAAAATGGTCGGTGGTGACTCCAATCCACATTTTTCAAGTCGAAGCCCAATTCCAGGGCCCAACCGAAAGACGGTTACGACAGCTTGGCGACTCTGTTGGGGAAAGGTAAGTGAGTCAAGCCGAAATTAATTTTCGGCTGTCTCTTTTAGCGAAAATTACAAGTTTAAATTTTAATTTATTTATTCGATTCCAATTATTTATCTTTGATTATTTCTTTCAAGTAAATAGTTGTACTGACGTTTTTTCAATGACTTTAGATTTTTGAAAAAGTTTCCATCTCTAGCTCTATACCCGAGCTCCGAACCCTTTTAAGTGGTGATGAAAGCGACGCCTTTGTGTGAATTTATTCACCGTGCGGGCCTAGCAAGTAGCCTTCAGGATTCATATACCTTATGTCTTCGTGTGAATTTATTCATCGTGCGGGCATAAGGGAATGTTTCCTCTCGAGTTTAACTTAGTCCACATAAGCTTGTAATGGACTTAGGACCAAAGGTTTGGTAAGCCCAAGGGGGCACCGGTAAGGAGAACTCGGGTCCCGTTTTTAGAACCTAAACCGGGAGGCTATGTAGAATTAGAGCCCACCCCAAAACCTCATTCCAAACCCTAGGCTACTTTATTTCATGCTTTACTTTCTGTTCAAAGCATGCAAACTAGACAAATATGCGGTTAGGATTTGTGTGGAATTAGCATGCGAGATAGAGATCATGTCCGGGTAGGAATTAAAGCATGTGGGGTAGATATCATATGGAGTAGGACCTTTTATTTTCATTATTATTATCTTTACCTTACTAACTCTTTTCAATTTTTCTCTCTTTTATTTTATTTCCATCATCTGCATCATTCAAAAGAGGTGTTGATCCACAAAAAAAACGAGTTTGTTAACCATAAATAATTTGCATTAATGGACAAAGGGGTTGTAATACAAGAGATGAAAAACGCAGGGGTCTGGCTATGGTCAGAAAAGACTCAGAAAGAAAATGAGGACAATTTGCAATACAACTATGTGTCACATTCGATCAAGAAGACATGGTGCCCACAATCAAGTATATCAAAAGTTAACTTTTCAAAAATGGGTTGACAAAGGTGGCAGGGGCAAGACGAGAAAAAGGTTACTGACCTCGAGAGTCCATTCAAAGACAACAAGAATAAGATGGCTAGTCATTGTCGACAAATTCAAGAAACAAGCAAATGAACTTCGGATAATCCCTTTGATGGAGGATTTCAATGGAATTTCCGATTTAGCAAAGGATGAAAGCCAGAGATGCAGTCATTCGATACTTTTTGGGAACCAGTACAAAAAACAACTCAATATTTTCACGGTTCATCCAGAGAGGCCGGAGTGGTTCAACAGGTTATTTAACCGGTGAAAGACGAAGGCAAATGACTAGTCAACCTGTTCCGGGTCTAGAGGATTTAGTCCAGATGTACCTTTAAATATGTTTATTGTCTCTTAAAAGATAAAACACTTTTGTCCCAATAAAGGTTATTTACAATAACAGACATGTTTTTGGATCAATGCCTCGAACATTTCATGCATTTTTGCATTTTTCATTTTGCATCTTGCATTTTGCATATACATTTCATTTTTAAGCATTTTCATAAACATAAAATTTCTTCATGGAGAATTCGATGAAGTGGTTTTAACCACATGACACCACATGGAAGCAAGATTGTAACATCAAAAGAAAAAACTGAAATCATAACGAATGAGCTAGATCAGCTGGTTGTACGACTAAGCCTGCCTAGATGATCTGAGAAAATCGTCCCCATATCCTAAGGGCTACGATGTTGAAGCTGTTTGCAGTTTCCACATAGGATGCTCCAAATATTTCTTTGAGAACTATAAGGCACTGAAGCGCGAGATCCAAAACCTGATGGGTTCAGGGGCACGGACAGCCGAAGAAGGGGCATTGCATATATCATTTGCACTTAGAGGATTGTTTTGTTTGAACACGTCTTTGATCTTTCATGTTCGCTTAATCTTTTAAACGATTGAATTTATGCTACTTTCTAAGGTGGAGCCATTGAACAAATCTTAATCTTTAGTTTTTCAAATATTAAATGAATTAAGGATTCTTTTAATTCTTTAAGAATTATGGATTTTTGACACATGACAAGGTTAGACCTTTCTTATCCTGTCTCAAACCCTAAAATAAAATACCTTGATTCTTTACCCAAAATAACTCATGGTCATTACCAAAAAGACCAAATTTTGACATTACCTCCCTTTGAAATTTTTTAACAATGCCTTTATCTTTTTGATACACCCATACCTTTCTTTGAGTCAATAAAGTCACATCATTATCTTTTTAGACTCAAAATTGACATTTTATACCATTAAAACCCAAGGCATTGAGTTGTTCATTTGAACATGAGCATTCTTCTAAGACACAACTTGGGACATCTCGTAGGGAGCCTGAACATTGAGACATGTTAGGGGCAAGAAGCAAAAAGAAGAATTCACTCGAAATAATTCTACCATGCATTAATTACATTGTTTTCATGTGAATAAAATTAATCCTGAAAATCTATCCACTGGGGATACCTCTTCTGTGAGGACTTCCATGTATGAAATGATGAACGGTTTTATTTTTTGATCCCTTCACAACAGGAGAAAATATATATCCCTTGTGTCCCTTTTTGAGCCTATAGTATTTTTCTTTTGATTCAACCCTAACCAAGGATCACCCTCCACAATAGGGACAAGGTGGAGAAAATATGTTCACATGAGTGAAGACATTAATTCAGATGAGATACCGAAAGGTGAACCAAATGCCAAGTGCGAAGATTCAATCATAACAAAAAGAGAAAAAAGAGAAAAAAGCAAAGAGAAAATAAAAAGAGAAAAAACAAAGGAAAATTGAAGAAAAAAAGAAGACAATATGCATATGCAAAGATTCTCTCGATTCAAACGACGCATCGAGATTCAAACTATGAGATTGATCAAATCACTGAACCACTTCACTCAAAGATCATAGAGCATCAAATGAGATTGATCAAGCACAATCATTTCTAAATTACTGAATCACTCCTCTCGAAGATCATAGAGCATCAAGAGAGACACATACGAGCAAATTCAAATTTAGCAAGATATGATTGAAGACATCAGAATGAATTGATCCTTGGTTCAATCACCCTTAAACACTTGTTTGAGACTTTTATCCCTTTATTTCATAACCATGAACCATGACCTACGTTACGTGCCTTAAAAGTCCCTTCTAATCATACATGGATTTCTAAACAGAAGAGACTATCTTCAGATTTCATCCCGCCCATAAGGACTAATCGTTATTTGCAAAAAATAGTGTAATTAATATATGATAGAGAAAAATAACAAAGGGGGTTCAAGACGTAAATTACGAATGACGTATTGAAACCAAAGGAAGATTCGAGTTGAAAACCTAAAAAGGTGGCTCGAATACGAAAATTGGGCAGCTGAGGTGATCACACAAATTCCTTGATAAGGCATCGCACAATCCGAGCATGACCATGAAAGTTGGGAGTCAGAGAACACTTCCAATAGATGAGTAAACAAGGTACCCCATCAAACCTTTGAGCATGAAATAAACAAAAAATTCCAAACCTTTGACCAAACACAATAACCTGAAACTTTTTATCCTTTCCTTACTTAACCATTTCCCAAAAATAGCTTTGATATTGGCACGTGTCAAATAGCTATAATTTATTGAAGGATTAACATTGTAATCAATTCTTTGATATCCAATGAACTCTAGTTTTATGATTCGTCTCAATTGTAAAACCATGAAAGGGGCAATATTTTCAAAACTTTTGATTAAACATTTTTCGAAACTCTTTTAATTGATATTTTCAGAACTTTGAAAATAAAAGAGAAACATTTTTTCAAACAAGACAATCTCTCTAGAGTGGATTTTGGTAAATGACATGTGGCTCTCAGACAGTAATCTCATGCTTAGAATTAATGTTGAAGCAAGAAATGAGGAATAATGGGGGCACTTTTAATGTTGGGGCATTTTTGGAGATTCAACATTGAATATTGGGGCATCTCCGGGGATTCAAAATTCTGATGCGAACGATCAGATCTTCCGAAGGCTTTTTCTCCACATGTAGGAACTAGCAGGCAAAAAATGAGATTCTATCCAAGGAATAAAACAAGAACTCATTCATTATGCATACATTTTAGAGCATCATATTTATCATGTTTTCACATACATAAGTTTTGCAGCTTTAGAGTCAAGTTTCAACTTCAAGGCGAAAGATACTTGATTCAAAAGAGTTTGTAAAAATCGATGGTGGTTGCTTAACTCAACAGCAAGAAGTCATACTTCAACCAACTCGACAGATTGAAAGATCGACATTCATCTTCAGATTCAACATTTCCAATATAAATTTTGTCTCGCTTAAGACAGTCTCATTTAATGCAGATGATTATCTCACTTGAGATTGATTTTCTTAAAACAGACTTTGTCTCACTTGAGACTGTTTCACTCGAAAGAAGGCATTTCATTTCACTCAAGATTGTTTTTAAAAAGAAGATTTTATCTCGCTTGAGATAGTTTCCCTTGAAACAAAATATTTTCTCCCTTGAGACAATTTCTCTTGAAACATAAACATTGAAAACATTTCCCTTGAAATGAATTTTGTCTCTCTTGAGATAGTTTCCCTTGAAACAAAATTTTTCCTCCCTTGAGACAGTTTCTCTTGAAACATAAACATTGAAAACATTTCCCTTGAAATAAATATCGTCTCTCTTGAGACAGTTTCCCTTGAAACAAATTTTGTCTCTCTTGAGACAGTTTCCCTTGAAACAAAATATTTGAATATGTTTTATTTGAAACAAATTTCATCTCCCTTGAGACAGTTTCTTTTGGAACTAAGTTTTGTCTCTCTTGAGACAGTTTCTCTTGAAACAAATTTCGTCTCTCTTGAGACAGTTTCCCTTGAAACAAAATCTTTGAATTTATTTCTCCTAAAACAAATTTTGTCTCCCTTGAGACAGTTTCTCTTGAAACACAAAATCTTCAAATTTATTTCCCTTAAAACAAAATTTTGTTTCCCTTGAGACCGTTTTTCATGAAACAACAGATATCTTTGAGATCACTTCCCTTGAAATGAATTCTATCTCTTTCGAGACAACTTCTCTTGAAGCATCATCTGAACCGTTACACGCAGCTCAGACACATACTTGAGATGGTCGAGAAGCATTTCTTAATTCAAAAATAGAATGTACACATCAGATTTGAACATTTGAAGAATTCAAGATCAGGGATCAGAAATTGAAGATTCAAGAATCAAGATTCTAGACAGGCAACCGGAGATCGAGATTTCTCTCCAGAACCCCAAGATAACATATATTGCATTTGCATTTTAGGCACACCTAAGAGCATTACATCCATAGCATCACATATATGCATAACTTTTTTAGGTTTTAGCTAGAGTCAATTTCAACTTCGCGGCGAAGGATATTGAACTCAAAGCGACACAATTTGCTCGAGAGTAGATTTCAACTTCACGACGGAGGATATCTAACTCGAAGCCAAACTTCACAATAAAGGGGTCATCCACGATTTCAATTTCACGGCGAAGGGAATCGTGTCCACTCGCAACATACAATACTTGGATTTCAACTTCACGACGAATGATATTCAAGTCAAGGCTCAACTTCACGATGAAGGGGCCATCCACGATTTCAACTCCATGATGGAGGATATCGTACCCGCACATCCACGATTTCAACTCCACGATGGAGGATATCGTGCCATTTGAGGCTTAACTTCACGACGAAGGGGCTTCCCAGTTTCAGAGCCAATTTCAACTTCATAGCGAGGGATATTGGACTCAAGACAACACAAGCTCAACTTCACAATGAAGGGGCAATTGATTGTCAACAAACAACTTTTCAGTTTCATTCAGAGTCAATTTCAACTTCACAACGAAGGATATTGAACTCGAGATAACACAAGCTCAACTTCACAGCGAAGAGGCGGCTGGCTATCAACAAATAATTTCCCAGTTCCAGAGCCAATTTCAACTTCACGACGGAGGATATTGGACTCGGAAAAATACTACCCACTTGGATTTCAACTTCACGATGAAGGATATCCAATTACCAGGCTCAACTTCACGACGAAGGGGCCACCCACGGTTTCAACTTCACGACGAATGGGAATCATGCACACAAGCAGCACCCATCTCTAGATTGGATTTCAACTTCATGACGAAGGATATCCAACTCAAAGAAGGGTTATCTATCACCAAAGACCTTCGAGTTCGATTACATTCAACTCAGAGGTAAATCAAATTTATAGCATAGCTCAAGGCAAGAAGGGTTATCTGTCAACGAAAATTGTCGAGTTCAATTCCATTCAGCTCGATGACACCTCAATCACACTATTGTCTGGCTACAATCGAAGTTTTCAAGTCGAGAAGAAGATATGGGTTAGCCGTGCCTTAGTAGCAATAAGCCTTTTTTTTCGTCAGCATAGCTTAAGTTGAGAAAAGCTATCTATCAACGAAGACTTTTCGAGTTCGGTTTCATTCACCTCGAGAGCATA
The DNA here is from genome assembly GCF_006381635.1 of Hibiscus syriacus. Taxonomy (NCBI): domain Eukaryota; kingdom Viridiplantae; phylum Streptophyta; class Magnoliopsida; order Malvales; family Malvaceae; genus Hibiscus; species Hibiscus syriacus. Next base: position 3,597,424 of record NW_024063525.1, read on the forward strand.
TCAACCACATTATGGAGTCAAGGATTACTTTCCAGTCGAATTTTTAGCCAAGGTCTTTAAACAGAGAAGAAGACCAAAGTGGACTACAACGAGAAGCCATATTCTGATTCAAATCATTTCAAGATGGACTCGACTTCGCGACGGAGGAGCCATTCGTAACTCAATTCGACATGGAGTTATTCTTCAACTCCAGTAAATGAAAATTTGTGTCTTTTTATCTTTGTCCTATTTTTCGTTCCACGAAAAAGGATAAAGAGGGGCAGCTGTAGACACCCATTTTCTTAAAAGATAGAACTAGCAAGAGTTCATCTCCTAAGAGGACTCTTCCACCACCATATCTTTTAAAGCAACAACCACACCAACAAACGTGCAACAACTGAGCAAGGAGTCTAGTTGCATTAGGATTCCGTTGTTAATATGATTCTAAAAATAGTTAGTTTTTTTCACTATAAATACATGTAATCCTCCCCATTTGAAACAGAGGGATTTACATACAAGATACAGAGGAAAGCACGAAAAAATACAAAGGCAAAGCTATTGTAAACGATTCGAAAAGGAAATAAAAGGTATCATCTTTTTTTACATTGATTCGTTCATTTCTCGTATGTGCATGTTATTTTTCTTGAGATTTGGTTTGAATAACCCAAAGCGTGGGTTGCGCCGATGACCAAAAAGGGGTGGGGTTTCGAAGTTTCGAACCTAGATCTACTCCCGAGGCATGTTCATTTTTTAAAGTATTTAATATTCCCCTTAAGTCAATCTTAATCTTTAATTTACCTTGAAATTTACCCTTTAATTTTACTTTTATATTAATTTCGTCCCCTATATATATATTTTTAATTATATTTTTTATTTATTTACTATATTCCTTTTTTTATTTATATTATATTATTTTTATTATATATATCTTATATCATTATATATATATATATATGTATAGATGTATTAATTTTTCTCCATTTACTATGTATATATATAGTTTTTCTTAATATTATATTTTATACGTTTTTATATATACTTTTTCTTAATATTCTATTTTTGTTTTTATTTATTTATATATATTATATTTTTACTTTATTTTATTTTTTTCTATTTATCATGTATATCTTTATTTTTTATTTGTTTTACTTAGTATTATATATTTATTATTTTTATTTGTTTTAGTAAATACTACTTTATATGTACACATTATTTTTATTCCTTGTTAATTTCTTTTACCTTTTTTATTTTTTTACTCCATTAATATTTTCCCTTTATCTGTGTCTTTGTTTTTTAACATTTTATTCATTTTGTTTATTATTTTTTTATTATTTTTACGTGTTTTATTATTTTCCATTTTTTCTTGATTATTTATTATTCTCACGTTTGCACACTTGCTATCCTAATTCGATTTTATACTCCGCTACGAGTCAAACATTTTTTATCGTTTAAGGGTATTCAAATCAATCGATTTTAAGTAATTTGAATCGTGTCTGTTAAATTTTAATTTTAATTTCAAATTTTCGCAACTAAGACAACCGGTAAGTTAATTGGTACCGAAAGGGCGGTTCAAGGGTGCTAATCCTTCATTGACCGTAAATGAATCCCGAACCCGACATATTTTGGTAAAAACGCAGATCAGGTAAGATGGTGTCTGACCCACCTAAATTCATTTTAAAATGGTCGCTGGCGACTCCAATCCATATTTTTCAAGTCGAAGCTCAATTCCAAGGCCCAACCGAAAGACGGTTACGACAATACCAAAATGTTTTAAAATATATATTTAACAAAACATTCAAGATTGACTCATCACGAGTTTTCCTCCTTTCATACAAGTACTATAAATGCACTCACCTGATAAGCCTCGCTAATAAGCTGTAATGGTGTCCGGGTATTCGACAACTTTATCTTTGCCTTTTTTCTTATTTGACTTAAGAGCTTGGTTATGATCTACACAAGCATCCATTAAAGACACATAACATACCAATGTTAGTATATTCCCTAACATTTATACTTTAATAATACTCAAATGTACTATTATTTTCGATTTCTATTACAATTTCAGCCTATCTTACAATTCCAGGCTCAATAGTATCGGTACCCCTACTATGGTATCGATACTTCTTTTTTATGGTACTGATACTCCCTTTTAGTATCGATACCATTTCTGCATTCTGGAATCCATGGTATCAATATCTTTCTCTTAGTATCGATACCCATATCAGTATCGATACTAATTGTATCAGTATCGATATTGTTCATCATAATTCTTCAAATTTAAACCTATAGTATCAATATTATTCTTCCAGTACCGATACCCCTACCCATATTTTCCATTTTAGCTAAATTTTTACCAAATTTTCATTTAAATCTCTTACTTTTACCTCAAACAATACCCTTAAACTTAACATCACTTAACTCAAATAATTTTCCTCTATTTATCTTCTTATAACATCTGAATTCTCCAAAGAACATCTCAAACTAAGAATCATACTACTTTTTCTAACATGTTTTTGATCACGTCCAAGGCTTTTAATCTCTTATTTACTTCTTTGACAAGTCAAATATACTAATAAACCTCAATAAAAACTCATATTTCAACATATCATTCAAAAACCCATTTTCTTCAATCTCAAGTAAATCATTCATTTCTTAGTTTTAATCCTCTATAACCCTTCCTTAAGCTTCCATATCACTTAAGATTTCAAGAACAAACCAAAAATGAAAGGAAAAACTAGCTAGCTGAAGCCTTACTTTTGGCTATGGAGGAGAGAATGGTCACGGGGGAAGAAGAGTATATGACTTAGTTTTTGTTCTCGACTTCCCCCTTTTTTCCTTTCTTAAATCCCTAATAAAATAAATTTTATATTAATTTCACTCTAAAAGACCAAAATGCCCTTTCATTCTTCTATTCCTTCTAATTGGTCTTAATTAAATCATTTCTTATACTTTACCATTTATTCAATTTAATCCTCTAAATTTTTAAATCCTTTCAAAATAGTCACTGGCCTAATATTTGGGGTATTACAATTTGCCCCCTTAAGAAAATTCATCCTTAAATTTAAAGAAGTACTTTAAACGAAGAGATGTGGAAACTGCTTCCTCATGTCATCCTCTCTTTCTCAAGTAGCTTCTTCTACCTTATGGTTCTGCCATAGCACTTTAACTAAAGGAATCTTCTTGTTACGCAATACCTTGTTTTCTCTAGCCAAGATCTGCACTGGTTATTCCTTGTAAGTTAAATCTGGTCGGATCTCTATTTCCTCTAGTGTGATAACATGGGATGGATTTGATCGATACCTTATGAGCATCAACATATGGAAAACATTATGGATCTTGTCCATATCCAGAGGCAAACATAACTGATAAGCTACTGGTCTGACCATTTTCAAACTCTCATAAGGTCCGATGAATCTTGAACTCAACTTTCCTTTGCGTCCAAACTGTAATACTTTCTTCCAAGGCGACACTTTGAGAAATACCTAGTCTCCCACTTGAAATTCAATTTCTTTTATTTTCAAATCAACATAAGACTTTTGTCAATCGGAGGCTATCTTTAGATTATCCTGGATAACTTTCACTTTAACCTCTATTTCTTTCATCAAATCCGGGCCAACTAGGTCTCAATCTTTTAGTTTAAACCAATTTAATGGTGTTCTGCACATCTGCCCATACAAAGCTTCATATGGGGCCATTTTAATACTCGATTGGTAACTATTATTATAGGCAAATTATACTAAAGGCAAATATCTTTCCCATGATCCTTTAAACTCAATCACACATGCCCTTAGCATATCCTCTAATATCTGAATAGTTTGTTCTGACTGCCCATCTATTTGAGGATGAAAAGTTGTGCTGAAATTCAAGTGAGTACCCAATTCCTCATGTAAAGACTTCCAAAATCTTGACGTAAACCTTGGGTCTCGATCGGACATTATCGATATAGGCACTCCATGCAGCCGAACTATTTCTTTATATACAATTCTCCATATTTATCCATCGAGTAATCTACCTGAACTGGAATAAAGTGAGTTGTCTTGGTCAATCTGTCTTACCCATATTGAGTCTTTTATACCTGGTGACAAAGGTGGCCCCGAAACAAAATCTATTATAACTTGTTCCCACTTCCACTCAGGAATATATATCGGTTGTAGCAATCCAAAAGGCACTTGATGTTTATCTTTCACTTGCTGACATGTTAAACATCTCACAACAAACTCTGGTACAACCCTTTTCATGCCAGGCCACCAATAACAACTCTTTAAATCCTGATACATCTTATCCTCACCTGGACGCATCGTTAAAGGACTATAATGTGCCTTGGAAATAATATCTTTCTTTAATTCCTTATTATCAGGAATGCAAAGTCTTCCACGACAATATAATCATCCATCAGCCCCCATTTCAAAGTTATTAACCTCTTCTTTTTCTACTTGCGCCATTCTCGCCAAGCATTTCTCATCTTAACCTTGCAGCTCTTTTACCCATCTAAAAACATTGGCTTTAACTTAAGTTCATCAATCAAGGTGCCATCTTCCTTTAAAGACATACACCCATCCAAAGCCCGTAGAGCAACAAAAGTCTTTCGGCTAAGTGTATCCTACTACATTAGCCTTTCCAGGATGATAATCCATGATCAGATCATAATCTTTTTAAAGCTCGATCCATCTTCTCTGTCTCAAATTCAATTATTTTTTAGTCAGCAAGTACTTTAGACTCTTGTGATCCCTATAAACATGGAAACGTTCACCGTACAGATAATGACGGTAAATTTTCAAAGCAAACACAACCGCTGCCAATTCCAAGTCATGTGTCGGGTAATTTCTATCGTGAGTTTTCAACTGTCTTGAGGCATAAGCAACAACTTTTCCATCTTGCATGAGCACACATCCCAACCTAATATGATATGCATCACTAAAGACTACATAGTCTTTACCCAACTCAGGTTGTATGAGTATTGGGGCCTCTGTTACTATTCTTTTTAACATTTCAAAACTTTCTTGGCATTATTCGTCTAATCAAAAGGCACATCTTTCTGTAACAACTGAGTTAGCGGAAAAGCTAACATTGAGAAGTTCTTCATGAACCATCTATAATAACAAGCAAGCCCCAAGAAACTTTGAACTTTAGAAACATTCTTTAGGGTTTATCAATACACTATAACTTGAATATTTTTAGGATCTACTCTTATGCCTTTTGTGGAGACTATATGACCAAGGAAAGCAATCTCAGCTAACCAAAATTCACGCTTGGACAATTTGGCATACAACTTCTTTTCTCGAAGTGTCTGAAGAACCATTCGAAGATGGGCATCATGTTCCTCTCTTGACTTGGAATACACTAAAAATATCATCTATAAATACCACCACGAATTGATTCAAGTAAGGTTGGAATACTCGGTTCATCAACCCCAAAAATGATACAGGAGCATTAGTCAGCCCAAATGGCATCACAATAAATTCGTAGTGTCCATACTGAGTCTGAAAAGTTATCTTTGAAATATCAACCTCTTTTATCTTTAATTGGTGGTACCCCGACCTCAAGTATATCTTAGAGAACACTGATCCGCCTCTCAATTGTTCGAACAGATCATCAATCCTTGGAAGATGATACTTTTTATTTATCGTTACTTTAATTAACTGACGATAGTCTATGCATAATCACATATACCCGTCATTCTTTCTCACAAACAACACAGGTGCTCCCCAAGGAGAAACAATGGTCTCACAAATCGCTTATCGAGTAGCTCTTGCAATTTGGCTTTTAATTCCCTTAACTCCGTTAGATCCATCCGATATGGAGCCATAGAAATAGGTCTGGTACTCGGGTAAACCTCAATCTTGAATTCTACTTCTCGGTCTGGAGGTAAACCCGATAATTATTTCGAAAAAACCTCTAGAAATTTTTTAACTATTGGGATATATCATTTAATCTTGCTTCCAATACTCGAGTGTATATCACATTAGCTAGGAAAGCTATACACCCTTTTGACATCATTTTCCTTGCAATCATGGTTGATATTACATTGGATGATGATTTCGGTTTTTCGCTGATCACTACTAATTCGGAGCCTTCTGCATCCTTAAAAAATAATCGCTTCTTGCGACAATCAACCCACCCATGATGTGGAGACAACCAATCCATTCCCAAAATGATTTCAAACTCGTCGAAAGGCAACTCCATTAAATTTGTTGGAAACACAATCCCTTGAATCTTTATCGGGCATTTTTTACATACATGAGTTACTCTCGCAATGTGCCCATAGGGTTTACTGCTATCATCTCACTAACAATTGGTTCTAAAGGAATTCCTCTAGCTCCAACCAAATTTGTACTAATGTATGAGTGTGTAGAACTAGGGTCAACTAAAACAAATACAGACTCGTCAAAAAGATGGAATGTACCTGTTATGATCTCTAGGTCATCCTGATCCTCATTGATCTTAATGTTGTAAATTCTAACGACTCCCCAAGTCTCTTATCGTTTCACTGATTTAGATTGTCCCCTAGATCTACCCCTTCCTTTGCTTCTATTAGAGGCTGCCACAGATCTTTCAGATTACGTCAAATTGTCCCCAGATTTTCAGGCAAAGTGATCAATCTCTCCATATTGGAAATATGCTCCACTGAGAATTTTTCATACTCCACGGTGAAATTTAGCACATGTATGACATGGAGTTCTTTTTCCAAATGCTCTACCCGAGCTAGCATCAAAAGACTGGAATTGTTTAGTTTTCTGCGAAGCTGCAGCAGAACCATATCTATCAGTATAACCGAAACACGAGCCCTTGGCTCTCTTAGCATGATGGGGAGTTGAAGGCATTCCAATCTTTTCCCCATATGCATAATCAGTTCAGCTGTTAAAGTCTCCTCTTGAGCTCTTTCAATAACCTTGGCTAGGTTTATGACTTCTTGCAAGCTACGCAAGTTCAAAGCCAACATCATCTCTTTCAGATTTGGCCTCAAACCTTCTATGAAAAAAATCATGTTGAGCCTTGTCATTAGGAACTACTTCAGTAGCAAAACGTCTCAGCTTATTGTCCTCAGCCTCGAACTCATGTAAGAATCGATCACATTATTTCAAATTAAGGAACTTTAGCAGCATCGCCCATATAAACTACTCACCCACATACTTGTTCTTGAATTCCTCCAAGAAGAAATGTCAGGTCACTTGCTCTAGTGGTGCATACATCGTAGTATTTGACCACCATAATAGAGTTGATCCCCTAAGTAAAGATATAGCTCCACCCAGCTTTTCCGAATCCGAGCACTGAAGACTTTCATGCATTACCATTACATCATTTAGCCATAAGTCAGCCTCCATATGACCTTCATCCTCTTCTCCCCGAAACCCAGGAGCTCCTAAACTCTTCAATTCTTTTGAAATTAACATCCTCAGTATTGGAGGAGCAAGGGGAGGCAGAGGAGGTTGGAATCAGGTTAATATTGCATCAAGAGCTTGCATAAAAGCTCCAAACTCTGGCACGGGCATACCCTGATATGCCGGTGTGCTAGAGTTCTCTGATGGAATCGGATTCTCATTATTCTCCTCATAGCTTTTGTTACACGATCCTTCTCTATTTCCTTGATCAATTGCTCTTCGCGAGTTTGAAGATTCCGGCATCTTCTAGAACATACATAATAGTGCTAAAGTTAGTAAGGAGTGACATCAAGCATACTCTAATACACCCTATTAGTAACCTTGACAATCTTAATGACATGTAATCCATTTTTTTCTAAATTCAAATAAACCCAGTTTCGGTCGAGAATCGGCTAAACCAGTAGTTCTGATACCAATAAATGTAACACACATTTCCCATATACGCTCCCATACACAAGTCACAAGTGTTACATGACTTTTAAAAATATTTTTTATTTATAAACCTGTAAAATTTTGTTTCGAAATTTAAAACAAAATATTTTTAATATAAGGTAAAACATTCGTTGTAAACTATTACAAAGTTATAACTTAAATACATTACAGAGCATTTTTTTAGATTCATATACATACCATCTAATTATCAAAAGAAGAGCTGATTGTTCTATAGTTACTGATTAGTCAACCTTGGATTGATGCTCTTTGTTGCACTCCTTACTCTGATAAGTCTTTGCTTTTACCTACGCGTGAATTCAACACACGTTAAGTATTTACTTAGTGAGGCATAATAATGTAAATGAACTTAAAATTCATACATAATCATATTATAGCTATTGAAATACGAACTAAATCGTATAATTCATAAAAATCAGTTAATCATCTCAATTAAAACCAGGTTTCTTTCATATAGTCATCAAAACCATTCTTAGTATGCCCAACATACTTATTACATTGCACCGAAGTGTCGAAATGGTCATTCATCTTTTATGAATACCATGAGTGGCACCTTTCTACCAATAATGCACCGTTATGCATTTTCATTTATGGCATCTTTCTGCTAATAATGCACCGTTATGCATTTTCATTTATGGCACCACCTTTCTACCAATAATGCACCGTTATGTATTTTCATTTATGGCACAGTTCTGCTAACAATGCACCGTTATGCATTTTCATTTATGGCACCTTTTTGCCAATAATGCACCGTTATACATTTTCATTTATGGCACCTTTCTGCCAATAATGCACCTTTTCTGCCAATAATGCACCGTTATGCATTTTCATTTATTGCACCTTTCTGCCAATAATGCCTCATTATGAATTTTCATTTATTTCGGTAACATCGATAACCATAGCACAACATTAACATTGATCCATTCATTTTAGAGCAGGTCATACTCTAAAACTTATTCATAATATCATTTCTATATACGTTAGTAAAATATACCAAAATGCTGTAAAATATATATTTAACAAACATTCGAGATTCACTCATCACGAGTCTTCCTCCTTTCATACAAGTACTATAAATGCACTCACCTGATAAGCCTCACTTATAAGCTGTAATGATGTCTGGCTATTCGACAACTTTATCTTTTTCCTTTTTCTTGCTTGACTCAGGAGCTTGGTTATGATCTACACAAGCATCCATTAAAGACACATACCATACCAATGTTAGTATATTCCCTAACATTTATACTTTAATAAAAGTACTGTTATTTTCAATTTCTATTACAATTTCAGCCTATCTTACAATTCTAGGCTCAATAGTATCAGTACCCCTACCATAGTATCGATACTTCTATAATATGGTACTGATACTCCCTTTCAGTATCGATACTATTTATGCATTATGGAATCCATGGTATCGATACCTTTCTCTTAGTATCGATACCCACATCATTTTCGATACTAATTGCATCTATCGATAATGTTCTTCGTAATTCTTTAAATTTAATCCTATAGTATCGGTACTATTCTTCCGGTACCAATTACTCTACCCAGATTTTCCATTTTTCAGATCACTTTTTCTAAATTTTCGTTTAAATCTCTTACATTTATATCAAAACAATACCCTTAAACTTAACATCACCTAACCCAACTAACTTTACACCATTTAGCTTCTTATAACATCTAAATTCTCCAAAGAACATCTCAAACTAAGAATCATACTACTTTTTCTAACATGTTTTTAATCACATCCAAGGCTTCTAATCTCTTATTTACTTCTTTCACAAGTCAAATCCACTAATAAACCTCAATAAAAACTCATAGTTCAACTTAACATTCAAAAACTCATTTTCTTCAATATTAAATAAACCATCTATTTCTTAGTTTTAATCCTATATAAGCCTTCCTTAATCTTCCACATCACTTAAGGTTTCAAGAACAAACCAAAACGAAAGGAAAAACTATCTAGCTGAAGCCTTACCTTTGGCTATGGAGGAGGGAACAATCATATGGGATGAAGAAGAGTAGATGACTTAGCTTTTGTTTTCAACTTTCCCCTTTTTCCCTTTCTTAAATCCTTAATAAAATGAATTTTAAATTCATTTCACTTTAAAGGACCAAAATGCCATTTCATTCTTCTATTCTTTCAAATTGGTCTTAATTAAATCATTTCTTATACTTTACCATTTATTCAATTTAATCCTCCAAAATTTTAAATCCTTTCAAAGTAGTCACTAACCTAATATTTGGGGTATTACATGTGCTTTGTTGTGTTTTCATTTTTGCATAAAACATGACATACTTGTCAAAGGTATTGATCTCTAAAATAGTTGGTCATAATAAAAGGTTCTTTAAACAACAATGTCTTTCGATGGGTTAGACATAATTTCAAAGATTCGTACATGGACAAAGAAGAATTGACATAAATTAGGAGGCATTCTGCCTAACGAGGAGATGATTTCGATCGAAGAAGATTTAACACTGAAGGCAGTAGATAAAGGTCATGAACCGACTCGACAATCCTTTGATATGGGAGAGGAGTAGAAGCTCTAAAGATTTTTGAAAAGCAAAGTTTGACGAAAGATGATGCATCATCCAGCTACTCATAGGAGTTGAACAGCTAGAAGATAGAGCCAGATTTTATCCATAAGTTTTTATTTTCACTTTCCCACTATAAGAGAGATTAACAGTTCTTCAAGAATTGGTTTAAGAACATTTATTTTTTGATCAATCTCTTTTGCATACATGCATTTCATGTTTCATTTATATTGTTTATACTTTTACACATTTTAAAATCATACATCAAAAAAACATTTATTTAATGAAACCCTTAATAATAAGATAAGATTTCTAAATGTAGTGATCATGGCCCTATTAGCAGTAATAACACGTTATATCCATAAGTATGATAAAAGACTCCTATTGGCCCAATTCAAATGACGTATGAAGAACTTCTCCCAACACTGGTTGAGAAGAACCTTCTGATTCCAAAGTAGTCCAAACCAAAAGAACATTCATTTCTTGAAGATTATGATGTTAATGCAGTGTGTGGCTACCACATAGAAAGCTCAAGGCACACTACTGAAAATTATGGGACATTAAAGCGTAAGGTTCATAATTTGATTGACCTAGGGGCATTAACCTTTAGTGAGTCATGGGATATTTTGATTCGAATAAAAAAGAAGTCATTGCATCCACCAGGAACCTTTATTGTACTTGCAAGCATATTATCTTGTTTGAATTTGTTTTTTTTTTCTTTCTTTTATGTTTAAAGGTTTGTAAATCACTTGACATTCTAACATATTAAATAAAATTCTACAATCTAAGGTTATGATCAATGAGTAAATTTCAATCTTGAAATTTGCTAGATATCAACTGAACTAAAAGCTCTTAAATAATTAAGGTTATAGATTTTTCATAAGTGACAAGATTAAACCCTCATAAAACAATAACCTTTGATTATACTCCATAAGATACACCAGAACATCATACCCTTCTCTTGCATGGATCGAGATAGCCTTCTCCTCTCACGAAGAGACGATCGAAGGGCCTGGCATTTAGGTAAGTATAGGAGTTGAGAAAATGGGGCATCTCTTGTGTACGATGTTGCAAAGTTGATTAGATTATGCTTCTATTGAGGATGTTCATTGATGATCCTAATCATCATAGATGGAATAGTCGAGTAGAGGAATCTAGTTTAGGTCAGTTACTTGAGAATTAAAATCTAAAGATAAAAATTTATGCTTCTCAACGACACCCAAACTATAACATGTTTTTCTTGATAAGCTTAAAAAATAGAATCCGTATACCCATGAAACTAATGAAGAATCTTCAAAAGATGAGCGTAATAAAGCTGAGATATTATGTTAAAGCAATTGGTTATAGAGGTAACTCAAAAGTCCTGGCCTTATGAATAGATTATATTCAAACCATAACATTGATATATATACATTTCAATTCATTGTTTGCTCCATTATAATTGTCAAGTCAAAGACTTTGTGATGAGATGAATCCTTCAACTACCTCTAAATAAGGGCAAATAATTAAAATTGATAAATTTCAAGGAATAAAAGCAATAATGCCTAGGGTTTGAAGTAATAAGGATTTTTGGTGAAGATGGACTAAGAGAGTTGAGAAACATTTGTTATAGTCAACTTCACAGAATCACTTAAGAATTTTGTTTTTAGACCGATATTTCTACACTACCTCTGTTGAAGGAGTCTATGAAGCTTGAAAAAATGGAAGATTTCAGGGAAATGAAATAGAAGTGTTTTAAATAAATCTACCAATCGATTATGCTAGTTACATCATTTTGTTTGTATTTAATTAGAATGCCAAGTCGAGAAAGAGGGGCACGTCACAATGTTCACACCGATAGAGAAAAGAATGAGAACTCGATGACTGAAACTTTCAAAAATTTAGGAAGCTAACCTGAAACCAATAAATCTGTCCAGACACTTCTCAAAGGGTTATAACTTTGAAAATTTAAAGACTAGTTGATTCTTTTGATATTCAGAGAACTCATGTTTTGTTATTTTCTTCAATTGTGAGCCTAAAAATGGGGCATTATTTTGTTTCTTCAATAAAATTTTTAAAAGAAGAAAAAATATTTTCAAAAAAGATAATTTCCATGGAATGATATCTTTGAAAGGTCTCTCAGACTTAGAAGCTCAGAATTAGAAACTGGGCCAAAGGAATTGAATGTTAATAAGAAATATTGTTGGGGGCTAGATGGAACAATTTGTCACAAGATGAAAACTCAACAAAGACAAGGATTCAACAAAGAGAATAAAGCAAATATTTACAAGACAGTGGAGCTCGCAATACTAAAATGACATCATTTATGAATATTTAGGCATTTAGAAAAAAATAGGAGCATACACATTCATATTTTTATCAAGTTTTGAATTTTTGATAGGAATTCAAGAAGCCAACAAAGATTTCATTTCACGATTTCGTGCAAAAGAAGAAGATTTTAACAAAGATTTACTCCACCTTTTCACCATTGAAATAAGTGGATCTCAGCAAATAATTAAGGACCTTTAAGTTATTACCTTTGAGTATTTTAAATAAATATAATGACATTTGATAATTTTTTGTAGGCTTAAAAATCTTCAAAAAGAAGACAAACCTACATTTTCAATGTAATGGTCATAATGGGAAGAACTCGTTGGATGAGGGAGAAGAATTTCCTAATGAGAAGAACTTGTTCAATATTGGCTTGTCCATCACAGAATGAGGTGGATCAGTATTTCCAACAAAAGGGTTTATAATAGGAAGAACTCGTCCGATCAGGGAGAAGAAGTTTCTAATGAGAAGAACTTGTTCAACCTTGGCTCATCCATCACATAATGATGTGGATCGACATTTCCAATAGAAGGGCTCATAATGAGAAAAACTCGTCCGACAAGGGAAAAGATGTTCATAATGAGAAAAAATTGTTCAAACTTGACTCATCCATCACATAAGGAGTTGGATCATCATCATCTTTATTTCGCTCAATTCCATCACATAAGGAGTTGGATAAGCATCATCTCTCTCTAGATAGTTTCCCTCAAAACTTAAACTTCAATATCATTTCACTAAAGATTTTATCTCACTTGAGATTATTTTCCTTAAAACACATTTTGTCTATCTCAAGATTATTTTTCTTTACAACAAATTTCCTCTCACTTGAGATTATTTTTCTCAAAACGAATTTTATCTTACTTGAGATTGTTTTTCTAAAAATAAGTTTTGTCTCACTTGAAACAGTTTCCTTTGAAACGTAGACTTTAAGATCATTTCATTCAAAAAAAAAATTATTTCACTTGATATTTTTTTTCTCTTGAAACATACTTTTTTCCTAGCTCAGAACAATTTTTTAGAGTTTTCCTTAATATCATTTCCTTTGAAAATCAATTTAATCTCCCTTGAGATAAAGGAGCATTTTCAATCTCACATGAGACAACATCGTTTCTAAAATAATAAATAATAAAAATCAATATCCTAATGTACTAATCAATGATAATTGTGTCTTTGTTGGACCAATATTCTTTGGATTAAGGAAGATCAAGAAGGAAGATTTTTAGATTATGGTGAGCAAATCATTTAATCAAAAGTGGAGGAGGCCTCAGTCTCGCATTAGAGATTGTTTGTCTTCGATTGTGTCTCTTGACCATGTGTGTTGCTTCATTCCCTCAAGTTTTTCTATTTGTAGAAGAGGTTCGGTGTTCGTCACGTTTTGTGTCCTTTCTTCGTCTATTTGCTGGAATTGAGAGTGTAGGGTTGTTTCAAAGGTATTATCTCTCTTTTGTCCCTCAGCTATCCGGTGTTTGCTTTGCCTTGTTGGGTGTTCTCTAGAGTTTCTTCTCGTTGTGGTTCTTTGTTCGTTCCTTTGTTTTTGCATTGGATGTTCCTTTATGGCTTTCCAGCCGGTGGTGGAGCGGTGAATACAACTTTTTCGATGATGTGTTGAGTTCTAAGTTGTAGGTGGTTTATGCTTCAGTTGCTCGGTGTATTTTTTGGTCATGGAAGTGAGGTGGTTGTCGATAGGTATGGGATTTGTTTCTTTTGGAAGTTCACCAATTTTGTGAGGATTCTTGCTTTCATTGCTGAACTTTCGGTTGGTGGCGGAGCTTGGCATGTAGTTGCCGATGGTATGGAAACAATATCGTTATGGTTTGTGCATATTATCTAGTCCCGAGGAAGGAGGTATGGCCTCCTGTAGCTTTTGGCATAGGTCTAGAGGAATATTTTCTATAGTGGTTTGTTGGCAGATAGTTTGGTGAGTGTGGTTCTTGGTGTTTTCGTTAGAGGGGCAGCATGTTATGGGCATTAGTGGAGCTCGGCGTGGTTGGCGTTTGCAAGTGGTGGGCCCTGACGTTCAATATTGCATACGCCTATATTGCGTTCTGCCTGAGGAGCACTATTGTTCTTATTAGTGACAGCGTGTATGGGGCTAGTGGTATGTGAGGTGGAAAGGAGGGTTGCTGCTAAAGAGATTTTGCTTGACTCTTCATTTTTTTTGTTGGAAATAAAATCCATGTTGGTGATGTACGTGGTGGGCTTCAAGCGTTTTTAAGAGCAGTGGGTGAGGATTTTTTTGTAATATCATGCATGGTGGATTAGCGCAATCCCAGCAGTCCAACCTGGTTTCGTGATTGGCTTTAAGAGTGTATGGATTTGTTTTGCGTTCTCTAGAAAGAAGAAGACTTTGAGTAGACGATAGTTGAGGTATGCTGATAGTTGGGGTGTGGCTGTTCGTGGCTTTTCTACGAAGGAGTTCACTGCTGACCGGATGGAGATAGAACATTGAAGCGTGGGCAATATTTTGCGTGGGTGAGGATATGGGAGTTGTTTCTCGTTTTGGATGATAATGTGTTTTCGATTAGAGCACTGTATGCTCTAGGTTATTCATAGTGGGTGACTCTTTTGCGTTAGTTAGAAGGTTTGTGTAAGGGTAGAGCTTCTAGAGATTTTTCTCTGTTTAGCTATGGCTTTCGATGGATTCGAGTGTTAGAATTGTTCGTTGTCCCGTTTCTTTTCTGTTTAGTTGGCGCTGATGCGGCTTGGATCAAAGTTATATAACCTTTGATCGGCATATGCTCAACTGTCTTTTGTCTCAGAAGTTGAATCATGGTTTTGTTCTTTGTTTTGGTTGTATGTAGTTCCTCTTCGTATTTTGTTTAGGGGTAGTGTGTAGATATATTGTTGTTGTTTGTTTCGGGCTGTTCTGTAGTGTAGTTCCCGGCTGTGGTTCTTTTTGTTCCTGGGTTCTTGTTGAACCTTCTTTCACCCCAAGGTTCACTCTTTTTCCTCTAACTAGGATTAGAGAGGCTTTTTAATAAGGTTCTTGGGGTGGTGTACTTTGTTAATCCTAATACAAAGTAACCATTTTTCAAAAAAAAAAATCATTTAATCAAAAGTGGAGGAACCAATTAACTAAAGACTAAAGGATGTTGGAGCCATATGGAGTTGTAGTCAAATCTATTAGGCTATCTTTTTGTCCTTGTTATATTCTTGCTTTCACAACATCAATCAAAGAGGAATAAATGTAATACTTAATTTTACCCAAAAAATTCAAATCAGATTAAAAATAATCAAAGACCGCTTGAAAGCGAGAGCTTTGGTGGCGTTGATGAAAAACGTTTCATGAAATTTTGCATGTAATAGGTGAAAGTGTAAAGAAATTTTGGTGTTGATCGATGGGCTTCAATTTTTACTTAATTTAAGTCTGGCAGGTGATAGTTTGATTTATTAGAACTTTCTCTATACCAAAGGTAAATAAACATTCCCAAATTAAATGTCCAAGACAAATTCCATTTTATTACAAAATTGTAGTAGAACCCATTTACATCCAAATACCCATTACATGTGACATAAATCCATTTACATTACACAAACAATCAACCCATTAAACCCATAAACCCAGACCCAAACTAACTTAATCTATTACACTATCCCTTAACAAAAAGCCCAACAGCCCAAAACCCTAAATAATTGGGAGACACCCTAGATGCTCAAGGAGAAACTATCGCTACCACAAATCGTTGGATCTAGGAGAGATCTAATGGTCTAAAATTGAAGACAATTCTAGGGTTTGAAACCTTATCTCCAGCACTACCACCGCTAGAGCCTTCCAGAACCTTACAGATTCCTTCCACCTCAACTGTTAATCCAATGTCCCTTCTCCTTGTCAGCATCACATGAAAGCAAAGAAAAGCCCAAGTTGTAAAATTTTCAGAAAAAATGGTAAAAAAGGATTTTTTTTACTATTGACCATGGTTGCCCTGGTTTTGGGTGATAAAGATCAGGGAATCAAATGTAAAATGGGCTCTCCATTTTTTTGAAAGGAACCCTAAAAACATTTGTAATAGGTTTCCCACCTCATCATTCAAACCAAGCAAGCAATAAAAATGAGAAGAAAAAAACACTTTCTAAAGGTATTCAACCATTTCATATTTCAACAATGATTTCCCCATTTCGATTAGAAGCATGTTCGAACCAAAAAATAAGTGAAAATTCAGTTTCTTTACCTTATATGTTGAAACCATGATATTAAGAAAGAAAGGTAAAGATTCATAAGTCTCCTGAGTCATCTTCGATCGCCGTCGTCAAAGCGTGGGCTTAGGAGTTTAATCTTCGTCGGTCGTTGGGGATTTGTAAATATAGCATTTTTAGGGTTTGATTTGAAGCATTAGAGAAAAAATGAAAGATATCTGGTTTGTTTGATTTGGTCTTGATCTTCCCGACCACTGTTGGTGGTGGTCGAAGGAAACATCGTCGACTAACGGCTGGGCAAAGAAGGTGGTTGAGTTATTTTTTAAGGTTAGGGTTTGTATAAATGGTTAAAATATTTCATTTATACCATAATCTTGGGGTTATTTTCCCTTAAGTCATTGAACCTTTGCCATGTTCTTATGTTTTGGTCACTAGGTCTCGTTTTTCTTATTTTGCATCAATTTTGCTTAACTATTTTAGTTTATTTCAATTTGGTTAATGCTCTTTTGTTCTTTTAGAATATTTCGAATATGATTCTGATTATTTTTATTATTATTTTAGTCACTTTGTTGTTATTTCATTCTGATTTGAATATTTAATATTTTGTTTCATTGCAGCAATTTATTTGACGTATTTCAATATTAGATCCTTATTTTAGATTCTTTCCAATTTAGTCCTAGAATCATGATTTTATATTGAACCCTTAAGGTTTAGATTTCTTTTAATTTAATCCCTAAGTAAAGTGTTTAAACTTTAGATTTAGTATCTAAATTTAGGATTCTTTAACATTTAGTCCCTAAACTTTTTATTCTAGGTGGATATTTGATTTGGTCATCGCATTAATGTGCAAGGATCCATTTCGAGTATTTTATTCAATAATAGGTTAAAATTAATTAGGATTAATGATGAGAGCCTATACTTAAGATTAATTTTACTTTAGTCCCTTAATTTAGGGACTATTTGATTTAGCCCTCGCCTTAATGTCCAAGGGTTCATTTCGATTACTCGATTCAATAATTGATCATAATTAAATAGGATTAATAATTAGAGCCTCCAACTTATATTAATATCGCTTTTAGTCCTTTAATTTAAGGAATATTCAATTTGGCATGTTCCTTAGTGTACGAGGTTCCATTTTGACTATTCAATTCCATAATTTACTAAAATATGTTTATGACTAAATTAGAGCCTACATTTTCAGGTTTAGTTCTCTAGGTCCTTTAAATTCCATAATTTGAAACTTTAAGTTAGAGGGAAGCCTTAATTAACCTATTTAGTATAATTAGGCTTAATATTAAATTGTTTGATTGCATTTCGATTTCAAAATAAGACAATGTTCATTTATTAAGTATTTAATAATGTACCTTCTCCATAAATGCACGGGGGTGACCACTATTGATTCTCGTAGTAAATCAACATCCTTTTTTAAAACCCCACATCATTATTGCTTAATCCTCGAGGAAATGTTTGTTTATTGGGATCGATAACGAAGTTTTCGCATAAATATCCGAGGGTGGTCATTATTGGTTTTGGTAAATCAACATCCTCTTTTAAAGTTTGCATACATAATGGAATTTTAAATTAAATGAAACCTCAACTCAAAATTTATAATTTTAAAATATAGGATGATCGACTAGGTATCAGTTTTTTGATGTTGTGGTGGTGTTAATCTTTCCCCACGCATAATTGACTCCTGAACTCGATTTCTACTTTTTCACAGATCAAAACTTGATAATTTTGATGAAATAATTTTTTATTAAAATTACATGATTTTAGATGTTTCAATCGAACCTTAAAAATGATTGGTGGCTACTCTCATCTTTTCAATCAAAATCTTTTTTTTAAAAAAACCCATCTTCGTAACTAGTCGGCTTTTTCCCTGAAGGGTCGATTGCGACATAATATTATGAATATGTTTCATAATTTTATATTGTATTTGATATATTAAATAACATTATAATATAATACAATACAATACAATAC
This sequence comes from Hibiscus syriacus, assembly GCF_006381635.1. NCBI lineage: Eukaryota > Viridiplantae > Streptophyta > Magnoliopsida > Malvales > Malvaceae > Hibiscus > Hibiscus syriacus. The sequence continues at coordinate 3,616,194 of NW_024063525.1, forward strand.
AATACAATACAATACAATACAATACAATACAATACAATACAATACAATACAATACAATACAATACAATACAATACAATACAATACAATACAATACAATACAATACAATACAATACAATACAATACAATACAATACAATACAATACAATACAATACAGTACAACACAGTACAGTACAGTACAGTACAGTACAGTACAGTACAGTACAGTACAGCACAGCACAGTACAGTACAGCGCATTACAGTACAGTACAGTACAGTACAGTACAGTACAGTACAGTACAGTACAATACAGTACAGTACAGTACAGTACAGTACAGTACAGTACAGTACAATACAATACAATACAATACAATACAATACAATACAATACAATACAATACAATACAATACAATACAATACAATACAATACAATACAATACAATACAATACAATACAATACAATACAATACAATACAATACAATACAATACAATACAATACAATACAATACAATACAATACAATACAATACAATACAATACAATACAATACAATACAATACAATACAATACAATACAATACAATACAATACAATACAATACAATACAATACAATACAATACAATACAATACAATACAATACAATACAATACAATAAAATATAATATAATATAATATAATATAATATAATATAATATATGTGTGTATCTCATATGGTTAGAGAGTCAAAAAATTAAAACAAATCCTTTCCATAATACTATATATAATTATAAGAATATTAGTATAGGAACTGGAATGACTTGACTTGAAAATTTCTAAGTTATGTTTGAATTATAAAATACGATTCGTCAACTCGAATAACTCGAGTTTTTTTTTACTTAACTCGACTCGATGGAATGCTCACCCTAGTTGACCGGGTAAAATATAATGAATAAAATGAGGGGGGAAATTTTATGACATTGAGAAATTGAACATAATTCATATATCAATCAACCAACTAATCCTTATATATTATCTATATTTAAACTCAACAATTTATACCAAAATTCGTTTAATTAGGGGTGTTAAAACGATCAATTCAATTAATAAACGAATCAAATTTTTATTTATCTAATTAATTATATAGTTTTAAATAATCTAATGATTAACCGAACTAAATTATATATGGAAATGTTTAGCTGAACTAAAACAATTTCAGTTAATACGATCGATTTTTGAATTAACCAAAAAAATTATTATATTTTTTATTCAAAATAGAAAATCAAGTAGTAATGAATTGAAAATAGATTTCTTTTGTTAAATAATCTATATTTCTAATCTTCATTTTTTTTAATTTCGGGTTGAGTTTAATATTGAGACTAAAATATAAATATTGAGTTTTAAATAGACATAACACCAAAAAATACTTCAAACGTTTGATTAAATAGTCATTTTACCTCTATTATTTTTTTTATAGTATTTTATCCATCGATATTTCATTTTGGGATAAAATGACCCCTTCATGGATGAAAACCATTAATCAATAAATGATTAACGCCTAGAGATGACTAGACGAGTAAAACTAGACCAAATGCTGATGCGGTGAATGAATAGGCTCAGAACTAGGATAATTTATCAAAAATAGCCCTCGAGCTTGATAGGGGAGTTGGACAAGTAAAAAAAACTCTAATATTTCTTCAATGTTTTCAAGGTTTAGGTAAACATATCAATCGTGATTTGGACGCATGCCACCTTAGTTGGATAAGAGGAACTGTGGGAGTTTTCTTATGATTTGGGGAGTCTGATGATTTCATTGGTTCAAGATAACTTGCTCCTATCAATTAATAGAGGAATCAATTAACAATACAAGATCATCACATCACTAAGTTTCATTCAATATTATGGAAAATTATACGAAAGAAATATATCGCATTAGTTACAAATCACAAATATCAAACACAATATAAACTCTTATGTGGCATATGTAAACATCAAAACACACAATGGCCTTGATTTAGTCCTAAAATATATTAAACCTAGGTTCTGATGCCAAAACATAACAGACTCAATGATGAAAATCGAATAAAATACGTTATTTAAGAACTTAGAATGATACTCTTTCAAACAAACATGAAATTATTAACCATACATCACCAACCAACACTTACTGATATATAATAAATCATAATCATCCTTTTTATACCAATATTAAACAATGATACTAATTAAGGATCAATTTAAAACTTTTCACAAGTTTAGGGATTAAAGTGTAATTATTTAAAATTTCATAGACTATCTTGAAAAATATTCTAAATTCTGATTCTATTACTAATTAATCGAAAATATGTCTTTAATCAAGTTATTACAAGCTTAAAAGTCTATATGGACCATTTTGCAACTTATTGAAATCTTTAGCGATTAAAGTGTGAAATCCATACGCTTGCTATGTTTAAAAGAACAATTTTACACTTTTCCTATAGGGAATTTTGAAGCCAAATAAAGGAGTCGCAACATCCTAATTTTGTCCAAACCATAGATCGAAGGATTAAAGAATTACACGAAACCACCGAATTATTTGACAAAAAAAATTCTTTTTAAACCATATCGCAATACTCATTAAGATATTATCTTTTGAAATCATACATGAAACTATAAATATTTAAATTTACAAAAGTGTTGAGCTCCTAAAACATCTCAAATAGCATATATCACGTATTTCAAAAATAGAGTTACAACTCAAATAAATGAAGGTATACAAATAGTTCATGCCCTCTAAATAGACTCAAGACGTATTATGCTGCTCTAAATGATCTAGAATGCAAGGTGTGTTATAAGCTCCTCAAAAATCCTCTTAAGAATCTACGCAGAAAAAAATTCAAACACTGAGCTCACAAGCTCAGTGCCACATTAATGATTGTACTATACTACATATGTTCATCATATGGTCATGCTACCAGGTAAAGACATAAGCATACAAGTATGCTAAACACAAATAATGATGTAGGCATCATGGTGTGGTCGGAGGGTTTACTGCATCGAGACTCACACCCTTTTATACTGCCTATAGTACCCTCGGCTACCTAGGGTGAGATCCGAATTTTCTACATCAGAAATGTACACCCAACCAACTTACACATTGTGAGTACTTAGGGCATCTGCACTCGGCTAGCAACTAAACTGCCTTGGAACTAGTTGAGATATATCTTGATATTTTAAACAAACAAGAGGATCATCATACTTGCTAGAGTAACTTGAGTGTCCTTTTTGTTTCCTTAGCATCAAACAAAGGTTAGTTTTATGGCATCTTCCTTAATAAGCATTCTCATGCTTTTGCTATAATTATTAGTTGTTCTCACTTGTAAGTATATTAGAGAAGTATTGGCGCTACTAAATCCCTTCCCGAACCCTTCTCTCAAGGTTAGGCTTCTTGCCCAAAACTGTGTGATGGTATATATACTAAGTCGTTTAGTATCATAATGACCTAGTAGTATCGATACCCTTGGATGGAATATTGATACTTCACTACAAGGGGACTGATACCATCATAGGCACCAATACTAAATTACGGTTTGATGTCTGAGAAAATAATCGGTATCGATACCCTTACTTAGGGTATTGGTACCTTTTCTTTATGTAATATCGATACTCCCTCGGTACCGATACCAAAATTAATTATTTAAATTTGCAATTTGACTTTGGTATCAATACTCCACCTTTAGTTATCAGTACCGAAGAAAAATATTGATACCCTATAAACAGGGTATTGATACTACTCAGTCAAAAAACCCTTATTTTGGATATCTAAATTATATTATCAGTACAGGATGAACAGTACCAATACCCAAGCTCATAAATGCTTTGTTTTTTCACAAAAATGACACCTGATTTTACCCATTTACCTTTCTAATACCCTTAAACATTATTCAAGTCTTATGTAAGCTGATAGAGGCCATAATAAGTCATTTTTAATGTTGTATAACATCAAATGCCATAATCTAACATGTTTAATGAGCCCATACAAGCTGCTAACACATTTAATGGCTCACAAGTGGTATATAAGAGTTAGAAATGTTTTACCTCGATCCTAAGCTATTGAAAACCACTTAGGGCTTGTAATACCCCAAATCACAAGCTAGTAGTTTTGGGTTAACCCGAGTGGGCCTTAGAATGCATCCATTAGTAATTAAAAAGTTTTGAACCAAGTGAACATTAGTATGGGCTAAGCCTCGGCCCAATGGATGATAAAAAGGGGTACTTTATTTTGTGATCAAAATAAAGAGAACCAAGGAATTAAATTACCCCTAAACTTTCCTAAAGGTTAAACCCTTTTAATGAAGGATGATGTCAATGGGGGAAAGTTTTCATATCTCATTTTCTTCAAATATTTTATCTTCTTCTTTATTCATTTAAACTTTCTCTTCTATGGCATCTTAACAAAAGTATGAGCTTTATTCCATTTCAAGCCTTGCCCAACAACACCAAGGTAACAACCTTAATCCCTTCATTATAGGATTCAATTCAACCTCTCTATGGTAAGTTTTGGGTAAGGATACCAAATATGACTTTAGTGGGGGTTTTAGAAACCTAAGTGACTTCATCTTGTTTTTAAGATATTCAAGCCTCAAGAAATATTTTTAAATCCCTTCTAAGTTTCCCAACAACGTTAGTAACATTTTTGCTTAATTCTTATCTAGTGAAAGAAGTTGGAGAAAGCTCCAAAGCTAGGGGAAAGGAGAAGCTCACTCTTGGTTGAACCTTGTGTTTCCAGTAGCTTAGGAGTCCTAGGTAACTCACTTCTAACTCAACTCTACCACATGTAGGTCATCATATGTGTTTTGGTAGGTTGCATGAGTTATAAAGCATGATCATGGTAGAATTTAGAAATCAATATTTTCCAACATGTTTATGGACTCTTTATGACCCCTATATTCATATATAACTCTTTAATAATGTTTGGCGACCTCAATAGGATGTTTAAGAGTGTTGGGGATGCATTTGTATGCCCAAAATAGGGTATTTATGGGTATGAGTATTGGTACTAAAATAACAATATCGATATTATTTTTAGGTGTTAAAAACAAATGGGTTTTTAGGCATAGAAATATCGATACCCGTGCGATGGGTATTGATATTGTAGGTGAGGTATCAAGACTTGTAGGGTGATATCGATACCGAGTTCACTTAGAAAATAAATACCAGTAGCCAAATTCATGTCGATACTCATGGGAGTATCGATACTAAGGGTAGAGTACTGATACCCCCTAATAAAGGTATCGATACTTAGACATTTTCCAAAACATCAAATCCAAATTTGGTATCGGCACTCAAGAAAGTATTAATACCCCATACCAAAAGTATCGATACCAACCCTTTTTATCAGCCTTCAATAAGTCAGTAGTATCAATACCCGGAGGCTAGTATTGATAGTAAGGAGCTTAGTATCAATACCCACGAACAATTTTGGTTAAGAAACCCAAACTTTTTAAAGGTTAGAATTGAGGGACCCAATAACACCAGAACGTCATAAAACAAAACTAAAAGTGAGAACAGTAATAAGCTTAGAATAGTTAGAAACAACATCTAGGATGATATAAAACTAGCCTTGTTTGATGCTCGGGACACAGTCAGGACACCCGAGTTACTTTAGCAGATACGATCATGTAGTTCAATATCCCATTCAGTGCCAAGGCACTTCAGTCGCCAATTGGGTGCAGATGCCCTAAGACTCAACGTAGTAAGTTGGTTGGGTGTACATTTTCAATGCAGCTTCAGATGTCACCCAACCCAAGGGCATTTTAGAAAGACTAGAGGGGTGTGAGAGCTCCAAGATGCAGAACCCTCAGCCACAATATGATTCCTATATCAACATGTCAGATTAGCATTTTCATGTCTTCATACCTTTGCCACTAGCATGCACATTTAATGAACGCATGTAGTATAGTACAGTTATTAGTGGGGAACTGAGCTCGTAAGCTCAACATTCAGAATGTGTTTCCATGTACAGGTTCTTAGGGGATTAATCGAGGAGCATTATCATCGCCAGTAGTTCCATGTACAGGCATGTACTATTATTGAACTTTTATTTAGATGTAACTTTATTTTTTATTTTAAACTCAATGTATTTATTTTGGATGATTTGGGAGCTCCCAATATTTTGTAAACTTTGAATTATCACTTTTTATTTTATTTTACACGGGATGGATTTTATATGGTATTTTATAGTTGTTTTAAATAAAAAATTTGGGTTAGCCACTCTGGTGGTCCCATGTGATATCATGATCCTTCGGGTCTGACTGGATTAGGGTGTTATAGGGTTCAACCAAGCATTAGCTTCTTTTTTCCCTTGCTATTGGAGCTTTCTCCAATCTCTTTCACTAGTTCAGAATCAAGGAAATGAGTTACTAACTCATTTAGCTACTTGGAGAAAAAAGTTAAGAATTCTTCCTAAGGCTTAAATCCACTAAAAAATGAGTTGGTTCGATAAGGGTTTCTAAACCCCCATTTATGTTCATCAAGGCCAAACCTTGATTTTTTGGGCTTGAATGGAAGCTTAAGATGAGGAGATCTTAGTTCTTACCTTCTATAATTTAGACTAGGAATCTAGCTCAACAGGTTCTTTCATTTAGCCTTCCACTTAGAGAGAAAGAGGGAAAAAATAAGATGCAAAGAAGACAAAACAATGAGTAAAATGATACAACATGAACCATTTTTTCCCATCCTCTTAAGTTATGTTACCTCATCATAATCAAGATGAATTAGCCTTTGAAAGAGGTAATGGGATAATTACTTCCTTAGTCCCTTTAACTTTGTCCCTAATTTAAAAATACTTTTTTATCATGATTTAGTCTTAACACAAGCCCAAATCTACTTCAACTTGGACTAAGGCTTCCTACAAAGTTAATGGGTTTATCCTAAACCCTCTCAAGTTAGTTCGATACTACTAATCCGAGATTTGGGGCATTACAACTCTCTCTTCTTAATGAGAAATCTCATCCTCAAAATTTATTAGATAGAATAGATATAGATATTGGAGTTGTATATATTCCTTAGTCTCTCATGTTGATTTTACGGCACCATGGTTCCCCTATAGGACTTTCATTAGCGTGATTATCTTATTCCTCATCTCCTTAACATCCTTTGCCAAAATCCTTATCATTCTTCTTCATAAGACATGTCTTGGCATACCTCAACCTGCTCTAAGGATATGATGTGCGAAGGGTCATAATAGTAAATCCTAAGCATAGACAAGTAAAACACATTGTAAATAAATATCCAACTATGATGGTAAAGTTAACCAGTAAGCTACGAGTCCAACCTTTCAAGTACCTCGTAAGGTATTATGAATTGCGGGGTTAACTTTTCCTTGCGCCCAAACCTAAGTACCTTCTTCCAAAGAGATACCTTAAGGAACACCTTGTCCCCAACGAAAAACTCGATGTTCTTAAGCTTCTAGTATGCATACAACTTTTATCTATCGAAGGCTTCTCTCAAATGTCCTTGAATCAATTGAACCTTCTCTTCGATTTCCTTGATCAAATCAGGTCTCACAGTCTTTCCATTTCTCTTTGAGCTATCTCTAATCTTTTTCACTAGACAAGAATCAAGGAAATAGGTTATTAACTCATTTAGGAACTTGGAAAAAAGTTAGAAATACTTCCTGAGGCTTAAATCAACTAAAAACGAGTTGGTTCACTAAGGATTTCTAAACCCCCACTTATGGCCACCATGGCCAAACCTTTATTTTGTGGGATTGAAAGGAAGTTTAAGGTGAACATATCCTGGTTCTTACCTTCTCTAATTGGGACTAGAAGTCTAACTCAACAAGTTTTTCCTTTAACTTTCCACTTAGAGAGAAAGAGGGAAAAGATAAAGATGTAAAGAAGAAAAAAGAACGTGGAAAATGATACAACATAAACTAACTTCTTCCCTTTTATTAAGACGCATGAAATCATCATAATTAAGGCTTAACAAAAAAATACTCTTTTTATCATGATTTAGGCTTAACACAAGCCTAAATTCACTCCAACTTTGAATAAGGCTTCCTCAAAGCTAAAGGGTTTATCCTAAACCCTTTCAGGTTATCCCAAAACTATTATCCCAAGATTTGGGAATTACAAGAGTTTCAAAAGATGTCTTAAAGTTTCAAAACTTGACTCAATGTTTAAACACAACAAAACTTTTTATTTTTGCAAGTTTTGAAACTACACAGAGTTTCAAAAATCACCTATTGAAGTTTCAAAACTAGGCCAAGAGTTTCAAAACTCTTTCCCTATTTAATCACCTTAAGCTTTCTTATTCTTCAAGTAATATCATTTAGCTATCTTATTCAATGAATAACATTTCCTAATCAATTCAACACTCACCAAGGACTCAAAATGCACATATTTAATCAATATAAAACCAAGTGCATGCCCTTAAAATTCACTAAAATATTAATTAGATGACTTAAGCTATAATGCATCAAGCAAAAACCTATAATCATACTTCGTTCATCTTTCCTGCTTTTACCAATAAAAAACTTACCAGTCTTTTATTTTTGAACTTCAGCATTTAGGCATCATTCTTTAATGTCATATACTTCAAACAAATACAATTCAAAAAAAAAGTTGACATGATTACTTACTTACAAAACATACCATAATTTATTAACATAAACACAACACCACCATTCTAACACATATGCCACTTTCTAGGAATTTAAACAAAATAATCTTTACATTGTTTATCTCGAGAGTGACTTGTAACTCGTAGAATACAATCTCGGTATATCTACGAATGTTAATTACTTCCAAAGACGTTAAACAATCAAGACATGCTTACATAACTTAGTGAGGTAGTCCAAAACATCAATTAAACACCAAGGATGGAAACTGAAATCAGGAACATATAATTGGAACTTAGTCATATGAAAAATCATATGAAATGACATGTCCTTCACATGCTAATTCTTTATCATTTAGCATTTGAATAATAACTCGTTTTAACAATTAACCCAATATAACATAGGTGACTATGAATACTCGAATCCTTACAATATCGCCAAATCAGAAAAATCTAAAATGAAATGACATGTCCTTCACATGCTAATTCTTTATCTTTTATCATTTGAATAATAACTCGCTTTAACAATTAACCCAATATAACATAGGTGACTATGAATACTCGAATCCTTACAATATCCGTCCAACATAAACAAAAGACCAAAATCTTACATAAACTCGTACATGAGCTCAATGGACTCTTTGTCATACCACACATATCCCACACTCAACTTAATGTCCACGGAAAATATAATATCTTGTTTAAGCGTACTTACATGTCAAGTTACAAAGAACATGTTAATAACACAATTTGATAATAGAGATTAAAGCAAAGCATATTCGAGCCTTAAGCTCTATACTTGGTCTAGATTACACATCAAACTCAAATTTCACATACTTATGATATATGAAACTTTAACCTTAGTTTCAAAGGCCTAAAAGCCTTAACATACTTATAGTCAAATACATAATATGCATAGTCCATGGTATATCAAAACAAAACAAAATTAATTCACTATAACCTTAAAACATAATCAAGCTTAACATAAGCTTACCATACATACATGTCATCCCACATTGATCTAATTGAGCCAAACATGGATTTTAACCTTATGGTAAAAATGTTAATAGAATGTTAATTGAATTAATATAAATTCACATTTGAATTAATTTAAATCAATCAGATGATGCCATGTGTCATTATTTGTTTGAATGTGATTAATTTAATCAAAGTAACATAAATTGCCATGTTACCATAGGATGCTACATAAGTTTGTCATTTCAACTCAAGACGTTGATCATAAGTTGATTTCTATTAACAGAGGGATCATTTAACCCAAAATTCAACGTTAAGAGTTAAAATGATGTAAAAAGAATAAAGAATAAAATGACTATTTAATCAAACATTAGGGGCACTCGCTTAAAAAATCCTTCATCTTTTACAGTATTCATTTTAATTATCTCTTGATTTTTTTAAAAAGAAATTGGTTATTATTTCACAAACTAAATAAACATGACAAAATTTCAAGACAATGCATATTCATCTTAATAAAAAAATATTTAGGTTCTTGATTCCTCATTAATGGATTGATGTTGAAAGAAGATTAGTGTAATACCCGATTTTTTGTCCGGCCTAGTTTTCTTTCCCAAAGCCCAAACATTTTATTGAAGCTGATTTTTAAGCCCAAGACATCAACTGACTTGCAACAAATTTTTGCAAGAAAGATTCAAACATTTCTAGGGAATATTGTCTTCTTAAGATATGATTTTCTTTTAGTTAGCTTTCCAACACATTTTGAAACGCCTCAATCGGACGTCGGGAACTTAAGATATGCTTATTTTAGTGAAGACAATGCGTGAAAAAAATTAGATACATGCCCAATATGAGAATTTTAATTTATTCCTAACTTTTTAGTTTTTTTATTGATTATTTGTGAATAAATTCAGCTTTATGCTTTCCATTATTTATTTAGGTCAATTTAGGATCTTTTCGTTATGTTAATATTACTTTTCTTAATTAGTGTATTTAACATTAATGAATAGATTTTAGGGGTTTTTTAGGATTTTTGGGAGCCTATAAATAGGCATATTTATTTTGTAATGAAGGGATGACTTTTTATTTGGGGAAGAGGTGGTAACAGACAAGTAATAAGAGAAAACTTTTGACTAAAGGTAATTCTTTTCCGTGCATGTTTGTTAATTTTGCTCAAATTTGATTTTTTTTTCCTTCTCTCTTTTCTTTGTGTTTCCTTTTTTTCAATTTTTTTATTGATAGAGTGAAAACTGAGGCACAAGGAAAATGTTATCTTCTTAGATTTTGCATTCCTTGAGGTTTTCAATGAAACCGACAATATTTTTCTTTTTCTTTTACTTTTGATTTTGAATTTTTTTTTTTGGTCAATCACGAACTTGATTTTTCTAAAAAACTTCGTTGAATGAGAGAAAACCAATGAACAAGAAACAAAGACCTTGAAATAATCTTAATTGATTTAGCATTCCTTGAGGTTTCTCGATGAATATCAACGATAGATTTTGAATATTTTTTCTTATTAATTTATTTTGATCCAATGTTGGATTTTTTTAAGTTTGAATTCAATTAAATGACCCGATGACTCGATCCAAATTTTCTATAGAATCCGTGTATTTTCATACGAGTAGGGGATAATTATTTCGTGAGCCCTCAAGATTGTTAAAAAAGGATCAATTTTGTATTTTATTCATCTCGGGTTTTTTTTCTTTCAATTTTTATTTTCTTTATTTTGTTTTAATATCTTTTTAGATTTCGCCTTAATGAGTCGTCGTTTGTTTCAACATTATTTTATCATAAGTTGTCTTTTTTTTCCTTTTTTTCCTTTTTCAACTTAATTAGATTCCATTTTATTTAACTTTTTTTAGTTTCTTCAGCTTTTCTTTAATTTGTTTAAAGTATCTCGCTTGGTATTTCTAATATTTATTTCTTAATTTGTTTTTTTTTAATTTGGTTATTGTCATTTTGCATATTTTATTTTTAGTTTGTTTTAAGACTTTATTCTAGAGTTATTTTTATTTCCTTTTTTCCTTTCAAAATAGTTTATTTAATCTTTTGTATTTATGGTATATTTATTTATTAAGTATTTTTTATTTATTTTGCAGTATCTTTAAGTTTTTTTTAAATTTCAAATTTTAGTGTAAATTTATTTGTTCATAGATGTATTTGAATTATTTTTTTGTGCTCGTGCTTTTTTTTTTTTTGTAGATTAGACCCATTTTTTCCTTTTTTTTAACTCGTAATTTATTTTCTTTTTAAGTAAAAAATCTTCAAATGTCAATAATATGGATCGATGATTTAAATTTTTATCTAAAATTTAATTTTTACAATTAAGACAACTGGATAACCGTGTTGGTATTAAAAGGGTGATTTGAGGGTGCACATATTTCCTCAATCGTAAATGACTCTCGAGCCCGATAATTCTCTGCTAAGACATAGATCCAGTAAATGGGTAAGTTTAAGATGTCTCATCTACCTAATTCAAAAACAATCGGTGACGACTCCTTCACATCAATTCTAAGTCGAGACAAAAATTCGGAATCATCCGAAAGAATGTTGCAACAATTAGATTTAAAAATCTTAAAACATCCATTCCAACCTTTTTAAAAATTTAAAATTTATTTAAAATATTACTCTAAAAATGATTCAAACGGAAATATTTTGTTAAAAAGATAAATTGAACTGAAAAGTGTCAAAGAAATCATGTTATCGGACATGTAACGACCCTCCTTCCAAGCATAGTTTACTATTAATATGCTACTGCTGATGCCTCTTGTAAATTATTATATAATTTCTTTATCAGGTTTAATATTAATGATTGTTCTAATTATTATACATTTCATATATCATCATTTTATATGTCACTAATATTTTCTTAATATCAGTGACAATGCTACAAGATCTTAAACATAATAGATGCAAAGATTTTCTGGGATTAATATATGCTGTCAATGCCCCCCCCCCCCTAAAGTAGGAAATAGCTGGCCAATAATTATAGTATTTGACCTCTCTTTCTTCATTAAATAGAAAGAAATTAGTAAGACTTGCTTGTTTTAGGTTGCAAGCCATCACCATGCTTCCTGCGGCAAGATTTCCTTGCATATAATATTCTCTTCCCGGATATAATATTATTTCCAATCTCAAAAACCTTTAGTCCCATCAATTCATTTTTCTTAGTAATTCAGTTGTCAATAAACTAAAAATAAGACAACTTAAATCACATTTGAATGTTACATTTTTAACATTAACCAAACAACTTTGGTGATCAAAAGAATTATTATTATTTTAAAAGATTTTAGTTTCGAGCATAACGTTTGTAGGAGTATTTGAGCATTCATTACTAAATAATTAAGACTTTTTAAAACATATATTATATTATAATCATCTCACACTAATAAAAAGATTATATTTTGAAGAGACAAAATACATTTTAAATATAATATGATTTAAAAATATGGTGGTCCGATAAGAGAGATAGACGTAAGATTTTATGTTTTTTCGGGAGTCATTAAAAACCCTCTTACCCAACACTAAAGTGTTGGTCCTACGAGGGGAAAAGAGTGTCCAAGCTAGATTAAAGTAAATAAATAGTACATCATTCAAAACCTTTGAAGAGATAATATCGGGGACAAACCAAGTCAAAAAAGAACGAAGGCAAAGAATGAAGAACCCATTTAGCTAAACAATTAGCAACAACATTGCAAGAACGTTGAACTAAAGAAATATGAAAACCAGAAAAAGACTTAAAATGATCTTTAGCTTGCTGGTGATACATCGCGGGTGTAGATATATCCTCCTCATCGCGAAGAAGCTTATTAACCACGACAGCACAAACTGATTCGAAATGAACATTAACCCAACATCGTTCTATGGCCAAATTCATTGCAGCGATGAACGCATGAACCTGGGCCAAAGTAGGATCAGACACCACACTTGTAGTTTGCGCAAATCTTCCCAAAACCTGGCCCATGTGGTCCCGAGAAACAACTCCTACCACAGCAATGCCTTGATTCGGATCAAAGGAACCATCTAAATTAACTTTCACAACACCATTAACAGGTTGTTGCCAATGAATACCCGAAGCAGCAAGAACCAAATCAACAAGACTATTAACCCCAATGGAGCTCAGGCTGTGACGATTGTGTCGATAAGATGCAACAAAATCACGATGTAAAAGCTGGAAATTAGTAACAAGAAGCCAACCGACTGTAAATTACCCTTATGAATAAAATAATTATGTTCATTCCATAAGTTCCAAAGAAGAGTAACTAAGCCAGCAAATTGCTCAACACCCAAAACCAGTAAGCACTCCTCAAACCAAAGAAGGGGATCATCGCTGGTACTAAGGAAAACTCGAGCAGGAAAGCCAGCCAAACGAAGAGCTTCTTGAGATCGTGGACACAAACAAATAGCGTGAATAACCGACTCCTCATCGCCCTCACACATATGACATATACAATCAAATAAACTTGCAGCCTTCAAGCGCTTACGAATAGGTAAATCATCACGAGCCACACGCCAAGAGAAAATCTTAATCTTTGGAAGAAACCGTAATTTAGCAATTATTTTCCATGCCTAGGAAAGAGGATCCTGCAAATGAAACACACTAATAAACCACATATAACTTGATCTAACAGAATAAATGACCGGGTAATGTTCCCCCACACAATAGAGTCCCCACTACATGGAGCTATAACGACAGTAAGGATATGGTCAGCATCAACGCGAGAAAACACTCATCTCACCAATCCTTTATCCCATCTCGGTACGCCAGGAAGCATGAATTCATGATAACGAATAGGGTTCATAGTGTTATCCACATATCGCCCCGTAAGAGACACCTTGGTAGAACCACCCAAATTATCGTAATGCATCCGTGCATGGTTATGCATGCCAATCCGCTAGAAAAGACATTCTTTCATAGCCATTAAGGTGCGATGAATTCCCCCCATGCAAAGAAACTATTGTTCACTAATTTGGCATGCAAAATATCCCCACCTAGAAAGTATTTGGCTCCGAAAACCTTTGCAGATAGACTATGAGGTTCTTTAATCAACCTACACACTTGCTTTCCAAGCAACACCAAATTAAAACTTCTCATGTCACGAAATACCATACCTCGAATGTTCTTTGGCATACCATCGTCTTCCAAGCCAAAAGAGGACAACCTCGCTCTGAAATTCGACCCAACCACCAATACTGATGCATTGTACTAACCATCTCCCGAATCAAATAATCTGACAATAAATAGCAAGACATCACATATTGAGGAAGAGTTTGGGCCACTGTTTTAATAAAAATCTCTCGTCCTCCGAATGAGAGGAGATTTTTAGTCCAACCCATAACCCTTGTGGCCACTTTATCTCGAAGGAAACCAAAAGTATTCGATTTATTTTTTCCAATAACCAGAGGCATACCTAAATAATGACCAAGGTCATCAACCTCAGTCACACCCAAGATGGACGAGATACTCTCCCGATGATCGATACAGGTCAGAGGGATAAAAAACAGAGTCGACTTGTCCAAATTAACTTTCTGTCCTAAAGAAAGAACAGATTTATCGATAAAAAAATCTAATATTTAAAATATATAATAATTTAAAATTTTCTGAGAGATATCGTAAACTGAACATCTCGCTTCATCACTACTTATAGCATATCTCATATATGATTTAGTAAACAAGGAAGTTGTTTGCTGTAGAGGAACACACACATTTGATTAACCCAATTATATATATTCATATAAATATAATCGATCATTATAATTATAAACAAATATATTATAACAACACGTTTGGTTGAGGAAATTGGCTATTCCATTCCCCTATTCAATGATAAACATTTTCAATACTTCAATTGGAACAGACGACCTGTCGTACGGAAATATCATTCACCCTTTATTCTCCTCTCTTGTAATATCTATTCTTTGTAGATATCAAAGAATGGGCTATTCCACGTAATGAATAATAATAAAGGCTTAAATATAAAATAAGTACCCAAACTAATATCATTTTTCATGAGTAGATACATAAAGTATTTTTTTACTCATCACGGTACTTAATAGTACAAAACGTTACCATTTTATGTGCTCAGGCTGTCAACGGCGTTAATTTCATCTGTTAAGTGACACATGTCACAATATGGTATTTTGAAATTTATTTTTTTTAAATATTAAAAATACTATTATATTTATATTAAAAAACACTAATTTTTCTTAAATTATAAAAAAGCCCCAAAATCTCTAAATCATAACCTTAACCCGCCACTATCACCCTTTTTGGCCACGACCACCGTCATCGTTGTAGTCCCTGCCATCCTTCAAGTCATACATCACCGCAGTTGTCACCAATTGGCCGTCAAAATTGTGTGGGACTGCTCTTTTCATCCTAAGATTTGCAGGGTATAAAACATTGATTCACCGTCGATTGATCATGATTTTATAGGAGTTTTGGTCGTTGGGGGAGGTGAGGTTGGGTGGAGCTTCATCGATGGTAAAGGACGAAGGTCGGTGTAGGTTTAGGGGTTGAAATGAAAGTTTTTAAAGTTTTGGGGCTATTTCAAAATTTTATTTTTTTAAAAAAAATATATAATTTTAACTTTAAATAAATTTTTTAAAATTACCATTCTATGACATGTGTCACTTAATGGTCTTCATGAATCGGTTGAAGATTTCGGCTTAAATATGGATTTTTTATAATTAATATTTTAATAATTAAAAATTATGTTTTATTTAAATATAATTTTAAAAATATATAGATATAATATAAAATTATATTTTTATTATTTTTCGAAATAAAATATAATTATTTTCCAGGATAGTTTTACACAAGCTAAGGTTTTTTTTCTTTTTTATTGGTATTTGATAGATCTATTCATAATTCGATTGGGATGGATCGAGGAGAGCGGGTGGAAGCGATCGTCACCTAAAAGTTTTAAATTTTTATATATTTTAGATATGTTTTTAACTTTTATTAAAAATCTAGTTTAAACTTTTACAAATTTATCATCTCTTAAAATTTCATAAATTCACTCTCCTAACATAAAATTTAATCTCCATCCCTATTAGATCGAATTAGATATGGACAGAGATTTTTAACCTGTTAGTCAGGCTGAATCATATGTAATCTAAATAATTAAAAAAAATTATTCAAGTTTAATTATAAAATATTAATAATAATATATAAATAATTTGAAAATAAAAATAAATTATTTGAATGGGTCGAGTCAACTCAAGTTCAGGCTTGAATATTTTTAGAATCAGATACATTAGTTCATGGGCCGGATAACCTGACTTGATCTGTTGATCAACCAAATTGGATATGGTAAAGATTGGATTTTTTTGACCTAATACGGTTACTGGGCAAAAACATTTAACCTAATAGGACATATAAGAATTTATTTTGGGATTTTATTATATTGATGTGACGAATTCTATTAAAATTAATTTTTTTTAAATTTTATCACATCCAAATAAAAAGTTTAATAAAAAAAATATTTTTTAAAACTCGTCACCTTGACGTGAAGTGACGAGTTTTAATTCATTGTAACAAATGTTGTACATTCCTAAATAAATTGCTTTGTGTTTATTGGGATAATAAATTAACCCGTATTAGGCTGATTTTGTGTAAAGATTTTACTTCGCCTGCATGTAATTTAAATAATTAAAACATAGTTTATTTAATTTTTTATAAAAATAATATATTAATATAAACTTATAATTAACAATATTTTATTATTATTTTAAATGAAAATGGGTTTTTTGGGTGGTAATAATTTAAAAAAACTTTGGAATTGAATAGATTTGTTTGAGCAACTGGACTCAATTGAACTTGAATATATTTTAGATTTTTATTTCACAATCAACCGGCTTAGTATAATTAAAAATAAACAATTTAAATATTTATTTAAATTTAAATACAAATACATATATTAATATAAAATTATATTTATAATTTTATTATTTTTAAAAATAAATGGATAATATATATGGTTTGGACTTGAACATGAATTTTTTTTATAAACAAGCTTCAATTCAACCAAATACAAACACTTTTAAAATTGGATCTTAGTTTAACAGGTAGAATATTTTTAAAAATATTATAGAGTAATTACAAGATAATATTTATTTAGAATTTTTTATTTTATTGACAACATGTATACCGTGTAGATGTATCTGGTTTTATCTGAATCATTTAAAGAGAACAATAGTTCAATTTGCTATTAATTACAATTAATGTCACATAATATTTTCCACAGAGTATCTAGTGTTTGAGAGTAAAATTGTGATTTTTTGTCAATTCCTTAGCCATTTCATAAAAAAATAATGGCCCAAGCCCTAATCAGTGTCAGTTGATTCAAAAAGTCCCATTTAAAGGCTTCAAATATTTTTTAGATTTGAGGGGCCCAAACTCCAATTTGACTATCCAAATTCCAAACAACATCAATATTATCATGCTGGCCCATCAAGACTTGTTACTACAATTGCATAAAATAAAACACACTCGCCACTTGTATAAAAACCCACCAACCCTACAAATGACCACTCATTCAACTACCTCTTCGGTAATGTAGACATAAATTTGGCGGGGTAAACTCCAAAAAGCAGTCACTGTTGGGTGGGAGGTTTTAAGGGTAAAATGTACAAGGGACCACTAGTCCCTACACTGATAAGTGGTTCACTACAGGACACAACTATGTGGTACCATTATCTTAAGAGCTCACTCACCATGTGTCTTGCGCTGGTGAAAGGCGTGGATCCATGTTCAAAGACTTGCCCTTTCATTTTCTGCTAAAAAGACTTAGCAGCTCATATGTGCATTAATTAATCAATACCAATTACAAGGGGCAGTTTTGGTTCCAAATTGATTATTGACCTTGTACCAAAGCTCATATGAGACGAGGAACACAAGATTAGTTTATGAAATGGAACATATTTATAGATTATCACATCTATTTCCACAAAGGAGAGGGGGGAAAAAGAAGCAGCGTAATTTACGAACCATAAACCATCATACAACCATTACAATCTGTGATAAACATAAAACAACAGTTTTTTATGAATAGGAAAGAGAAAGGGAAGATGGTCCTAAACTTGTATGAACAAAAGCTTGTTCCACTTTTCTCTCAACTTGGTTTACTTATATTCCAAAATCATGTTGTTTTCAGGAGCCAAGCCAATGCAAGCCCTCAGTATGTTCTCTAGCATTGCACGCTGCTTCGACAGTGCGTTCACCACTGGTGTGCCTGGTGGAACCTGTTTTTGCCAAAATCGTCTTTCATTAGATCCAATTTATATGTATGCAGTAATTTTGTTATTCATTTTACTCCCATGATTCTATTCACATTCTTCAACTGAAGTTCTGACATATAGTTCACAAACTTTCAACTCAAATTTGTCCCCCTCTTACCAGATATATCATGTGAAATAGACAAAGTAGCTCTACACAAAACCATTGATGGCCATATGATATTTCTCTAATGAGGCATGTGAAATAAACAAAGTAGCTCTACACAAAACCATTGATGGTCACATGATATATCTCTAAAGAGGCAGCATAAAAAACTATTAAGTATTGTATTTAGTTGCCCAAAGTTGTAGGAAAAGACAAAGGGATGCTTTGGACTCACAAAAGGGGCCTTGGTGAGGTAACTAAGGATAGTAGCCACAGGATGGAAAGAGTGAAACTTGCCCTGCAGAATCAAACTTCATATCAATATTTTTGCAGAAGACCCTACAAAGTTAATGAGATCATATTCTTAATAGTCCAAGTGTGGAGCTTTATGGTTATTATACCTCTCCCTCGGCCTTGAGCTGGATCCTGGTGCTGAGTTCGGCAAGGAGAACCAAATCTATGATGATTGGAGCAGCCAACAGGGAGTCCTTGCAGGTGTTGTGCAACACAATGGTGTTTTTGCCTCCCATGAATATCTCTGATGTGTACTCATCCATGGCCCTCTTGCTATCTCCCACATATGGGACATACTACAACACACAAGGAAGACAAAGTACACCATTTAAGACCAAATCGGAGGAAAGCCTTAGGTTACAAGTTCCTATACAGACTATAAGATGGGTAAATATTACTTACCTTGATGACCACAACATGATCAGGATGTTCTCCAGGCTCATAGAGGATTTCATTGCTCGAGACCATGTCATCGACGACATTGCTTTTCGAGATCTCCTTGGAACGAAAGGTTTGAGGAGTAGACAGATTCATGCCATCGTTGTTTCCCAGATGGTTGTAGCTAACTATTGATGTTGGCTGTCAATTTTTATACTATTTGATTAGTTTAAAATTTATGTTGATAGTATCATAAAGTAGAAAGATTTGTACCTTGATACCAGCCCCTACAAGGAAATCCACTAGGACAGATTTCATCTTGGTTTGGGCACTTTTAAAGTCATCTCCTCCAATCAGACAGTTCCTCTGAAGAGCCAAATCAATCAACCCTGTATACAAACAACAGTCACTTCCAGAGGTTTATTACATCTACTAATCATTACAGGAAAGATAGTTAAGGTGAACTAAGAACCTGGAACAAAGGTGTTTTGTGGGCTTCCATTGATGAAGGGAACATTTTCAAGAATACAAGCGATGGCGTACAAAGTGGAAGGAGAAATCTCTGATTCATTCCTCTCCGAAGAAGCCAAGAGGCTCTCTGTGGTGTCATTTAGCCCCACAATGACATTGTTGTACCTCTCGGTATTTGTGGTCTAGAGTATGATAACCCTATCCACCTCGTTCTTCTCCTTGAACTCCCTGGTTTAACACAAGCAAGTGTTAAAATGCCAGTTAATCTTTCATTTCATCCTAAAAAACACAATTTGGATGTTAAACCTTAATTGTACCTGATGTCTTTGATGATCTGCAGAACTTGTTCTTTCTTGGTTCTGTTAATGACATTATTGGCACGTTCACCTTGGTTGGTATTGGTAATGCTCAATCCCACATATTATTGGAAATACTATTGGGAATGGGTATTTATGGTTTGGATTTCCCACTTGTTGAGTGAAAGAGAACAAGGGGGACTCTCGCGCAACGCCGCTGTCGTCGTCTGTCTCGACTCGGCTCGGCTCGGCACAGCACGGCACGGCTTGACTCGGCTCGATTCGTGGTCGTGGTCGTGGTCGTTGTAATACGTGTCTTTGACACGTCCGCGTGGAAACTATATTTTTAGAGAAAATTCTTGAGGAATTTCTCTTTGAAAGAAACAAATGGAAAAATGTGAAAGATTTCAACTGATATTTATAGGCTGCCGAGGACTGTTTAAATTTAAATGATAACAGCTGGTTTATGAGAGTTATCAGAAATTAAACATCTTTTCCTAAATTAAATCAAAAACGTTAAGATGTATCTGGACTGATTTCCAGCTTTGTACAAAGGGGACAAGTTGTTAATATAAGGAGTTACTGGAGTTATTTGATTTAATTCCAGGGGTTACATGATATAATTTCGGGAGTTATAACAACTGAATAATGATGCAATGAACCTGGACTATTTCTGAGTCAGGTTTATCTAGACGTTTCAGCTGTTACAAAGAAGATATTTAATCCTAAAATTTTATAGATGATTTTAACCATACTTCTAGCCTATAAATAGATAGCTATATTCAGCTTCTCAACTCACTCTCAACATTTGAAAATTCACTCTCCAAGTGTTTTCTAAAGTTCTCTCTGTGTGCTTTCCGATCAGAAGTGCAATACCATCAGCAGTCCACTCCAGTTTCGGGTGTACGAAATTCAGAGTGACCGTGTTAACCTCGGGGGACGATCTGCCTACTGCAGCGATTACATACATCGGGGTGAATTAGTTTCTAAGGCAGTGATTATACCACGACACAGTTTACCAATCTGTTCTTTTTCAATTACTGTTTATCTTTCCTGTCAGTGCTAACGGTGTGGTTTTGCAGTCTATTTTACCAATAATTTAGAAACGAATTCAAATATACTGCAATCATGTCAACACCTTTGAGCAAACTGATACCCGATCTTTCCAAGCTCTATGCACTTGATGGAAAGAATTGTATAAGGTGGTCCCAAAGAATCCTGATATTCTTCGAGCAACTTGATCTTAACTACGTGTTGCTCAAGCCACCACCTACCATGCCGCCAACCCTAGCTACCGGTAATGATGCTGATGCGGTCCTCAATAATGATGCCCTATCAACTGCCGCTGCTGCACTCGCTACCTACGAGAAGTACAAGAAAGATAACAAAATGGTGCGAGGACATCTGCTCAGTCACATGTCAAATAAATTATTTGGTATGTTCCTTAGAGAAAGGAGTGCCAAGGCAATATGGGATACTCTCGATAAAAAGTATGGTGCGGACGATGCTGGCATCAATAAATACGTTGTCGGCGAATGGCTCAAATTCCAGATTACTGATGACAAGCCGATAATGGATCAAGTCCATGACTTTGAGAACCTAGTTGCTGACATTATCACCAAAGGGATGCAAATGTGCGAGGTGCTGCAAGCTAATGTTCTCATTGAGAAGCTGCCCAAGTCCTGGTCTGACTACCGCAACTCTCTTAAGCATAAGAAGAGAGAAATTTCACTTGAAGAGCCCGTGGGCCATATGAAGATTGAAGAAGCCAACCGTTTAAAAGATAAGCTTACTAATTATATGAGTAATTTATCTTTTAGAGGTAACTTGGTTGAGTCTAAATTTAAGAAGATCATGAAATGTGGGAATCAAGACAAGAAGACGAAACCTCAGAAGGCTACCAACTTCAAGAAGTTAGAAAAGGCCAAACCTGAAGGAAAGATGCTCAAGTGATATGTCTGCGGTTTACCCAACCACAAAGCTTACCAATGCCAACACCGCTCAGACCGCCGAATGAAAACAAGCCACAGATACACGTTGTAGAAGAAGATGATGAGATCATTGTTGCGGTGGT
Source organism: Hibiscus syriacus (assembly GCF_006381635.1). Taxonomy (NCBI): domain Eukaryota; kingdom Viridiplantae; phylum Streptophyta; class Magnoliopsida; order Malvales; family Malvaceae; genus Hibiscus; species Hibiscus syriacus. The sequence goes on from NW_024063525.1 coordinate 3,638,621, forward strand.
CTCAGAAGTCAATTTGGTGGAAAACAGTTCGGAATGGATTGTTGACAATGGCGTTTTAAAGCATTTCTGCATAAGGAATGAGTTTTTCACTGAATTCGAGGATGAGAACGTAGGTGAACGTGTGTACATGGGGAACTCTAGCAGTTCTGAAGTGCTAGGCAAAGGCAAGGTTTTACTCAAGCTGACCTCTGGCTTTAAATAATGTTCTGTATGTACCTGCCTTGCGTAGAAATTTGATAAGTGGTGGTCTTCTGAATAAGGCAGACATTAAGTTAGTTTTTGAGGCAGATAAACTTGTACTTTCCCGAAATGGTGATTATGTTGGGAAAGGGTTTTTAAACAATGGTTTATTTGTCATAGAAACTCAATTTAATGAAAATAAAGCTACCACTTCTGCTTATATTGTTGAATCCATTAATATGTGGCACGCTAAATTAGGACACGTGAATATTCATTCTTTAAAGAAATTAATAAATATGAATGTTCTGCCTAAACTAGGCACAACTTTCTTTAACAAATGTGAGATTTGTGTAGAAGCTAAGCATACTAGACCTCACTTTAAAACTGTTTCTAATAGAATGACTGAATTGTTAGAACTTATTCATACTGATCTAGCAGATTTTAGAAACACTGAAAGTAAAGGAGGAAAACACTACTACATAACTTTTGTAGATGATTATTCAAGATATACAAAAGTTTATCTCCTAAGGACTAAAGATGAAACTGAAAACGTCTTTCTTATTTATAAGGCATAAGTTGAAAATCAGTTAGATAGGAGAATCAAACGGGTTAGATCTGATAGAGGTGGTGAATATAGATCTAATTTCTTAAAAGATATTTGTGAAAAGAATGGCATAATTCATGAAACTTCAGCCCCCTATTTTCCTCAACAGAATGGTATAGCCGAAAGGAAAAATAGAACTTTAAAAGATATTGTTGAAAACATTTTGATATTTCGATATAACAAATTAAGTTAAATGAATTTTAAGATTTTTCCAAATGATTTTCTAAGTATATTCGATATAACTATTCGAATATCAAAACATTACTCCAAATCTTTTAAAGATCATTTTTAATCCTTACTCGAGTGTAAAATTAAGTTTTAATCTGAAAACAATTTCAAAATAATTTTACAAAGTATTTCGAATCATTTCAAAGCCAAAAATTCCAGATTGCTCAGAGGGAACCGATTCCCCCCCAAGAGGGTACCGATTCCCCCCTGAATGGTTTGGCTCCGAGAAATCCAGAATGCTCGGAGGGAACCGATTCCCCCCCAGGGGGTACCGATTCCCCCCTTTTATAACAGTTGAAATATTTAAATTTTACACTTAGGGAACCGATTCCCCATAGGGGGTACCGATTCACCCCACGCTCCAAACTAATTTATTAATTGTTTTCACACTAAAACGGCTATATTATTTTCTCTAATCATCCTCAACGTTCAGAAGTGATTCAAGGTGTATTTAAGCAAGCTTAGAAGCCATTGATCAATAACAAGAAACATCAAGCAATTAGAATCAAGAGAGAATCAAAGAGAAAGTATCAAACCTCAAGTTTGAGCATTTCAAGCCTATTTTTCATTCAATATTCATTTTGCTTTCAAGAACACTTATTGTGCTCAATTGTATTTATTATTGAGTGTTCTTTCTTTGTTCTATAATTGTGCAAACATATTTGCCTTGTGAGGTTTTTCTTGTAAGTTTGCAAATTTGTATTTCTCTTTGAGAAAAGAGTGTTCTCAAGAATTGGGGTATATTCTTGAGGGAGTTGTAAGGTTATCTATTTGGTCTCAAAAGAAAGAACAAATTAGTGAATTTGTTGGAAAATCCTTAGTGTGGATAGCTATGGTAGTGGACGTAGACTTGGTTGATAAAGTCGAACCACTCTAAATCGATGTGGAATTTCTTTCAATTTTCTGCAAAAGCTTCCACAAAATTTTTATTGCCAAATCACCCCCCTCTTCGCCGATTCAGTCAATCGATTAACTCAACAATTAGTATCAGAGCCTCACTCATTTGAAGGTTTAATCGCCTCTTGAGTTGATTTGGGAAGAGTTAAATCGATAAAGATGGCGTCTACTTCCGGTTCATTCTTCATGGAAGAATCCAGACCTATTGACATGCCTCCACACTTCAATGGAACAAATTATCGTCATTGGAAGAGGTGTATGATGATATTCATCAAAGCATTTGATATGGAAGCTTGGATGATAATCAAGAAAGGATATTCCTCTCCTACTAAGAAGGCAAAGAAGTGGAGTGTTCAAGAACGGAAGGAAGCTCAACAAAACTCAAAGGCTATGCACATGTTGTGTTGTGCAATTGATCCTAATGTATATAAATGAGTTTCTTCTTGTTCAAGTGCCAAGGAAATGTGGTACAAGCTTGAGGAGATCTATAGAGACAAGGAAGAAGAAGAACCAATAAAAGTGATGTCTCTATTAGCTCTCACAGAGCCAAAGGTATCTTCTAACTCAAATATATCAAATTCAAAATGTTTTAATGAGTTACAAGATGCTTATGATAAATTATATTCGGAGTTTGAGACCATGAACTCTAAATACAATAAATTAATTTCTAAATTTATTGCTAAAAATGATCTTCTTTTGAAAGCTAAAACAGACTTGGAAAATCAAAATGAAATGTTGAGAAAGGAGTTAGAGCTTTCAAAAATAAAATCTGAAAACTTTGAAAAAGAAATTTTCAAATTAAACAAACTTCTTCTAGAAATGAAAATGGATTTTAAAAATCAAAACGAAATCTTGAAGAAGGATTTAGAACTCTCAAAAATGAAATTTGAAAGTATTGAAAAAGAAAATTTCAATTTGAAAGATAAGCTTGAATGTTTAACAAGAGAAAAAGAGATCATTCTAAATAATTCATCTAGTTCAACAATGACAATATGTTCACATTGTCATTATCATGGTCATAAGGAACATACTTGTCCTTTAAAGAAAGGAAAACGATTTAAGATTAGACAAGTATGGGTTCCAAAAGGAATAAGAGGCATTGAAACTAATGTTCAAGGATCCAAAGCAATTTGGATACCAAAATCTACTTAAATGTCTCTTGTAGGTGTGTGAGAGCAATGGTGATAAAGATGATGATATTCAAGATGCTCTAGCCACACATAAAAAGGGAATGGGTAACCTCTAAACTTAATATTTTTATTATTTGGTTGCTCATTTAGTTTATGCATGCATGAGGTTTTAAATGTTGAATTATGTTTTATCTCATGTATGTTGAAAAATATTGTATGATGAACATGGTAATTTTTGGTAATGTTTTATAAACTCTAATTCATCATATTAATTTTTGGTCAAAATTGTTTTTAAAATAATTGATATCTCTTTAACAATTGATATCGATTTTTCAATAACTTTGGTTTTGCAAAAAATTTTAACCTGAAATTTTTCTTAATGTTTATGCATAGATTTTTGTTTAAATATTATAAAGTTTTAATGCATAACATTTTCAAAAACTTTATGCATGTGCTCTTAATCTCTATAATCAACATTGCATAATGTTTTATATGTGAATGGGTTAAAAGCATAATCTTTTGAAAAATAAATTTGATAAAAGATACAATGTTTTATTTTAAATGATTCCAAAATTGATTGACATTGCATCTATTTTCGATTATGCTTGTTGGTCATAAAATAGGGATATATACATGGTGCATTTAGATTCTTTTGATATGACTAATTTATGCCTAGTTGCTAAGGATGAACATGATAGTTGGTTATGGCATAAGAGACTAGGACATGCTAGTATGAGTGTTTTGCAACGGTTAATTCAAGGAGACCTAGTAAGAGGGTTGCCTAAGCTTAAATTTGATAATGATAAAATATGTGATGCTTGTGCTAAAGGAAAACAAAAGCGAGTTTCTTTTAAATCCATTAATGATGTATCAACTAGTAGAGTTTTATAATTGATCCATTTAGATCTTTTTGGGCCAACTAGAACTACTAGCTTGGGTGGAAAACAATATGCATTTGTCTTGGTAGATGACTATTCTAGATATACTTGGGTTATATTTTTAAGTACTAAAGATGAAGCATTAGAACAATTCATCACGTTTTCAAAAGTAATCCAAAATGAAAAAGGTTACTCTATAACTAGTGTTAGGAGTGATCATGGAACTGAATTTGAAAATCTTGGATTTACTGAATTTTGTAACTCTAACGGTATTAGCCATAATTTTTCAGCAGATAGAACCCCTCAACAAAATGGAGTTGTTGAGAGGAAAAATTAAACTTTAGAAGAAATGGCTAGAACCATGCTTTGCCAAAATATTTTTCCAAAATATTTTTGGGCGGAAGCCACAAATACCGCTTGTTATGTTGTAAATTAAGTAATGATTAGGCCAATTTTAAAGAAAACTCCATATGAAATTTTCAAAAATAAAAAGCCTAACATTAGTTATTTTCATCCTTTTGGATGTAAATGTTTTGTTTTAAACAACAGTAAAGAAAACCTTGGCAATTTTGATGCTAAAAGTGATGAAGGAATTTTTCTGGGTTATTCCTTAAATTCTAAAGCTTATCGTGTATTTAATAAAAGAACTTTAGTTGTAGAAGAATCTATACATGTTGTTTTCGATGATAATCCCTTTCTTAGGAAGGATTCTTGTGTGAATGATGATGTAGGTGTTATAAATACAAATGATGTTAGACATGACGTTGGAGAACCATCATCAAAGGAAGAAACGAAAAATGAGGAAACTCATGATCCTCTTGAGAATCCAACCATTGAAGAAAGGGAAGTATCTTATCCAAGAGAGTACAACTATATCAAGGATGGTGAAATTATAGGTGATCCATCCAAAGGGGTAACTACTCGATCTTCTCTTAGAAATATTTGTAATTATGTTGAATTTATTTCATGCATAGAGCCTAAGAACATCAAAGAAGCATTAAAAGATGAACATTGGATTATGGCTATGCAAGAAGAATTAAATCAATTTGAGAGAAGTAAAGTATGGACATTAGTTGAAAGGCCTAGTAATAAAACTACTGTAGGTACTAGGTGGGTATTTAGAAATAAGCTTGATGAAAGTGGTAATATAGTGAGGAACAAGGCTAGACTTGTTGCTCAAGGCTATACTCAAGAAGAAGGCATAGACTATGATGAAACATACGCTCCCGTAGCTAGGATGGAAGCAATTATAATGTTATTAGCATTTGAATGTTTCAATGAATTTAAATTATATCAAATGAATGTTAAAAGTGCATTTTTAAATGGTTTTATAAAAGAAGAAGTGTATGTGGAACAACCTCCAGGTTTTGAAGATTCAAATTTTTCGGATCATGTTTTAAAATTGACAAAAGCTCTTTATGGTTTAAAACAAGCTCCTAGAGCTTGGTATGAAAGATTGTCAAATTTTTTAATTGGAAAATGTTTTTCAAAAGGAAAGGTTGACACTACATTGTTTTTAAAGAGAAAAGGTAAAGATTTATTAGTAGTTCAAATTTATGTTGATGATATAATATTTGGTTCTACTAATGATGTTCTTTGCCAAGAATTTTCTAAGCTAATGCAAAGTGAGTTCGAGATGAGCATGATGGGGGAGCTCTCATATTTCTTGGGACTCCAAATCAAGCAAAGAAAAGATGGCATCTTCATCAATCAAGTTAAGTACGTCAAGGATATGCTCAAGAAATTTGGATTGGAAAATGGAAAACCCTATGCCACTCCAATGAGTTCTTCTATAAAGCTTGACTTGGATGAAGGAGGTAAATGTGTGGATGTTAAAATATATAGATCCATGATTGGTTCATTGCTTTATCTAACTGCAAGTAGACTGGACATTATGTTTAGTGTTTGCTTATGTGCTAGATTTCAATCATGTCCTAAGGAATCACATTTACTAGCTGTTAAGAGAATCTTTAGATACCTTAAGGACATTCCTAGTTTAGGACTTTGGTATCCTAGAGACTCTAGCTTTAGCTTGCATGCTTTTTCTGATGCGGATTATGAAGGATGCAAATTAGATAGGAAAAGCACCTCCGGTACTTTCCAATTCCTTGGAAATATGCTAATTTCTTGGTTTTCAAAGAAACAAAATTGTGTTGCATTATCTACCACTGAAGCCGAATACATTTCAGCTGGTAGTTTTTGTGCATAAGTTTTATAGATGAAACAACAACTTTTTGATTATGGAATTGAAGTAGGTACCATTCCTATATAGTGTAACAATACTAGTGATATTTGTCTCACTAAAAATCCCATCCAACACTCTAGAACTAAGCACATTGAAATAAGACATCACTTCATTAGAGACCATGTCACTAAGGAAGATGTAGTTCTAGAATTTGTTGATACTTTGCACCAATTAGCGGATATCTTTACAAAACCCTTAGACAAGGAAAGATTTTGGACACTTAGGAGAGAATTAGGTTTGACCAACCTATCTTCACTTAGTGTTTAAAATAATTTTAGCACTTTTAATAATAAATGAAAAATGCTTATAATAGTAATTTTTGATTGCATTCATTGCTATTAGTTAGGGGGAGTTTATGATTCTTAATGAAAAATTAATTTTATGTTCAAATATCGTTTAAAGATTAGTTTATTTATTTGAACATGATTAATTTTCAATATATGAGTTGCCAATACCACTAGAGGAAATTAATTTAGCATTTTGAGTGTTTAAAATTGGATTTTAGCATTTTGGTGCAGAGGGAATCGATCCCCCCATGAGGGAACCTATTCCCCCTTTGAAGGGGAACCGATTCCCCCCACAAGGGAATCGATACCCCCTTGGGGTTCTGGTTATACACGGACAGAACCCTTATTTTTATTGAAAACCCTTTTCTCTCTTCTGCCGTTCCCTCTCAACTCTCTCCCTATCTCCATTCTTGCCTCAAATCATCGATTTTAATCAGAATTCACTTCAAATATCATCTCCTAAACTTGCAATTATCATTAAAATCGTGCAAACAACATCAAAATCCACTCAATCTCATCCTTCAAGGTAAAATTTTCTAAACACCCTATTTTATTGATTTTGAACATAGGACTTGTTTTAATTAGTTCTAGGATGAACTTTAGCTCGGGCATTGATTGTTTAGTGATTAGAAACTAGATATTACAACCAATTTCATCAAAAACACAAGAATTTTCCAATTTTTTTAAAAAATTTCAAAATTAAAAAAAGTTAATTTTCAAATTATTATGTTTTGATTAAATTATGTTGTTGTTATGAAAACTATACATATATTGTTTCTCAAAACCAAATTTTTCAAAAGTTTTTCAAAAACTTTGCCCACTAGGATTGATTTAGAGAACCTTGAAATATTGAGGACTCAATTGAGTTTTGGGATTGATTGAATTGCATACATGTTTTTCTAAATTGCAGGTTATCAATTCTATTCCGATTTCCTAAACCATGTCCAATCCTAAACGTGCTAGGTCATCATCTAGTCGCTCACACCATCAACCAAATCCACCTCCAAATCCTCCTCCTATTCCAATTTCTAATCCTAATCCCATTGATCCTAACTTGACTATCCAAAATTCGTGTTTCAATCATCCTGGTCCTAGAAATCATCGTTTTTGGTATTATCAATATTTTGACTCTTACAAAATCGGGGAAGAGCGTATTCCTTCTCGTCAAGTTATGTTAACTATCAATTTTAAATATCTTCCTCTTTTACAAGAGTGGAAATTTGATAAACTCTTTGACCTTGAACCCATCGTTTACCATCAACTTGTTCGTATTTTCTATTCTAATGCCGTTTGTGTTAAAAACCAAACTGAAACCGAAATCATAGGAATTCGTTCCTACCTCCTAGGAAAATTCTTATATATTGACTCGGCTTACATAGCCAATATATTCAGATTAGATAATGATGGTATTTCAAATGAAAAACAAGTTTTAGGATCTCGTTGTAAAAGAAGGGATAGTGCAAGTGTCTTAGACCTTTATGAACGTTTTCTTCATCTAATGATTTCTTGGTGGTTTCGACCATCCAGAGGTCATTATTCTACTCTTAGAGCCTTAGATCTTTGGTGGTTACATTGTTTCGAAAACAATATTAAAATTAACCTACCTCAGATTATTTTTGCTGAAATTGTTGAAACCGTAAATCTTGTTCCTAACAAGAAACTCTATTCATCTCTTGTTTATGGTTGCATTTTGAGTAATCTGTTTTCCAAAGCTAGGCTTAGAGTCAGTCTAGATGCCGTTTTTCCCCTTAAGAAACAAATTAACCTTCTTTCCTTAATGAGAGCGGGATGGATTAAGGATAAGGAAACCGGTGAATGGGTTCGATCTTCTGCAAATACTCTGGGAGCTAGTTCTTCACAAGCTCCACCCGAAGCTGACGAAGATCTCGAGCTTGAGAAATTAATGCGAGACATCGATGAAGCCAAAGATGAGCCTGAGCAGCCCGAGGAGCAGTCCGAAGAGCAAGAACAACAAACGCATCAAATGCCTCCATATTTTTAATCCTTTATGGAGACATTCGATTTCCGATACGCTACCATGGATTCACGCTTTTCTTCTATAGAGTCCCACTTATCCACAATGGGAGCTCAACAATTAGAAATTCTTCAGGAGATGCGTGCAAACAACGAAGCAACCAACGCGTGTATTAATGACCTCACTCACGAAATGGCCGCTATGCGAGCTCGTTTTCCTCCTCCTGATCCTGATATGTAATTCTATGTTTTTCTTTGAACTTCAAACTTATTGTTTTAACATTTTGAATATTTTGGAATGTTTGAATTTGTGGATTGATTGACTTTGAATTTGTTTGGATTTATGAATGGTTAGAACTTATCGATTTGGTGTGATTAAATTTATTTCATCATTTACTTCATGATTAGATATATGACCAATTTTGCCATTTCACATTAACTATGAATATTGATTATGAAACTAATGGCTAATGTTTCTCTTGCTTATGATCTTAGCAGCTTAAAATATAATCAATTGGCTAAATTATTTTAAAACCTTGTTTAATTCTTTAAAATGTCTTTTTGATTTAACAAAAAGGGGGAGAAGTGTTAAATGTGTTTTAAATGATAAATGGGAGAAGTGTTAAAGTAAGGGGGAGTAATTTCAAAACTTGATTTCAAAATCTTAAAATACTAAAATGTTTTGTTATATAAAAAAGGGGGAGATTGTTGAAAACATTTTGATATTTCGATATAACAAATTAAGTTAAATGAATTTTAAGATTTTTCCAAATGATTTTCTAAGTATATTTGATATAACTATTCGAATATCAAAACATTACTCCAAATCTTTTAAAGATCATTTTTAATCCTTACTCAAGTGTAAAATTAAGTTTTAATCTTAAAACAATTTCAAAATAATTTTATAAAGTATTTCGAATCATTTCAAAGCCAAAAATTCCAGATTGCTCAGAGGGAACCGATTCCCCCCAAGGGGGTACCGATTCCCCCTGAATGGTTTGGCTCCGAGAAATCCAGAATGCTTAGAGGGAACCGATTCCCCCCCAGGGGGTACCGATTCCCCCTTGTATAACGGTCAAAATATTTGAATTTTACACTTAGGGAATCGATTCCCCATAGGGGGTACCGATTCCCCCCACGCTCCAAACTGTTTTATTAATTGTTTTCATACTAAAACGGCTATATTATTTTCTCTAATCATCCCCAACGTTCAGATGTGATTCAAGGTGTATTTAAGCAAGCTTAGAAGCCATTGATCAATAAAAAGAAACATCAAGCAATTAGAATCAAGAGAGAATCAAAGAGAAAGCATCAAACCTCAAGTTTGAGCATTTCAAGCCTATTTTTCATTCAATATTCATTTTGCTTTCAAGAACACTTATTGTGCTCAATTGTATTTATTCTTGAGTGTTCTTTATTTGTTCTAGAATTGTGCAAACATATTTGCCTTGTGAGGTTTTTCTTGTAAGTTTGCAAATTTGTATTTCTCTTTGAGAAAAGGGTGTTCTCAAGAATTGGGGTATATTATTGAGGGAGTTGTAAGGTTATCTCTTTGGCCTCAAAAGAAAGAACAAATTAGTGAATTTGTTGGAAAATCCTTAGTGTGGATAGCTAAGGTAGTGGACGTAGACTTTGGTTGATAAAGTCGAACCACTCTAAATCGCTGTGCAATTTCTTTCAATTTTCTGCAAAAGCTTCCACAAAATTTTTATTGCCAATTCACCCCCCCTCTTGGCCGATTCAGTCAATCGATTAACTTAACAGATATGATGAATTCTTTACTAATAAGTTCAAGGTTATCTGATAACATATGGGGGGAAGCCATTCTATCGTCAACTTATATCTTAAACCGAGTTCCTCATAAGAAATTAGATTCTACCCCATATGAATTGTGGAAATGATACGCTCTTAATTTATAATACCTGAAAGTGTGGGGGTGTCTGGCTAAAGTGGGTTTCCAGACTTTAAGACCATCGGACCTAAAATCGTTGATGCAGTGTTTATAGGGTATACTACGAATAGTGTTGCATACAGATTCGTGCTTTTACAAGATTATTCTATTTGTGAGTCAAGGGATGTTGTTTTCTTTGAAAATACTTTTCCTTTAAAGGAACCGAGAATAAATATTGAAACAAAAATAGAATATATTCCATCAACTTCTTCTAGTAATCCTGCTAGGTCTTCTGAACAAATTGTTTTTGAGCCTAGAAGAAGTAAAAGGCAAAGAGTTGAAACCTCTTTTGGACCAGACTTTATTACTTCCTTTATTTCTGAAATAAATGATTTAGACTCCATTTCAGATCCTATAGCTCAAATTTTTCTGTTAGATGAGGATCCTAAAACTTTTGAAGAAGCTATAAGATCTATCGATGCTAGTTTTTGGAAAAGCGATGTTAATGATGAACTAGAATCGATAATGTCTAATCATACTTGGGAATTAGTTGACTTGCCTAAGGGATTCAAACCAATCTCCAACAAATGGGTCTTTCGGAAGAAACTAAGGCCAGATGGTTCGATTCTGTGGTACAAGGCAAGGTTAGTCGTCAAAGGGTTCACTCAAAGGTTTGGTTTAGACTACTTTGATACATACTCTCCCCGTTACAAAAATCTCAACGATTCATGCAATATTTGCACTAGCCTCTATTCATAAGTTGCAGGTACAACAAATGGATGTTAAGACTGCTTTATTGAATGAAGATCTAGATGATGAGATTTACATGGAGCACACACTAGGTTTTGAAGCACCTGGTATGGAAGGTAAAGTCTGTAGACTCAAAAAGTCACTCTATGGACTTAAGCAGCCTCCTAAACAGTGGTATGAGAAATTTCATAAAACTATTCTTAGTTTTGGTTTTTGTTATGTATGGTTCAGATGCTTGTGTGTATTCGAAGATGTTTGACACTGAATGTGTTATCGTAAGTCTTTATGTTGATGACATGTTGATTTTCAGTTATAACATTGAGTCCATTAACAAAGTTAAAAATTTCTTATCCACTAAGTTTGAGATGACAGATTTGGGAGAAGTAGATGTAATCTTAGGAGTCAAAGTTACCAAAACTGAGAAGGGATTTTCTTTATGTCAAGCACATTATATAGAGAAAGTGATAAAGAAATTTGATAGTTTTGATGTCGTCCCTGTTCGAACTCCTTATGACTCTAGCATACATCTAGTTAAGAATAAAGGAAGTAGCGTTTCCCAAATTGAATATGCTAAATTAATTGGGAGCTTAATGTTCTTAATGATCTATACTCAGCCTGATATTGCTTATGATGTGAGTAGACTGAGTATATATACTCATAATCCGAGTGGTGAGCACTGGATTGCTCTTAAACGCTTACTGAAGTATCTTAAGGGTACTTTGGATTGGAAACTTGAGTTTGTTGGCTTTCCTGTGGTACTAGAAGGATATTGTGATGCCAAATGGGTTTCTGATAATGATGAGGTAAGCTCTACGAGTGGGTATGTTTTTACTTTGGGTGGAGCAGCAATCTCGTGGAAATCATCAAAGTAGACTTGTATTGCTCGTTCTACCATGGACTCACAGTTTATATCTCTTGACCTAGCTGGGCATGAAGCCGAGTGGCTCAAAAGCTTGTTAGCAAATATTCCATTGTGGGGAAGACCGACACCTCCAGTTTCATTGTTTTTTGATTCACAAGCTGCGATATGTGTGGCTAAGAACCAAGCTTACAATAGTAAGAAAAGACACATTCGCATAAGTTAGACACTTAATAAAGAATGGAGTGCTCTCTTTAGAGTATGTGAAGTCGGAAAGGAACCTAGCAGATTCGCTTACCAAAGGGTTAAGTCGGAAGCTGGTCCTAGATTCTTCGAGGGGGATGGGTCTCAAGCCTATTGGTTGAGGAATTCATGGTGGATACCCAACTTAGTTATCTAAGTTCCATGTGGTCAAACGAAACCATGGAAAGACTCATAGTGCATATTCCTACTTCTTATCCCTATGACGAATAATGTGCATGCCCAGCATGAGGTTAAGTGCTCTTAATAAATTCATAGCCCAGGCTTTGGGTGGTCTTAGTGAGAAAGACTTGATGAATTTATCGATTTTGGTTGAATATCTATTCTTAATAAGTTCATAACCCAATTTGAGTGGGTATTCCTAAGTGAGAAGGAAATAATAAACTTACCAACAGAAAGGTTGAGTTTGTTAAACTCTTAATAAATTCAAATCCAAGTATTTGGATGGTTCTAGTAAGAAGGACTTATTGAATTTACTGATAAATGAGGTTGAATATTTATTCTTAATGACTTCTTAGCCCAGAGTTTGGGTGGTTCATTTATAATGAACTTGAAGAAATTCACCATACTCTTTGTGAGGTTGAGCTTTTATAAAAGCTCTTAATTATTTCATATCCCTGTTAAGGGTGGTTTATATCGATATAAACTTGATGAAATAACCTATGTAAGTGAGAAGGGTTAGCCGCCTTCTATGAAAAATGTTGGGCCATTTTTCTAGCACACTTACTAGAATCCTGAGGTAAGATGGCCAAATATATACTTTTGTATATATATATATCTTACACATCGAGAACTCAGGTGGATGAAGGGGTTAGTTGTGTGTTATGAGTTTACCCCCATCTTAGAAAGTTCCAGACTAGTTTCACTTATCTAAGAGAAGGATTGCTTATTATCACTATGTACTAGTTCCAGGTACGTTCACTAGTGCTTAAGAAACTAATCTCGCTATTACTCTTCTGGAAAGTTTGTTTTCGAGTTTTAGAAGAATTCTTTCGCATTAGTGGGGGAATGTTGGTAATGCTCAATCCCACATAGTATTGGAAATACTATTGGGAATGGGTATTTATGGTTTGGATTTCCCACTTTCTTGTTAAGTGAAAGAGAAAAAGGGGGTCTCTCGCGCACCGCTGCCGTCGTCGTCTGTCTCGTCTCGTCTCGGCTAGGCATGGCACGACATGGCTCGTGGTCGTGGTCGTGGTCATGGTAATACGTTTCTTCGACACATCCGCGTGGATATTATCTTTTTAGAGAAAACTCTTGAGGAATTTCTCTTTGAAAGAAACAAATGGAAAAATGTGAAAGATTTCTGTTTAAATTTAAATGATAACAGCTGGTTTATGAGAGTTATCATAAATTAAACAGCTTTTCCTAAATTAAATAAAAAACGTTAAGATGTATCTGGACTGATTTCCAACTTTGTACAAAAGGGACAAGCTGTTAATAGAAGGAGTTACAGGAGTTATTTGATTTAATTTCAGGGGTTACATGATATAATTTCGGGAGTTATAACAGCTGAATAATGATGAAATAAACCCGGACTATTTCTGAGTCAGGTTCATCTAGACGTTTTAGCTGTTACAAAGAAGAGATTTAATCCTGAATTTTTATAGACGATTTTAACCCTACTTCTAGCCTATAAATAGAGAGCTATATTCAGCTTCTCAACTCACTCTCAACATTTCAGAATTCACTCTCCAAGTGTTTTCTAAAGTTCTCTCTGTGTGCTTTCCGATCAGAAGTGCAATACCATCAGCAGTCCACTCCAGTTTCGGGTGTACGAAATTTAGAGTGACCGTGTTAACCTCGGGGGACAGTCTGCCTACTGCAGCGATTACACACATCAAGGCGAATTAGTTTCTAAGGCAGTGGTTATACCACGACACGGTTTACTAATATGTTCTTTTTTAATTACTATTTTTCTTTTCTATCAGTGCTAACGGTGTGGTTTTGCAATCTATTTTACCAACAATTTAGAAACGAATTCAAATATACTGCAATCATGTCAACACCTTTGAGCAAATTGATACCCAATCTTTCCAAGCTCGATGCACTTGATGGAAAGAATTATAGAAGGTGGTCCCAAAGAATCCTGATATTATTCGAGCAACTTGATCTTGACTACATGTTACTCAAGCCACCACCTACCATGCTGCCAACCCAAACTACCGGTAATGATACTGATGCGGTCCTCAATGATGATGCCCTAGCAACTGCCGTTGATGCACTCGCTACCTACGAGAAGTACGAGAAATACAACAAAACGATGCGAGGACATTTGCTCAGTCACATGTCAAATAAATTATTTGATATGTTCCTTAGAGAAAGGAGTGTCAAGGCAATATGGGATACTCTCGATAAAAAGTATGGTGCGGACGATGCTGGCATCAAGAAGTACGTTGTCGGCGAATGGATCAAATTCCAGATGACTGATGATAACCCGATAATGGATCAAGTCCATGACTATGAGAACCTAGTTGCTGACATCATCACCGAAGGGATGCAAATATGCGAGGTACTGCAAGCCAATATTCTCATTGAGAAGCTGCCTAAGTCCTGGTCTGACTACTGCAACTCTCTTAACCATAAGAAGAGATAAATTTTGCTTGAAGAGCTCGTGGGCCATATGAAGATTGAAGAAGCCAACCGATTAAAAGATAAGCTTACTAATTCTATGAGTAATTTATCTTTTAGAGCTAACTTGGTTGAGTCTAAATTTAAGAAGATCATGAAACGTAGGAATCAAGACAAGAAGACGAAACCTCAGAAGGCTACCAACTTCAAGAAGTCAGGAAAGGACAAACCTGAAGGAAAGATGCTCAAGTGCTATGTCTGCGGTTTACCCGGCCACAAAGCTTACCAATGCCAACACCGCTCAGACAACCAGAATTAAAACAAGCCACATATGCACGTTGTAGAAGAAGATGATGAGATCATTGCTGCGGTTGTCTCAGAAGTCAATCTGGTGGAATACAGTTCGGAATAGGTTGTTGACACTGGCGCTTCAAAGCATTTTTGCGCAAGGAAGGCATTTTTCACTGAATTCGAGGATAGGAACATAGGTGAACGTGTGTACATGGGGAACTCTAGCAGTTCTGTAGTGTTAGGCAAAGGTAAGGTTTTACTCAAGCTGACCACTGGTAAAACTCTGGCTTTAAATAATGTTCTATATGTACCTGCCTTGCGTAGAAATTTGATAAGTGGTGGGTTTCTGAATAAGGCAGGCATTAAGTTAGTTTTTGAGGCAGATAAACTTGTACTTTCCCGAAATGGTGATTATGTTGGGAAAGGGTTTTTAAGCAATGGTTTATTTGTCATAGAAACTCAATTTAATGAAAATAAATCTACCACTTCTGCTTATATTGTTGAATCCATTGATATTTGACATGCTAGATTAGGATACGTGAATATTCATTCTTTAAAGAAATTAATAAATATGAATGTTCTGCCTAAACTAGACACAACTTTCTTTAACAAATGTGAGATTTGTGTAGAAGCTAAGCATACTAGACCTCACTTTAAAACTATTTCTAATAGAAAGACTAAATTGTTAGAACTTATTCATACTGATCTAGCAGATTTTAGAAACACTACTACATAACTTTTGTAGATGATTATTCAAGATATACAAAAGCTTATCTCCTAAGGACTAAAGATGAAGCTAAAAACTTCTTTCTTATTTATAAGGCAAAAGTTGAAAATCAGTTAGATAGGAGAATCAAATGGGTTAGATCTGATAGAGGTGGTAAATATGGATCTAATTTCTTAAAAGATATTTGTGAAAAGAATTGCATAATTCATGAAACTTCAGCCCCCTATTTTCCTCAACAGAATGGTATAGCCGAAAGGAAAAATAGAACTTTAAAAGATATGATGAATTCTTTACTAATAAGTTCAAGGTTATCTGATAACATGTGGGGGGAAGCCATTCTATCGTCAACTTATATCTTAAATCGAGTTCCTCATAAGAAATTAGATTCTACCCCATATGAATTGTGGAAAGGATACGCTTCTAATTTACAATACCTGAAAGTGTGGGGGTGTCTGGCTAAAGTAGGTTTGCCAGACTTTAAGAAGTCCACCATCGAACCTACAATTGTTGATGCAATGTTTATAGGGTATGCTAGGAATAGTATTGCATACAGATTCATGCTTTTACAAGATTATTCTATTTGTGAGTCAAGGGATGTTGTTTTTTTTAAATACTTTTCCTTTAAAGGAACCGAGAATAAATATTGAAACACAAATATAATATATTCCATCAACTTCTTCTAGTAATCATGTTAGGTCTTCTGAACAAATTATTTTTGAGCCTAGAAGAAGTAAAAGGCAAAGAGTTGAAACCTCTTTTGGACCAGACTTTATTACTTCCTTTATTTCTGAAATAAAGGATCCTATAGCTCAAATTTTTCTGTTAGATGAGGATCCTAAAACTTTTGAAGAAGCTATAAGATCTATCGATGCTAGTTTTTGGAAAAGCGTTGTTAATGATGAACTAGAATCGATAATGTCTAATCATACTTGGGAATTAGTTGACTTGCCTAAGGGTTTCAAACCAATCTCCAACAAATGGGTCTTCCGGAAGAAACTAAGGCCAGATGGTTTGATTTAGCGGTACAAGGCAATGTTAGTCGTCAAAGGGTTTACTCAAAGGTTTGGTTTAGACTACTTTGATACATACTCTCCCGTTACAAAAATCTCAACGATTTGTGCATTATTTGCACTAGCCTCTATTCATAAGTTGCAGGTACATCAAATGGATGTTAAGACTGCTGTCTTGAATGGAGATCTAGATGATGAGATTTATAAGGAGCAACCACTAGGTTTTGAAGTACCTGGTATGGAAGGCAAAGTCTGCATACTCAAAAAGTCACTATATGGACTTAAGCAAGCTCCTAAATAGTGGTATGAGAAATTTCATAAAACTATTCTTAGTTTTGGTTTTGTTATGTATGGTTCAGATGCTTGTGTGTATTCGAAAATGTTTGACACTAAATGTGTTATCTTAAGTCTTGATGTTGATGACATGTTGATTTTCAGTTATAACATTGAGTCCATTAACAAAGTTAAAAATTTCTTATCCACTAAGTTTGAGATGACAGATTTGGGAGAAGTAGATGTAATCTTAGGAGTCAAAGTTACCAAAACTGAGAAGGGATTTTTTTTATGTCAAGCACATTATATAGAGAAAGTGCTAAAGAAATTTGACAGTTTTGATGTCGTCCCTGTTCGAACTCCTTATGACTCTAGCATACATCTAGTTAAGAATAAAGGAAGTAGCATTTCCCAAATTGAATATGCTAAATTAATTGAGAGCTTAATGTTCTTAATGAACTATACTAGGCCTGATATTGCTTATAATGTGAGTAGACTGAGTAGATATACTCATAATCCGAGTGGTGAGCACTGGATTTCTCTTAAACTCTTACTGAAGTATCTTAAGGGTACTTTGGATTGGAAACTTGAGTTTGTTGGCTTTCCTGCGGTACTAGAAGGATATTGTGATGCCAACTAGGTTTCTGATAATGATGAGGTAAGCTCTATGAGCGGGTATGTTTTTACTTTGGGTGGAGCAGCAATCTCATGGAAATCATCAAAGTAGACTTGTATTGCTCGTTCTACCAATGAGTTAGAGTTTATAGCTCTTGACCTAGTTGGGCAAGAAGTCGAGTGGCTCAGAAGCTTGTTAGTAGATATTCCGTTGTGGGGAAGACCGACACCTCCAGTTTCATTGTTGTGTGATTCACAAGCTGCGATATGTGTGGCTAAGAACCAAGCTTACAATGGTAAGAAAAGACACATTCACATAAGACATGAATAAATTAGACACTTAATAAAGAATGGAGTGCTCTCTTTAGAGTATGTGAAGTCGGAAAGGAACCTAGCAGATCTGCTTACCAAAGGGTTAAGTCAGAAGCTGGTCCTAGATTCGTCGAGGGGGATGGTCTCAAGCCCATTGGTTGAGGAATTCATGGTGGATACCCAACTTAGTTATCTAAGTTCCATGTGGTCAAACGAAACCATGGAAAGACTCATAGTGCATATTCCTACTTCTTATCCCTATGACGAATAATGTTCATGCCCATGATGAGCTTAAGTGCTCTTAATAAATTTATAGCCTAGGCTTTGGGTGGTCTTAGTGAGAAAGACTTGATGAATTTACCGATTTTGGTTAAATATCTATTCTTAATAAGTTCATAACCCAATTCGAGTGGGTATTCCTAAGTGAGAAGGAAATAATGAACTTACCAACAGAATGGTTGAGTTTCTTAAACTCTTAAAAGAATCAAATCCAAGTATTTTGATGGTTCTAGTGAGAAGGACTTATTGAATTTACCGATAAATGAGGTTGAATATTTATTCTTAATGACTTATTAGCCTAGAGTTTGGGTGGTTCATTTATAATGAACTTGAAGAAAGTCACCATACTCTTTGTGAGGTTGAACTTTTATAAAAGCTCTTAATTATTTCATATCCCTGTTAAGGGTGGTTTATATCGAGAAAAACTTGATGAAATAACCTATGTAAGTGAGAAGGGTTAGCCGCCTTCTATGAAAAATGTTGGGCCATTTTTCTAGCACACTTACTAGAATCCTGAGGTAAGATGGCCAAATATATACTTTTGTATATATATATATATATCTTACACATCGAGGACTCAGGTGGATGAAGGGGTTAGTTATGTGTTATGAGTTTACCCCCATCTTAGAGAGTTTCAGACTAGTTTCACTTATCTAAGAGAAGGATTGCTCATTATCACTATGTATTAGTTCCAGATACGTTCACTAGTGCTTAAGCAACTAATCTCGCTATTGCTCTTCTGGAAAGTTTGTTTTCGAGTTTCAAAAGAATTCTTTCGCATTAGTGGGGGAATGTTAGTAATGCTCAATCCCACGTAGTATTGGAAATACTATTGGGAATGGGTATTTATGGTTTGGATTTCCCACTTCCTTGTTGAGTGAAAGAGAACAAGGAGGACTCTCGCGCCCACCGCCGCCGCCGCCGCCGTCTGTCTCGGCACGGATCGGCTCGTGGTCGTGGTCGTGGTCATGATCGTGGTCGTGGTAATACGTGTCTTCGACACGTCCGCGCGGATACTATCTTTTTAGAGAAAATTCTTGAGGAATTTCTCTTTGAAAGAAACAAATGGAAAAATGTGAAAGATTTCAACTGATATTTATAGGCTGTTGAGGACTGTTTAAATTTAAATGATAACAGCTGGTTTATGAGAGTTATCAGAAATTAAACAGCTTTTCCTAAATTAAATCAAAAATGTTAAGATGTATCTGGACTGATTTCCAACTTTATACAAAGGGGACAAGCTGTTAATATCAGGAGTTATAGGAGTTATTTGATTTAATTCCAGGGGTTACATGATATAATTTCGGGAGTTATAACAGCTGAATAATGATGCAATGAACCTGGTCTATTTCTGAGTCAGGTTCATCTAGACGTTTCAGCTTTTACAAAGAAGAGATTTAATCCGGAAATTTTATAGACGATTTTAACCCTATTTCTAGCCTATAAATAGAGAGCTATATTCATCTTCTCAACTCACTCTCAACATTTCAAAATTCACTCTCCAAGTGTTTTCTAAAGTTCTCTCTGTGTGCTTTCCGATCAGAAGTGCAATACAATAAGCAGTCCACTCCAGTTTTGGGTGTACAAAATTAGGAGCGACCGTGTTAACCTCGGGAGACGGTCTGCCTGCTACAGCGATTACACACATCAGGGCGATTTGGTTTCTATGGCAGTGGTTATACCACGACACGGTTTACCAATATGTTCTTTTTCAATTACTGTTTATCTTTCCTGTCAGTGCTAACGGTGTGGTTTTGCAGTCTATTTTACCAACAATTTAGAAACGAATTCAAATATATTGCAATCATGTCAACACCTTTGAGCAAACTGATACCCGATCTTTCCAAGCTCGATGCACTTGATGGAAAGAATTATAGAAGGTGGTCCCAAAGAATCGTGATATTCTTCGAGCAACTTGATCTTGACTACGTGTTGCTCAAGCCACCACCTACCATGCCGCCAACCCCAGCTACCGATAATGATGCTAATGCGGTCCACAGTGATGATGCCCTAGGAACTGTCGTTGTTGCACTCGCTACCTATGAGAAGTACGAGGAAGACAACAAAACGATGCGAGGACATCTGCTCAATCACATGTCAAATAAATTATTTGATATGTTCCTTAGAGAAAGGAGTGCCAAGGTAATATGGGATACTCTCGATAAAAAGTATGGTGCGGACGATGCTGGCATCAAGAAGTACGTTGTCGGCGAATGGCTCAAATTCCAAATGACTGATGACAAGCTGATAATGGATCAAGTCTATGACTGACAACTATCGTTTTCGATGTCAAAATAATTCCTTATTCTCAATCAATAAATAAAGGAAAAACGTAGTATAGAGAAATAACGGTCGAATCGTCAGGGACTTCGAAAATCATAATTTAATGTTTGAATGGTTCTAACCAGGCAAAATAGTAAAAAGGGGGTTTGTAATATGAGATTAAAATGGTAAAAATAAATAAAAACAATTTAAATAAAAATAAGAGTATGAAGATTGTGAATAAATACGGTAAAAGTAGCCTCAAGCTTCACTTTGATTCAATTTCCTTTAGATCATCGAATAAGATTTTCTCTTCGGGATTCACGTCGGTTACTTTGTCTACAAGGGCTATCCTTGTGACTCTATCTTGTATACCGAATACCCAAGGCAATATTTGATTCAGGCTTCGGTAATTGATTCTAACAACAACTATTGTCGTAGATCAAATACCGTTTAAGTTCGTAGCTACCAACTCAGATTGTTGTTTCTATAACCGTCAATTATGATCTCAATTCCCTCTTTGCGAAGCCATCTCGCCAAGTATGTTCCAGGAAGTTGAATTGCTTTCTATAAGCCGAATCTTCCTCCCACACGTTTAATCACAACAACCTCTTGACCAAAGTCAATCTTTGATTTTGAAAACTGTTTTGATTTTGAAAAATAAGCGCAGAGATTGAGAGAGATATTCCGAAGATATTAAGGGACCGTTTTAATTCTCCCGTTGGAATTGAATCATCGCGACAGCTCTCGGCTTATGAAAAGTTTAGCTAAGCATGAAAAAAGTCATACTTAGCATAAAAATAAAACTTGAAAATAAAGAAAAATAAAAAGAACTTGAAAAGGAAAAGAAAAAACTTTTATAAAAACTAGAGAGAAAAGAAGAATGTATTCCAAATGATGTATTTAGGCTTACCCCAAGCGGGTATTTATAGCCTCTCAAAGCCTAAAGGATAAACAAATAAAATAATAAAATAATACAAAAGATAATTGTTTTAATTTAAATTCAAACTTAAACTAGTCTCCTAATGCAACTCTGCTCGTCAATCTTCCAGAAGGCGTGCAGACGAAGTCTTCTAGAAACCGTCGCTGACTGGACCTTCTAGAAACTGCCACGTCAGACTGCGTCGTGCCCATGTCGCCAGCCGTGACCAAATAATAAAAAAATGCAGAATTCGCTCGTTTTGTCACAAATTCTGGAAAGGAAGGACCTGTACAAAAACAAGTATAACACGACCAATTCAGCAGCAATAATTCGACAAAATCGAAGAAATAACGAGCAAAGATTAACGATTTTAAACACTCATCAAATTCCCCCTCACTTATCTCATGCTTGTCCTCAAGTATGATTAACCAAATCAGTCAAAAACTTCATTAAACGTTCTTTGTCAAGTTTCATATTCAAGGGAGCAAGGTAGAGACCACAATAACTATTCAAGTCAAGAAATCAATCAATTGAACATCACCAATTGGAACAAGTCAAGTGCAATTGTAATATACATTCATTCATTAATCTCAATGCTCATAACTCAACACCTTACCGGGATTCACTCAAATCACTCAATGTGTTTGGGGTAAAGAAATGCTCAATGTCAGAATTGACACGGTATTACCATAAGCCTGCAAGTAAATCAAATCTCCACTACTAATAAGAACGAATGCATAAATCAAAGGGTCTTTTATTGGTTGTAACGGGGCTTAGGTAAAGGTGGGGAAAAGTCTAAATATATGGCTAAAAATTCAAGGCAATGAACTAACAAATAATAATCTCAACTCCATCAAAACATTAAGCACAACAAGATAAAAAGACGATATATCAAACAACAAATTTCTTTTCGAAATGAATTTTTTTCTTTTTCACACTTTCTTGTTTTGTTTTCTTTTTCTTTTTCATGTCTTTTTTTCTTTTTCTTTCGAACAATCCTTTTTTTTCTCTTTTTTTTCGTTCGAACTGTTATTTTTTTCACATTCAACCTTTTTTTTCGATGGAGCATACAATGGTAAAATTATTCACTTGCCCTGAAAAAGATAGAAAAGAGGGATAAAAAAGGCTCGGGGTTTATAAATATGGTGAAAAAAAAGAAAACGGAAAAAAGGCTCAAAAGTGGTTAACTAAGGGGAAAAAGGCATGGGTAGGCTATTTAGTGGGGAAACTGAATGGTTAATCCTAAAGTGCCCAAATCATCTTTAAGCATCATGCTCATTTGTAATCTCGACAGTATTTAACATGCATGTTCTAGAATATCAATTCCAAATTCGACACACTCAATCAAACAAAATGAGAGCAAAAATGATATGCTCGTAAAGGCTCAAATCTCACCAAATTGTTTCATGCATTGAGCTAATCACATTTCAACCAAAAAAAATCATGGAATATCACAAAAACACTTACTTATCACAATTCATGTTATTCGCTATCAATAATATCCTAACATAAACAATCATGTGTTCCCAAACAATCATAGCATTCCGAAAATTTTCAACAAGACAAAAACAATCAATGAAATTTCTGACCAATTCAACCAACACATACTAGATTCAAAGCATAAAGAAAAGCGAAAAAAAATTCAATCCTACACTCTACTCCCCCTCACTTAAAGCGTTTTGCCTCAAAACGAAAAATTAAAGTGCAAAAGAAGGAATAGAGTACTCCCCGGATTTTGTTACCGGTCACGACCATGGTGGGAGGCGCTAGGACAATGAAGTGTGTTGCCCGGTTTGATACCGTGAACTTGAAACATTATCAGGTGGTGTTTTTGGTGGAAAACCAGTATCTAAATCCCATGTAAAACCATAAACCTAATGAGTAATAATTGAATAGAAATAGGATCAAAATTTACCTTCGAAGTATTTGCTAAATCACCGAACAGGAGAGAGACGGTGAGTGCGAACGCCGAACGATGTGCTCAGAGTGTTTGGTGCTAGCTTCGGCATCATCGTGTTGTTGGTTCCTCATGCGCACCAACATGGATAGAGGGGATGAAACACGTTAGCAAGGCGTAGATGCCGCCGGTGGTGAGTAGAAGGAAGGTGATGGTTTTGCGCTTTGGGAAGGGAGCGATCGGGGATGAGGGAGATGAAGAGGATAAGGTTGGTTGAATTGGGGTTATTTTGTCACTACCGTACGTGGGGGGTGTTTAAATTTGAGTCAAATTGGTATTTTGTTTGTTAGGATAATGGATGTTGAAAATTGAAAAAGTGGATGGATGAGGATAGGGGTGGGGTCCATGACAAAGTAAAAAGGGGAGAGAAGAGAAGGTGGGCTGCAGAAAAGCAACAAAATGTGGAAAAATTATTTTTGGGTTTTGCTATCGTGCGCCAAGCCTTCCTTGGGTTTTGCTAACATGCGTCGTTAATGAAACGGTGTGCACAGTTGGGCTTATCCTCTTTTCCTACTTTGTTCGACTATTTACTGCTCAACAGACTCCGAAATTAGTATTGTTCAAATCATAATCTCGCAAATCCTCATCGTTTAAGTTTGAATAAAAATATTCGGTTCCTGCAAAATAAAAAAAATTAAATTAAACATGATCGAATGAATAAAAATAAAATGAAACAAAAAGTAAAGATACAAATAAAAAATAAACGGAATTGAAAACAATGGGTTGCCTCCCATGAAGCGTTTTTGTTTAACGTCGTTAGCTCGACGACCTGATTCAGGCTACAGGTTCCGTGACAGACACTTCCACTTCATTCGCTTTTTCCAACTAAGAAATTCTTTATGAGAAATTTGAAAATTCTCACAAAGATTTCTTCGGATATTTCCTAATTTTAAAATCTTGTCCAGAAGAATAGCCGTCAAAACATCTTTTTTACCAAAAAATGATTACTTCAAACGGCTCCTTGATGATTTCGACTTAATTTTTGGTGCCTGCAAAAAGGAAGGTAAATCTTTAGTTTTTAAAGGAGTTTAGATCAAATTTGAATCAACAACTGAAATATTTTTCAACTCCCTTATGTCGTCTTTTTTATCATCCGATTCCTTGCATAAATCATCAACAAAGTTAGATTCATCATCAACAAGTTCAAAAATGCCAACAAAATTAATACTATGAACGTTATCTGGATATCTCATTGCTTTATAAACATCAAATTTTAAGATCTCACCGTCGAACTCCATAGTAAGAATATCGTTTCGAACATCAATTTTTGCATTTTCCGTGCTCAGAAAAGGATGACCGAGGAGGATTTCAGAACCAATGTTGCTACGATCATTTTCCATATCAATCACATAAAAATCAGCAGGGAAAATTAAGTTTTCTACCTCCACTAGAACATTTTCTATGAGTCCTTCAGGATAAATTATTGATTTGTCGGCTAGCTGAAGTGTAACTCTCGTCTCCTTCAAAGGCTTGGTGGAAATTAAGTTATAGACGGAAAGAGGCATTACATTGATAGAGGCACCTAGATCGTACATAGCTCGCTTGATTTTAACCTCACCAATTTTACAAGGTATTGAAAACATACCTTGGTCTTTATACTTTGGTGCAAGCGGTCGTTGGAAAACTGCTGAGACGTTCGCGCCTAAATCCACTTTCTCGACCCCAGTAAGCTTCCTTTTAGTCGTAAAGAGATCCTTCAGAAACTGGTAATACCTTGGAACTTTCCGGATAACTTCGAGGAGAGGTATGTTAACTTCCACCTTCCGAAGTACGTCTAATATTTCCCTTTCCTCAGCTTTTTTATCCTTTTTAACTAACCTTGATGGAAAAGGCGGTGGCACGTCGTAGGGAGATGGCTTCGAATCGTCCATTTGTTCTTCATCGTTCTCTTTCTGGGATCCTGCGTCAACTGCTTCTTCTTCCCTTTGGGAGTTCGAATCTTTTTATTTCTTCCGGGATCTTACGCTCACTTCCTTTGGGTCTGGTTGTTCAATAATTATACCGCTTTGAAGGGTATTGGCGCTAATATTCTCTATTTGATTCGGTTCAGTTTGTGATGGTAGCCTCCTTTGTGACTCTAATCTCCCCACAGTTTGAGCCAGTTGGCTCAATTGCTTGTCCATCTCTTGGAAGTGGGCTTCAATTCGAGTCTAGAATTTCTCCTGGGATAGTGCTAACCTCTCAAAAATCGATTCTAATGATGACTTCTGCGGTTGTTGCGGTGGTGGAGGTCTCGTTTGATAGCATTGATTCGATCTCGGGTTCTGGGCATAACTGAAGTTTGGATGATCCCTCCATCCTAGGTTGTATGTATTTTCGTAAGGATTATAAACTCTTTGGGGAGGTCCCGGGAAATTCCCGACTGCGTTGACTTGAGTTGCTGCGTCGTCTTGAATCAGTGGACAACCGTCTGTTGGATGATCAGGTAATGCACATATTCCACATAATCGATTTTGTCATGTCTTTCCTATAACAAGAGAGTTTACAACTTCAGTTAACTTGTCAATTTTATTTTCTAAGGAAGATGAACTTATCTCATGAACCCTTCGAGAAGGTTCATTGTTTGTGCAAAATTGTTGGGAATTTGCGGCCATCATGGATATTAAGTCCCTAGCTTCTGTAGGAGTCATATTCACCAAGGCTCCACCGCTGGCTGCATCGATCATCTTCATTTCTAGGGGAGATAGTCCTTCGTAAAAGTATTGAATTAGTGTTTGTTCGGTTAACCCATGTTGCGGGCAACTAGAACATAACTTCTTAAACCGCTCCCAGTAGTCATAAAGTGACTCTCCATTAAGCTGTTTAAATCCGAGTATTCTTCTTCGTAGTTCACTTACTTTTGCCGTAGGGAAAAACCTGTCAAGAAAAAGATGAGTCATTTGAGCCCATGTAGTAATAGAATTAGGAGGAATATAAAATAATCATTCCTTAGCCGAATCGGCTAAAGAAAAAGGAAAAGCTCTAAGTTTGATTTGGTCATCGGTTACTCCCTGTGGTGTCATGCTGGAGCAGACCATGTGAAATTCCTTGAGATGTTTGTGTGGGTCCTAATTTGGCAATCCACGGAATGTAGGGAGGAGATGAATAAGGCCAGTTTTCAACTGGTATGGAGTTTTGCCTTGGGGAAAATCAATGCACATAGGTCCTTGTTCAGTGGGTGCCACGACTAACTCCCGAATAGTAGGTTCGACCATCGGAATTGTATTTGCTGAATTTGATTCTTCTTCTGGATTCGTTTGTTATCTCCTTCTTTCCCGAAGTGTCTGTGCGTGGAGTCTCCTAGCTTTAGCTTCAATCTTCGGGTTGTACTCCACTAATGTACCCGGATTAGTCCTGGTCATAAATCAGAAACAAACAAAAATTAGTAACTTTGGCGAAGTCCCCGGCAACGGCGCCAATTTGACAACTTTCATTTTCGATGTCAAAATAATTCCTTATTCTCAATGAATAAATAAAGGAAATATGTAGTATAGAGAAATAAGGGTCGAATCCTCAAGGACATAGAAAATCATAATTTAATGTTTGAATGGTTCTAACTAGGTGAAAATAGTAAAAAATGGGGTTTGTAATATAAGATTAAAATGGTAAAAATAAATAAAAACAATTTAAATAAAAATAAGAGTATGAAGATTGTGAATAAATACGATAAAAGTAGCCTCAAGCTTCCCTTTGATTCAATTTCCTTTAGATCAACGAATAAGATTTTCTCTTCGGGATTCACGTCGGTTACTTTGTCTACAAGGGCTATCCTTGTGACTCTATCTTGTATACCGAATACCCAAGGCAATCTTTGATTTCGGCTTCGGTAATTGATTCTAACAACATCTATTTTTGTAGATCAAATACGTTTAATTCGTGGCGACCAACTCGGATTGTTGTTTCTATAACCGTCAATTCCGATCTCAATTCCCTCTTGGCGAAGCTATCTCGCCAAGTGTGTTCCAAGAATTTGAATTGCTTTCTATAAGCCGAATCTTTCTCCCACACGTTTAATCGCAACAACCTCTTGACCAAAGTCAATCTTTGATTTTGAAAACTGTTTTGATTTTGAAAAATAAGCGCATAGATTGAGAGAGATATTCCGAAGATATTAAGGGACCGTTTCAATTCTCCCATTGGAATTGAATCATCACGACAGCTCTCGGCTTATGAAAAGTTTAGCTAAGCATGAAAAAAGTCATACATAGCATAAAAATAAAACTTGAAAATAAAGAAAAATAAAAAGAACTTGAAAAGGAAAAGAGAAAACTTTTATAAAAAGTAAAGAGAAAAGAAGAATGTATTCCGAATGATGTGTTTAGGCTTACCCCAAGCGGGTATTTATAGCCTCTCAAAGCCTAAAGGATAAACAAAAAAAATAATAAAATAATACAAAAGATAATTGTTTTAATTTAAATTCAAACTTAAACTAGTCTCCTAATGCAACTCTGCTCGTCAATCTTCCAGAAGGCATACGGACGAAGTCTTCTAGAAACCGTCACTGACTGGACCTTCTAGAAATTGCCACGTCAGACTGTGTCATGCCCAGAGTCGTGCCCATGTCGCCAGCCGTGACCAAATAATAAAAAAAATGCAGAATTCGCTCGTTTTGTCACAAATCTGGAAAACAAGGACCTGTACAAAAACAAGTATAACACGACCAATTCAGCAGCAATAATTCAACAAAATCGAAGAAATAACGAGCAAAGATTTACGATTTTAAACACTCATCAATGACTATGAGAACCTAGTTGCTAACATCATCACCGAAGGGATGCAAATGTGCGAGGTGTTGCAAGCCAATGTTCTCATTGAGAAGCTACCCAAGTCCTGGTCTGACTACCGCAACTCTCTTAAGCATAAGAAGAGAGAAATTTCGCTTGAAGAGCTCGTGGGCCATATGAAGATTGAAGAATCCAACCGTTTAAAAGATAAGCTTACTAATTCTATGAGTAATTTATCTTTTAGAGCTAGCTTGGTTGAGTCTAAAATTAAGAAGATCATGAAACGTGAGAATCAAGACAAGAAGACGAAACATCAGAAGGCTACCAACTTCAAGAAGTCAGGAAATGCCAAACCTGAAGGAAAGACGCTCAAGTAGTATGTCTAAGGTTTACCCGGCCACAAAGCTTACCAATGCCAACATCGCTCAGACCGCCAGAATGAAAACAAGCCACAGATGCACGTTGTGGAAGAAGATGATGGGATCATTACTGTGGTGGTCTCAGAAGTCAATATGGTGGAAAACAATTCGGAATGGGTTGTTGACACTGGCGCTTCAAAGCATTTTTGTGCAAGGAATGAGTTTTTCACTGAATTCGAGGATGGGAACGTAGGTGAACGTGTGTATATGGGGAACTCTAGCAGTTCTGAAGTGCTAGGCAAAGGAAAGGTTTTACTCAAGCTGACCACTGGTAAAACTCTGGCTTTAAATAATGTTTTGTATGTACATGCCTTGCGTAGAAAATTGATAAGTGGCGGGCTTCTGAATAAGGTAGGCATTAAGTTAGTTTTTGAGGCAGATAAACTTGTACTTTCCCGAAATAGTGATTATGTTGGGAAATGGTTTTTAAGCAATGGTTTATTTGTCATAGAAACTCAATTTAATGAAAATAAAGCTACCACTTATGCTTATATTGTTGAATCCATCGATATGTGGCATGCTAGATTATAACACGTGAATATTCATTCTTTAAAGAAATTAATAAATATGAATATTTTGCCTAAACTAGACACAACTTGCTTTAACAAATGTGAGATTTGTGTAGAAGCTAAGCATACTAGACCTCACTTTAAAAATGATTTTAATAGAAAGACTAAATTGTTAGAGCTTATTCATACTGATCTAGTAGATTTTAGAAACACTAAAAGTAAAGGAGGAAAACACTACTACATAACTTTTGTAGATGATTATCAAGATATACAAAAGTTTATCTCCTAAGGACTAAAGATGAAGCTGAAAACTTCTTTCTTATTTATAAGGCAGAAGTTGAAAATCAGTTAGATAGGAGAATCAAACGGGTTAGATCTGATAGAGGTGGTGAATATGGATCTAATTTCTTAAAATATATTTGTGAAAAGAATATCATAATTCATGAAACTTCAGCCCCATATTTTCCTCAACAGAATGGTATAGCCGAAAGAAAAAATAAAACTTTAAAAGATATGATGAATTCTTTACTAATAAGTTCAGGGTTATCTGATAACATGTGGGGGAAACCATTCTATCGTCAACTCATATCTTGAACCGAGTTCCTCATAAGAAATTAGATTCTACCTCATATGAATTGTGGAAAGGATAAGCTCCTAATTTACAATACCTGAAAGTGTGGGGGTGTCTGACTAAAGTGGGTTTGCCAGACTATAAGAAGTCCACAATCGGACCTAAAACTATTGATGCACTGTTTATAGGGTATGCTACGAATAGTGTTGTATACAGATTTATGCTTTTACAAGATTATTCTATTTGTGAGTCAAGGGATGCTGTTTTCTTTGAAAATACTTTCCCTTTAAAGGAACTGATAATAAATATTGAAACACAAATAGAATATATTCCATCAACTTCTTCTAGTAATCCTGCTAGGTCTTCTGAACAAATTGTTTTTGAGCCTAGAAGAAGTAAAAGGCAAATAGTTGAAACCTCTTTTGGACCAGGCTTTATTACTTCCTTTATTTTTGAAATAAATGATTTAGACTCCATTTCAGATCCTATAGCTCAAATTTTTATGTTAGATAAGGATCCTAAAACTTTTGAAGAAGCTATAAGATCTATCGATGCTAGTTTTTGGAAAAGCGCTGTTAATGATGAACTAGAATCGATAATGTCTAATCATACTTGGGAATTAGTTGACATGCCTAAGGGATTCAAACCAATCTCCAACAAATGGGTCTTCCGGAAGAAACTAAGGCCAGATGGTTTGATTCAGCGGTACAAGGCAAGGTTAGCCGTCAAAGGGTTCACTCAAAGGTTTGGTTTAGACTACTTTGATACATACTCTCCTATTACAAAAATATAAACGATTCGTGCATTATTTCCACTAGCCTCTATTCATAAGTTGCAGGTACATCAAATGGATGTTAAGACTACTTTCTTGAATGGAGATCTAGATGAGGAGATTTACATGGAGCAACCACTAGGTTTTGAAGCACCTGGTATGGAAGGCAAAGTCTGTAGACTCAAAAAGTCACTCTATGGACTTAAGGAGGCTCCTAAACAGTGGTATGAGAAATTTCATAAAGCTATTCTTAGTTTTGGTTTTGTTATGAATGGTTCGAATGCTTATGTGTATTCGAAGATGTTTGACACTGAATGTGTTATGATAAGTCTTTATGTTGATTACATGTTGATTTTCAGTTCTAACATAGAGTCCATTAACAAAGTTAAAAATTTCTTATCCACAAAGTTTGAGATGACAGATTTGGGAGAAGTATATGTAATCTTAGGAGTCAAAGTTACCAAAACTTAGAAGGGATTTTCTTTATGTCAAACATATTATATAGAAAAAGTGCTAAAGAAATTTGACAGTTTTGATGTCGTCCCTGTTCGAAGTCCTTATGACTCTAGCATACATCTAGTTAAGAATAAAGGAAGTAGCATTTTCCAAATTGAATATGCTAAATTAATTTGGAGCTTAATGTTCTTAATGAACTATACTTGGCCTGATATTGTTTATGTTGTGAGCAGACTGAGTAGATATACTCATAATCCGAGTGGTGAGCACTGGATTGCTCTTAAACGCTTACTGAAGTATCTTAAGGGTACTTTGGATTAGAAACTTGAGTTTGTTGGCTTTCCTGCAGTACTAAAAGGATATTGTGATGCTAACTGGGTTTCTGATAATGATGAGGTAATAAGCAGACTTAGTTTTTACTTTGGGTGGAGCAGAAATCTCATGGAAATCATCAAAGCAGACTTATATTGCTCATTCTACCATGGAGTTAGAGTTTATAGCTCTTGACCTAGATGGGCAATAAGCCGAGTGACTCAGAAGCTTGTTAGTAGATATTCCGTTGTGGGGAAGACCGACTCCTCCAGTTTCATTATTGTGTGATTCACAAGCTACGATATGTGTGGCTAAGAACCAAGCTTATAATGGTAAGAAAAGACACATTCGCATAAGACATGAATCATTTAGACACTTAATAAAAAATGGAGTGCTCTCTTTAGAGTATGTAAAGTCGGAAAGGAACCTAGCAGATCTGTTTACCAAAGGGTTAAGTCGGAAGCTGGTCCTAGATTCGTCGAGGGGGATGGGTCTCAAGCACATTGGTTGAGGAATTCATGGTGGATACCCAACTTAGTTATCTAAGTTCAATGCGGTCAAACGAAACCATGGAAAGACTCATAGTGCACATTCCTACTTCCTATCCCTATGACGAATAATGTGCATTCCCAGGATGAGCTTAAGTGCTCTTAATAAATTCATAGCCCAGGCTTTAGGTGGTATTAGTGAGAAAGACTTGATGAATTTACCGATTTTGGCTGAATATCTATTCTTAATAAGTTCATAACCCAATTTGAGTGGGTATTCCTAAGTGAGAAGGAAATAATGAACTTACCAACAGAAAGGTTGATTTTGTTAAACTCTTAATAAATTCAAATCCAAGTATTTGGATGGTTCTAGTGAGAATAACTTATTGAATTTACCGATAAATGAGGTTGAATATTTATTCTTAATGACTTCTTAGCCCAGAGTTTGGGTGGTTCATTTATAATGAACTTGAAGAGAGTCACCATACTCTTTGTGAGGATGAGCTTTTATAAAAGCTTTTAATTATTTTATATCCCTGTTAAGGGTGGTTTATATCGAGCTAAACTTGATGAAATAACCTATGTAAGTGAGAAGGGTTAGCCGCCTTCTATGAAAAATGTTGGGCCATTTTTCTAGCACACTTACTAGAATCCTGAGGTAAGATGGCCAAATATATACTTTTGTATATATATATATATATATCTTACACATCGAGGACTCAGGTGGATGAAGGGGTTAGTTGTATGTTATGAGTTTACCCTCATCTTAGAAAGTTCCATACTAGTTTCACTTATCTAAGAGAAGGATTGCTCATTATCACTATGTACTAGTTCCAGATACGTTAACTAGTGATTAAGCAACTAATCTCGCTATTGCTCTTCTGGAAAGTTTGTTTTCGAGTTTCAGAAGAATTCTTTCGCATTAGTGGGGGAATGTTGGTAATGCTCAATTCCACATAGTATTGGAAATAGTATTGGGAATGGGTATTTATGGTTTGGATTTCCCACTTCCTTGTTGAGTGAAAGAGAACAATGAGGACTCTCGCGCACCACCGCCGCGGCCGTCCGTCTCAGCTCGGCTCGGCACGGCACGGCTCGGCTCGTGGTCGTGGTAATACGTGTCTTCGACACGTCTGAGCAGATACTATCTTTTTAGAGAAAATTCTTGAGGAATTTCTCTTTGAAAGAAACAAATGGAAAAATGTGAATGATTTCAACTGATATTTATAGGCTGCTGAGGACTGTTTAAATTTAAATGATAACAGCTGGTTTATGAGAGTTATCAGAAATTAAACAGCTTTTCCTAAATTAAATCAAAAACATTAAGATGTATCTGGACTGATTTCCATCTTTATACAAAGGGGACAAGTTGTTAATATCGGGAGTTACAGGAGTTATTTAATTTAATTCCAGGGGTTACATGATATAATTTCGGGAGTTATAACAGCTGAATAATGATGCAATGAACCTGGACTATTTCTGAGTCAGGTTCATCTAGACGTTTCAGCTGTTACAAAGAAGAGATTTAATCCTGAAATTTTATAGACGATTTTAACCCTATTTCTAGCCTATAAATAGAGAGCTATATTCAGCTTCTCAACTCACTCTCAACATTTCAGAATTCACTCTCCAAGTGTTTTCTAAAGTTCTGTCTGTGTGCTTTCCGATCAGAAGTGCAATACCATCAGCAGTCCACTCCAGTTTTAGGTTCACGAAATTCATAACGACCGTGTTAACCTCGGGGGACGGTCCGCCTACTGCAGCAATTATACACATCGGGTCGAATTCGTTTCTAAGTCAGTGGTTATACCACGACACAGTTAACCAATCTGTTCTTTTTCAATTACTGTTTATCTTTCCTGTCAGTGCTAACGGTCTGGTTTTACAGTCTATTTTACCAACAATTTAGAAATGAATTCAAATATACTGCAATCATGTCAACACCTTTGAGCAAACTGATACCCAATCTTTCCAAGCTCGATGCACTTGATGGAAAAAATTATAGAAGGTGGTCCCAAAGAATCCTGATATTCTTCGAGCAACTTGATCTTAACTACGTGTTACTCAAGCCACCACCTATAATGCCGCCAACCTCAGCTACCGGTAATGATGCTGATGCGGTCCTCAATGATGATGCCCTAGCAACTGCCGCTGCTGCACTCGTTTCCTACGAGAAGTACGAGAAAGACAACAAAACGGTGCGAGGACATCTGCTCAATCACATGTCAAATAAATTATTTGATATGTTCCTTAGAGAAATGAGTACCAAGGAAATATGGGATACTCACGATAAAAAGTATGGTGCGGACAATGCTAGAATCAAGAAGTACGTTGTCGGCGACTGGCTCAAATTCCATATGACTGATGACAAGCCGATAATGGATCAAGTCCTTGACTATGAGAACCTAGTTGCTGACATCATCACCGAAGGAATGCAAATGTGTGAGGTGCTGCAAGCCAATGTTCTCATTGTGAAGTTGCCCAAGTCCTGGTCTGACTATCGCAACTCTCTTAAGCATAAGAAGAGAGAAATTTCGCTTGAAGAGCTCGTGGGCCATATGAAGATTGAAGAAGCCAACCATTTAAAAGATAAGCTTACTAATTCTATGAGTAATTTATCTTTTAGAGCTAACTTGGTTGAGTCTAAATTTAAGAAGATCATGAAACGTGGGAATCAAGAGAAGAAGATAAAACCTCAAAAGGATACCAACATCAAGAAGTCAGGAAAGGCTAAACCTGAAGGAAAGATGCTCAAGTGCTATGTCTGCGGTTTACCCGGCCACAAAGCTTACCAATGCCAACACCGCTCAGACCGCCATAATGAAAACAAGCCACAGATGCACGTTGTAGAAGAAGATGATGAGATCATTGTTGCGGTGGTCTCAGAAGTCAATCTGGTGGAAAATAGTTTGGAATGGGTTGTTGACACTGGCGCTTCAAAGCCTTTCTGCACAAGGAAGAAGTTTTTCACTGAATTCGAGGATAGGAACGTAGGTGAACGTGTGTACATGGGGAACTCTAGCAGTTCTGAAGTTCTAGGCAAAGGAAAGGTTTTACTCAAGCTGACCACTGGTAAAACTCTGGCTTTAAATAATGTTATGTATGTACCCTTGCGTAGAAATTTGATAAGTGGTAGGCTTCTGAATAAGGCAGGCATTAAGTTAGTTTTTGAGGCAGATAAACTTGTACTTTCCCGAAATGGTGATTATGTTGGGAAAGGGTTTTTAAGCAATGGTTTATCTGTCATAGAAACTCAATTTAATGAAAATAAAGCTACCACTTCTTCTTATATTGTTGAATCCATTGATATGTGGCATGCCAGATTAGGACACTGAATATTCATTCTTTAAAGAAATTAATAAATATGAATGTTCTGCCTAAACTAGACACAACTTGCTTTAACAAATGTGAGATTTGTATAGAAGCTAAGCATATTAGACCTCACTTTAAAACTGTTTCTAATAGAAAGACTGAATTGTTAGAACTTATTCATACTGATCTAGCAGATTTTAGAAACACTGAAAGTAAAGGAGGAAAACACTACTACATAACTTTTGTAGATGATTATTCAAGATATACAAAAGTTTATCTCCTAAGGACTAAAGATGAAGCTGAAAACTTATTTCTTATTTATAAGGAAGAAGTTGAAAATCAGTTAGATAGGAGAATCAAACGGGTTAGATCTAATAGAGGCGGTGAATATGGATCTAATTTCTTAAAAGATATTTGTGAAAAGAATGGCATAATTCATGAAACCTCAGCCCCCTATTTTCCTCAACAGAATAGTATAGCCGAAAGGAAAAATAGAACTTTAAAAGATATGATGAATTCTTTACTAATAAGTTCAGGGTTATCTTATAACATGTGGGGGGAAGCCATTCTATCGTCAACTCATATCTTGAACCGAGTTCCTCATAAGAAATTAGATTCTACCCCATATAAATTATAGAAAGGATACGCTCCTAATTTACAATACCTGAAAGTATGGGGGTGTCTGGCTAAAGTGGGTTTGCCAGACTTTAAGAAGTCCACCATCGGACCTAAAACTGTTGATGCAGTGTTTATAGGGTATGCTACGAATAGTGTTTCATACAGATTCATGCTTTTACAATATTATTCTATTTGTGAGTCAAGGGATGTTGTTTTCTTTGAAAATACTTTCCCTTTAAAGGAACCGAGAATAAATATTGAAACAAAAATAGAATATATTCCATCATCTTCTTCTAGTAATCCTGCTAGGTCTTCTGAACAAATTGTTTTTGAGCCTAGAAGAAGTAAAAGGCAAATAGTTGAAACCTCTTTTGGACCAGACTTTATTACTTCCTTTATTTTTGAAATAAATGATTTAGACTCCATTTCAGATCCTATAGCTCAAATTTTTATGTTAGATAAGGATCCTAAAACTTTTGAAGAAACTATAAGATCTATCGATGCTAGTTTTTGGAAAAGCGCTGTTAATGATGAACTAGAATCGATAATGTCTAATCATACTTGGGAATTAGTTGACTTGCCTAAGGGATTCAAACCAATCTCCAACAAATGGGTCTTCCGGAAGAAACTAAGGCCAGATGGTTCGATTCAACGGTACAAGGCAAGATTAGTCGTCAAAGGGTTCACTCAAAGGTTTGGTTTAGACTACTTTGATACATACTCTCCCGTTACAAAAATCTCAACGATTCGTGCATTATTTGCACTAGCCTCTATTCATATGTTGCAGGTACATCAAATGGATTTTAAGACTGCTTTCTTGAATAGAGATCTAGATGAGGAGATTTATATGGAGCAACCACTAGGTTTTGAAGCACCTGGTATGGAAGACAAAGTCTGTAGACTCAAAAAGGCACTCTATGGACTTAAACAGGCTCCTAAACAGTGGTATGAGAAATTTCATAAAACTATTCTTAGTTTTAGTTTTGTTATGAATGGTTCGGATGCTTGTGTGTATTCGAAGATGTTTGACACTGAATGTGTTATCATAAGTCTTTATGTTGATGACATGTTGATTTTCAGTTCTAACATTGAGTCCATTAACAAAGTTAAAAATTTCTTATCCACTAAGTTTGAGATGACAGATTTGGGAGAAGTAGATGTAATCTTAGGAGTCAAAGTTACCAAAACTGAGAAGGGATTTTCTTTTTGTCAAGCACATTATATAGAGAAAGTGCTAAAGAAATTTGATAGTTTTGATGTCGTCCCTATTCAAACTCCTTATGACTCTAGCATACATCTAGTTAAGAATAAAGGAAGTAGCGTTTCCCAAATTGAATATGCTAAATTAATTGGGAGCTTAATGTTCTTAATGAACTATACTCGGCCTGATATTGTTTATGTTGTGAGTAGACTGAGTAGATATACTCATAATCCGAGTGGTGAGCACTGGATTGCTCTTAAATGCTTACTGAAGTATCTTAAGGGTACTTTGGATTGGAAACTTGAGTTTGTTGGCTTTCCTGCGGTACTAGAAAGATATTGTGATACCAACTGGGTTTCTGATAATGATGAGGTAAGCTCTACGAGCTGGTATGTTTTTACTTTGGGTGGAGCAGCAATCTCGTGGAAATCATCAAAGCAGACTTGTATTGTTCGTTCTACCATGGAGTCAGAGTTTATAGCTCTTGACCTAGCTGGGCAAGAAGCCGAGTGGCTCAGAAGCTTGTTAGCAGATATTACATTGTGGGGAAGACCGACTCCTCCAGATTCATTGTTGTGTGATTCACAAGCTGCTATATGTGTGGCTAAGAACCAAGCTTACAATGGTAAGAAAATACACATTCTCATAAGACATGAATCAGTTAGACACTTAATAAAGAATGGAGTGCTCTCTTTAGAGTATGTGAAGTCGGAAAGTAACCTAGCATATCCACTTACCAAACGGTTAAGTCGGAAGCTGGTCCTAGATTCGTCGAGGGGGATGGGTCTCAAGCCCATTGGTTGAGGAATTCATGGTGGATACCCAACTTAGTTATCTAAGTTCCATGTGGTCAAACGAAACCATGGAAAGACTCATAGTGCACATTCCTACTTCCTATCCCTATGACAAATAATGTGCATGCCCAGGATGAGCTTAAGTGCTCTTAATAAATTCATGGCCCAGGCTTTGGGTGGTCTTAGTGAGAAAGACTTGATGAATTTACCAATTTTTGCTGAATATCTATTCTTAATAAGTTCATAACTCAATTTGAGTGGGTATTCCTAAGTGAGAAGGAAATAATGAACTTACCAACAGAAAGGTTGAGTTTGTTAATCTCTTAATAAATTCAAATCCAAGTATTTGGATGGTTCTAGTGAGAAGGACTTATTGAATTTACTGATAAATGAGGTTGAATATTTATTCTTAATGACTTCTTAGCCCAGAGTTTGGGTGGTTCATTTATAATGAACTTGAAGAAATTCACCATACTCTTTGTGAGGTTGAGCTTTTATAAAAGCTCTTAATTATTCCATATCCCTGTTAAGGGTGGTTTATATCGAGATAAACTTGATGAAATAACCTATGTAAGTGAGAAGGGTTAGCCGCCTTCTATGAAAAATGTTGGGCCATTTTTCTAGCACACTTACTATAATCCTGAGGTAAGATGGCCAAATATATACTTTTGTATATATATATATATATCTTACACATCAAGGACTCAGGTGGATGAAGGAGTTAGTTGTGTGTTATGAGTTTGCTCCCATCTTAGAAAGTTCCAGACTAGTTTCACTTATCTAAGAGAAGGATTGCTCATTATCACTATGTACTAGTTCCAGATACGTTCACTAGTGCTTAAGCAACTAATCTCGCTATTGCTCTTCTGGAAAGTTTGTTTTCGAGTTTCAGAAGAATTCTTTCGCATTAGTGGGGGAATGTTGGTAATGCTCAATCCCACATAGTATTGGAAATACTATTGGGAATGGGTATTTATGGTTTGGATTTCCCACTTCCTTGTTGAGTGCAAGAGAACAAGGAGGACTCTCGCGCACCGCCGCCGCCGCCGTCCGTCTCATCTCAGCACGACTCGGCTCGTGGTCGTGGTCATACGTGTCTTCGACACGTCCGCGCGGATACTATCTTTTTAGAGAATTTTCTTGAGGAATTTCTCTTTGAAAGAAACAAATGGAAAAATGTGAAAGATTTCAACTGATATTTATAGGCTGCTGAGGACTGTTTAAATTTAAATGATAACAGCTGGTTTATGAGAGTTATCA
The DNA here is from genome assembly GCF_006381635.1 of Hibiscus syriacus. Lineage (NCBI taxonomy): Eukaryota > Viridiplantae > Streptophyta > Magnoliopsida > Malvales > Malvaceae > Hibiscus > Hibiscus syriacus. Next base: position 3,677,439 of record NW_024063525.1, read on the forward strand.
TTAATTAAACAGCTTTTCCTAAATTAAATCAAAAACGTTAAGATGTATCTGGACTGATTTACATCTTTGTACAAAGGGGACAAGTTGTTAATATCAGGAGTTACATGAGTTATTTGATTTAATTCCAGGGGTTACATGATATAATTTCAGGAGTTATAACAACTGAATAATGATGCAATGAACCTGGACTATTTCTGAGTCAGGTTCATCTAGACGTTTCAGCTGTTACAAAGAAGAGATTTAATCCTGAAATTTTATAGACGATTTTAACCCTATTTCTAGCCTATAAATAGAGAGCTATATTCAGCTTCTCTACTCACTCTCAACATTTCAGAATTTACTCTCCAAGTGTTTTCTAAAGTTATGTCTGTGTGCTTTCCGATCAGAAGTGCAATACCATCAACAGTTCACTCCAGTTTCGGGTGTACGAAATTCGGAGCGACCGTGTTAACCTCGGGGGACGGTCCGCCTACTGCAGCGATTACACACATCGGGGCGAATTGGTTTCTAAGGCAGTGGTTATACCACGACACGATTTACCAATCTGTTCTTTTTCAATTACTGTTTATCTTTCTTGTCAGTCCTAACGGTATGGTTTTGCAATCTATTTTACCAATAGTTGGCAGCAATGAAATCAGGGTCGTAGATTCTGGGGAGTGGGACCATTGATTCCATGTAGGGTCTCAGCTGCTTTTGCAGATCAATGTTGAACACCTTGGCCCTAGCCATTGCATCAGCCAGGTTCATGTCACTTATGTCCCATCCTCCGAACACAATATCCTCTGGTTTCACCTGTATTTTTTTTAATCAAGTGATTATTTGTATTTTTAAATTGAATTCTCAGATTAAAAACAAGATCTCAGTTCATATTTTGTATAAAACATAGGGAGAAAGCTCTTAAAAGGAGCATAAATCTCCTCCCCACTGTAAGATCCAACACGGATGGTCGATGCTTGAGTCAATGAACCAAAGTAGTTAGCTTGCTGCACCTTGTCCTTGGTGGCCCAGGAGATACCCTTGAGAACATACATTAACACGTGTCTCAAAAATCAACAAACAGAGGGACAAAAAGGATCAATCAATCAATCAAAATATGGCTCACTCTTTGTTAGCTATAACACCACCGGTGAGGGTTGAACCATTGTTTCCTCCCCATCCCACAAGCATAACCCTACAACATTAAAAGTAAAACAAAAATTCTAAATCAAACCCAGAAAAAGGAAAACAAAAAATTTAGGGACATGGATATCGGTCTTGAATTCATATTTCACAGTCTTGGGTTTGACAACCCATTGATAGGTTCAGTTCCTGTTCTCATGAACAAGTTCGGTAGTTTCATAGTTGTAAACAGATTGAATTTCAGAGTCTGTGTACTTCACATTTGTACTCTCAACCTTAAAACTCTCAATGAACATTTTGGCCAATCTTTTTTTTCTTAAAACTCTTAAAACAGAACTGAGAACAGATGTGAATCCTAAGAGAAACAAAATGTTGTGCTTCAAAGCATGAGAGTAGGAGGTTAATTTATAGAGGAAAACTCTAGGTAGAAGGTACACGTGGCATTTAATCGATGGTTGATTGCTCACGCTAAAATGTTATTATTGATTCCTCTGGTTTCGATTCCAGAGAAGGTAGGCCATGCATCTGTTGTGTTTTTTAACTTTGCTCTGTCGTACGTGTGAGAGCTGAATTATTTTTTTAACACGTGTAATGTACTTTAAAATTTGGGTAAACTATATCAAGACCAATTAACTATAGCTCCTTTTCATTTTGAGCACTATTTTTTAATTCTTATCAATACGGTCATCCAACTATTTAAATATATTCAATCAGACCACTTTTCGTTAACAATTAACGGAAGTACTGATGTGGCAGTTAATAAAATTAGTTTAATCACACTTTTAGTCCTTATTATTTATACATTTGATCAAATTGGTCATAATTTTAAATTAATTGAATATATTTAATCCTCCAATCATGTGACGACACGTGTTAAAGATGAAATGTGTCATGACATGATTGTATATTTTTTAAATTATTTTTGATATTTAACCCTAAACCCTGATTCAAGTGGAAATCATTCAACGCCTCAACCACTAAAGCAAAGACATATTTGTTACTTGTTTTCAAAATGCATTATATAATATGTTTCGGATTATGGCAGCAAAATAAAAATAAAAAGGTATTGATTGGATTTGAACATAAAATTTTATCTTAAAATTGAGTTAAGGTACAACTAAGGTAAATCAAACATTTGAAAAACGCTTACATTATTATTTATATATCGTTAATATCTATTAAAAATACAAATTTAAATTTTTTATTTTTAAAATTAAATTATGGTCATTTACTTTTCTCATAATTATTTTTATATTTTTATATATGAATTTTATTTTAAAAAATAAAATTATAATAACATTTTATTTAACAAATCCAAAGTTACAAATTCAAAGTAAATCGTACATTTGAAAAATACTTATAGTATTATTTATAAATCATTCATGTTTGAATCCAATATTACCTTTTTATTTTCATTTTTTTGGCATAATCTTAAACATATTATATAACACATTTTGAAAATATGTAACAAATGTGGCCTTAGCTCTGGTGGTTGAGGCAATATTTGAATTCCACTTGGTCCATGGTTAAATTATCCCTAGTGTCTAACCATGTTTTGTTTTAATTTTCCTTTAAACCTGATTGGTGAAAATATCATTTAATTAAAATATTAAAAATAATTAAAAAATCAATCATGTCATGACATGTGCCATGAGATATTTTACCTTTGACACGTATCGCCACATGATTGGAAGATTAAATATATTAAATTAATTTAAAATTATGATCAAATTGATAAAATGTATAAACAATAAGGACTAAATGTGTGATTAGACTAAATTTATTAACTGACACATCAGCATTTATATTTACTGTTAATGGAAAGTGGTCTGATTGAATGTATTTAAATAGTTAGATAACCTGATTAAATATAATTCAAAAATAGTGGTCAAAATAAAAATAGACTATAGTTAAGTGGTATGTAGTATGTTTACCCTTAAAATATTCTTTTCTTTTGTGTGTGTGAGGGGGGGATCTATCGTAGGACCAATCGTAACGCGCTTTATTGGAAGTGGTGAAGCACTGGAGGTTTAATGGTAGGTGGTGGAAGACTTGGCTGATGGTAATGGATTAGTGTTGTTTACGCGCTTGACTTGCGCATAGTTTTCTTTTCTCAACTGACAAGTGGTATCGTACATGCTTGTCATGTCAGGGCACGGTGGAAAGTTAAAAAAAAAGTTACAGTTTAAAACGTTAACTGTCAAGCTAAGTAATTTATTCTAAACTGGGTGAAATTTTTTATAAGATCCCGTAATTGTCAGCTAGAATCAGGGGAGTAAGTTACAATTTATCAACTGTATTTGACTGGATTTTTATGCTTAAACTATATCATGAGAGATCTGGCCAAAAACAAAACTAAACAATTGAGAGATCAAATTTGATTTTTTTTTAAAAAAAAACTTTCTATAATTAGATAATTATTTGTATATTGATTGTGGTTTTCAAGTATTTTAATCTAATTTTAAATTGAGATAAATTCTCTCATGCTTATAAACTAACCTGTTCCTTTTACCATGGAATCGCTCTTTGGATTCTTCATTAGTGGATTTTTTTTAAAGTTACAAGTTGAATGAAGAAACTGCCCAATATCCTTCTTATTCATTTGTTAATAGTTTAAGTCTTTAAGGGTACGTTTGGTTCACGGAATGTAAGATTACCAGTGGGAATAAAAGATTACCAGTGGGAATAAAAGATTACCAGTGAGAATAAAAGATTATCAGGGAATATGATTACTGGGAATGTTGTATTTTGTGTTTGGTTGGTTTAGCAGGAATGTAAGAATACCGTGTTTGGTTAAAGAAATAAAAGATTATTGGAATGTATATTTGACCAAATTGTCCTTATTATATATTTGTTTTTTAACAAGTTGAAAAATATTTATATATTTTCTTTAAAAAAATTAAATTCATAAAATTTATATAATTATTTTTACAAAATTGAAATATAAAAAGGTTTAATAAAAATGTAAAATTTTATTTTAACCCCTTAATTTCATATAAAATTTTAATTATAGATTTTTTTTTTGTAAATCTAAAATAGTTTAAGGATAAATTTGTAATTTATCATTCGTAGAATTTTTATTATTCAATGACAGAATAAGAATATTTTTAAAAGAAAAAAAAATTAAGGGCATTTTAATCCAAAACGCCAGTAATCCAACAATACCTAAGGAAAGGGAGGTAATGATATTCCCGGTAATATACCCCAAAAAATTCACTATTATTAATGTAAGATTACCGGGAATGACATTCCTGGCCAACCAAACGGGGGAATGTGGATTCCATTCCCATGGGAATCTCACATTCCCCCAACCAAACACACCCGAAGGGCACTTTAAAGTTTTTAATATGCTTGGAAGTTGGAAAAAACACTGTTAATAAAGTATTGTTTGGTAATTTAAAAACAATTAAATGTGGAATTTTAAAATTACATTTTAGTGTTGATTTTATATTAGGAAAGTGTTGGTTAATTTAGTAAAAAAACAAATATTGAATATGATTATCTTGTTTGATAAAGTAAATCTTGACTTTTAAAAATGATACTATGTTATTCTTTTATTATGATTGGTGTCGACAGTCATTTTCGTCCGAGACTATCATATTATTATTATTATTATTATTACAAAATAAATTGGGAGCTCATTTACAAAATTGGAGGCCCAGATTCAGATCCAGACCCGACCCAAGACCCGATTCAGATACTTCTAGGGTTTTCTACTCATCTTCTCCAGGTGCTCTAACCAAATGCTGCCACGCCTCCACCAACTTGACGGAAGAGTCCAGAAGCCGCAGGAGAGCCGCACACCTCGCCCTATGGAGAGTCACCATTGTAGATCTGGTGACTCACCAAAATGAACGGTTGTTTGAAGCTTCACGAGGCCTATAAAAAGCCTTGAAAACCTACAAGACAACAGAAAGAGAGGAGACAAACGAAGAGATAGAGAGGAAAAGAAGTGAAAGAAGACTTACCGAGGAGCCCAAACGTCATCGGAAACCGTCGTGAACTGAAGGTATAAAATTAGATCTAGTAAATTCTAGACGTTTTAGGAGAAACGGAGGTCGGATTCGGCTTTAGGGTGTTTCGATCTACATTTTGATTTTTGATTTTTTCCGTCCGTGAATTGTGACCGGAATAGTAACCGGCGGTGGTGAATAGTGATTGGCCGGTCAGAGCTCCCTCCGGTGAGGAAATTTAGAGAGAAGGGAGAGATTCTCTCTCCTTAGAGAGAGAAGCAAAACAGAAAAATGAGGGAAATGACTATTTAAGGCCTATTTATACCCTCCTCGAAACTACGTCATTTTGGGGAGGGAGTGTTTGTGTAATTTCATTATGAGAAAACCCTTTCTGTGGTCCCTTAAATTTGTAATAGTTTCAAATTGGTCTCTAAAATCATGTTTTTATGCCTTTTAATTTGGACTTTGCATTTCGTTTTATTTATATTTTAGTCTCTGCTAGTATTTATATATATTTAGGGTAAATATTAGATTTAATCCTTTAGATTTTAATAATTTATAATTTAATTTGAATATTATTTAGGGATAAATTACACTGTTAATACCTTTATTTTATTATATTTTGAATTAGGGCTATTAATTTATATATTTTTGTAAATTAATCTTATTTTTTAATTTCTTTTATTTTGGTCATTGTTTAATTATAATTTTATTTTATTTTTATAATTGTCTTTTTTAAAATATTTTTAATTTAGTACTTTAATTATTTTTCTTTATTTTATCTTTATTTAATTAATCTTAGACACATTAAGATATATATATATGAAAAATTGGTAAGTATTATTTGATTAATTCTGTAAATTAATTAAATAATAATATTTATTATTTTTTAAATATTAAGAAAGAGTTGTCTTAAAAAAACTAGATGTCCTATTCTAGTATTTTAAAAATAAATAAATATCTTGCTTATATAAAATATATATATTTACTTCATTTTTATTTAAATTATTTTTTAGGAAAAATTATCATATTTTTATTAATTTTTATTTATTTTTAAATATTAAGAAAGGGTTGTCTTAAAGTAATTTGATGTCCTATTCTGATATTTTAAAATAAATAAATATCATGTTTATAAAAACCTAAAATCTAAATTTATTTTAGTTTTAGTTATATGTAATATTGAATTATTATAATTTTCTATTAAATAAAATTATACGGTTGAATATAGAATAATAAGATCATAAATTAAATTTATATTTGAATTATTAGATTTTCACTACTAGAGATAATTTTATAATCAATGGGTACCAATTTTGGGCGTTGTAGGGGTGTTAATCCTTCCCTAAACTTAACCAACCACGAATCCATTTTTATTACTAAAAAGAATAAATTTTTGGTTATACGCAGACCGGTTTATCTTTTAACTGATATTTTCTTAAAAACTCTCTTAAAAGGTGATTTTGATGTATTCGACCTACCTAACTCAAAAAGCTCGATGGCGACTCTAAAACATTTCCTTAAAAAACTATTTATTTCATTCTCATATTTTTCCGCCAAGGAAATTCTTGCCCGGGCGAAAACCAATTGCGACAGCTTAGCGACTCTGCTGGGGACTTTGGTCAAGCCTTAAATTGATTATATATTATCTCTATAAGTTAGAAATTGAGAATTCATATTTATTTAATTTACGATTTTTTTATTTCTTTCAATTCATTTTTTATTTATTATTTTATTATCCTTATATACTAACATTTATTTTTGATTAATTTTTAGATATTAGCATTCATTTTTTAATGGTTGTTTGACAAGGTTTGAGAGTTTATCCTCACACACAACACGTGCATTGCACATCTATAATCGAGCTCTTTTCCCTTTTAAGTGGGAGTGAAAGCGACGTCTTTGTGAGAATTTATTCTCCGTGTCAGACCTAGCAAGTAGCTTTCGGGCTCATATGCTCTATGTCTTTGTGAGAATTTATTCTACGTGTCATGCATAGAGAAATGTGTCCCCTCGAATTGAGCTCGATCCGCTTAATTCTGTAATGGATTAGGATTGAGGGTTTGGTAGCCCAATGGGGCACCAACAATGACAATTCGAGTACCTTTACTCTTAAAGCTGAAACCTTGCATATAATAAACCATAAAAATTCACCCAATCTAAGACAATACTGAAACTCTGTCCGTAGGTGTACACAAAGGAGAAATAAACTCTAACTTTTCTTTTAAATTTTTTGAATAAATGCATGCGAACTAGAAATCATGTGGTTAGGTTAATTTTTCCAAACAAAACATGAAACTAGAAAGCGTGAGGTTAGAATTTATGTATAAATACCGTGATAAATAGAATCTTTTATTTCCATTAATTGGTACTAATCATTTTATTAATTTTTTCTTATATATTTTGTAGATACATTTTATGGTGCTCTAACTTGTTTGTATTAATTGCTTTTGTTTGCATTGCATGATCATGACATGATTAGAAGGTATTGATTCAAGAGTGGACTTTAAATTTAAACGTTCTCATATATGGACAAAAAGATTTATGATCAAACAAAATATGACGCAGCTAAGGAATGACATCTTGAAGAAGCTCTCAAAAAAAATGGTAATTTGGTTGTTAAGAAGTTAGGAGTGAAATTTATCCCCTATATATAAAGTTTTGTTTAATGTATCGAAACTTTTATGTTCAATGAAATTTGTTTTAAGATGATCACTCTTGATTAACACCTTTTTGCATACATGCATTTGCATTTTATTTGTGTTATATTTGCATTATTATATTTATTTATTTAGCATTTTTTTGCATTCATTTTCAAAACTTAAAATTAACAAAAAAAAAGGATTTTTTTCTTTTTCAAAGAATACTTGACACCTACAAGAATCCATATCATACTCGGAAAAAAAGTAATGGATGATAAGATAGATCAACTCGAAATGACTCAGCTGGAAATGCAAGCAAGCTTCAAGAAAGTTCAGGAAGAAATGCATGAACAAATGATGAAAGCCCAAAATGATATGATGAAGAAATTTGAAAGTATGTTACAAGGAAGAAATATGGATCGAGAAAATACTCCAGCTGTTGCTAATATTGAAGAACCTTTTCACCCTTCGGGTTTTACACCACGAGCAGATCGTTAAAAAGCTAAAGTTATTGAGGAACCTTTGTATCCTCCAGGCTTTACACCACCTCATGTTAAGGCCCAACAAGGAATGACTACTCAGTCAGGAAGAGTAAACATGAACTTACCTAATGCCTCTATAAACCAACAACAAACTGAAGATGTTCCTGATCTTGATGAAGAGTGTAAAAAAACAAATCAAACAAGATGATGAAAAATGAAAACAGTTAGCATAGGAAATTAGGACTATGAAGGAAGATCCAAGCATGTATGGAATTGAGGCTAAAGAATTGAGTTTGGTGCCTGATTTGGTGTTACCGCCTAAGTTCAAGATTCCTGATTTTGAAAAATTCGATGGTACAAAATGCCCCTATGCTCATATCACAATGTTTTGCAGAAAAATGAAAGGTTATATAGGGGATGACAAACTGTTGATTCATTGTTTCCAAGAAAGCTTAACAGGTTCGGCTATTCGAGGGTACAACCAGTTAAGTAAAACTCATATTAAATCTTAGAAAGATTTGGCAAAATTTTTTCTTACACAATATAAGCTTGTAAAAGATATAAGGCCCAATCGATTGGTGCTACAGAGTATGGAAAAGAAATCCAATGAGAACTTCAGATAGTATGCCCAAAGATGGAGGGATATATATGTACAAGTACATCTACCCATTGAAGAAGTTGGTAGAATCACCCATGTGTTGGGCGTGGAGTCAAATGATCAATGTTGGTCTGTTGATGCCTAATTTTCCAGTTGAAAAATTCAATAGTGAAAATACATGTCATCACCACTAATGTGAAGGACACGTTATACAACATTGTCCATATTTTCGAGATTTGGTACAAAAGTTGATGGATGAAAAAGAAATGGAGTTCTTCAAGGAAGTACCAGAAGAAGAGGAAATGGATATTTGTGCCTCTGAGGGATCGCCTAGAGGGATCTACAATTCTGATTGTCCTCTAATTATTGCACCAAGAATTTGCATATCAGAGAAAATAACTCCAAAAGTGGTTATAATACCTCCATCTTTGTTCCTGTATAAAGATGAAAAACAAGTGCCATGGAAATATGGTTATAAGATGGATGATATAATAAAATAAAAGGATGAAGTAGATGAGGTTGGACATTTTACTCGAAGCGAAAGATGTTATTCCAAAGAACCTAAGAAACAAGCTACCATTGACAAAGGGAAAAAATTTGACCTGCAGTTGAGAGAAGATGAACATGTCATCAATGAGCCAGTAACTGAGAATGAAGTTGTAGAATTTCTGAAATTTCTCAAACATGGTGAATACAATATTGTTGAACAATTGCATAAGTTTCCTGCTCGTATATCAGTCTTGGCACTTTTATTAAGCTCTGAGGCATATCGGAATGCCTTACTGAAAGTGTTAAATCAGACTTTTGTACCAAAAGAATTATCGGTAAATAAGCTGGATAGGTTGGTCGCAAACATACAGGCTGACAATTTCATTTCTTTTTATGAAGATGAAATCCCCTCTGGGATGAATGGTATTCCTAAAGCCCTGCATATCACAATTAAGTGCAAAGGATATATTCTATTTCAAGTGTTAGTTGATAATGGCTTAGCTTTAAATGTAATGCCATTAGTGACTTTGAAGAAACTATCAGTTGACAGCACATTCATGAGAAATAGTCAGAGCATTGTTCGAGCTTTTGAAGGAACCAAAAGAGAAGTATTAGGAAAGATTGAAATTCCTTTAACTATTGGCCCAGCTACATATGAAGTGGAATTTCTTGTGATGGATATTATACCCACTTACAATTGCTTACTGGGGAGACGTTGGATTCACCAGGCAGGGGCAGTTCCATCTACACTTCACCAAAAATTAAAATTTGTGATAGATGGAAGGCTGATATGTCTTAATGCTCAAGAATATATTATTGCTTATATCTCTACCACTGCTCTATATATTGAATTGGATGAAAAAGCTATTGAATGCTCTTTTATATCGTTGGAGTTTGTTAATGCCACATTTATGGCCGAAGGCCAAAGGATGCCCAAGTCTAGACTTTCAAATTGCACTAAGATGGATCTTAAATTAACCCTAGGGAAAGGAGCAAAAGCTGGGAAAGGAGCAAAAGTTGGGAAAGGATTAGGAAATTACTTGCAGTGACCAGTTTATCCAATTTTTCCCATCACTGAGAAAGATCGATTCGGTTTGGGATATCAGCCAACTGTAAGGGACAAACAGAGAAGCATTAAGAAGAACCAGGAAATGAGGAAAGTGAAATTATCTGGAGAAGATCTTAGATGGGAACCAATGACTTTTCCACTGTTGAGTAATACTTTTGTGTCTGGAAGACATATGTTCCGAGAAGATCAACAAAACGAAAGGCTAATAGTTGAGGATGCTTTAAAAGAGTTGAGTATCAATGTCATATCAAATGATGAATCTGAAGAAAAGAGAGCTATGGGCATTTACCCCTCACCGCCATATTTTGAATTGAATAATTGGACTATGAGGAATTACCTGTAGTTTTTAAGTCTTTTTTAGAGTAATACACTAGAACTTCCTCTATTGCTTATACCCTGGAGTAATAGTTGATTTTCTGTAAAGGGTTAAACTATGTGTTTTTCTTTTTCAATAAAAGATGCATTTTAGTTAATTTCATGTGGAAAATATTTTCTATGCATTTTTATTATTATATGTATATATACTTTTATTCATTTTCCTTTCAGGAACTTACATATAAATAACATGGATATTGATGACACTGACATGGAATTTGATTTTGAGCAGTCCATTTGTCAAGGGGAAGTTGAGGGTTGTGATAAAGATGAGAGATGTTACTTACCTTCCGAGCTGTTAAAAATGGTGGAAAAAGAGGATAAGCAAATTCTGCCTCATGAGGAACATACTGAGACCTTGAATTTGGGATCAGATGAGGATAATAAAAACAAGAAAATTGACACTACTTTATCTGATAAAGCACGATAGAGTTTGATTAATTTACTTCGGGAATACAATGATGTATTTGCTTGGTCATATGAAGACATGCCAAGTTTGGATACAGAGATGGTAGTACACAAGTTACCAATAAAGCCATAATATAAGCATGTTCAACAAAAGCTGAGAAGAATGAAACCCGAAATGCTGCTAAAAATTAAGGAATAAGTAAAAAAAAAACAATTTGATGTTGGGTTTCTTAAAGTGACCAAGTACCCTGAGTGGGTGGAAAATATTGTCCATGTACCAAAGAAATATGATAAAGTCCGTATGTGGTATTGACTACCGAGATCTCAATAGAGCTAGTCCGAAGGATAATTTTCCTTTACCACACATAGACATATTGGTGGATAATACTGCTAAAAATTCTTTGTTCTCATTCATGGATGGTTTCCCCGGTTACAATCAAATTAAAATGTTCCCTGATGATATGGAAAAAACAACATTTGTCACCATATGGGGAACATTTTGCTATAAAGTAATGCCATTTGGGCTGAAGAATACATGAGCAACATATCAAAGGGTTATGGTTACATTATTTCATGACATGATGCATAAAGAAATAGAAGTTTATGTCGATGATATGATTGTTAAAGCCAAGTTAGAGGATGAACATATCAAGAATTTGAGAAAGCTTTTCCAAAGATTAAGGAAATACCAGTTGAAGCTTAACCTAAATAAGTGTACATTTGGGGTGACATCTGGAAAGCTCTTGGGGTTTGTCGTGAGCAAGAAAGGAATTGATATAGATCCAGATAAAGTCAAAGCTATTCAAGATTTTCCACCCCTACAAACACAAAAAGATGTTCAAGGATTCTTGGGAAGATTGAATTATATATCTCGATTCATCTCACAGTTAAAGGAGAAATTTGATCCCATTTTTCGTCTCATTCACAAGAATAATTCTGGGGCATGGAGTGAAGATTGTCATGAAGCTTTTGAATCAGTTAAGAGATATTTGTCAAATACCCCAATCTTAGTACCATCTATTCCAGACAAACCCTTAATTCTCTATTTATTAATTTGGGAAAATTCAATGGGGTGTGTATTAGGACAACATGATCAAACTGAGAAAAAAGAGAGAGCAATTTATTATCTCAGTAAGAAGTTCACTGAATATGAAACCAGATACTCACCAATTGAAAATTTGTGTTGTGCTTTGGTATGAGCCACTCGAAGGTTTAGGCAGTATATGTTATATCACACCACATGGCTCATATCCAGATTTGATCCTTTGAAGTATATGATGAATATACCTGCATTATCTGGAAGGTTAGCTCGTTGACAGATCCTGTTGTCAGAATTTGATATCCAGTATGTAAGTCAAAAAGCAATAAAAGGAAGTGACATAGTTGAATTTATTGCAAGTAGAGCTTCTCAAGAATATGAGTCAATTAATTTTGATTTCCCAGATGAAGATTTAATGGCAATCTCAGTGGAAGAATCAACTACATCCACTAATGAATATTGGAAGTTGAATTTTGATAGTGCTTCAAATGCTTTAGGGCATGAAATTTGGGCAATTTTGGTTTCACCAAATGGAGAACATTATCCTTTTACTAGCCGACTCAATTTTGATTGCACGAACAATATGGCTGAATATGAAGCATGTGTTATGGGTCTTAAAGCTGCCATTGAATGGAAGATAAAAATGCTTAAGGTATATGGGGATTCAGCCCTAGTAATTTACCAAATCAGCGGGGAATGGGACACAAAAGATCCCAAGCTTATAGAATATCGTAAATTGATTATGGAACTCATCAAAGAATTTGAAGAAATAACATTCAATTACCTCCCTAGAGAAGATAACCAGATGGAAGATACCTTTGCCACCTTGGCAGCCACATTCAAGGTAGATGAGCATTCGAGCATGATGCATATTGAAATACATGCTTATGAGTACCCAACCCATTGTTTTAACATTGAAGAAGAAGAAGACGAGAAACCTTTGTACTATGATATCTTATAATACATCAGATATCAGAATTATCCTCAACAGGCAACCGATAATGATAAAAGAACTATTAGAAGAATGGCATCAGGGTATGTACTCAATTCTGAAATACTATACAGGAAAAGCTTGGATCAAGTCTTATTGAGATGTGTGGACACCAAAGAGGCCAAAATAATTCTTGAAGAGGTGCATGAAGGAATATGTGGTACTAATGCCAATTGGCATACAATGGCTAGACAAATTATGAGATTTGGGTACTATTGGTCAACTATGGAAACTGATTGTATAAATTACGCTCGAAAATATCATAAATGTCAAATTTATGGAGATAGAATGCATACTCCTCCTCATCCATTGCACGTGATGACAGCTCCGTGGCCATTTTCTATGTGGGGCATAGATGTCATTGGACAAATTTTCCCAAAAGCTTCAAATGGTCATCGCTTCATTTTGGTAGCAATAGAACGTCAGTACGAACATCGACTGGGGCAACTCCATTTTTGTTAGCCTATGGAATGGAAGTTGTCCTACCTATTGAGGTAGAAATTCCTTCACTTCAAGTTTTATCAGAGGTAAAACTAAATGAAGAAAAATGGGTACAATCCAGATATGACCAGTTAAATTTGATTGAAGAAAAGAGACTAAAAGCTATTTGTCATGGTCAGATGTACCAAAAGCGGATGATACGAGCACATGATAAGAAAGCTCACCTCCGAGAATTTTACGAAGAAGATCTCGTACTTAGAAAGATCTTACCTATTCAAAAGGATTCCCGAGGAAAATGGATGCTAAATTGGGAAGAACCTTATATTGTAAAGAAAGCATTTTCTGGAGGAGCTCTAGTTCTCACTGAGATGGACGGGCCAGAATTACCCCACCTAGTGAATTCTGATGCAGTTAAAAAGTATTTTGCCTAATTGAAAAAAGGAGGGTTCAAGATGAAAATCCAAAAAGGATATCTTGAAACCAAAGGAGGTCTCAAGTTGAAAACCCGTAAAGGGCGGCTTGAGTGATATAATTCAAGATTCATGTTTGAAAAAATCTTGGATTCTTTGTTAAGGATGCAAAACATCTTGAGATTTGATAGTCAAGAAGAGATTTTACATCCTTAGGTATTATCACGATTCTCGAAATCCTTTTGACAGAAGCTATACTTGAATCACTTTGCGGCATACCAATTCAGAAGTATTTATGTTATTGATATGTGAAAATGCCTACTACTTTTTCTTGTACATTTTTCAATAAAAGTTTGCCATGTAATTATTTAAAAATTCTTTACATTTGTATAAATAAAAAGAGACTTTTCTTGTTCACTCTCATTTTTGCAATCATTTTGCTTTGAAAATTTAAAATATGTAGTTTAACTTGAAGTACATAAAATCATGGTGTATTATTGTACAAAAAGTTTTTTTAAAATGCAGGTTTTCTGAAATTGATAATGATTTCAACTTTCAAGCTTGTCTAATGACATTGATAAATGGAAAATAAAATTTGAAGTACCTAGAAAGTTTCAATCGTATGAAGATGTTTCAATCATATGAAGATGATCCAAAATATTTGTCACATATGAAATAGTTGATCATTGGTACTAGCGAGGTTCAAGAAGAAAGAAAATACTATATCTGAGTAAAGATGAGATCAAGATATTCAGTTGAAGTAAATCAGCCTTGTTTGTTGTACCCAAAATGAAATGAGTCAGAAGATGGCCAATGAGAAAGGGTCCTTATTCGAAAAAGAAAATGCACTAAAATTGTATCATTGTATACATTTTAGGCATAAATAGGATCATGATATTCATAAATGCATCATTTGTTGATATTTTAGGAAACCTCATCCTTAGATAACCAGACGTCCTTATCACGAAGGAACAATGCCATCTACCGATCAGAACTCTTCATCAAGAATGAGCAAATCATCCTTAGATAGCCAGATGTCCTCATCACGAAGGAACCGTGTTATCTCAAATATCTTTAAAGATGGTCAGACGTTCTCATCACGAAGGAATAATGTCATCCACCGATCAGAACTCCTCATCACGAAGGAGCAGCATCACCTTAGATAGCCAGATGTCCTCATCACGAAGGAACCATATTATCTCAAATATCTTTAAAGATGGCTAGACGTCCTCATCACGAAGGAACAATTTCATCCACTGACTAGAACTCCTCATCACGTAGGAGCCGAGTCATCCTCAGATAATCAGACGTCCTGATCACGAAGGAACCGTGTTATCTCAAATATCTTCAAAGATGGCCAGACGTCCTCATCATGAAGGAACAATGTCATACACCAGTTGGATCTCTCCCATGAAGAATGGAACGAATTTTCCATCAAAACATGAAGTCAACTAGACAAAAATTCATTATCTTTGCTCTATTATTGTTAACACAAAAATAAGCAAAGAGGGGCAGTTGTCGATAGTCATTTTCGTCCGAGACTATCATATTATCATTATTATTATTATTATTATTATTATTATTATTATTATTACAAAATAAATTAGGAGCCCATTTACAAAACCGGAGGCCCAGATTCAGATCTAGACCCGGCCCAAGACCCAATTCAGATACTTCTAGGGTTTTTTACTCATCTTCTCTAGGTGCTCCAACCATATGTTGCCACGCCTCGACCAACTTGACGAAAGACTCCAGAAGCTGCAGGAGAGCCACACACCTCGTCCTATGGTGAGTCACCATTGTAGATCCGGTGACTCACCAAAATGAACGGTTGTTTGAAGCTTCCTGATGCCTATAAAAAGCCTTGAAAACCTACAAGACAATAGAAGGAGAGGAGACGAACGAATAGATAGAGAGGAAAAGAAGTGAAAGAAGACTTACCGAGGAGCCCAAACGTCGTCGGAAACCATTGTGAACCGAAGGTATAAATTTAGATCTAGTAAATTCTAGACGTTTTTAGGAGAAACGGAGGTCGGATTCGGCTTTAGGGTGTTTTGATCTACATTTTGAATTATTTTGATTTTTTTCCGATCGTGAATAGTAACCAGCGGTGGTGAATAGTGACCGGTCGGTCAAAGCTCCCTCCGGTGAGGGAATTTAGAGAGAATGGAGAGCTTCTCTCTCTAAGGAAAGAGAAGCAAAATAGAAAAATGAGGAAAAATGAGGAAAAATGGCCATTTAAGGCCTATTTATACCCTCCTCAAAACTACGTCGTTTTGGGGAGGGAGTGTTTGTGTAATTTCATTATGAGAAAACCCTTTTCGTGGTCCCTTAAATTTGTAATAGTTTCAAATTGATCTCTAAAATCATGTTTTTATGCCTTTTAATTTGGACTTTGCATTTGGTTTTATTTATATTTTAGTCTCTGCTAGTATTTATATATATTTAGGGTAAATATTAGATTTAATCCTTTAGATTTTAATAATTTATAATTTAATTCGAATATTATTTAGGGATTAATTACACTGTTAATACCTTTATTTTATTATATTTTGAATTAGGGCTATTAATTTATATATTTTTGTAAATTAATCTTATTTTTTAATTTCTTTTATTTTGGTCATTGTTTAATTATAATTTTATTTTATTTTTATAATTGTCTTTTTTAAATACTTTTAATTTAGTACTTTAATTATTTTTCTTTATTTTATCTTTATTTAATAAATCTTAGACACATTAAGATATATACATATATATATATATATATATATGAAAAATTGGTAAGTATTATTTGATTAATTTTGTAAATTAATTAAATAATAATATTTATTTATTTTTTAAATATTAAGAAAGGGTTGCCTTAAAATAACTAGATGTCCTATTCTAGTATTTTAAAAATAAATAAATATATTGCTTATATAAAATATATATATTTACTTCATTTTTATTTAAATTATTTTTAGGAAAAATTATCATATTCTTATTAATATTTATTTATTTTTAAATATTAAGAAAGGGTTGTCTTAAAGTAACTTGATGTCATATTCTGATATTTTAAAATAAATAAATATCATGTTTATAAAAACCTAAAAACTAAATTTATTTTAGTTTTAGTTATATGAAATATTGAATTATTATAATTTTCTATTAAATAAAATTATGCGGTGTAATATGGAATAATAGGATCATAAATTAAATTTATATTCGAATTCTTAGATTTTCACTACTAGAGACAATTTTATAATCAATGGGTACCAATTTTGGGCGTTGTGGGAGTGTTAATCTTTCCCCAAACGTAACCGACCACAAATCCCTTTTTATTACTAAAAAGAATGAATTTTTGATTATACGCATACCGGTTTATCTTTTAACTGATGTTTTCTTAAAAATTCTCTTAAAAAGTGATTTTGAGGTATTCGACCTACCTAACTCAAAAAAGTCGATGGAGACTCTAAAACATTTCCTTAAAAAACCATTTATTTCATTCACATATTTTTCCACCAAGGAAATTCGTGCCGGGCGAAAACCGGTTACGACAATTGGGAAGAAGTGTAGGTAGTTTGGATAATTTTGGATAAAAAATGAATAAAATAATTTCTTAAATTTAATATTATTAATATAACATTATTTATTATCTTATATTTTTTTTTGATAAAATTTAAATTTAATAATTTGATTTTTTAAAATATTTTAATAATTGTTTTTGTGCAAACAATATCCACCATGAACTGGTCAGTGATTAGTATATTTGATAAGACAGTGATATAACAAATTATTTTGGAAGATTAAGATGTCTAATCAGTCTAGAGTTCATGATTTGAGTACTCATGAGAATATTATGAGGACAATTGCATGGTCTAAATCGAAGGATGGACGAATCAAAGATTAATGCAGATGGGGCAAGAAGCACGACGACAGGATTATTTTGTATACGAGTGTTGTTTAAGGTTCTAATTATAATTTGTTATTTGGTAAGAAGGGTTATTGCTAGTTGTAGGATGATTATGATAGGCTGTATAAAATTTGAGATATGGGCTTTGTAATGTAATATTGAAGAATGATAACATTGTTGTAGTTTGTGTCCTTTGAAGCACAATTTTTTTACAAAGTAATTTGGGAGTATTACGATCTCTAAAGATGATGTTATAAAAATCTTAAAATGTGTGAGTTCAACATATTTATCCAGAAAAGAATGTTGTTGTTGATAGTTTACGATACTAACTGCAAATTGTGCTGTTGGGTCACTATCTTTAAGGATTACCCAAACCAGTTGCCTCTCTGGACACATAGTAGATATCCAATGATACATACAGTCTTGTTAGGCACTGAATTAAGAAGCAAGTAAATTTAGTTCAACAAGTCAACATAAAATTAAAAAATTAAAAAATTAATAGCTTGTGAAATCTTTTACTTATTATTTGTCTCTACTCCATAGCAATGACCCTATACTACAAGTTGTACCCTAAACTTGCATGTAAAATTTGATAGAGATACACGACTGACTAAAGACCCAATTATAAAAAGGAAAATCATGCACCGTCATTGAAATGGTCTGCATCATGAATTATATTGGTCGTTTGGACATGAGTAGTTGGCCACGGAGTGAGTGATGAAAGGACATCCACCACGGGATTGATGTGTGGTGAGTGATGGATGCAAGGTTTCCTTGAGGCGAGGATTATAAATAAGACGAAACAGATCGTAAGGTTTTTGAGATCAACTTGGTTCAAGTTTGATAAATACTAGACTCGAATGGACTTGACTCGAGTTCCTAACGAGTCGAAACTAACTACTTGATAATTGATTCGAAAAACTCGCGAGTAACTCTAAAATATAATATATTAAGATTTTATTTTTTAAAAAACAAATCATTAATATATTAATATTTATGTGTTTGGATTTTTTTTAAATGCAATATAAGATTTTTATGTATTTAAAGTTTAGGTTTGAGTTTGAGGTTTCAATCGTGTTAAATTTAAGATATTTTTTCCATTTTGAGTTTTTATGAGTTTCAATTCATAGTTTCAAGTTCGAGTTGAGTTTAAAAATTTTAAGCTCACAAGTTTTCGAGTCGAGTCGAGTTTAGCAATACTTGAGCTCGACTCAGCTCTTTTACACCCCTAGGTGAAGCATATACCTATCTTGAAATCTGATTTATTTTATATTAATTGTTCATTTTATAGATGACATCCGTCTTGAAATTTTATTTATGATTATTTCATACAAAATTTCTTTGTTAATAATATGTTATTGTGAATCACCAAAATCAAGCACGAGTAGTTGCCCATTCTCCTCTCGGCCCTACTCCTTTACCCCTGGGA
Source organism: Hibiscus syriacus (assembly GCF_006381635.1). Taxonomy (NCBI): domain Eukaryota; kingdom Viridiplantae; phylum Streptophyta; class Magnoliopsida; order Malvales; family Malvaceae; genus Hibiscus; species Hibiscus syriacus. Next base: position 3,696,773 of record NW_024063525.1, read on the forward strand.
TCTCTTGGGGTATCCCCACCCCTCGCCCTCTACTTGTTTATTTATTTACCTTGGCTGTTGATTGTCGCGATTTCTATTCCCTTGTATTATATGAGCATTAATCCATTTAAATTTATATAAACATACAATAATAAAAATATCTTATATCACATTTAAACTATCTAGACTCTAAACTTTAAATAATATTAATACGCGTTAAAGTGTGATTGAATTTATATTATTTTAAATATTATAATAATAGTAATTATATGAATCAAATTATTCAATTTGATATATTAATACGATTATTAGTTTGAATTTTAAGATACAAAAGTGGATAAATAAATCTTGGTATCCTAATTTTAAATAGTATCATTTTCTAGAAATAATTATTGAATGTATGACATGAAGTGTAACTACATTACCAACCGAATTGTTGAGTCAATTGTGGAGGCAAAGTCTTAGCCAAATGACCTCTTCGACGCTTCTATATCATTCACCTTTTGCTTTCTGTTTCATCACCATTCCAACTAATTCTGGGTGGCCCGTGGCTGAAAAGCTGTCTATTTCATTTTGCAAACATATATAATTATCATCATAATCACATGGATGTTTTTCTTTTCTCTTGTCCCGCATAATGTGTGGCGCGTGCATTTGCGTTCAAAGGCATATACAGATTTCTTTATAAAATTCAAACATATAAAGTTAGATTTTCAATAAAGATATAAATATGTTTTTAAAATTTTAAGGAGGATAACTATTTTGTCTGCCTTTTTTGAGTCAATCCTTATTTGTATTTATGTTCATAAAACATATATATTTCATTTTGGATGGTTGGCTTGTTCCAGTCCTTTCTTTCTTGGTATAGAAGGTAAGTAAGCATGCTGTTCACTCATATTCAACTTTTTGTCAATTCGTGAAAAAGCAGGACCTCTTCTCTTATGTGTGGAAGTTACTAGTTTTATTCTTTCAAGTTATATTACAATATAATCCTACCACTAGTTTTGGTGGTTTATATTTTTTTCAATGCAATTTTATTTTTAAAAAAACTACAAGTTTTGGGGATTGTAATTAATTAAGGGTAAACTATGTATTTACTCCTTTTACTATCACTTTAATTCTATTTTCATCACCCATTTTTTTTCTTTCAAAACATTAGCCTTTCTTTTTCTTTCTATTGCACTTAGTACACATGATCATGATCGATTCATTTCATGATCCCTTAATCACGTTATAAGAAACCCTAGCAAAAGAACAAAAGAAAAGAAACTTTTAATGCCATAAAAAGAATAAAAATAGCAGGAAATTTGTTGCAAATAAAAGCTACTTACTACTATTTTCTTTTTAAACCCATACTAAGACCTAAACCCAATAAAATTGGTATAAAGGAAAAAAGACTTTATGGAGTGTAAAATAAGAGGTACTATATATAACACCAATAAAATTAGACTAAAATAAAAGAAAATGATCTTAATAGTTTAGGTGATTACAAAATAATATATGTTTAAAATTTTTCTTAGTAATTGGAAACACACACCCCTACAAATTCAACTACTCGAATCCGAAACCTCTAAAAAATTAACACTCTCTTTTACTATTGAGATCACTTGGTAAATTCTAATCTTGACCTTTCTATTAACAAGTATCGAGGTTTTAGTCTCTCTTTGATGAGCGAAAAACTGTCAACTTCCTTTTTGACAAATTATTTTATCTAATATCATAGATTACGTCAAAAATAAAAATAAGATAATCTCTTACGATAATCCAAGATTTGATAGTAATTTACTGTAACAAATTCTCATGGAAAAATTTAAATGAGTGGACTTGTAAAATATAAGACGCGGTGAATGATGATAAGAAAATCTGGTAAAACATTGTATTTAGGTAGCAGAAAGGCAACAAATGAGATCGAGGGACCCTGTTTCCCCAGCCCATCACCAAGGTAAAATTGAAGCATGTGATTTTGTAAGGAAGATTTGGTTGTTGGTACACATCCACATTAACATAATTTGCTGGACCCATTGCTTTTAATAAATTGGGAATTAAACAGAAAAAGAGGGACCTTTTTGCTTTAAATGATGATCATCGCACAGGATTGCAATTTGAGTACGTTTTCACATGGGGAGATGCTATGGCTATGTTCTCTAATAATTAAATCCTTAGCTATTGCTTGTTCGAGAGCAGCATTGGTCCAAGTTGTCCCTTTTTCCAGAAAATATACAAAGTACGAAACGTTTAACACATACAGAAATATTATAATAAACATGATGTGTCGAGGAGAAAAGATAATCATATTCACAAATTGCAGGTTCCATGCATGAAGCAGTTCAAGGTACTATACACAGCTAATCATATTCACAAATTCAATTGATTAATTGAAATTTACAAATAATTAATGAATAAGAACCACGAAAAGGGTGCCCCAAATTCTGATAAGGGGAAAGACACTCTTGTGCTTCATGCCATATTCTCATTGAACTTACTCTTTTCTGATTCATCTGAGCAGTGAATGAGAATGCTTGAGCAAGTTGTTAACAGGCTGGCTTCCTTGAGCTTTACACAATAGATTCTTCATTCTTTCGGTCACCTGCTCCATTAAGTTCATTTTCCTTGTTAGTCGTTATTAACCAATTAAGAAACCATACCTTGCATGATAATCCACAAATCAGCATGGAATTAGACCTTTCCCAAACTTCCCCTTGTGTAGGGAACTGATCTTTGATATCCAACTGAAGGTGGGGACGATGATTTCCTTCTGGTTTCTTCCCAGCATGTCGATTTTCCGGCGCCGCTTCTACTCCGTGTCGTTATCGTCGGGGAGCTCTGCCAACTGCCATTCAATATGCTAGGGAGGCTTGATTCCTAGCATCATGAAAACTCAAATACTTAACAAATTTGCTCTTTTGATAATTTGATTACAAGATGAAGTTGAAGTTTAGTATTGATGTTTGTGAACCATACCAAAAAGAGCACAGTTGCACAATGCTTGAGAACCTCTAGATTCATGCGAACATCATCCAGGCTCCTGTGTTTTTGCTGCCCAAGCCCAAAGTAATTGGCCAAGCTTGCCATCTGCATGAAGAGAAATTAGAACCGAGAAACTATTTTGAACATTAACAGGTTTATTATGAAACTTTACCTTCATATTACCAGCTCTTTTGCCAAACTTGTCACTGAGAACTCCTAAAGAATCAATGATGCCAACAGGTACAGGAGGAGGCCTACCAATGTCAGCAAATGCCTCCTTAATACGAACACAATCGAATCTTTGAATGTTATGACCAGCCCAAATCCTACCATTCAAGAGGTTGAATATCTTATCAGCAACTTGCTCGAATCTGGGCGCATTCGCAACAGTATCTCTAGTTATCCCATCACATCGGCCGGACCTCAATGCAACGGCAGACAAGTCCTTAGGCTTGATTAGGGTACTATAACTCTCTAGCTCAACAAGGTTCCTCGGACAAACTACAATGGCACCAAACTCTAACACCCAGAACCTTTGACCGGCTCGGTTCGGCACCGTAGTTTCTATATCGAAAAACACAATTTCTGCTGACCCTTCTTGGCCTGGAATAAAACCCTCCATTTCAACAAGTTGTTTCTTTTTGGTAATGTTGATTGAGATTGTTGTAATCATGGTATAAATGGGGGAAGAAGAGAATTCTTGGCATTAGAGATTGAGTTTCTTGTAGTTCAAGTCATTAATCATAGGCTTTGCCTTATTCAAAGGGAATTCCAGTTGGGCAGGAATAGTTTTGCTTCATCCTTGTGCTACCATATTCTTAGCTATTTTCTCTTGGAGCAGCAACCTTTTGGACAAGGTGACTCTTTCCCTCCATTAAAATACTAAATATTTAGGTTGGAACATATAAAGCAAGCTTGTTTGGAAAGGGAATCGGTTCCTTTGAATTCTACATCTGGTTGGTTACCTTTATCCTACAACAAATATTCCTTGGGAACATTCAGGGCTGGGGAATTTTAAGAATATATATACATGAGATTATTTATATATATAAGATATACTAAATCAGAGAATGTATAAGGTACGACAACCTAATTTAAGATTAAAGAATAGCATGAAAGGGGCTCAACCGAAAATATTATAAAATGTATAACATTTTCGGTTGAGCATAATCTAAAATGTTAACTTTTTCTTAACATTTTTCGGTTGCACACATTTTTATAATATTTTCGGTTTAACCAAAAATATTAAAAGTTAACATTTTAAGTTGTACTAGCCTAAAATATTATGTTTTTATAATATTTTTTGTTGCGTCTATATTTTATTATTTTTAACTTTAAATTAAACTGTTGCACGGTATAAATTTATTAAATTTACGTCATTATTATGAGCAACATACAAGGCGAACTGTAATTTGACAATAAAAGTGACAATAAAACCAGGGCTGAAACAGTTTTTTTGGGTCCACTTAACTTGATAGTCGTAGGATGGAGGGTGCTGCTTAAAAATAACGGTATGCTATGCGAATAATTCTCTTTATTTTTGTTTATTTAATTTTGATTTTTAATATAAAATTATCGATCTATTTGATTTTAGTTAATCGTCGTTAATTTAAGTTTATCCTTTAACAGAAATATTACGTAACAATTAAAAATTTAAAAAAAATTACTACGTTCTTGTTTATAATCATTACTAATCATGTCCTAATTTACTTTTGTTTCTTCTCTATTACAACCCCACTCCCTCCACATAAGTTGGAAACGAAAAACAAATGGAGCTTAATATATTGAAAATTCAAAAGAAACAAAAAGAAAAGCACCCACAAGCTTCATTTGTTTTTATCAAAACAAAAAATCTACTTTAACAGCCATCAAGGAATCATCCAAGGACCCAATCCTCTCCTGTTTTGTCATTCGAATTTTTTTCACTGATCTATGTTATAGGGGTCATAGTTTCTGAACTAGCATATATGGGTCGCTGAACCTGTTGGTCAGAGATAGATATTCCTGCTTTTATGTCAACTTCACAAGCTGCAATATCAATTGGGAGCTTCTGACAAGTCTTACAATGCTCTTGGTCATCTTTTAAACTTAGGCATCCCAATTCAGTTTATGATTTCTGAGCAATATTCTTCTTAATGGTTTGTTGCACGAAACCAACGAGGATGATAAAAGAGGCATCGTGAATTTGTGGGCTCTAAAGCTGGTGATGATTTATGGTGAAGAAATAATCGTTCTTGTTGATTCTTGTAGTGGTCTCTTGCTTGTACTTAGTGCTCTTGCATATTAGCTTTATTGTGACGCTTGCAAAAATGCAGTCAAAGTCACTTAGTTTACTGTGAAACACTGAAATGTATGTTAGCCATGGATGTTGCAGTGGAAACCTAAAAATATGAGCTCTTTGAAGTTGAAAAATCCCACAAACCTACTCAAATTTCATATATAGACATGGAAAGACTCATCCATGCTTGATTAAAATGATTATATCATGAAAATGAATGAAACCAAGTTTTCCTATGGTATTTGAAACAGACTATGAATTGTTTTTGCTTTCAACAGGGTGTCAGATTCTTTGTATTTGTATAACTTACAATAAACAACTCCATGAACCGCCACAAAGTTCCTTGTAAACTCTGGTAAATTGGTGGCTTAGCCGAAGGAAGTGATAGTGGTGGGTAGTTGGACGTTTTGGGTGGAGAAGCGTGAGTTAGTGCCTTGGTCGTTGCCTTGGATGGAAAAGGATAAGTTGGTGGCTTGGGTGGTGCTTTAGGTGGAGGAGCACAAGTTGATGGTTTAGCAGGTGTCTTGGGTGGTGGAGGGGGATAAACAAGTGGATGGGTTGGGGGCAGAGGGTGATGGTGGTGGTGGTTCGGTGAATGAGTAGGTGGTATTATAGAAGAAGAAGAAGGAAGAAGTAAGTTTTTGAAAATTTTTAATAATTTTTTATCCCACGTAGCTGGTGACTTATGTAAATTTATTTATTATTTTTTATTTCTCATATAATATTTTCGTTAGAGGGTTAACGTGAGTTAATGGATGAGTGACTAAAATCGAATGGACCGATAACTTTAGAGACTAAAATTGAATGGACTAATAACTTTAAGGATCATGTACCCTTAATTTTTAAATTGGTGAACAAAGTCTGATCATACCAAAAAAAATTATTTACATAATTTACCTTGAAAATTAAAATATCATTTGATAATAGTCTGTATTTGTAAAATAAACTATCAATAGTTTTATCATTAATTTCTAAATAAATTTTAAGTGAAATCCTTAAAAAATTTATAAATTAATATTCAAATAATGTACAAACTTGAATCAGAAAGGTTTTTTTTTTAACAAGAATCATAAAGGTTTTAAACTATGCATGTTCACCTGAAATAAATATTTATTGTATTTTGAATGAACAAATTCAAAATGACCATCCAGCTCAGTTGGTAGAGCATAAGGTTCTTAATCTTGAGGTCGTGGGATCGAGTCCCATGGAGCGCATTTCATAATTTGGAGGTCTCCTACGGAAGTTATTCTCAACCTAATGTTGGGGGCAACCTACTATCTTACCTCCCCTTTACCCCATTACATATGGGAACAAAGGACAACCATTTATTATTATTAAATTCAAAATGATAATAAAACCAGGTTTTTAACTATTATCCCATCACGAATCACAAAAATTATAACATGTAAACAAAAAACGAGCTTACAAAACTAAGTGACATATATTTATTCTATTAAATTATATAAGGTTCATGAACATAACAATAGAAGTCATATTAGCCGATGAGTATTGATACAAGTGGTTGAAATTTAAAAATTTAAATTTATAAGCTCAAGTTCAAATCTTAATTGTTCACTCTTGGTGAGCAATATATAAATTCCTATGTAAACTCTAATTGAATCTTAAGTATGCCCTGACTTTGAACTAAGAGTCATCCGAACCTAAATTTTGTGTAAACAAAAGTCAAATTATAAACAGAAAACATATAAATGTCTTAAGCATACCTCGAAATCAAGTCATAATAGTATGAAATAAAATAAATTTATAACTTATAAAATATCAAAACTATTTAAATTTATAGAAGCCCGTCGTACTTAATCCAATTTGAGCATGAAAGAAATATTTGAAACAATAAATTTTAAAAAGATGCGAACCCAACAATATTTGAATTCAAAAGATTTTGTATTTAAAATAATTTAAATCCGAGAATAATTAAGCCTAATTTGTTGGAATCTCATTTATTTTCTTATTCAAACATGAATTTAGATGGACTTTAAAAAATCATACGAACATTCATGAAAAAATTGATGTTAGTATATTTGATAGTATAATTAACTTTTAATAAAAATATTTCGTTAATAAACATAGTTGAGTTCATTTAAAACAAGTTAAAATAAGCAACGGAAGTGGAAACAAAAACCCATGGGTTTCGTATGTGATATGGATTTAAAAACATTATTTGAGAGAAAAAAGCAGCTCTTATTATGGACGTGCAAGCATTTTCCGATTTAACAAAGTCGATCCTTAGTGGTTGTGGCACCCATCAATTGTTGATTATAGTAAAGATGAATGGATTTTGTATTGAGCATGACCCTATATTTTCCTTCCCTAAGTTATGCGACATGCAAACCACTTATTGAGCTGCTCTCCTTGGCTTCCATATATGCGATCCACGTCCAACTCTATGGCACTCTCATCTTCCTTGTTTCTTTCCAATCCTCACAGTTGGTCTCTTTTCAATTCAATGGCACTTCCTACCTCGAAAATAGTTCCCACCACAAACGAAATTGCTCGAGAACTCAATGAGATTTACAAGGATCTACAAGAGCTTGACTTCACAAGTGCCTAATATCCTGGTCAAAAAGGATAGCCTGAAAAAGGAGAAACAGATATATGTTGATCCAATTTCATTACGAGATTCATCCATGGGAGAAATAAGCTTCAACATGATGTTGCCACCTCCGTTGTTCCCCGCAAAGCACAAGTTCTTAAGCTATAGCCTTCCCAACTCTGCAACTTCCTCCCCTAGATTCAGCTCCATTTCGTCAAGGAAGAACTCGAAAACCGAAAGCCAAGCATCGCCTCAGAAGAACAGCCAGTTTTTGAAAAGCAAGTCTTGTGGGGATGGAAGAACATGTGCAGCATCAGATGAAGTTGATGATCTTTGGCTGTACAGGAAGTATCGACATGGAAGTTTAATCTCCAATCCCGATGTAATTAACAATGGCGGTCATCGTGAGGAGATGGATGGTAATGAAGTTGAGTTCAAATGCAGTGCCCTTTGCTTGTTTGTACCAGGGTTTAACAAGGCGAAGCAAGTAAGGCCTACAAAAGATGCAATGATGATGGAGAATAATAATAATGCGATATCAAAAACAGTTTCCCTGGAGAAATTTGAATGCGGATCCTGGGCTTCATCAACAATAATACCAGACCCTGATGTTGATGATGGTGACTCCATGAATCTCTACTTCGATCTTCCGTTGGAGTTGATTAAAAACCTTGGGAACGATTCGGATTTACCGGTTTCGACTGCTTTCGTGTTCGATAATAAGGATGTAAAAGGAGTTTTGAAAAATGGTTCGACTCAAACAAGATCAAAAGGCAGGAAATTCCACGAATCATCATCATCGAGGCATGTCAGGTTCTCTACATCGTCTCCCACATCGTACCCTGCCTCGCCAGCTTCTTGCATAACGCCTCGTTTGCGTAAGGCTAGGGCCGATTTTAATGTTCTCCTAGAAGCACAAAGTGCATGAAATTTTCTTTATTTATATTGTGTCCCTTTTTGGTAACGTGTATGAGTTTTGCTTTACACTCTTTATTTGCCATTGACGCATTGCCTGCGAGAAAATAAAACTTTATGCTATTGGAACCCGATAAATTTCAAAGATGAAACCTACGCAGTCATGAAATTTGCTGGTCTTTGTAGCTCTCTTCATGCCAAACTTTGAACTTGAATCTGTTCATATGTAACAACACCTAACTTTTGTTCAAACAAACCGAAAGGCTTCGCCTTAATCACCTTTTAGTGTACAAAGTGAACATCCAACTCTACATGTACATGCTTAGAATGTGAGTGATACACAGAATTAACTGACATAACAATTGTACTAGTGTTGTCACTCCATATAACGGGAGCTTAAGTCGGTTGACAACCCTTATCTTTCAAAATTGTCTCAACCCAGGTTACTTCAGATACGACGTCAGTTATACGTCTATACTTGGCTTTCGTAGTTGACCAGGAGATATATTTTTGTTTTTTGAACTCCAAGCTCTAGACAATTTTCAATATATACACAATAACATATTGTGGACCTTCTGTCATCTAAATTGTTGCCCCAATCAACATCAGCATATGCTACAATACTTAGTTTATGATCTGAGGAAGTGAATAACAACCTGAAATAACGTAAGATTTGTTTGATTGTTGAAAGGTAACATCACACAGTGTATACATAAATTAAGACACTTTATTCACATTGAAAGTTATGTTTGGTCTGGTATGACAAATATATAGAAGTGCTCCTATTATGCTTATGTATTCTTGTAACACCCTAAATTCGAATGGCCTAAAGTGTCATATTAGGCCGTCGAGGCAACCTCTGATTTTTGAAAAACCTGTTCATTTTCTTTTCAAAACATACAATATGGTATCAAAATAGACATTCATGACAGTTATAAAAACATTTTATAAACTAGAGCTCCGTAGCACATAATTTAAAACCAAAATAGTACAAACTTAGAGCTATAATTATGAATATAATAATAAGGGTCCTATGAATATATATATGCCCACTAAAACTACAGTACACTACTCTGGAAGAGGTGTTGGAAGTCCTACTACGACGGTGCTACATGAACGACTCAAACTAATGACTTGCGAATTGAAAGCATTTGAGTGATAAGCTTACAAATCCTAGCAGTATAATCACTAATCTAGAGAAACATTATGAGTTTTATAAACATAAGTATGCTAAAAAAATAGTACTAAGTAGTAGGTACATGCATGATCTTAATCAAGTGCTACCTACTTAAGGTTTAACTGTTCTATCGCTAAAGTAACGGTCTCATGCTTCTCTTAATCCTCTATTAAGGGTCTCACCATGAGTACACCTCTATTGAGTCTCTACCCACACTGACTATAACTACTGTGTATTCTCTAAATGCGACACATGACACACTGATGTGCATTATCTGAATGTGACACTGACATTGTTTTGTTAGTATCTGGTCTCACATAGCATCAAATACTAGCCTGCTAGGAGGGGGTACCAGTATTACATAGCATCATCAAGGTCTCTTTTAAGTTGTTGAATGATCTCCTAGTATCACATAGCGTCAGGTAGACCATAGAGGAGGAATTCCGATATCACAGAGCATCAATAATTCCCGCTCAACTGAAACATTGACTTGGTATCAAATAACATCAAGCCAAGCTTTTCTGATAACTATTGTACTGGACTGATGCAACTCTACATGTATGACTGAAGGCCCTAAGGCCACATAACGTTGACAATGCCCCACTAGGGCTAGTCTGGCTACACCTTAGCATAGTTGAGCACACTAAAGTGAGCTCATCATTTCACTAGTTGTTATCTTGCTCGTACTCTTACCTAGAATGTTTTGCAAGAGTTTATTAGTCTGTTACTTCTATTAGTTTATTGATCTGCTCTGTTTTGGTCATTCGTTACTTATGAACATTTTAGTCACTTTGGTCTCTAAAGAGGTCTTTACGTGTTTCATGATTTTACGACAATTATTGTATTTGTTGTTCGCTAGCTGAAATACTAACTAGCCCGATATCTGACTTGGGTTCATTATTGGGTAATGACACTTTGGTTGCTCTTATCGTACTTATCCTCAATACCCCTTGAATTGGAGGGACGAATCATACGTTCTCGGTTCACTAACGTTCCTGAAGTGCACAATTTCAACTATTACTTAATCTGATATTACTTATTGGTACATCCTCTACAACAATCCCCGTTCTTAATTATTCGATACATGCTCGACTGAAAATACTTGGACGTATCACACTTATTATAGTTACCTCAGTTGTAACCTACTCATACCAGTGTTTTTAGGCTATATTAGTGTTTTATGTCCCTTACAGATTAAGTTCTACCATTACGGATCATCCTTAACTCTTGTGGGCATAAACGAGGTCAAATCTAGCCACACAAAGTGGGTATTATCGATACTTTACTTTTAGTATCGATACCCTAGGGTCAAGTATCGATACCCCCATGAGTATCGGTACCAAAAATAGCTTTTGTTTACTGAAAATTAGCCCAGTATAGATACCAGGTACCCTAAGTATTGATCATTATCATTAGTCTTCCTAGCAGTATCAATACTCCCAATTAAAGTTGCCTAAAATTCATTCAGTTCATCCAATATCGATATTGTTTATCCAATATCGATACTCGAATATAGAAATGTCGTATTTAGGCTCGAGAAACACCCAAAAAAGCACCATAATGGTCTTAGTTTGGTTTCTAACCATATGTTAAAGCTTTAAAAAGTTACTTAGGGTCATAAAGTGTTATACAAACACATGTTTTACATAAAAAAAATTCATATACATTAAATCAAGCATAAACCCTAAAATGATCAAATACTCAAATCATAACAAATCTTCATGCTTTTGAAAGCCTTAACACCACAAAGGATTAGAAATACACTACCTTGGTGCTAGGATCCTGAAATGAAGCTCCTTGCTTAGCCACGCTCCCTCCCTCTAAGATTTGGAAGAAAACTCTCACTTTCTCTTTGGCTATGAAGAACCCATGGCTTTGAAAAAACAAAACAACTTTACTGGAGGGATTGAGGACGAATTGAAGCTTAAAAGAAGCATAAAAAAGGCTCAAAGAACTTACCCTTAGGTATAACACTTTAAGAGGAAAATGAGAGAGAAGAAAATGAGAGTGAAGAAATGAAGAGAATGAGGTGAAGGAGATAAGGCTTCTCATCTTTTTCAAATGGGTAAAATTATACACTTGGTCTCTCATCATCTTCTACTATGCCAAAAAACCCTTTTTATAATTAATTAGGACTAATCTAACCCGATTAAGCCCAACTTGGTCTAATAACTTTAATTACGAATTCTACGAGGCCTATATACCTCTTACGTAAACCCGAAATTATTAGCCTGAAATTTAGGGTGTTACAATTCTTGTGCATTTTCAAGAAGGTTTCCTTCATTTTATGTCAACTTTGTTGATGTTAACATAGGTGTGAAAGTCAATTTCACCCATCGTATTTTAGTATTTTCCAACAACTTCAAAACATACCTTTTATTGGCTTAGTAACACTAAGCCTCCACGCTTCTGAATTTCAATATAAGGAAAAACTAAGATCTTGCAAGAAAAATTCAAACATAAACAAGCTATTACACCATTTACTTCTCTTTTTGATTGTCCTGTTATAATAATGTCATCTACATACACTAACAAGTATGTGTCGACCCTTTTGATGTTTCAAAAGAACAAAGATGCATATGTATCAGATCCTTTGAACCCCATCTCTGTAAGATATTATATCAACTTTGTATACCAATTTCGATGAGCTTGACACAACCCATATAGAACCTTTTAAAATTTGCACACCAACATTACCCATAAAAAAAGACTCGCTCAAAGCATGGTGATTGCTACATATTATCATGAACCGTCAATTCGCGACTGAGACCAATGCAAGTTGATTAACCAAGATGCCTCTAGACCCTCATAGCCCACCTAGAATGCCTTCTAGGCCACCCTGGGCCATCGTAGGAACCTGAAGACCATCTCGGGCCACTTTAGCTTAAATAAGTCTTTTCTTTTATTTATTTATTTATTTTTATTTATTTATCATTAGTTTAAATTCAAAACTAATATCATGTAATGATTTATATAGGATTTCATTTTAATCCTAGCCATTGATTGCATTCAATTTCAAATGTTGGATGTAAAGAGCTTCAATTATAAATAGAGGCTTACTCCCACCTCATTTTTCACTTTATTTTTGAGGAATGAAACTAAGTATTCTTTTAGTTGCTCTTGTTCTTGTTTGTGAGGCATTTTCCCTTTCGAAGTTATGTTTGTTTTTGCTCTTTTGTCTAAGTCTTTTTACTTAGATTATTTAGGCTAACTTACGTGTTTCTTTCTGAAAAACATCTAATGTTGCATGGTTTCAAGTTCAAGATTCTAGGAACATGATAAATGGTATCAGAGCTGATTTCAAGAGAGAGAGATAGCTTTATAACAAGAAGGCGAAGTCTTAGCAATCAAAGCAGCCGATAATTGTAATACTGCAAAGAAGCCATCACCATCCAAGGATGTTATTGAACCCTTGGAAAAAATGTTATCAAACTTGAAGAATCTATTAAGGAAGTCAAGGGAACCTTGGAGGAAATAGAACCCCGCTTGGTCAAGCTAGAATCCTTGAAGGATGTTCTCAATGATAAGATGCAAGGATTTCTTGATGAAGTGTCTAAGAAGATATACCAATGGTAGAATGCCATTTAAGATGCAATGGTAACTTTAAAAAAAGAGATGGAGGATCTCATGGGTGCATAATTAGCGGTCATGAAGGTCAAAATGATGAAAAGGATGAAAGACCTTCAGAGTGAGTTACTCATTTACAAGGCTACCATGAAGAGTGGAGTGCTAGGAGATTCTATGGCACCCAAACCCATGATTGATGCCCCGAAACCAAAAGAGATCAAAGGGTCATAGACAACCCAATATGTGGATAACCCAAACGCACTAGATGGCTATCAAAGTGGATATGGAGAAAGCTTATGATCAGGTCGGTTGAGACTTTTTTTTATTCCCTTACTGATATAGGAAGCCCTCACTGGCTCCACCGGCTCATCATGCACTCTGTTACCTTTTCTAGCATGCTGATTCTTTGGAATGACTCGTTTTCTTATATGTTTAAGCTTGCCAAAGGAATCTGGTAGGGATGCCACCTCTCTCCCTATTTATTTGTATTTTGCATGGAGCGTCTTCGCTAGAATATCTATTATGCCCAGAACTTGAATCTTTGAGAGTTTATGGTGTTATCTTAAGGGGACCTAAACTTTTCCACTTATTTCTTGTCGATGATATGCTTTTATTCTACAAGGAGACAATTAATCAGTCCCTTATGACCAAAGCCATTTTGGACCAGTTTAGTAAAGTTTCGGGGTATAAGGTCAACTCAAGTAAAACCAAGGTCTTCTTTTCTAAGAATGTTTCCAATAACCTGACTAATGACTTTTTTTCTTCTCTAGGTTTCCAATGTTCATCTAATTTGGGAACTTATATGGGAATACTGCTTTTTCATAATTGAATCACCAAAAACACCTTTTAATTTATTGTTGATAATGTCCATGCTAAGTTAAATAATTGGGTGACTTTGAAGTTATCACTGGCTGGACGTACCACTCTAGATAAATCAACTCTTCTTCCAATCCCCAACTATTTCATGTAGACAGTGACCATTCCAAAAGGTATTTGAAACAAAATTGAATCCAATTCCCGTCGTTTCATTTGGGTGGTACAAACAAGCATTCGAAGATGGTCCTCGTTAAATGAGATTTGTGCTGCCAACCTTTCTACCGTGGGGGTTTGGGTTTATGCCCCCCTTCGGACTAAAAATGAAGTATTTTTTTTATTAAGATAAGATACAATCTTTTGATGCAACCCAACACTCTTTGGGCAACGCTTTATTATTCCAATTATAATATCATGATCCTCATGCCATCTAAATCGATTCCAAGAGCTACTCGTTTGTTTGGTGTTATTTGTCTAAGGTTTGGAATTTTATCTGATCCAACATTTCCTGGTCGATCGGTAACAGGCAATGTATAAGATTCTAGTCAGATGCTTGGATCCCCATAACATACTCGACTGCAAACCTGTTAACAATGGTCATATTTACGATCCGTATATTATGATCAGTGAGTTTAATAATAACATTGATGATTGGGATTTGAATAAAATCCAACTTTTTTTAAACGATGACATAATCCGTGAGATCACCGCTATTCCCCTCCCTTCTAGCGAAGCTAGTACTGACCACCCTATGTGGCTTTGAGCGGCCTCTGGAAATTGTACGATCAAAACAACTTACCGAGAGCTTCATCATGATACTTAGGATTGTTGAAAGTCAAATAAGGGGGCTAAGGGGCACTGAATTCGGTGGATTAGGCACCGAATTCGTTGCATTTAATTTTATTGATTTTTTGGCTTGGGAAATTTGCACTTTAGTCCTTGAACTTTAGGGTATTTTTAAGATTAGTCCTTAAGCTTCAACTATAAATATTGTTACTCATTTAGCTTTAAAATCATCCCAAATCATTTCTCCCTCACAATACTAAATAGTTTAGAGAGTTCTCTTATTAGTTATGAATATTTTATAAACACCTATAAATTTTCTCTTTTTAGTAAAAGATCTGCAGCAGTCCGGAGACGTAGGCAAAATTGGCTGAACTCCGTTATCAATTTCGGGTTTTATTTTTCCACTTTTATTTTGCATTCTCACTAATTTGGTTATAAGAAAATTACTCGGCTATTTCCCAACAACTGGTATCAAGAGCTTATGGTTGTGAATTTTTGTCAGTTTTTCTACGAGGTTACTATTCACGTAAATAGTGGATTTTGTGAATAGTAAAATTTGGTCGGCGATACGAATTTGTCGACGGAGGTGTTCTAATACACGATGGTTCGTAAGAATTGTCAGAAACGATCCAAAAGAAGTCAGATTCGAGTGGGAGCGATGGCTGCAGATGAAGGGAATGTGAAAATTGAAAAGTTCGATGGTGTGGACTTTGGCTTTTGGAAGATGTAGATTAAAGATTTTCTGTACCAGAAAAATCTATATCAACCTCTCTCAGGAAAATAACCATAGGGCATGAAGAATGAAGACTGGGCTCTTCTCGACAGACAAGCCCTCAGAGTTATCCGACTAACGTTATCTCGCAATGTTGCTTTCAACATAGCAAAGGAAAAGACCACTGCGAGTCTTATGACAGTTCTCTCCAGTATGTATGAGAAGCCATCGGCCTCAAAAAAAGTTCACTTGATGAGGCAATTATTCAATTTGTGGATGGCAAAAGGGGCTTCAGTGGCTCAACACCTAAATGAACTCAACACAATCACAACCCAGTTAAGTTTCGTGGAAATTGAATTCGATGATGAAGTTCGAGTTTTAATTCTCTTATCATCTCTACCAGACAGTTGGAATGATACTATTACAGTAGTCAGCAGCTCGTCGGGAAACATTAAATTGAAATTTGATGATGTCCGGGGTCTGGTATTGAGTGAAGAAATTCAACGGAGAGAATTGGGTGAAGCATCAAGCTCCTCAGCCTTGCACACGGAGTCTAGAGGGAGAACTTCATAAAGAAATTCAAATTGTGGCAGATCGAAATCCAGAAGGGTAAAATCAAGAACGAGAAAGAAAAATTTTAACTGTTATAATTGTGGCAAGAAGGGTCACTTTAAAAGAGAATGTCGAGCATCAAAGAAAGATACCGGCGCACAGGAATCTGCCAACATGATAGAGGAGACATGTGATACCATGATTCTAAGCGTCAACAGTCCGATTGAATCATGGATCTTGGATTTAGGGGAATCTTTCCACTCTACCTCATGCCAAGAAATCATGGAGAACTATGTCAGTGGTGATTTTGGGAAGGTTCATCTAGCTGATGATGAAACCTTGAAGATTGTCAGAAAAGGAGACATCCGATTAAGTTGTCAAACCAGACCACCTGGAAGCTGAAAGAAGTAAGACATATTCATGGCATCAAAAGAAATTTCATTTATGTATGACAGCTTGATGGAGAAGGATATAGTACAACCTTTTCAGGCTGTGAATGGAAGATTACCAAAGGAGCACTCGTCATTGCTCGTGGTAAGAAGACTGATACTCTCTATGTAACCTCAAATTTAGAGAATTTCATTGCAGTAGTAGATGCTGATGGAAAATCAAACCTATGAAACCAAAGCCTTTGCCATATGAGCGAGAAAAGGATGAAGACTTTTTTGTCAAAAGGTAAGTTACCGGATCTAAAGAATATAGATGTCAGACTATATGAGGATTGCATCTTTGGCAAACAAAAGAAAGTCAGTTTTGCAAAGATTGGCAAGACACCTAAGGATGAAAAGTTAGAGTTGGTTCATACTAATGTATGGAGACTATCTCCAGTTCCATCTCTTGTAGGCTCACTATATTATGTCACCTTCATCGATGATTCTACAAGGAAGGTGTGGGTTTATTTTCTGAAGAAGAAATCAGAAGTCTTTGATACCTTCAGAAAATGGAAGGCCATGGTGGAAAATGAGTCTGGTTTGAAAGTTAAGGGTTGAGGTCTGACAATAGAGGAGAGTACAAAAACAACAGATTCACAGATTTCTGCGCAAACAATGTGATCAAGATGGAGACAACAGTTCCCATGACGGCAGCAGAGCGCATGAACAGAACTCTGAATAACGTGCCAGAAGCATAAATATACATGTCGGATTGCCCAAATTGATATGGGCTGAAGCTATCAACACTGCAGCTTACCTGATCAACCGTGGGCCCTCAGTTCCCTTGGATGGTGGAATACCAGAGGAAGTTTGGAGCAAGAAAGAAATAAACCTTTCACACTTAAGAGTGTTTGGTTGTATTTCTTATGTACACATAAATTTTGCTTCAAGAAGTAAACTTGATGTCAAGTCCAATAAATGTGTCTTTGTTGGTTATGGTGGTGATGAGTTCGGTTACCGGTTTTGGGACTACAAAAATCGAAAGATCATCAGAAGCAGAGATGCCATTTTCAATGAGAATGTGATGTACAAAGACAGGTCAACCATATAATCAAGTAGCTCCAATACCGAAGCTGAAACAAAGGAATTTGCTGAGTTTGAGGAGATTTCTGGAAATGATTTTCAGATCAGTCCTGAAAAAGTTCAAGAAGAACCAGGCACACCAAAATTGAAACGCTCCTCCAGAATTCCTAAACCAACCCAACGTTATTCGCCTTCTTTGTACTACTTGTTGCTGACTGACAATGGTGAACCAGAGTGCTATGATGAAGCAATGCAGGTGAATGATTCAGTCAAGTGGGAGTCTTTCATGAAAGATGAGATGGACTCGCTTATGTCAAATCAGACGTGAGAATTAGCTGAATTACCACCAGGCAAGAAAACTCTACATAACAAGTGGATTTACAGGATCAAAGAAGAGCATGATGGGAGAAAACGCTACAAAGCAAGATTGATTGTCAAAGGTTTTCAACAGAAATAAGGTATTGACTACAATAAAATTTTCTCTCCAGTCGTGAATCTGTCTATAATTAGACTGGTGTTGAAAATTGTAGCTGCAGAGAATCTACTTCTTGAGCAGTTAGATGTGAAGACAACTTTCTTTCATGGTGATTTGGAGGAAGAAATCTATATGAGGCAGTCAGAAATCTTCATAAAGGCAGGCAAGAAAAACTGGTATGCAGGTTGAAGAAGAGATTGTATGGTTTAAAACAAGCTCCTAGACAGTGGTACAAGAAGTTCGATAGTTTCATGAGTACAAGTGGTTTTACCATATACCAAGAAGATCATTGTTGCTACATCAAGAAGTTCAACAACAACTTCATTATTTTATTGTTATACGTTGATGACATGCTCGTTGCAGGCTCAGACATGCAAGAGATTATAACCTTGAAGCAAAAATTGTCGAAGCAGTTTGAAATAAAAGATCTGGACGCTGCAAAGAAGATTCTTGGGATGAGGATCAAGAGAGACACAAAGTCGGGGACTTTGATGTTATCACAGGCTGAGTACATCAACAAAGTACTCTACAGGTTTAACATGAAAGATGATAAACCAGTAAGTACACCTTTAGGTGTTCATTTTAGACTCTCCAAAGAACAGTCACCAAAGACAGAGGAAGAACGTGTACACATGGTGAAGGAGTCGTATGCCTCAGCAATTGGAAGTCTGATGCATGCCATGGTTTGTACTAGACCAGATATTGCTCATGCAGTAGGAGCTATTAGCAGGTACATGAATAATCCGGGCAAGGTAAACAGGGAAGCAGTCAAATGGATCCTCAAGTATCTGTGGGGTACTACAAACAAAACACTTTGTTTCAAAGGTGGAGATACAATACTGACAGTCTATGTAGATGCTGACTTAGCCAAAAATGTTGACATCAGAAGAAGCGCTACAGGGTATGTCTATATTCTAGGAGGTACTGTAATGAGTTGGGTTTCTCAACTACAGAAGATAGTTGCTCTCTCCATAACTGAAGTAGAATATGTCGTTGTTATGGAAGCCAGCAAGGAGATGATTTGGCTCCAAAGTTTCTTGGAAGAGTTAGGCAAGAAACAAGAAAACAATGTCTTGTATTGCGACAGTCAAAGTGTCATCCATCTAGCGAAGAATCCGTCTTTTCATTCCAGGACAAAGCACATACAACTACGATATCATTTTATTCGGTCTCTTCTGGAAGATGGGATTTTGAAACTTGAAAAGATTAGTGGAGCTCAAAATCCGGTAGACATGTTAACAAAGACGGTGACTACGGATAAACTGAAGTTGTGTTCAGCTTCAGTTGGCATGCTAGAGTAACGAGACCAGACTGCATCGATCGAGGTGTGAAGACATATTAAAATCAGTCTTCAAGTGGGAGATTGTTGAAAGTCAATTAAGGGGGCTAAGGGGCACCGAATTCAGTGCATTTAATTTTGTTGATTTTTTGGCTTGAAAAAATTGCACTTTAGTCCCTACACTTTAGGATATTTTCAAGATTAGTCCTTAAGCTTCAACTATAAATACCTTTACCCATTTAGCTTCAAAATCATCTCAAATCATTTCTTCCTCCCAATACTAAAGAGTTTAAAGAGTTCTCTTGTGAGTTGTGAGTGTTTTGTAAACACCTATAAATTTTCCCTCTTTAGTAAAAGATCTGCAGCAGTCTGGAGACGTAGGAAAATTAGTTGAACTCCATTATCAATTTCGGGTATTATTTTTCCGCTTTCATTTTGCATTCTCACTAATCTGGTTATAGGGAAATTACTCAGTTATTTCCCAACAGGGATGAGCATGACAACATATGAAATCTGGCGTAGAGTTTCGATGGGTTGCAACGTGTCAGGAACTTCATCTTGTTGATCCTAAGGAACCGGCTTCTGACTAACGCGGAAATAGCGAGACACGAGTTGTCATCGGATCCTGGTTGTTCAGCATGCAAGGGAAGGAAAGAAATTGCTCTCCACATTCTTCGAAATTATATAATTGTCAGAAACTCTTGGTCGTAAATCTTACTGACTCACAAAACATGGAGTTTATTTTCTCTTTCCCTTTTTGATATGTTGAATTTTAATCTCAATGATATAATTTAGGGAAAATGGTAGATCTTATCATTGGAATCACTTCTTTATAATTAGGCTATGGAGACTATGGAAGAATGGTTGTAACTTCATCTTTAATGGAGTTAGTTGGTCCTCACGGTAGTAATCCAAGTGGAGTAAGCAAGTGCATGTTTAATCTTCACTAGATAGTGTAACTTCCCCAACCATATTCATCGAATAACTAGGAACTACATTTGGAACCCTCCTAGTATTGAAATGGTCAAGCTCAATATGGATAGAGCGGTCAATCAAAGCTCGAAGCAGTTAGAGGTGGCATCATCCACAATCATAACATCAATTGGATTGTGGGGTATTCTCATAATATTAGACCATGTTCGGTCCTTCACGTTGAGCTTTAGGCTCTCTTGGACAACTTACAATTAACTTGGAAACATGAAGCTAGGGATGTTATGGTTGAAATGGATAATGTTGAAGCTATTAAGTTGCTCAGGTCTCATAGTCAAGGCAATGAATCAACGCTGATCCACATAATTCGAGAACTCTACCAAAGATGTTGGATAGTTAAACTCTCGCTCATTTTTTGGGAAGTTAATGGCATGGCCGATGCTCTTGCCTGAAATGGTTATATGCTGGGGTTATCTAAATTGAATAGCTCGCTTGTTGATCTCTAATCGATTTTTCAGGTCGACAAGCAAACTTGGAGTATAAACTCAATAACCAACTAAGCTCTTAGCTCTTCTCTTGTTACCAAAAAAAATTTCTTTTGAGATTTAATAGGATATGTATACGATTGTTATAATCAATTAATTCACTTAGTAATGTCTTTTTTAAGGGTAAAGTACACATTTAGTATTGAAACTATCAGTCATGATTCGTTTTAATATGATTTTTTTAAGAATCATACCTAACATTTTGTTTTTATTTGATTTTAGTCCCCTACCGCTAAACACTTAATGCATTTAGTACCTAAACTATCATTTTTGGTCCATTTTAATACCTAAACTTTAAAAAAATAAAAAATTAGTGTTAAATTTTAAATAAATGTACTAAAATGAAACAAAAACTAAACTTTAGGTATGATTTTAAAAAACTTGAAAGTTTGGATACTAAACGGAATAAAACTATTAGTTTAAGTACTAAATGTGTAATTTACCCTATTTTAATTTAATAACCATTTGTAGATTAATGGTAATAGAGTGACTTGTTTTACCTTTATGTTTTTATGCTAGGTATGGGTGTTTAAAATCATGTACTTGTATTTTTTTGGTACGTGAAAAATTGGGTATTCAGAATTTGTGGGTATCAAAATTTAGGCCCGTGTCTTGACTCATTACATCTGGATACCTATAAAACTCGGCTACCTGTATTTCTGGGTTACGAGTATCATGTTCATAATTTTTTTTATTTTTTCTTTAAATTATATATATTATATATATATATATAATTCTAAAATTTAAAATTTAAATGTATATAATATATAATCACATAAAATTTAAAAGTTTACAAATTTAAATTATATGCACGAACCAATTTATCTCAATGATTAAAAGAATTATTAATGTTCCTACATAGTGATTGATTTTCCATTGTTTAATAGTTAAGAGTGAAATAACTTGATAATTATGAATAAAAAATTTAATAATATATATATATAACTTGACCCAAAAATCAGATATTTTTATTAAATATCCGGTATTTTTTAATAGACGGATAGGCTATTTTTGATAGCCTCTACTGCTAGCGTTGCTCGTCCAATGTGGAACAAGTAGGTTCCGCCACCGCTACCGACCCGCCTAAGCAAACACAAAAGCAAAGGCCCGCAATCACCACTCTTTCTCGTCGATTTCCAGTCATTGCAGAACTAAAGTTGGGAAAAATATAAAGGAAAAGAAAAGAGGAATGGGTCACAACAAAACCCGGCGTTTCAAAAACCATAGCTCTCATCGCGGACAGTCTAGCAGAAACCATCAATTCCAAAGGTTTTTTAGTTTTTCAAAACGACCGCCTCTTTTTCCAATTCTCTTCTCAATTAATCTACTTTCAGAACCCGTCTCCTGATCTTTTTTTTCCTGTACTTTTCCAGGGAAGATGAATCTCTCCCACATGATCAAAGTATCGATTCCAAAACTGCATCTTGTTTTGTGTTTTCTTAAAATTTTGTTCGGCTATATCATGTGTTTGATGTTTTGCCGCAGTTAATTGCTTTTTTCTGTTTTCCTTGTCCCTGCAGCTCCCGAAGAGGAACCGAATGTTCCTAAAATTCAACTTGCTATGTGGGTTTGTATTTTTCTCCTACTACGTTATTTTTCTTCTGGCCAACTGTTGTTGAATCTTTAATGTGTTTGTACATTTTATAATAAGGATCTTTCGATCGATCAAATCATGGTTGGCATCTCTAACTTAGGGTATCTTTATTAATGCATTGAAAATAAAACTTTGAATAGTTTAATTTCTTTAATGTGTTTGATAACTCGGGTTATATGTTAGTAGAAAAATTCGATGTGATGAGTAGGTATAGTCCTACTAACCTGTTAAATGCAGAGCATGTTACAAATTTATATTTGAACTTTTTTAACGAAAGATGAGATATTTAATTTGCTCTTTAATCTTTATTATTTGCATTTAGAACTATATAAAATATTATGTTAATAACATTTTGAAATGAATAGTTTTCAAAATTCAATATGTATAGCTATCAAATAATGTAATTATATTGAGTACTTCATTTCAGTTTTTGTGATACAAACCTAGCACTTAAGTTTTAGGGTGATCAAACACCACCATTTTTTTCAGTTTATTGAACATCTTATTCTTTATTATTGTTGTTATTTTTAAAAAAATTCTCCTTACAAAATGGCTTCTAAGGATTGATGACTTCAACATATTCTTTGAAATCAGTGGCTATCAAAATGGTGATTGCCAGCAATTTTAAGTTATTGTCTTCTTTAGTTTTTCTTATTATCTTGATGAAATCTTTCTTAAAATTGTATTGGACAGTTGGCCAATTTCTTTTGATATTTAATAGTTGTTTGCATTGATTACCCTCCTTGTTTTGATGCTGTTGACTCAGGATTTTGGACAGTGCGATGCAAAAAGGTGCACTGGGCGCAAACTGGGAAGATTTGGGTTGTTGAAAGAAAGTATCTGCTAGACAAAAGTTCCCTCAAATTTTATTTGGTTATGCATGTTTCAGTTTGTCTTATTTACATTGCGTCAAATTTGTTGTTTGCTCCATAGACATTACCATGCATAGATTAATTTGTAGTTGCTTTGCCTCAGAAATGTGTCATAGACTCATAGTGTTTAGTTCATGATAAAGCTGTACCATACCTAAGGTTGAAATATGTAAGAGTGAAGGATAAATCAGAGACTTATGGGTGGATGTTGGGTATGAATAGTCTGTCAATGAGTGTTCTATGGCTATTTTATCAAATCTATTTTGAAATAAGATATGCAAACTTTTATTTGCAGAAAGCAAGAGGAAATTTCCTAGAGAATGGTCTTTTAGGAAGGTAAAATGGAAAACTTAACATCGAATTATTGAAGTGTACTAACTCTTAGGTCCAGGTGTAAAGACTTCCTTTTAGCATAGTCATCTGATCCATATAGTTTCTGCTCCTATAAGTGATCATAAAGTTATGCTTTTGGAAATTGAAATTCATCTTTCACTTTCAGAAAACTTGTATCTATGAGTTTAGGATCTTGCGTTATTAACCAGTCAAATGATTTATCAATGATCAATTTAGAGAATAATGATAACTGGTAACTGCTATTAGTTTCTATATAAGATCAATCAATTAACTCAGTCATTTTTTACCAGTAAGGACGCCTTTACTTTCTGCTAATCTGGACCATTGAATGATTTCATGCAGGACTTGCGTGTGAATAGCGGTTTTGGGGGCATTGTTTTAAGGTACTTTCATCAACTCGTCTTTTGATTTGGGGAATGGGTGATTTGGACTCACCTGTTTCAGCAAGGTGTCTACATGCACCTATTACTGGGTCAAATGTTCGGTGTGCTACTGTGACCAACTTTTCACCTTTGTTTTTCCTAAGTTGATGGTGTATCTCATAGTCTCGGACGATATCACCTGATAGTTGTTCTTTTATACTAATATTCTTCTTGGCTGATACATACTAGCTTGTGTTTTCTGCTTCTTCACCTTTGATTTGACTTATAATTTTTTTTTATTATCTGTGCTTTGAACCTTTTCTGGGCAGTCCTGTTGGTAGTCAGTGTGTCTCAAAAGAAGATTACAACCTAATGAACAGAAAAGGGTTAGCTGTTGTTGCTCATGGGCTCGTCTTAGTGATGTACCCTTTGTGAAGCTGCGGTGGTGCTCCTCGCTTGTGTATGAATACGCTTTGTCCCTAATTCCTCATATAATGCTTTATACAGATTATTTGCTATTACACAATTGTTAATGATCGGAGATCAGTGTGATGTTCTCAGTGCTAAATTTTTCAGATTTTTATCTTCAGCCAACATGTTGCAAACTTTTGCTTAAATCTCGTGCCATAATAGTGACATCCTTGTGGATGATGTCAACAGTAACAAGCCTCTCATGATCTATTCTTATCTTGACACTCCAAGCTAGGAGTTATTTTTTTCTTTATTTTTGTATTGAATTGTATGATTCAAAGAGGTCCCCGCCGTTATGTTTGATAATTGACTTGTGCTCAAGTTTGATGTCTTTTTTATTGCACTGTTTTGGAATTTCAGTCCTTGAGGTGCTTCTTAATGTTCTAATAGCATTGATATTTGAGTTGCTAGGAATAATATTTGTAATGTATTACTTTCAATTTGATTTCTTTTTTGTTTAACCCAGAAGACATACTTTCTGTTTACCTTCTTTAATGAAATTATATCAATTTTATTGGCATATTACAGTTATTACTTGTATATATATATAAACTTAGATAAATTTCTCTTTCATCATATACGATGACGATTTAAATGACAATTTCAAATTAGTAATGCTTCATCACACTCTTGCTATTGCATACTTTTATATTCACCTTAATCGATTTCTTACCTTTAACATCTAATTGAAAGTATAATTGCATATTGTTTGGCATGTGCACATTCACATATCCTAACTAAGAGTGGCTCATTTTTACTGGTTTTAAATAGTTTTTAGTCTCCTGCTTTATGAATTTGATGTATTTGGAATTTCAGTGCCATGGCTAGTGGCTGCAAACCCAGTAAACTATGGTCGGCCATGTGAGCTATCATGCGTAGAAGCATTATCTGCAGCTTTGATAATATGGTACTTCTTTCCCTAATCACCTTCTATCTTCACAATCTTGAAGGTGACTTGTTGAATTGAGGATTTTCAATCATGTTATTTCTTTTACATCTGCATGCCCAAGCTGCCATGAACTCTGTTTCTCTTATATTGTGATCTTAATTTGTTGGGCTGGGTGTGCCATGCTAGCTTTTATTTGTATGAATCATATTTTTTAAATCAGTATTTGGAATTTATTCTATGATGTAAATGTAAACTGTGCATGTGCCCCTGCACGTCCGACGAAATCTGTTAGATTTTATGGCATATTGATCTGTTCTGTTTTGTTCATGCTTTTTTACAACCATATGAATACAGCGGCGCTTCGACATCATTTTCAAACTTTGGAACGTTATAAAACTAAGGATACATCCGTTACATATAGCTGTGGCATTGTTTCCAAGCTTAACTAAGATAAAACTTTTAGCCGAGTGATTGGTCTAGCATCCTTTTATGCATGCCAAGTTGCCAGTTAATACGTCACTCTGAGAGTCACTTGTGTTTACTGAGCAAGTCTTCTGAGTTTTTGTTCCATTGCGATGTTTTAACAGTGGGGAAAGGGAAACTGCAAATTTGCTATTAGGCAAGTTCAAATGGGGTCATGCCTTCCTGTCCCTTAACAGGTACCTTTATTGTTCTTGCTTTTATGGTCCAAAAAGTTTTAAATTGGTTGAAAATTATTGTTCATGTTCAGATCAGAAACATTCTTCTTGACATATGTTCTCAATTATTGGCTTACTTGATTGGTGTAGGGAACTTTTGAAGGCATATTCTGAATGTGAAAATAGTGCTGACATCATATCATTCCAAAATTCTTGGCTTTCCCAACAAAGTCAAGTTCCAAAGGTTCCACCAGATGCAGAAGGTAAATTTATTTTTTCATATGTTGGAAAAAAAAGAGAGATCCTTTTGCATATAACAACCCCTTGGCAACATCTGCAACTTTTGTGGGACCAAGGGTAGGAGTATAGTTTGATGAATGCCTCTGCAACAAAGTAATGCCTTTTCTGCCACAAAGTAATGCCTTTTCTGCCACATGGAGCTGGCTGGCTACAGTCTTATTATATCGTTGTGCTATGCTGTGTAGCACATATTGTGAGCAAGTTGAGGGAAAGGAAGGTCCTTTTTGTTTGTTTCTATCTTTGTCTTCTTTGGTCCTCGCTCAACCCCTCATTTTGCTCATGCAATCTTTATTTATCTGCACATTCATATAGTGAACTTGTAGATCTTCTCACGTGTTGAAACTACTATAGTTGCCTAATTATCGTTGTCTTCAACCAATGTTACATGAGCTTTCATTTTCCCTAAATGATGCCATGTATAGTTAGTGCCATTCTGATCTTTCTTACTGATATTTCAAATGATTAAAATGTGCTTTTTGGCTGCTAACCATGTCCCCTGCCCTGCAAAACTCATGCACAACTCAACCATCTTGTTTCTCTAAGTTGCTTCTCGCCTCTTTTACCTAGGACATATGATGTGGTTTCAACTAGAAGTCTATTTGGTGGTTATTTTGCTTAGAGAGCATTTTGATTGTTACATGGCATGGATTTAATTACTTACAATTTCATGAAATTGAGAATTCTATCCACCTATCGATGATTTTTGCAGGTGTTAGTTACAAATTAAACAACCTTTGAGATGTAATACAGGGATGGCCGTTATTGTTATACTGACCTTATGATGTTATATGAGCAGATATCAGCGAAGATGAGGGTTCTTCCAATGATTCTGAAGATGGGCTTCCTCCTCTAGAAAGGAATATGAACCATTTAATTTTGCAGGAAAGTGATGATGAAACCGAGTAGGTAGGGTCCAGAAATAGTTTCAATCTCTTAGTAGATGCAACGGAGCCAAGGCGAAATCAGCATATCGATGTCGAGTCTCAAGTAAGCGCCATGAGAAAAATCCATCCTGATAACTTTTATATATATCTATATATCTTACCCGTTATGCTTTAAATATTTGTGCGTATGACTATAATCCTACTTGTGGAAGAGGGAACACGGAAATGTATTTGGTGGTTGTTTTCTTATACCCAGATTTCGAATATGGTATTTTTTGGTACTTCCAAAGTGTTAACACCTCGTTTGGTTGCTAGTGTGTTAATATGAGGAAAAAACTTAATATTTATGTTTTAACATAGGGGTGAGTATTCGATCAAGTCTGTCGAATTTTACTTATCCCTACCAACTTTAAACATGAGGAAAAAGTAACACCCTAACATGAGTAATAAGTAGTCCAATGCTTGGTAGATTATGTTGTAAATCTTGTAATGGGCATATTTAGTTTGGTCGAAGTATTAGATAAGCAATACGTAAGTACTATTAGGAAATACCATTTTTTCCCTTGAAAAAAACCTCTTGATTAACTTTTGAGATATCATTTTATTTTTCCAAATGCATTATTATTGTAGTAAATCGTCACTAGGCCTGTAAACGAACCGAACGTTCATTGAACCATTCGTGAATCGTTCGGCGGGAAGTTTGTTTATGTTCGTTTATTTATTAAGCGAACGAACATGAATAAGATTTTTTATTCGTTTAATTAAATGAACGAACATGAACAAAGAGTTCGTTCGTTCATTTACGTTTGTGAACGTTTAGTAATATGTTCATTTATATTTGTTTATGTGCGTTTATTTATGTTTAGCCCAATCTCTCTAGACCCATTTAAAATATTAAAGTCCAATAAATTTTAATCAGATATCCATAAATATTTTAAAATTTAATTAATTTTAAATACAAATAAAAAAATTCAAAAATAATTAAATAAAATATAATCTTAAAATTGTTAGGAAAGAAAAAAATCTATTTTCATTTATGTTCGTTTATGTTCATTTATCGTGTTCGTTTACGTTCGTTTGTATCCGTTAGTTTATGTTTGTTCATTTGTGTTCGTTTATCATTTAAATGAATATACATGAACAAACACGAACAAACTACATTCATTAACGAACGAATATGAAAAAGAAATTTTTTGTTTGTTTATGTTCGTGTTCGTTCATTTGTTCAGTTAAAGTTAAACGAATAAACATGAACATATTATTGTTCATGTTCGTTCGTGTTCGTTCGATTCGTTTACCGGTCTAATCTTCACCCACGGTGGAGAAAGAAGTAACTGCAAATAAAACCTTGGTTAGCTAAGAACGAAAGAACAAAGAAGATTAATTATTATTGCAGTAAAGTAGTTAACAAGACAAATTATTTGTCAACCGTGTAAAGTAAGGGTGTGTTTGATAGTTAAAAAATATTTTTTAAAATCAATTTTTTTTTATTTTCTTGTATTTAATAGTTGGATAATATTTTTTGGAAAACATTTCAATCTGATAATTGTAATTAATTGTAATTAGTTTTACGACAAATATTTTTTAATATTTGATAGTTGTAATTGATATTTTTCGATGTAGTTATTTTTTTATGTTTTGTATTCTATTTTTTGAAAAATTTTACCATCTAATTTGATTTAAAATATTTTCTTAATTTTTTATTTCATAGCATGGGCACTCAAAATAATATTATTTTATTTATTTAGTATTAATATAATAATTTTAAAATATTAATTATTAAAATATTTAATATATAATATAGTTTTAATAATATTATATTTTTAATATTTTATTGCGTAAAATATTCTTCTTTTTTAACAAAGAAAAGTTAGCTCAATTAATTAATAAAAAACGATGACCAGGTGTAACGCACCAAAAAGTACAAAGACCATAGCTGTAGTTTACCAAAAAGTACAAAGACCAAAGCTGTAGTAAATGAAAAACAAAAGCTAAAGGCAAACTCATAAAATGAAACAACTAGAAAGGAAAAAACGAGAACGAACGGCCAGCTCTTTAACATCCTTACGTCGAAACCAGAGTAATCAATGATAGCACGCAGCAAGGAAAAAGAAACAGATGTAGATATAACGTGACCAATTCTTATCGAAACAAAGAGAGTCTATGGAGGGTCAATCCATTTTCTATCTTCAGACGCCTTCAACTCCACCCAATGGGGGCCTTTTCACCCAGAAGTGATCTCCGTCGCCAAGGTCTTTCTTCGTCGCCAGAGAATGAGCGACATCGGTTCCTAGTCCAGGGATGAACCTAAACTCACATGCATGAAAAGCTTGAGCACTATGTCGAGCATCCCAAACCAGAAAACTGGTATCTAAGTAGTCACGAGCCGAAGATAAAAGTGTCACCACAACCGAACGTGCATTGCCCTCAACGATAACCTAACGGTAACCCAGGTCAACTCTTAGTTAGACAACATGCAAGTCTGCCATGGCTTCAGCCATGAAAGCAGAGGTAATTCTCAAACTTGATCTTCAACATGTTCCCAAACTAAAGCTTTCGTTGTCTTTGATCACAACTCCTGACCAAGTTTTTTGTTGTGCTTGTGAGAAACTTGCATCAAAATTGACTTTGACAGCAGGAGAGAAAGGAGTTTCCACCAAGCGGGGGCGGACAGTCGCGTCAATGAATGATGGCATGGGCAGAAGTAAATTACAGGCAACGGACACGCACAAAGTAACAAAATCACTTATATGAGTCTGTTTGCCTTCATGAAATAAATAATTGCGAGCATACCATAATCCCCAAATTATAACAAGTATTTCTTCTTGCTTAAATAATGGATAATGAGTAAATAACAAACCAAGCCAATCTATAAATTTGCATCCCTAACTGTGAGAGGTCAATAGTGATTCATAGAGGACCAAAACTTCGCCAGATGACAGTCTCTAATAATATGAATACCAGATTCGATAATATGGCTACAACGAGAGCGATATGGGGTATAAGCAATATGTTTCATGTGTAAATTTTGCATTGATGGAATTTAGTTTTGAACAAACTTCTAGATATATAACTTGATCTTCCTTTGACAAGCGCAAGCCTAAATGTGTTGAAACACAATTTTATCTGATTGAGACATCCACCATGTCGAGCTGCATCTGATAATCACTCTGCACACTATAAAACTCTTCTCATCGCTTCATATACGACAATCATCATGATGAAATCGAAAAATTGATATTCTAGAATCCGCCTCCTCATCACCAAATGTATCCTAGATTAATTCGATAATCTAACATTTGGTATCGACATCAATTAGATCAGCAACCCAATTCAACGAGACGACCCTTTCTGCCTTCACAAGTTGGGGAGTAGGTATTGCGAGCCAAAAGTCGCTCCAAATGTAAATGGATTCCCCGGTACCCACTTTCCATCTCAATCTTTTCTTAATAAAATCCCTTGCACTCCATACACTTCGCCAAATATACGATGAGGTAGCTGATATGACTCCGATTGTGATGTTCTGAATCATATGTGATGTTTCTCGATCGTGATTCTAATAAGCGACTGAACTTATAACTTAAATTTCTGAAAATGACACTTAAAAGAAGTGATAAGTAGGTATAAGAGTGAAAGTTCATGCTTGATAAGAATAAGTTAATGTAATGAAAATGATAAGGATGAATAAGGTAAAGGTGGTAAAGGTTGAAGTTTGGTAAATAATGGATTTGTAGTTTATAGAAAATGAAAATGAAGTAGATAATGGTGATATTGGTGTAGATTTTGTAGGAATGAAAGGAAGGTGGATTATGACCTAGTAGCTATATGGAGCTTGGAACCAACAATATAAAATGATGGAATGAAATGGTAAGGGATGGGATGTAACCCTCTAGCTATAAAAGAACTAGAAAGCTATAAAAGAGCTAGGAAGCTATAAAAGAGCTAGGAATTTATAAACAAATGAAAGGTATGAAGACCACAAGAACAAACTTGAAGCCGATAAAGTTCTTCGAAATTACTAGATAGAAAACAACTCTCAAAGAGGAATTTTATATATCAAGATGTATGTTTCCAATGCAAGGATGAAGCCTCTTTTTATTGCTCTTAGGCTGAATATGAAAGGTTCACACAAAATAGATGAATGTTTCATCTTAATGGTAATGAATGCTCATGAATGATTTGTTTCTTCTCCTTAAGTTACTGAATATCTAAAGAGTCTAGGATGAATTTGGACACTTTTGAGGTTGAATTTAGACTTAATTTCATCCAAAAGGGGGGAGACTCTTGAACTTCCTTGTCTTTCTAACTTATGAAAGAATGGAGGATGAATGTGGACACACTTTGATGTATGTATACATCCTATGTGTCCAAGGGAAAGTGTCTTTTGAAATTCCACTACTAGAAAAAACACCTTTAATGACATGCATTGCACGTCATCTATGGGTGCAAATGACACACAAATGCGCGTCATTGAAGCCACCGTCATAAATCTCAGATGACATCCAATTGTGTGTCATAAATCTATGACGCGCATTTATGACGCGCATTGCGCGTCATTGAAGCCCCCGTAAAAAATGAAGATGACACACATTTGTGTGTCATAATTTTATGACTTACATTTACGACTTACATTGCGTGTCATTGAAGCACACGTCATTAAAAAAGATGACACATATTCGTGTGTCGTGATTGTATATCATAAATTATATATATATATATATATATATATATATATATATATATATATATATATATATTGTAGATTGACAAATAATCAAACTAAATCACATTTAATGCCTCATAATACTAAATATATATATATCATATTATATATAAGCAATCCATTTGCATACAATATCTTAACATTAAGTTATAAAAAATATTGTAATCATATGTCGATACAAAATATCACGGCATAATAAAGTTTGCCACATAAGATACCCATTCTTTGCGAATATCATCAATGTCATCATCCGTGTTCCTTCGCATCGCCAACCTAATTAAAAAATATGAAATAAATATATAATTTATACTTATTTAAAGTGAAGTATATAACTATCATCCAGATAACATTTGATCAAATTTCAAACACTACTAGAACCATTTATCATGATAATAAGGTTAGAGCAAAAGGGGGAGGGGCATTAAAATTGCAATCATACCGGAGGACCTTTCGGATCACTTAAAAGTGTGTCCCATATATGAAGGCTATCCGCAAAATTGAATTCTTGCGTCAATAGCAGAGTAATCCACCTAAATGCATAAAATTAGGGGTTGACCTGTGATATTTATTCACATCGGTTAACATTAGACTGAAATAATATCCACACCAAGAAATGACAAGGAGGAAGGGGACTGGAATTGTAGAGGAGCCGAGGCTTATGAGGGTAAATGAGACACTTGCACTTACAAGGTATTCAAATTCGGATTATAAGAAAAAAACATAATATGGCTAGTCATTGTCTAATCAAAAGCTCGAGCCACTGAGCCAATTGAATTCAAGTATCCTAATACTAGACTCAAATAGCTTGCAAGCCTAACCAAGCTTTTCTAATTCAATATTATACTATTCTAATGAATATTGAAAAATCTAAATTCTAACTCGAGCTTAAGTATAAATAATCGAGTTTGAAGTCAAAGCATCGAATTAAACTTATCCTTTACTAGACAAACAAAATTAATTGAACAAATTTGAGCAAATCAATTTTTATTTTGAATCAAACTTTAAACGTGAAACTTTATTAAGCTCAAGCCAAACTTCGAGGTCTGGAGTTTCAAGTAGAGCTCTCGAGCTTTTACAGTTCAAATTGGCTTAATTGTCCCTCTAGGTGGGGTTGTTGTAATAGGTAAGCATGACCCAAATACAGAAGATGACAAGAAATATATGAAAAGATAAAATCTAAACAATACAACAAGATGTTTGGATTTTGCAATGGTATCTTACTTTAGTTGTGATCTCTAGATGACGCCAAAGCTCTTCATCATGTTCTTTCAAAAGTTATGACAACCGGGTAATTTTGGCACGAATTCCAACATTTTTGTTGTCAAGTTACTTGTAGAAATGATCACGGAATCCACTCAGCAACTCAACAAAACAAAAGAATGAGTCAGCTTCAGCAGCGGCCTGCAAGAGTTCAATACGAAAATGTATGAATCAATTTTGGAGCATAAAAAAATTTATGACTTGTATGCATCAGTTTGTTACTCAAGACTTAAATATGATGTCATGTCACATGCGAATATGTATCTGAAATGGGTGTGTTAAATTTAAAAAATATCAAGTAGTATTTGGATACACCTTGTAGGGTGATATCTCTTAAGTTCAAACCCATGTCTCTATATGCGTTAAGTATAGGTGTTTCAAGAAGAATAAAGAGTTTAAGCAAGTGTCAACTAAGTAAATGAAAATTTTCTTCATCATGTTGCTTGAGATAAGAAAAAAGTGGGAGTTGGTGGCAATAACGTTGCAGATAGAAATGGGCAAAGACAAGTTTGACAAGAACACCAAATGATAAACAAAATGTAAATCTCAAAGTTGAAAAATGTGGAAGGTTCCGGAAGCAGAAAACACTTTTTTGGTTGCACCAACAAGTTTTGCGTGAAGAAAAACATTAAAACAAATAATACAGACTAGATAGGAAAGACAATGAGATCTTTACCGCCATTTCTTCATCGAGATCATTTCTGAATACATAAAATAGAGGTGCCAAGATTTCATTCATCCCTTGAACATATATTATACATGGATTTAACTTTGCAAATACATTTAATATGTCCTTCAATGCATCCTGAATGAGCAAGGTATAACTCAGAAATGGCTTTGTTTTTCATATCAAAACTTGAGTCCAAAGGGTTAAACAACAAAATCACAAGAAAGAAAATGCATACCCAGTTAGACTTTGCAAGCTTCAAGTTTTCGGAAAAGAAGTTCATGTCTGGATGAGTGCGTTTCACATCTCGGTCAATCTGTTCTATAATTTGCGAGTCCTTGAAATACCATCAGCCCAAAAAAAAGTCACTTGATCTTTATCTAGAACTTAAAAGGAGGACATTTCAAAAAAATTCATCTCATCAACAACATGACTAACATCGCAAGAAAACTAAGCAAACAAATGGGGAAAACCCTCTTCCTAAATGCTTGCTAAATCAGGAAAACCTTAAGGACTAGAGAATAAAATAAATGACAGATTCAATTAATAATTGAAAAATCAGAACTCTTCGTGACTACTTTCATGTATAAACTGGTATACAAATACAGTTGTAAACTAGTAATGCTCAGTTCATGTTCTCTCAACTAAGTATTCACCAAAATCTAGTATGTGTAGCATGAATTGTTTTCCCCTCATCCAACTTCTTGGATTTCTTACTATAATGCTATATAACACTGACAATTATAAATACCAAATATCAGGATTTAATAATAACAGAGATAATCAGATAACACATTATAAAACATATGATTATTCTTAGTAAATTAAAGCTAAAGATAATATATGGGTTAGATATTTTAATGCTAACAGCAGTACAATTGTGCAAGAAACTATTCAATCTTTTAATTATAATTCAGTAGATTTTACATCAAAGTGTAATACCCCTTCAATGTTTTTTCACTTTTATCCATATAGTTGTTATCCTTATTTCTTTCTTCTATCTTTAACGTCTATTAAACACTAGAAGTCAGGCTCTAATAAAAACAAATGAACTAAATTAATGGGAGAAAGCTCAACTTAGCGTTCACAGTCTTTATTTAAAGCATTTAACATAAAAGAAAACACCATAGTTGCAGTACAGTTCCAATAACTGATTTTCAAATAAGCCTAACAATATACCTGAAAGAATTGATTCCATATGATGCTTTCTCCAAGGCTTAGAGTATGCTCTCCATGAGTTACCTGTGATCTTGAAAGCAAACCACTGCTTTCAGATTATTAATGATCATTGTCACGAACCGCAGACTTCTCCAACTTCCTTTCCATTTCTGTCTGACTAGCCACAAAACATTCAAAAACCCAAAACTCTCACCGAAACAGAGAAAGAGATCGAACACACAAGATAACCTTAAAAATGCTGTTAAAATTTTACCATGCCAGTAAATAAAGAAACTTATAATATCATACTTGCCCATAGTGTATAAAATCATTATAATGTATTTATTAATACACTATTTGGTTAAAGTATCTAGACAGTCTTGGTACTATAGTCAAACTATAGGTAAAAGTGAAATTTAGCCCTTGTACAATATAATTGTGTAATTCAATCTTTGTATGGTATAAACAAGCAAAATCTATAACAATGTTCGTATTAAATCATCTAAATGTTGACATGAACTTCTAAAAGTTAACAAAGCATATGAGTCGAAAATTGACACAACCACTGTTTTATAATAGAAGAAATCCATTTGCTGCTTAAGTTAGTCTACAAGTCTGTATTTTCATATTTCAGAAGCTCATCTTAGCATATAGATGGCTTTCCATCAATGCAAATATCAATTTTACTCATACTAGAGAATTGTTTTTCGTCTTTTTTCAATAAATAGGACTGTTAATTTAATCTTTGTATGGTGTAAACAAGTTTTACTAATAACAGTGTTCATGAAAAATCGTTTAAATGTTGACAAGAACTTCTAAAATCTGACCAAGTATATGAATTCATATTTCACAATGCATGTGTTCGTTAATAGGCAAAATTATTTTGTCTCTTTAGTTCCATCTACAGGTACATATTGTCAGATTTCAGAAATCTGTGTCAACATTTAGACATTTCTCCAGTAACCATTATTGATTTTACTTGTCTGTGATGAAATCAAATATGAGATTAAATTACACGGTTTTATAACTAAATTATAGTTGTGAACTATAGGGATTCATCTATTACACTATTTTAACACGCAAAAGAAAAAGGAAACACTTACAGGATTCATCAATAGCTCTTCTTTAAACTGTTTGTACTCGGACCTTTTCTTAGCTAATTCATACTACCACTGCACACGATCTGGTGGTAGATACCCTAATAATAAATGCCAGAGCAACCAAATAACCCTACCTCAACATTAATCCAAAAAGAAAAGCAAAGCAACTTTCAATGCATGGAATTGATAATTCATTTGATTTAGAGACTAAAAATATAGAAATCTAAAAAAATTTCAAAATTTCTCAGCAACCAAACAGAAAAGACAGAGACACCACCTTCCACATTGTAGACCTAATTCCTGCACCTTCAGGAATTCCCTGCGACGTAATCTGCTGCAGTTCCCGCAAATTTACTACCTTCTTTGACAACTGACACGAAGAAGATGGGAATTAGAAAGAAAGAAAGAAGAAAAATAGTAAAAAAAAATGGAGAAACAATTAAAAACCTTGGTTAAAAGTTGAGCTTGGCGAGATATATCATCCGAAGAACCACCGGAAGAGCTAGCATTTTGGTCATTATCATTGTTATTATCATCACTATTTTTATCAACTCGATCTATGAATTCAGATTTGGGGGAAGTAGCAGTGGACTAAGGACTCGAGGCCACAGCGGGAGAAGGCACGGGAATCGGAGGCTGAACAATTGGCTCGGAGATGGCATTGGAGGAGATGGTGGGAGAAGGGGAGTGACGGTGGATGCGGTCATCGCCGCCACTGAGAGTTGTGGACCATAGCGAACGATTGAGCCAATCGAGTATTCCATCCTTCCCCATTTCAAGGTTGGACCTGAGACTTATTCTTCACATAAATATAAATAATTTTAATATTTCTTTTGAAAAGTTTGAATTCGATCAAATCGATAAATGTTTGAGGGACTGATTTCAGAGTCGAAGGATTTGATTTATTATTTATTTGGGTAAACTAGAACGGGTTTATTTTTTATTTATTTTAGGCTAAAATATATAGTTCCCGAATTAAAAGATGACTTTTAGAGATGACACACAATGAAAAGTGTACTCCGTGTGTTTGCTAAATTTTTTGGATTATAACTATTAAATATGACACACATTATTGTAAGTCATAAATCGTTCAGATTTTAAGAAACATGACATTTTTTTATGACACACATTTTTTGCAAGTCATAAATTAGCGTGTGTCATCGTTCGTGTGTGATTAAAGGTATATTTTCTTGTAGTGTTACATGATCATATCCATACCATTTATCCTTATTGAATGGCTTAATGATAAGAATAAAGTATGCCTTTAATGTATGTCTCCTTTTAGAATTTAAATGGTATCTAAAAATGATGGTAAAGAAGGTCTTCATTGCATGTTTCCCTTGTAGAA
This sequence comes from Hibiscus syriacus, assembly GCF_006381635.1. Taxonomy (NCBI): domain Eukaryota; kingdom Viridiplantae; phylum Streptophyta; class Magnoliopsida; order Malvales; family Malvaceae; genus Hibiscus; species Hibiscus syriacus. The sequence goes on from NW_024063525.1 coordinate 3,734,373, forward strand.
TATGAATAGCCTTCTAAAATGATGATAAAGAGGGACTTAATTGCTCTTAATGTAGCCCATGAATGTATTTTGGACATCCATGCACTTGTAAGAATGGATTTGGAGAGTCCTTTCAATGTTCAAGCCTTCATTTCATGCAATTCCCGTAAAGAAATTCCAGCATGCACTATTTTTTTTATAAAATGATCATATCTCAAGCTCTCGATATCAGATTGAGGTAGAAAGATAAGAGACAGAGAAGTAATATCAAATTTGATTTCAAGACCTATACAAGTATGTATTGCATCCATAAATGTAAGACAAACTGACTGATATTCTTGCATTTGATGTGACTGTTCATATCCCTTCATGCACCTAGACACAATAGTAGTAAATGTTTATGCTTGAATAAAATTAAAAAAATTAAATATGTCATGCAAAATATAAAGAAGTTAGTTTCATTAATGAACCAATTTAAATGAATAAACTAGTTCAATTAATGGATTAGCTTTATTGAATGTTCCAACATACTTAAGTGAAGTAACTTGCTTAATGAACTACATGTTTTAATAAACTAATTATGCTAAATGAAGTATATGCTTTCAAGATCTTGTTTGTGAAATTTTCTTCCATGTTGATCGCTTGATTTGAAATTGATTCTCTTATAACATTTAGGGATATTGTGCTCAAAATGTTTGAAAACAATCACAAACAAAATCATGTCTCCTTTTGATTTATACAGTGACAACTAGATTAGTAGAAAAGAAAATCTGATTTAAAGAGATAGAGAAAACAAACCCATCAATGCTGATAAATGGAAGTTGGCACTTGATGTTCTTCATGGATAACTGCATTGGTTTATTTTTTTTATACTTCTCTATCATAAGGGTCATCAAAACATGAAGGATGCTTGAGAATCTTCATGATTTGCAATGTGTTCAAAATGTCTCTTGGAGTCTGCTTCTCATTATCTTATAGTAATGAAAAATCAAGAATAGAAAAAGAATGGTTAAAGTTGTTAGAGCAAAATGAAATCTAACTCCCACTGTCTCTCTTTTGCACAACTAATTTCTTTGTCAAACATATTTTTTTCACTCTCATCTTCTTTTTGAATTTCTTTTTCATCCTCGTATTCTTCTTTTTCAACTTGCTCGTTTTCAACTCTAACTTGTTTTTCTTCTACAACCTCACTTTTAATCTATTAACATTCAATTCCATCTTTTTGTTATTCTTCAAAATGACCTTATTTGGTTTGCACTTCCAATTGCGTTTCTTTGACAAAATTTTCAAGACACTCTTAAAGGCGAGCTAGACCTTTTTAGATTGAAAGATGCAAAAATACTAGGATCACTCCGAGATGAACTTCTAACATTTCTTATTGTTCAAAAATTGAAATCCATGTAAGATATGTAGAATTAGAAAAGGATCGAGTTTCATCTCTCCTCTTTACTTGCCTTTTGACTTTTGGTGGAGACGTTTGTGAATAAAAAGGTCTTTTGATCATTCGCTCTAATTTCTTTAAGATTGAGTTGAGATGTTTTTTGAGCAAACTCCTCATCTCTCGTGTCATGGCTTGCATTTGCAAGTTTGATGCACCACCATCATTTGGTGTGTCACATTCTCCTAAAATATGAGATTTGTCTTTAGAGTTGCAAGACATGATTAGTGATAAAAATAAAAATTAAACCTTACCAACACAAAGCCTTACCAATTCATTCTAAAGAAAAAAATCACTCCCACTCTTGTTTTACTCAGGATGGTTTTTCCTTTAATGTGTTATCTTGTCTTTTATCACTCTTGCTCGCTTTTAAAGTCCCATTGAAATTTCCACAAGGATTGACAATGTCTCTATTGGAATTCGACTAAGACTAATACAAAGTGATTAGGTAGTAGGAATAAGTGTAGGAAAAAGAGTGACTACAAGAAACAAATAAAATGTGAGAAAAATAATGAAATGACTAAAGAAATGAAGAATATTGTAACACCCATCTCCCGTATACCTTTCCATACACGAGATATGAATGTCACATCACTTTTAAAATGTTTTTTCATTTGAAAAACCATAGAATTTTGTTTCAATTTTTAACAACCTCTACGTATGATATTCATATAAGCAAAATACTAAAATTATAAATTTAAATACATTGAAAAATATTTAATTCAATTCCATTACATGCCAACTAAGTTTTCAAAAGGAATAAGATTGTCCTAACGTTACTGACGATCAACCTTAATTGATGATTATTGCTGCTACTGCTGCACTCCTTACTCAATTAATCTTTGCCTTTACCTACGCGTGAAATCAACACACGTTAAGTATTTACTTAGTGAGACATAATAATGCAAAGATATCAAACTTATACATAAATATCTTATGAATACTGATTGACGCTTTAAATTGCAGAATCCATAAGGACCAGATAAGCCCTTCTCAGTTACACCATAATTCTTTCAATAAGTCATCTAAATTATTCTTAGTAGGCCCAGCCTATCTATCCTCCTATATATATTTTTCCACAATTATGCTTTATTTGCACGGTGTACGTTAAATTAGAAAGTACTATACATGTATTGCACCAAAGTGCCATTTGATCAATTATCTTTTATAATCATTATGGGCCGCACCTTAACTGTTGTTATTACTCCATTTTGTATTCTCATTTGGGCATCCTTTCATACCCATTATGTACTGTTTACTTTTTCTTTTCCTTTATGATATCCATTCATACCAATTATGCATTGTTGAACATTTTATATCTATATGGCATCCTTTCATACCACTTATGTATCGTTTATATCCAAATGCATTATAATTCCTTTAGTATTTTACCCAAAGTGCTGAAAACATTTTGATATTTAGATATAACAAATTAAGTTAAATGAATTTTAAGATTTTCCAAAAAGATTTTCTAAGTATATTCGATATAATTATTCGAATATCAAAATATTACTCCAAATCTTTCAAATGTCATTTTTAATCCTTACTCAAGTGTAAAATTAAGTTTCAATCTTAAAATAATTTCAAAACGATTTTACAAAATATTTCGAACCATTTCAAAGCCAAAAATTTCAGATTGCTCAGAGGGAACCGATTCTCCCCCAAGGGGGTACCGATTCCCCCCTGAATGGTTTGACTCTGAGAATTCCAGTATGCTCGGAGGGAACCGATTCCCCCCAGGGGGTACCGATTCCCCCCACTGTTCAACGGTTGAAATATTTGAATTTTACACTTAGGGAACCGATTTCCCCTATGGGGTTCTGATTCCCCCCACGCTCCAAGTTGTTTTATTAATTGATTTCACACTAAAACGGCTATATTATCTTCATTAATGATCCCCAACGTTCAGAAGTGATTCAAGGTGTATTTAAGCAAGCTTAGAATCCATTGATAAAAAACAAGAAACATCAAGCAACTAGAATCAAGAGAGAATAAAAGAGAAAGCATCAAACCTCAAGTTTGAGCATTTCAAGCCTATTTTTCATTCAATATTCATTTTGCTTTCAAGAACACTTATTGTGCTCAATTGTATTCATTCTTGAGTGTTCTTTTCTTTGTTCTAGAATTGTACAAACAATCTACCTTGTGAGGATTTCCTTGTAAGTTTGCAAATTTGTATTGTTCTCTTTGGGAGAGAGTGTTCTCAAGAATTTGGGGTATAATTCTTGAGGGTTTGTAAGGTTACTGTTTGTCCTCAAAAGAAAGACAAATTAGTGAATTTGTGGAAAATCCTTAGTGTGGATAGCTAAGGTAGTGGACGTAGACTTTGGTTGAGAAAGTCGAACCACTCTAAATCGCTGTGCAATATCTTTCAATTTTCTGCAAAAGCTTCCACCAAAAATTTTATTGCCAATTCACCCCCTCTTGGCCGATTCCGTTAATCGATTAACTCAATAATTGGTATAAGAGCCTAACTTATTTGAAGGTTTAATCACCTTTTGAGTCGATTCGGGAAGAGTTACATCGATAATCAAAGTCATCAATGGCCTCTACTTCAAACTTCGACTCTGGTCTCGATTCGATGCCCGTCAACAAGCCTCCTTTCTTCAATGGGGCTAATTATGCCTATTGGAAAAATAGGATGATGTACTTCATTCAAGCAAGTGACATGGGAGCATGGAATGTTGTAGAAGAAGGATACTTTAAGCCTCTCACTCATCCAAGATTATGGAGTGAAGGAGAGACAAAAATGTTCCAGCTCAACTCCAAAGCCATCTATATCATATTTTGTTCTCTTGGACTAGATGAATACGGAAGAGTTTCATATTGTACAACCGCCAAATAAATATGGGACAAACTTCAACTCACTCATGAAGGTACCGATGAGGTAAAGAAATCTAAAATTAGTATTCTAACGAATAGTTATGAAAATTTCAAGATGAAACCAAATGAAGATATCAAAGCTATGACGGATAGATTCTCAACGATTTTCAATGGTCTCAAATCATATGGAGAGATCATTTCAAATGAAAAGCTTGTGAGGAAGTTAGTCTACTCCCTCCCAAAATTGTGGCAATCAAAGAAGATGACAATCATCGAGTCTAAGGATCTAACGTCCTTAACTCTAGAAGAGCTAATCGGTTCACTCTTCACTCATGAAAAGATGCTTGAAGATGAGGTGGACCTTGATAAGATTAAAGAGACACCAAAGGAGAAGGAGAAGAAGAAGAAAAATATTGGAGTTTCTCTCAAATCCACAAAAAATAAGAGTGATTCGGATGAAGATGAAGATGACGAGGAAATGGCATTGTTTGCCAAACGGTTTAGAAAAATGATGAGAGCTTACCGAGGAAGAAAATTCAAACAAAATGATGGCCTAAAAAATGAACCAAAAGAGAATGACTCAATCATTTGCTATGAATGCAAAAATTTGGGGCATGTCAAATATGATTGCCCACAATTGAAGAAAAAGGGTCAATCAAAGAATAAGCACAAGGCTCATGTGGCTACATGGAGCGATGAAGAAGGTTCCGATGAAGAGGAACAAGAAGTAGAAAACTTGTGCTTGATGACATTCGGGGAAGATTCTAAGGTAACCTCTAACTCATCTGATTTTGATGATTTATCCTATGCTGAGTTATTAGAGGAATATAATGGGTTGGCTTCGGATTATGAGAAATTGTTTTTAAAATATAAAAATGATGTTTCAAAATTGAAAAATGAAAATAAACTCATATCCAAAACCAACAACGATCTTGAAAGTAAAATCAAAGATTTGCAAATCAAACTAGAAGAGTTTGAAAAGAAAAATTTGGATTTGCAAAATTTACTTTCAAAGGTCAATGATGATCATCAAAAGAAAATTAATGATCTTAAAACTTCTTTTGATAAAGTTTGAACAAAACGTTTTGAAAATATAGAAAATTCAAAATCCAACTTTGTTAGAAATAGTTTTAAAAACTACAATCATAGAGGTCCCCAAAGAACCTCTAATGGAAAAATCATTAGAAGTATATGGGTTTCTAAAGAGCTCATTACTACTAAAGATAAGGATATCCTACACAAATGGATACCTAAGGGGACTAGGATTTTGGAAACTAATGAATATGGACCCAAAATAATTTGGGTACCAAAACTTAGAAATTAATCTATGTTTGTAGGAAAAGGAGCATTGCTACAAGGCACGGGAAACAAATCCAAATTCATGGTACCTTGATAGTGGATTCTCAAGACACATGACCGGAGACAAAAACCGATTCATTGAGCTTAACGCTAAAAATGGAGGAGAAGTGACTTTTGGTGATGATTCAAAAGGTCACATTGAAGGTATTGGTACTATTGGTAATACCTCTTCTATACAAATTAAGAATGTTTTATATGTGAATGGGTTAAAGCATAATCTATTGAGTATTAGTCAATTTTGTGATAAGGAATTCAATGTCATGTTTGATATTAATGGTTGTAAAGTCATTGACATTGCATCTAATCGGATTATGCTTGTTGGTCATAGAATAGGAAACATATACATGGTGCATTTAGATTCTATTGATATGACTAATTTGTGCCTAGTTGCTATGGATGAACATGACAGTTGGTTATGGCATAAGAGACTAGGACATGCTAGTATGAGTTCTTGCAACGGCTAACTCAAGGTGATTTAGTTCGAGGGTTGCCTAAGCTTAAATTTGATAATGATAAAATCTGTGATGCTTGTGCTAAAGGAAAACAAAAGCGAGTTTTCTTTTAAATCCATTAATGACGTATCAACTAGTAGAGTATTACAATTGATCCAGATAGATCTTTTTGGGCCAACTAGGACTTCTAGCTTGGGTGAAAAACAATATGCATTTGTCTTGGTAAATGACTATTCTAGATATACTTGGGTTCTATTCTTAAGTACTAAAGATGAAGCATTAGAAAAATTCATCACGTTTTCAAAAGTAATCCAAAACGATAAAGGTTACTCTATAACTAGTGTTAGGAGTGATCATGACACTGAATTTGAAAATCTTGGATTTACTGAGTTTTTTAATTCTAATGGTATTAGTCACAATTTTTCAGAACCTAAAACCCCTCAACAAAATGGAGTTGTTGAGAGGAAAAATCAAACTTTAGAAGAAATGGCTAGAACTATACTTTATGAAAATAATTTGCCAAAATATTTTTGGGCGGAAGCCATAAATACTTCTTGTTATGTTGTAAATCGAGTAATGATTAGGCCTATTTTAAAGAAAACTCCATATGAAATTTTCAAAAATAAAAAGCCTAACATTAGTTATTTTCATCCTTTTGGATGTAAATGTTTTGTTTTAAACAACGATAAAGAAAACCTTGGCAAATTTGATGCTAAAAGTGATGGAGGAATTTTTCTGGGTTATTCCTTAAATTCTAAAGCTTATCAAGTATTTAATAAAAGAACTTTAGTTGTAGAAGAGTCTATACATGTTGTTTTCGATGATAATCCCCTTCCGAGGAAGGATTCTTGTGTGAATGATGATGTAGGTATTATAAATACAAATGAAGTTAGACATGACGTTGAAGAACCATCATCAAAGGAAGAAACAAAAGATGAGGTAACTCATGATCCTCTTGAGAATCCAACCATTGAAGAAAGGGAAGTATCTTATCCAAGAGAGTACAACTATGTCAAGGATGGTGAGATTATAGGTGATCCATCCAAAGGGGTAACAACTCGATCTTCTCTTAGAAAATATTTGTAATTATGTTGCATTTATTTCATGCATAAAGCCTAAGAATATTAAAGAAGCATTAAAAGATTAACATTGGATTATGGCTATGCAAGAAGAATTAAATCAATTTGAGAGAAGTAAAGTATGGACATTAGTTGAAAGGCCTAGTAATAAATCTACTATAGGTACTAGATGAGTATTTAGGAATAAGCTTGATGAGAGTGGTAATATAGTGAGAAACAAGGCTAGACTTGTTGCTCAAGGGTATACTCAGAAGAGGGCATAGACTATGATGAAACCTACGCTCCCGTAGCTAGGATAGAAGTAATTAGAATGTTATTAGCATTTGCATGTTTTCATGAATTTAAATTATATCAAATGGATGTTAAAAGTGCATTTTTAAATGGTTTTATAAAAGAATAATTGTATGTGGAACAACCTCCAGGTTTTGAAGATTCAAAATTTTCGGATCATGTTCTTAAATTGACAAAAGCATTTATGGTTTAAAACAAGGTCCAAGAGCTTGGTATGAAATATTGTCAAACTTTTTAATTGAAAAAGGTTTTCAAAAGGGAAGGTTGACACAATTATTTTTAAAGAATAAAGGTAAAGATTATTAGTAGTTCAAATTTATGTTGATGATATAATATTTGGTTCTACTAATGATGTTCTTTGCCAAGAATTTTCTAAGCTAATGCAAAGTGAATTCGAAATGAGCATGATGGTGGAGCTCTCATTTTTCTTGGGACTCCAAATCAAGCAAAGAAAAGATGGCATCTTCATCAATCAAGCTAAGTACGTCAAGATATGCTCAAGAAGTTTGGGACTAAATGGCAAACCTCATGACACTCCAATGAGCTCTTAACAAAGCTTCACTTAGATGAAGGAGGTAAATGTGTAGATGTTAAATTATATAGGTCAATGATTGGATCTCTACTTTTTCTAACTGCAAGTAGACCGAACATTATGTTTAGTGTTTGCTTATGTGCTAGATTTCAATCATGCCCTATGGAATCACATTTACTAGATGTTAAGAGAATCTTTAGATACCTTAAGGACACTCCTAGTTTAGGACTTTGGTATCCTAGAGACTCTAGCTTTAGCTTGCATGCTTTTTCTGATGCAGATTATGGAGGATGCAAATTAGATAGGAAAAGAACCTCCGGTACTTTCCAATTCCTTGGAAATATGCTGATTTCTTGGTTTTCAAAGAAACAAAATTGTGTTGCATTATCTACCACTGAAGCCGAATACATTTCAGCTGGTAGTTGTTGTGCACAAGTTTTATGGATGAAACAACAACTTTTTGATTATGGAATTGAAGTTGGTACCATTCCTATCAAGTGTGACAATACTAGTGCTATTTTTCTCACTAAAAATCCCATCCATCACTCTATAACTAAGCACATTGAAATAAGACATCACTTCATTAGAGACCATGTCACTAAGAAAGATGTAGTTCTAGAATTTGTTGATACTTTGCACCAATTAGCGAATATCTTTACAAAACCTTTAGACAAGGAAAGATTTTGGATACTTAGGAGAGAATTAGGTTTGACCAACCTATCTTCACTTAGTGTTTAAAATAAATTTAGCACTTTTAAGATTAAATGAAAATGCTAATTTTTGATTGCATTCATTGCTATTAGTTAGGGGGAGTTTATTATTCTTGATGAAAAATTAATTTTATGTTCAAATATAGTTTAAATATTAATTTGATTGTTTGAATGTGATTAATTTTCAATATATGAGTTGCCAATACTACTAGAGAAAATTAATTTAGCATTGTGTGTTTAAAATCAAATTTTAGCATTTTGGTTCAGAAGGAATCAATACCCCTATGAGGGAACCGATTCCCCCTTTGAAGGGGAACTGATTCCCCCTAGGGGAATCGATACCCCCTGGGGTTCTGGAATTTAACACGGGCAGAACACCCAAAAATCCTAAAACCCTCTTCTTTCTCTCATTCCCGCCGTTCTTCCCCTCTACTCTCTCAAATCAACATTTTGCATCAAATCAACATTTTTAATCGAAATTCTCTTCAAATATCATCTTCTAAACCTGCTAGCATCATTAAAATCGTGCAAACAACATCAAAATCCACTCAATCTCATCTTTCAAGGTAAATTTTTCTAAACTCTCTATTTCATTGATTTTGAACATAAAATACTAGTTTTAATTAGTTCTAGATAGAAATAGAGATCAGGCATTGATTTTTTAGTGATTAGAAACTAGATATTACAACTAATTTCATCAAAAAAACAAGAATTTTCCAAAAATTTTGAAATTTTCGAAATAAAAAAAAATGTTTTTCAAATTATTGTGTTTTAATTGAATTATGTTGTTGTTATGAAAACTATACATATATTGTTTTTCAAAATCTTATTTTTCAATATTCAAAAACTTTGCCCGTTAGGATTGATTTAGAGAACCTTGAAATATTGAGGACTCAATTGAGTTTTGGGATTAATTGAATTGCATACATGTGTTTTCTAAATTGCAGGTTATCCATTCTATTCCAATTTCCTAAAACATGTCCAATCCTAAACGTGCTAGGTCATAATCTAGTCGCTCACACCGTCAACCAAATCCACCTCCTATTCCTGAAATTCCTAATCCTAATCCTAATCCAGTTGATCCCAATTTAACTATTCAAAATTCATGCTTCAATCATCCTGGTCCCAGAAATCATCGTTTTTGGTATTATCAATATTTCGACTCTTACAAAATTAGAGAAGAACGTATCCCTTCTCGTCAAGCTATGTTAGATTAAACTTGTTCGCATCTCTTTTATTCTAATGTCGTTTGTGTTAAAAAACGAGCTCAAACTGAGACCATAGAAGTTCGTTCCTACCTCCTAGGATAATTTTTACATATTATCTCGGCTTACATAGCCAAGGCATTAGGATTAGATAACGATGGTATTTCAAAAGAAAAACAAATTTTAGGTTCTCGTTATAAAAGAAGGGATAGTGCGAGTGTCTTAGACCTTCATGAACGTTTTCTTCACCTAATGATTTCTTGGTGGTTTCGACCATCTGGAGGTCGTTATTCTACTATTAGAGCCTTGGATCTTTGGTGGTTACATTGTTTCGAAAACAGTATTAAAATAAACCTACCTCATATTATTTTTGCTGAAATTGTTGAAACCGTAAATCTTGTTCCTAACAAGAAACTTTGTTTGTCTCTAGTTTACGGTTACATTTTGAGTAATCTATTTTCTAAAGTCGGGCTTAGAGTTGGTCTAGATGTCTTCTTTCCTCTAAAGAAACAAATTAATCTTCTTTCCTTAACGAGAGCGGGATGGATAAAGGATAAGGAAACCAGTGAATGGGTTCGATCTTCTGAAAATACTTCGTGAGCTAGTTCTTCACGAGCTCCACCAGAAGGTGATGATGATCCCGAGCTTCAACAATTAATGCGAGGCATCGATGAAGCCGAAGATGAGCCTGAGCAGTCCGAGGAGCAAGCACAACAAACGCATCAAATGCCTCCATATTTTCAATCTTTTATGGAGACATTCGATTTCCGATATGCTACCATGGATTCACGCTTTACTTCTATAGAGTCCCATTTATCCACAATGGGAGCTCAACAATTAGAAATCCTCTGAGAGATGCGCACAAACAACACTTCGATGAATGAACGTATTGATGCACTCTCACATGAGATGGCCGCTATGCGAGCTCGTTTTCCTCCTCCCGATCCGGATGTTTGATTCTGTGTTTAGCTTTAGAACTTTGAACTAAAAGATTATTGTTTCAACATTTTGAATATTTTGGAATGTTTGATTTTGAGGATTGTTAGACTTTGGATTTGTTTGGATGTTTGAATTTATATATTTGGTTTAGTTAAATTTATTGCATCATTTACATCATGTTAGATATATGACCAATTTTGACATATCACATTGTTTATGAATATTGATTATGAAACTAATGGCTAACGTTTCTCTTGATTGTGATCTTAGCAGCTTAAACTATAATCAAATTGGCTAAATGATTTCAAAAACCTTGTTTAAAATCTTTTACGAGTCTTTTTGATTTAACAAAAAGGGGGAGAAGTGTTAAATGTTTTAAATAGGAGAAGTGTTAAAGTAAGGGGGAGTAATTTTTTCAAAAACGTCGTTTTTGATTTCAAAATCTTAAAATTACTAAAATGTTTTGTTATATCAAAAAGGGGGAGATTATTGAAATCATTTTGATATTTCGATATAACAAATTAAGTTAAATGAATTTTAAGATTTTCCAAAAAGATTTTCTAAGGATATTCGATATAATTATTCGAATATCAAAATATTACTCCAAATCTTTCAAATGTCATTTTTAATCCTTACTCAAGTGTAAAATTAATTTTCAATCTTAAAATAATTTCAAAACGATTTTAAAATATATTTCGAACCATTTCAAAGCCAAAAATTCCAGATTGCTCAGAGGGAACCGATTCCCCCCCAAGGGGATACCGATTCCCCCCTGAATGGTTTGGCTCCGAGAATTCTAGTATGCTCGGAGGGAACCGATTCCCCCCACTATTCAACGGTCGAAATATTTGAATTTTACACTTAGGGAACCGATTTCCCCTATGGGGTATCGATTCCCCCCACGCTCCAAGCTGTTTTATTAATTGATTTCACACTAAAACGGCTATATTATCTTCATTAATGATCCCCAACGTTCAGAAGTGATTCAAGGTGTATTTAAGCAAGCTTAGAAGCCATTGATCAAAAACAAGAAACATCAAGCAACTAGAATCAAAGAGAAAGCATCAAATCTCAAGTTTGAGCATTTCAAGCCTATTTTTCATTCAATATTCATTTTTCTTTCAAGAACACTTATTGTGCTCAATTGTATTCATTCTTGAGTGTTCTTTTCTTTTTTCTAGAATTGTGCAAACAATCTACCTTGTGAGGATTTCCTTGTAAGTTTGCAAATTTGTATTGTTCTCTTTGGGAGAGAGTGTTCTCAAGAATTTGAGGTATAATTCTTGAGGGTTTGTAAGTTTACTCTTTGTCCTCAAAAGAAAGACAAATTAGTGAATTTATGAAAAATCCTTAGTGTGGATAGCTAAGGTAGTGGACGTAGACTTTGGTTGAGAAAGTCGAACCACTCTAAATTGTTGTGCAATATCTTTCAATTTTCTGCAAAAGTTTCCACCAAAATTTTTATTGCCAATTCACCCCCCTCTTGGCCGATTCCGTCAATCGATTAACTAACACAAAGACATTTAACTTTTCATCTAACTTGCATGATTGATACTTTCCTGCCAAATGCACAGTTAGGTCATTTATCTTTTACTAAACGGTCATTAACCGTTCATCTAACTGGCATAATTGACACCTTTCTTCCAAATGCACAGCTAGGCCATTTATCTTTTACTCAACAGTCTTTAACTGTTCATCTAACTGGCATAATCGACACCATTTCTGCCAAATGCACAGCTAGGCCATTTATCTTTTACTCAAAGGTCTTTAACTGTTCATCTAACTGACATAATTGACACATTTCTGCCATATGCACAACTAGGTCATTTATCTTTTACTCAATGGTCTTTAACCGCTCATCTAACTGGCATAATTGACACCTTTCTACCAAATGCACAGCTAGACCATTTATCTTTTACTCAACGGTCTTTAACTGTTCATCTAACTTGTATAAATTGACACATTTCTGTCAAATGCACAGTTAGGCCATTTATATTTTGCTCAACGGTCTTTAACTGTTCATCTAACTAGCATAAATTGACACCTTTCTGCCAAATGCACAGCTAGGCCATTTATCTTTTACTCAATGATCTTTAACTGTTCATCTAACTGGAATAAATGATACATTTATGCCAAATACACAGCTAGGCCATTTATCTTTTACTCATAAGCCTTTAACCGTTCATCTAACTAGCATAAATTGACACCTTTCTGCCAAATACACAACTAGGCCATTTATGTTTTACTCAACGACCTTTAACCGTTCATCTAACTGGCATAATTGACACCTTTCTGCCAAATACAAAGCTAGACCAATTATCTTTTACTCAACGGTCTTTAACCATTCATCTAATTGGCATAAATTAACACCTTTATACCAAATGCACAACTAGGCCATTTATGTTTTACTCAACGGTCTTTAACATTTCATCTAACTGGTATAATTGACACCTTTCTGCCAAATGCACAGCTAGGCCATTTATCTTGTACTCAACGGTCTTTAACCGTTCATATACTTGGCATAATTGACACATTTCTGCCAAATGTACAGCTAGGACATTTATCTTTTACTCAACGGTCTTTAACCGTTCATTTGATTGGCATAATTGACACCTTTATGCCAAATGCACAGTTAGGCCTCAAAGGCACTTAGCCTTTCATCTAACTGGCATAATTGACACCTTTCTGTCAAATGCACAATTAGGCCTTAAAGGCACTTAGCCTTTCATCCAACTGACATAATTGACACATTTTTGTCAAATGCACAGTTAGGCCTTAAAGGCACTTAACCTTTCATCTAACTGGCATAATTGACACCTTTATGTCAAATGCACAGTTAGGCCTATTAATCTTTTATTTTAGACCAGTTTCTACTATAACAATTATTCCTAATATCAATTAACTCTTTTGATCATTATACATTATATGGTTTATACCTACAGTGCCCATGTAATAATTCCAAAATCTTACTATAATTTACGTGAATTACTCACCCATTAACAATACAGTAATTCACCTCCTTATTATGAACTTCTGGTAATTTCACATATATTTCCCATACGGAAATTCATACACTTAGTACGGATTTCTTAGTTTGCACACATAGTGCCCATAGGGAAGTTCATACACTTAGTATGAATTTCTTAGTTTTGCACTCAAAGTGTCCATACAGAAATTCATACACTTAGTATGGATTTCTTAAGTTTTTGCACACTTAGTGCCATTTGGTAATCACCACACTTCCATTAATAAATCACACAACTATGACTACCATAACATATACATACATAATTAAATGCACTCACCTGGATTGTCTCGTTATTATACCAAAAATACAAAGTTGATCACTCTGGTACTTTGCCTTTGTCTTTAGTTTTGGTTGACTCAGGAGCTTGATTTCGTTCTACTCAAGCATCCCATAAAGACACGTACAATATCAATTGTTAGTATATCTCCTAACAATTATACTCAAACGTTATTCAAGAGTACATATTATTAACTTTCTATAACAATATCAACCTATTTTTAACATTTCTGGCTCTCTAGTATCGATACCCCCACCATGATATCGATAATACTATACTATGGTATCAATACTCTATTACGGTACCGATACCATTTTTGCATTCTGTGATCAATGGTATCGATACCATCCTCATGGTATCGATACTACTCAACAGATTCTATTGATTTCAAGCATATAGTATTGGTATTGTTCTATCAGTACCTATACTCGTGCCCAAAATTTCCAGTTTTTAGCCCGATTATCACCCAAATGGGGTCAAATTTCGGTATGTCTACACTATACAATACAATTAAGCTCTTATTTACCTATCCATGCTAACTTTCTTTCATTTATTTTCTTAAAACATCTAAAATCTTCCAAGATCATTTAATTCTAAGAATCAGTCAACTTTTTCTAGTATGTTATTAATCTTATCCAATACTTCTAATCTTTCATTTACCTCTTTGACAAGTCAATTCTACCAATAAACATCAACAAACATTCATATATCAACATATCATTTAAAAACCCATTTTCTTAAATCTATAATATTTCCTCCATTTCATAGTTTTAATCTCATATAACATTTCCTTAAGCTTACATAACACTTAATTTTGCAAGAACCAACCGTAATCAACCGAAACCATGAGCTAGATGAAGCTTACCTTAAGCTATGGAGGGACACTCTCACCCACAGAAAGAAGAAGAAGAAGAAGAGAAATAAGTTTTTCACTTTCCTCTTTTTCTTAAATCCCTAATTTAAATGGGTTTTAAATTCATTTCACCTAAAAGACCCAAAACGCCCTTTCAATAAACTATCTCTTACAAATTGGTCTTACTTAAGTCATTTCTTATACTTTACCAATTACTCAATTTAGTCCTCCAAATTTTTATTTCTTTTTAATTTAGTCCCTGACTTAATATTTGGGGTATTAAAAATATAATATTGAACTTCTTGAATTTTTTTGAAGATGAAAAGAATTTAATCCCTCCCTCTTTAAGTTTTTTCCTTTTGTATTTCTTTTTTTTTTCAATTTTTGTATTAACCCAGGAGAGGGAAAACTACTAACTTGCTGAATATTCATAGCTCTAATATCAAATGATATAAATTCGATTATGATTTTTTTAATCATTTGTGTTGTTCGATCGTGATTCTAGTAAGCGATTGAACTTATAACTTGAATTTCTGAAAATGAAACTTTAAAGAAATGATAATTAGATATAAGAGTGAAAGTTCATGCTTAATATGAATAATTTAAAGTGATGGAAATGATAAGGATGGATGTTATGAAGGTAAAGGCAGTGAAGGTTGGAGTTTGTTAAATGATGGATTTGTAGTTTATAGAAAATGGAAATGAAGTAGATAATGGTGATATTGGCGTGGATTTTGTAGGAATGAAAGGAATAAGGATTGTGACCCACTAGTTATATGGAGTTAGGAACCAAAAATATAAAATGATGGATTGAAATGGTAGGGGATTGAATATGACCCTCTAGCTATAAGAGAGTTAGGAATAAACTTTATAAACTAGTGAAATGGATAAAGACCATAAGAACAAACTTGAAGTTGATAAAGTTCTTCAAAATAAATAGAAAGAAATTAACTCTCAAAGAGAAATTTCATATATCAAGATGTTTGCTTACAATGCAAGGATGAAGCCTATTTATAGTGCTCTTAGGAAAAATGTGTAAGGTTCACACAAAATAGATAAATGTTTCATCTTAATGGTAATGAATGCTCGTTAATGTTTTGTTTCTTCTTTCTCCTTAAGTAGCCGAATATTCTAGAGAGTATTGGATGAACTTGGACACTTTTGAGGTTGAATTTAGACTTAATTTCATCCAAAAAGGAGGGATACTCTTGAACTTGCTTGGCTTTCTCACTTATGAAATAATGAAGGATGAATATGGACACCTTGATCTATGTAGAAATTGTATGCGTCTAAGGGAGAGTGTTTCATGGAATTCCATGCTCATATTCATACCATTTATTCTGCTTGAATGCCTTAATGATGAGAATAAAGTAGGCCTGCAATGTATGTCTCCTTGTTGAATTTGAATGGTCTCTATAAAATGATGATAAAGAAAGTCTTCATTGCATGTTTCCCTTGTAGAATTTGAATATCCTCCAAAAATGATGATAAAGAAGGACTTAATTTCTCTTAATGCAGCCCATAAAATGTATGTTGGACGTCCATGAGCTTGTAAGAATGATTTTGGAGAGTCCTTGGATTGTTCAAGCCTTCCTTTCATGTAATTCACGTAATAAAATGTAGCCTGCATTGTCTTCGATAAAATGATCATATCCCAAGCTCCCTATATCGGATTGAGGTAAAAAGCTAAGAGATAGAGGAATAATATCAAATTGATTTCTATACCCAAACAAGTATGTAGTATATCCATAAATATAAGACAATCTGATAGATATTCTTGCATTTGATGTGACTGTTTATCTTTATTCATGCACCTAGACACAATAGTAGCAAATGTTCACTATTGAATAAAATTAAAAAAGTAAACATGTCATTCATGCTTTAAAGGAGTTAGTTTAATTAATGAACCAATTTAAATGAATGAACTAGTTTAATTAATGGACTAGCTTTATTGAATGTTCCAACATACTTAAATGAAGTAACTTGCTTAAATGAACTGCATGCTTTAATAAACTAATTATGCTAAATTAATTACATGCTTTTAATGATGTAGCATGCTTATTTATTCATGCAAACTTATGATATGCAAACTATTAATACTCATGCAAATTCATGAAAAATAAAATCATGCAAATGAATGATAACATATGATAATCAAACATCTCTTATTATGCAAAAATATGTTTTTGGCAATATATAATGCATAAAGAAGATAATAAAAGATAAAGTAAGGTAGAACTCCCTTAGAATGAGCCTTAATAATTTTCAATGATTTAATTAAGTCTTAGAGAAAGTTGGTGTTGATTAGGATCACATCAGTAGTACCCAATCTTGAACTTAAAAAAAATCATCCACTAGGTAGTATTTTACCCAAAGCACACGACCAACTAATGATGTCGGGATTATATGAATAGAATAGTTATGATTGTGTAGTGAGAATATACTTTGTAGATGAACTAGTATAATAGAATTATACATGGAAATGATAATTTAGATAAATTAAAGGAGATAAATAAATAGTACATCAAATAGGGAATATATATATAGAAATATATTGTATAGAAAATTCCATATGCTTCAATGAAATGATGATTTAAAACTGATTCAATTCTTAAGTGATATAAAAAATAGTACAGAGATCTAGGAAATGAAATCACATGAGAACATTATAGCAATTAAAATTGTAATAGGTTATGATAATATGTTTATGTGGCAAATTGTGTGAAAAAAATGAACTAATAGAATATAAAGAATTAGTACACAAAGATATGATATAGAATATGTAGAAAGAGTCTATGAGTTATATGATAAATAGAAGTAAATGGAAATAAGAAATAAGATAGATGACTATAGTATAGATATTATATAACTAAGAATTATGAAAAAAGGAATGAGTTAAATGATAACAAGTGAATGTGTTATAAGTTGAGTAAGGTAAAATAAATGATTATATGAACATGAAACAGTACACAATACTATATAATACGATGATATAATTGTATGTACATATTTGTTACACGAATATGTATATGAGGTTTTATGATTTGATTGTATGAAGTATGCATTAATTGTTAAGAGTTTAAAATTCTTTGTATTTGGTTACTGGAAATAGTTAGCATGTAATTAATGATTTGAATTATATACGCTCTGATTAGTTTTGAAGATACTTTTATTTTAATGGTATGAATTATGAACTTATATTGAATAAAAGTGGAATTTTTCATATTGGTATACAAATATAAGTTTTGAAAAGTCAATGTGACACCTCGGACTCAGATCTGAGTCGGGTACAACTTGGGGGTGTTACATTAATGGTATCAGAGCTAAGGTTTAGCTGATTTCTTGGCTTAAACCTAAGTCAAATGAAGTTTAAAAATTTGTACATGCCAACTCAAAGTGAAAAAATTCTGATCTGATAGTGTAAGGAGTATAATGTCTTGTTAATAGAATAAAATTGTATGATAGTAGAAATTGATTATAGAAATTGTCGAAGTGAATCAATGGTTGACACATCTGATGGTGATGCAATTCACCTGCCCTAGCCAAGCAGGATGAAGAGCGAAAACCTCAGAAAGTGTCCTATAAGATTAAAGCTTGATTTCAGAAAGTTGAAATCATATCTGAATAAAGATAGAAAGTTTTTCACTGTTTTGAAGCGGAAAAGTGATATGGAGTAGTTTTATTATTTCGTGGATAAGATAGAATATGGTGAACAAGTATCACCATAAGAGTGTTAAAAGATTAATTGATGCAGTGAGAATATGTGGAAGAGTTCAAGAATAAGTGTATCAGTGACAAGCGTATTGTAACATCCCGAAATTCGAGTCAGTGACTAAAATGAGAATTTTTGAAATTTGGTGATAAAAGTAAAATAGTTTAATAGTTTAATGACTTATTGGAAATATAGTTGAAGGTTGTTTGGTAATTATTGAATGAATTAAAGGGCAAATTGGTCATTTGATAAGAAAGACATTTTCCCTTTTATAAGAATGAATCACGTGGTGGGGAAAGAAAGAGTTACTGGGAAACTCTCTTCTTCTTCTTCCTCCCGTATCTCCAAGCTCAAAGGTAAGTTTGTGATTTATTGATTATTTGTTGATTTAAAGGTTGGGTTATGATCACTAGATGATAATTAAGCTTAAGGAAAGTTTAATTTGTTCTTAAACAACAAGATGAAAGATATATGAGAGATTAAAGATTTTGAGTTCTTGAATGAAATCTTGGAATAGAGTTCATTACTCATATTGGAAGACAAATTTGACTTGTCATCCACTTAATTAAGGGATATGAAGTGATGGAATTGAATTTAGAACAAGTAGAAAATTTAGTATGATTCTTGGATTTCATATGGAAGATAGAATTTTGAGTTTAAAGAAGTGATTATGGAGTAGAAGTGAGTTTAAGTATGTATATGAAAGTTAGGAATATTAAAGGAGGTGAAAGATGAAGAATTAAGCTGAAAGAGAGTGAATTCGTGTTTAAAATGTAAATTCTTGGTTTTGTGCATCGATGCATCTTCAATGTGCATCGATGCACTCTCAAATGAATAAACATCGAATGCAATCAGTGCATTGATGCATAAGGAGTGCATCGATGCACCTGCTTAAAATACAAACATCGAATAGGATTTATGCACCGATGCATGGATAGTGCATCGATGCACCTGTCAAGGGATGCATCGATGCATGGTGTAGTGCATCGATGCATGGTGTAGTGCATCGATGCATGCCTTCATTAAAAGATAAAAATATCTTTCTTATTAGCCTAAGGAATGATAGTTTAGAATATATCAATTAGTATACTGATATGTATCAATGTATTAATATGTAGATTTAGAACGTGATCTCGTTCCGGAACAATTGAAGGATTAGAATCGAGTCAAGAAAGGCTAAGGTGAGTACATATTAGAAGTATGGTACAATGGAATAAGACTTGTGATAAGTCTAATTCCTATGTTGATTTTCATAGCACAATAGTTATGAACATGCATACATGATAATTATTATGATACATACATAAAGTATATATGTTCATATGATTTGATAAATGATATATGTGAAAAGACCCAAATGCACATGTGATATGATAAGTGATATGAGCTATGTGATTACAAGAGAAATGACATGAACACATGAACACATAAAAATATAAGAATAATGCCCATGGTATACGATATGAGAGCTATAGGTATAGTTGGCATCCCAAGAGTCGAGGGTTCTACGTGGTCCTTCGAGACATATGTGTATCCTTTGAAACATTTACAGTGTCTTTTGAGACAGATCTAATCCACTGGAATATGTATATGGTTCTTAAGAAGTGTTCCTTCGGGACAAATACAGTACATAGGTCCTTCGGGACAAATTTCATAGCCCCTAATGGGACCCATACGAGCTGTGGTGACAGCATAATGTACAACCTCAATGTACTCGAATACCTTGAGTTCTCAAAAATGTACATGGGCCTATAAAAGGTTATCAAAGGTAATTATATTGTTATAGTTATATGTTATCATATTATTATTGTTTACATTGAATTGTATACGACAGGATTGAATGGATAGATTGCATGTTCATATTCATACTGAATGCATTATTGTTATATTTATATGTCTCACTAAGTCTATGACTTAGCGTGTAAGTGATTTACACGTAGGTACTAAGAATCAGGAAGAGTGGAAATAGGGTTGTAAGAATAGCAACACTGATAGAAGATCAGATCAGAAGTAACGGATAAAGTATGTCTTTTGTCGTGTATATGGTTGGCATGTAAGAAAAGTGTCTGTTACAAATGTTCTGATCGGTTTTGTCTTGTTTTGGTTAACTTGTGTAAAGTAACAATGTTATTTTAATGAAAGTTTTAAATTTCCTTGATTTTTCGTCAATAGTCAAAGTTTGAAAAGTCTATATGACACCTCGGACTCGTATCCGGGTCGGGTATGAGTTGAGGGTTTTACATGTATAAAAGGTATAAAGTTAGAGATTATGAGTTTGAAACGAAGGGATAGTAGTGTGTATAAGAAAGAGTGTTTAGATGATAAGGGTTCACAGTTAAGACTAAAAGAGTTAGCGTTGGCTAACCAGAGTATGTGATAAAAATGTACCGGAATTATAATATTGTAAGATATTATCAGGATATGATAACCAAATATGAAATGGATCCGGAGACGGTTGTATATTTGGATCATAGTAATGTGGTATAGTAAAGGAAGTAAGGATTTATATATTTGAGTAAAGTTGAGTATTGATAAGAAGAGTTTAAGAATATGTATATCGATGATCAGTTTATAAGACAAAGGAAGTCAGAATGTTGAGTTTGAACCATGGAAATTACAGGATGTATAAGAATAGAGGTGAAATTGATAAGTTAAGTAAACTAATTTTGAGATAATTTCGATTGGAAAGGATGTATATGATTGGTTGACTAGGGCTTGTGCCTAGATTGAGCAGATGTTATTGATTAGCTGTCAGAGTAAAGGTGATAGAGTTATAAGGTTGGAAGAAAAGATAAAGTTGAGTTAATCAATTATAATGTGGGTCTGAATATATAGTTGTGTATTCTGATCAGATAACTATGAAGTAGATAAGGAGAAAAGTATTTATATGGAGCTTTAAGGAAGGAAAATTCAAAGTATAAGAGATGATAAAGAATAAAGTTATGTATAAGTAAATTCGGTTATCAAAGTTACGAGGATGCAATGAAGATTGGTACACAGAGATGAGTATAGGTGATAGTACAAGAGTATGTGAACATGAAAGGAAAGATGTGATTTGGGTATAAGGATATTTTGATTTTGAATAAATAAAGAAATAATGGAATAAAGAAATGAAATGGATTGAGTTTAAAGGATTAGATATGATAAAGGCTATATGGAAGTGTAGATGTTAAGTTTGATATAGAAGTAAGAGAAGTGTGTAAGGTGATGTGAAAATATTAGTTGATTTCGTAAAGTATATGTTTAATCATAGTTGAAGAAGATTTAAGGTTGTGTTTTCAGTCAAACGATGATGGAATAAGAGTTTGGCTATTGTTATAACGTAATTAGAGATGAATTTATGATGTTGAATGATGAAAATAAATGTTACTATTTATGTAATTAGTGGCATTATATGAATTTTAGAAAGGTTAATAGAAAATGCAGAATTGAATGAGAGAAAAGATAGAAGTGGTTGAGGTTTTGGTGACTATTTATATGACAAACGGCGTAGATGAATGTATAAAGGAAAAATGTAGTTGAAGAACAAAAGAAAGTAAAGATTAAGTAAAGGAAGTAACATGAGAATATTGGAAGATATGTTCTTATCAAGGTGTACAATGAAAATTCGAGGATGAATTTTCTTAAAAAGAAGGGGAGATTTGTAACATCCCAAATCAGAGTTAGTGACTAAAAAGTAATTTTTGGAAACTTTGTGCTCAATTTTGAAACAAGTTAAAAGTCAATGACTTAAATAGAAAATTTCAGTGTTATATTAAATGGTAGTTGTGGAAATATTGAAGGGTATAATAGTAATTTTGTAAGAAAGATTTTTATTTCTCCTTTATATAGGAGATGGCTCGTGGAAAGGGAGGGAAGAAAATAGAAAAGTCTGGAGACTTTGATTCAACCTTTTTCTTCTTCTCTTCCCGTAAGCTCCATAGTAAAGGTAAGTTTAATTTCAACTGGTTAATTCCTGAGTTTTAAGCTTAGTTTTGATTCTTGGGGTAATAAGAAAGATTATTTAGAGATTAAAGCATGTTGAAACTTCAAAATGGATGAGTTACGAAGGATTAAATATGAAGAGTTTTTAAGTAAATTATTGAAATAGAGGGAGTTAGTATATTTTGAAGTTGAATTTGACTTGTCAATGATTGAATTAAGAGATATGAGGTGTTAGAAGTGGATTTAGAACATTTTGAAAAATTGAGTTTAATTTTTGAATCCCATAGGTGGATAGGATTTTGAGGTTTAAAATGTGATAAATGAGTATTAATTGGTTTAAGTAAGAGTAGGTAAGTTAAGGATATTAAATGGGTTGAATTATGGAACAATTGAGCTAAGTTGAGTGATTTTCGTGCAAAATAATTGGAATTCTGGGCTAGTGCATCGGTACACATTCAACCTGTACCGATGCATCATGGGTAAATTTCCAGAAATTGTTCAGTGTGTATCGATGCACAGGAAGTGCATCGATGCACCCCTTAAAAATGGAAACATCGAATGCAATTAGTGCATCGATGCATGGGTAGTGCATCGATGCACATGTTAAGGGATGCATGGATACACTGTAGAGTGTACCGATGCACTTCAAGGGGAAATAGAATTAGACCTTTCTTTTGGTCTACAAAATGATAGATTAGAATACATCAATTAGATACTGATATGTATCAATGTATATTTATGTAGATTTTGAGCTTAAAGCAATTTCAGAATATTTGGCAAGTAAGATCGATCAAGGGAAAGATAAGTGATCGAATTGACTAGTGAGGTCAGATGAGTGCATATTAGAGAAAATATGAGGTTTTAATGGAAATAAGACTTTCGACGAGTCTATTTCCTACCGTATTATGCATGAGTTCATGAATATGAGCATTGTTTGTTATGAGTGTATATGTTAATGCATATGTTACATGATTTATATGAATATATGATAGTGTGATAGGCACATCGAACTGGTATAAGTGATTTGTATGATTATATAAGTTATACGACATGGACATAAGGAACGATATGAACATATGCATGTGATGTGTGAATATATATATATGCTATATGATATATGTAAACATAAAAGAACAAATGATAAACTATGAGATCACATGAAAATGTTATATGATCTATATGACCATATGAGGATATAACATGAAATTATATGCATATGTGATATGAACATGTGAAGACATGAAATGATAAGAAATAATGCCCATGTTATATGAGGTGAGAGCCATAGGTATAGTTGGCATGCCAAGAGTAGAGGGTCTACGCGGTCATTCAGGACATATATGTATTCTTTGGAACATGTATGAGGTCTTTTGAGACACATATTTGGTCCTTAGCATATGTATATGATTCTTAAGGAATTTTTTACGTGGTCCTTAGGGACATCTTGTATGGCACTACGGTGCATTTCTACGCGGCACTTCGGTGCAATTCTACGTGGAACTTCGGTGCATTTATACGAGTTGTGGTGACAGCATAGTATTCAACCTCACAGTACTCATATACCTTAAGTTCTCAGTAATGTACACGGGCTAATAAAGAGATAATAGAAATAAATTTGATATGATTGTTATGTAATTGTGTGCTTGAATATGAGTGTAATGGTTGTATGTATTGCATATGTTTATTATCTATGTTAAAAATTATGTTCGTTTGATATGTTGGAATATATGAGATTATAATGAACTTATATGATATGTTTCAAGTAATTACATGAGAAATGTTATGAATTTCATAAGAATAGGTATATGTAATAAAATGATGGATTATAGGATTATATGAATAGAATAATTATGATTGTATAGTGAGAATATACTTTGTAGATGAACTAGTATAATAGAATTATACTTGGAAATGAGAATTTAGATAAATTAATGGAGATAAATAAATAGTACATCAAATAGGGAATATATATATAGAAATATGTTGTATAGAAAATTCCATATGTTTCAATGAAATGATGATTTAAAACTAATTCAATTCTTAAGTGATATAAAACATAGTACAGAGATCTAGGAAATGAAATCACATGAGAACATTATAGAAATTAAAATTAATAGGTTATGATATGTTTATGTGGCAAATGTGTAAAAAATGAACTAATAGAATATAAAGAATTAGTACACAAAGATATGATATAGATATGTAGCAAGAGTCTATGAGTTATATGATAAATAGAAGTAAATGGAAATAAGAAATAAGATAGATGACTATAGTATAGATATTATATGACTAAGAATTATGAAAAAGGGAATGAGTTAAATGATAACAAGTGAATGTGTTATAAGCTGAGTAAGGTAAAATAAATGATTATATGAACATGAAACAGTACACAATATTATATGATACGATGATATAATTGTATGTACATATTTGTTACATGAATGTGTATATGAGGTTTTATGATTTGATTGTGTGAAGTATGCATTAATTGTTAATTAAGAGTTATAGTTACCTTATACGTTTTATATGCCTCACTAAGTCATCGACTTAGCGTGTGAGTGTTTCACACATAGGTTTCTGGAAGCAAATAGAGAAGTGAAGCAGCGATAGTCAAGGCAAGACAGGTCAGCCTATCCTTTCCTATGATCAGATCAGAAAAGAGTTTAGAATTATTTGTATTTGGTTATTGGAAATAGTTGGCATGTAATTAATGTTTTGAGTTATATACGCTCTGATCAGTTTTGAAGATACTTTTATTTTGATGATATGAATTATGAACTTATATTGAATAAAAGTGGAATTTTTTTTATTGGTATACAAATATAAGTTTTGAAAAGTCAATGTGACACCTCGGACTCGGATCCAGGTCGGATACGAGTTGGGGGTGTTACAATTACCTTCCCCTTCTTGGAAGAGATCATTATCGAACTAGTGATATCTTTTGAAATCTTATTCTCATATTTGGTTTGAAGTGATTCTTATTTCTTACTAAGAAAAAGATCATTACTTACAGTCTCCACCCTCATCGAATAAAGTCTACGTTATGGGGAGAATTCAATTCCACGTGCACTTATTAAATGTTTTATTTTATTTTAATTTATTTAATATTAGTTTAATAATTAAATGGTGTTACAAATAACTAAATACTAATTTGATATTTTATTAATATGATCTCTATGATGTCTTATATATTATTTTAAATATATTATTTAAATATCTTATTCATACGTTAAATTTGATTGAAATAATGTAATTTTGTTCAAATTTATTTTTAGACAAGAATTTGACATACAATCTTATTGAAAATAAAGATAATACAAGTTATTTAATTTCACTCGAATTTAATTCGACAATGTATCCGTAAAATATAAACTTCTCAGATTATCTTATTTCTAGGTTCTCTAAGAGGCGGGGAAACAATACTGTTATTTGCACTTACTATGAAGGATGAGTTCCCCACCTCTAAAACGTTTGATAAATTAAATATTTGTTTTATAACTTTTAATAATTTTTTTGGATAAATATGAGATAAATAAAAGATAATATTTGCTTAGAGACTTTCTATCATTTGATATTAAATATTCATACCCCTAGCATATGTAACGTTCGAACTTAAGATCTTAAGGGATAACAGTAAGTCCCTTAACTACTGAAGTTGTTTGGTTTGTGCTATAATAATTGAATCACAAAAAAATAATAATCATATATTCATTTATGTAATTTACTCAATTTAATAATTTAAATAAATTTCTAATACTATAAATTTTTTTAATATCATCAATCTCTTTAATATAAAAAATTATACCCTGTTTTCCTTTTTGTACTATATAAAAAATTGAAATTCAAACTATTTAATCTTTAACATGGATTTAAAAAATTAGGAAAGACAAAAAATGTAAAAAAAAAATAACTCTGTGGATGCAAGCATTAAATTCAAAAAGTGTAGGGGCAAAAAGTGTAATTCAGTTAAAAATAATTATCCAATAGTATATAGTAAAATGATCATGTTGTTATTTAAATCACATAAATGCCCTCCCCCATACACCATATACAATCCCATGATTTACCTAGGAGTGCCAAAAAAAATAACTCTGTGGATGCAAGCATTAAATTCAAAAAGTGTAGGGGCAAAAAGTGTAATTCAGTTAAAAATAATTATCCAATAGTATATAGTAAAAATGATCATGTTGTTATTTAAATCACATAAATGCCCTCCACCCATACACCATATACAATCCCATGATTTACCTAAGGAAGTGCCTTGGGGCCTGATAGTCTACCCAAAAAAGTTTCTTGGGGCCTCGGAGCTTACCCAAGGGTTACCTTAGGTCCGTAAGGAATTACCAGCTCGATCAGTCTAAACCTATAAAAGAAATTACCAGTTTGACCGAACTGAACCTCCATACTTCAGTATCCTACCCAGATAAGGTCCCAATAAAATAGTTCAAGTAGTAACCAATAGATTCCATGATCCATAAATCAGGAATGATCATATTTTACAATACCAGAGAACATATTTCAGGTAACCATAGCTCATAAACCAGTAAATTAGTAAATCAGTGATTTCGAAAAATCACATTTAAAACAGGTAAAACATTTACATGTCACATAAGGATCACATTAGAGGATCCAAATATTATTCGGAGATACTTGGTATTTATCAGGTAGGGAACCATGAAACTTTTGTAATTTAAGAGAATTTTATAATCAAGATCCATATAAAAGGGGGTTTGATAGCTACTTGATTCATCATTTATTCGGGAAATGATTTATCAAGATCATACAATAATCAAATGTTTTTCAAAAGCACTAAGCAATCAAGAAGGTACTCAGAATCTTTTGCATCAGAGTTACTAAAGATTTCAACTATGACAGGAGTGATTCCATTATTCAGAAGACCATGGGCATTTTGGACATTTGGTTCTTGGAGAATTCTTAGTAATTTAATATAATAAGAGTAAAGCGAGGATTTGTGGAATTTATGATTATATATTGAATTATCAGGATTTTTAGTACAATTGAACTAATGATCCCAACACTACGATACTTGTTAATCACCTGGACCGTGATACTTCACTATTATTCACTTCTTAATATTGATTGCACCAGCTGATCTGATCAATATCGGGTTGACTCGATTCAGGTCGGGTTAGGTCGGTTCGGACCGGTCCAGGTAGTTCTAAAAGAAACCATAGTTGGAGACAAGCCCCACGCGCACGCGGCGACGCAAGACGACAATGATAGGTCGGGGGACGACTATCGATTACTCCATGTTCAAGCACTCACCAATTACAATCAAAGTTTAATCAAAACCATGCCAAAATCGGATGAAAATTAACCAAATTATAAACCCGAGCTTACCCACGATGACGGATGATAACAGTGTAACACTGTGCGATATGATGGGTCGGGTTCTGATCGGAATCGTTTGGGGAGTGCGACGATGGTCGGCGTGAGGCAAAATGGTGATTGGAATGACCTGAAATGAGGAAAATCAAGGCGGTAATTTTGGGTTTCGAAGAAGCTTTCAATCGTTCGATCCCGACGAACGGCGACCGATACGGGGTCGTGAGAGGTCGAGGTTGATTCATCGGAGGATGTTGGATCTGTTGATGGCGACGGGGCACGGTAACTACGAATGGAACGAGGCGATACGGTGGTCGATAGCTTGAGGGTGGGGTTACTTCAGGTTATCTGATATGGGGAATTTTTAGTAATTTTAGGGATTTTACCCTGAGGGAATTTGGTTTTGAGTATATAACCTGGGCCAGAATATAATAAAACCTGTATTTTATTAATTACATCACAAATAGGAACCTAGCCTAATGGTTAGGGCATAGGCACCCGTGACCCTGGGGTTATGGGTTAAGTCCCTGAACTTCCCAAAAGTTCTAAAATCGAGCTATAATTTTTAAAAAATTTACAATTTGGTCCTCAAATTTTCTCTTGTTACAACTTTAATTCCATACTTTAAATTAATAAAAATCTAGCCCTAAATTAGGGTGTGACAATCCATTATGTAAGTTTTTCATTATCTAAACAAAACAAATTATGTTTTCTTTACAACAATCTTAGTTTTAAAAATTACGTCTAAGGTACCAGACTCAGGTAGATGTTAGAAAAATCACCTCTGATGACATAGGTGAGACGGTGAATGACGGGTGTGCATTCTCTGTACTGTTAGCGTTTTTTTTAAAGAGAAAATAACCTCAGTGACCAAAAATCCCATATAATATACGATTTTAACCAACTTTTTCCGGATTTGCCAAAATGACCAACAAAATCGCAATGCGATCGCTAATTCGCAACGCGATCTCCATTATCGCAAATTCGCGTTGCATTTTCGCAATGCGATAGTTGAAAATCGCGTTGCGATGGTCTACAGTATCGTTGCGATTTTCCCAATTCGCAATGCGAATAAGTAAATCGCAACGCGAATTGGGAAAATCGCAATGCGAATAAGTAAATCGCAACGCGAATTGGGAAAATCGCAATGCGATACTGACTATCGCAATGCGATAATAAAAAATCGCAACGAGATACTTACTTTCGCAACGCGATACTGACTTTCGCAACGCGATAATACATAATCGCAATGCGATTTTCAAAGCGCCATTAGTATTCTGGCCAAGTATTTTATTTTTAAATTCCAAACATGAATATTAATATATTGGAACACTGAACTGTCCACAGTATATCCCGTAATCGCAACTCATAACCTAAAACCTAAAATCACAACTCAGTGCCATCTCCATCTCTCACTCTCTCACCCATCTCCGACGAAATCCGTCCCCATCTCCGGCAAAATCCGTCTATCTCCATCTCTCAGAGCCACCCTCACAATCAGAAATGGAAAATCAACCAAATCAACCAACGAGGGTTAGTTTTTTTAATTATTTTCTTTTTGAAATTTTTGCATTATTATTAGGTTTTTCATATTGAAATTGATGATAAGTTTACTGGTAATTTCATTAATAGATTAACCATTTCACTTAGATTGCTTATTAAATCAACCAAGAATCGCAACGCGAAATGCAAATCGCAACGCGATTTTAGTTTCGCGTTGCGATTCTCTCGTTGCGATAGTCATTTTCGTGTTGCGATTTTCATTTTCAGAAACTATTCTTCTGCAAATTGAAACTTGAATGAATTGCATTACTTCAACAAAAAAACAAAGACAAATACGAAATTCACAGTGTTGCATATTTAAGTTTGAAGAATAAACTACTACTATTTATGTTTATTATTGTTTTTGGTATATCTTCACAGTGTAGTTTTTGGTATATCTAATTTAGTATGTTTATTGTTTTTGTAGAACTTTTTTTCGGCTCAATTGACCTTGAGAAATAAAGTCAGCCTGGCCAAAACAATTGCGTCGAAGCTTTCACCTGCACAAAGAAAAATGTTTGAGGATACATGCTTCGGGCCATGGCTGAAAGTACAACATCCCGGTGGAGATGCGATGTTGACACACCTGTTTCTTCAAACCATGACTAGCGATCTACCAGAGACTATACAACGTCGTGATGAAGAGATATGGTTTGATATTCCACCGGCGTATACGTGTTTTGGGCGGGAGGAGTTTTGCTTAATCACCGGTCTACGCTTCGGACACGATGATGTAGGTCGGTACACTAGACACATTACCCGCCCATCATGGCTATCCCGGGTTTTTCCTGAGCTGGAGAGGCCGAGTCTACACGTAGAAGACCTGACAAGATTTTTGAATAATAAAGATGGTTTTACTCGGATGGATGACGTCGACGTTATCCGAGTATGCCTTCTAATTCTTTTGCATGCCGACTTTTTAGGCAGAGAGGCCAGACAACCTATTCCAAATGATATAATCAAATTGGTAGAAGACCTAAATGCGTGGAACCTGTTTCCGTGGGGCTCGTATTTATGGAAAGCTACATGGAATAAGTTATCGTCTGCCTTGGATGATCGAAAAAGTTTGCATGGCGATGGTTCCAAATACACTTTGACAGGCTTTATTTGGGCCTTTAAGGTAAGAATTTTTATATTATGTTTCCAAAATTATAAGTAATTATTTAACAATTACTAATGTTTGTTATTATATTGTTTGTAGATTTGGATATTTGAGGCCTTTCCCGCCATGAAGACATATGCAATAAAAACTTCAAATGATATTCCCAGGGCTATTTCCTGGAAGAGGAAACGGACCTTGCAATGGGAAGATTTACTACGGTATACGATAATAAATAATGTAAGTTAACATAAACTACCATATGTTTATAAACAAGTTATTACTAGTACACGTTTAACTTTGTTTGAGCTTTATATTGTTAGGAGGCCAACACTCCTCTACAGAGGCTGACACCCACGGAAGCTGAGCTTGCCACTGATTGGTGGCAAGCTAGTAAGCGTTTTTTTGATGGAACGGTTGAGCAGCCTCCACTTCGGGAGCCATCACCTTGCCCAGAGCTATCACCTCACCCAGAGCCATCATCTGATCGACCCGGCTATACACCTCCACAACGACAGCCATCACCTATTCTGTCACATCATCGAGCCTCTTCTCCACCATCACCGCAAGATAGGCGACCGGCAAAGATGCCACGACGTTTATCTTCCTGTTCTCCACCTCAACGGGATGAGTTAGGGGAGTTACGTGATGAGGTCAATGCCATGCGTGAGGAGGTCGGTACTTTACGCAAAGACGATGGTGCATGGCGTGTTGAGGTGTCTACATTACGCGGTGAGGTAGCCGCTCTACGTGAGATGGTAGCATCATTGCAGAATGAGGTTCATACTCTACGCAACGAGGTAAGTTTAAGATTTTTCATACTCGTAATTCATTCGGTTACTGCCAATACTGCTAAACTGTTTTTGTTAGTATTTGTTTTTGGTTTTGTTTTTGTCTTTTGGTTGAAGTAATGCAATCCATTCAAGTTTCAATTTGCAGAAGAAGAATAGTTTACTTTCGCAACACGAAAATGACTATCGCAATGCGGAAATGGCTATCGCAATGCGAAATGAAAATCGCAACGACAAAATCGCAACGCGAAATGAAATCGCAACGACAAAATCGCAACGCGAAATGAAAATCGCAATGCGATTTTGTCGTTGCGATTTTCATTTCGCATTGCGATAGCCATTTCCGCGTTGCGATAGTCATTTGTGTTGCGATTTTAAGTTTCGTGTTGCGAAAGTAAACTATTCTTCTTCTGGAATGTTTATATATGTTGTCCTTTTAAATGTTTATATAAGTGCTTACTTCTGGAATGTTATCTGAGCATTTTGTGAACTATGATCGAATAATGATTTGGGTGAATACAATGCTAGTTTGAAACATATTTGTCTTTGTTTAATATCATGTCTGTTTATTTACTGATTTATGTATTAATTTTTTTTAGCGACCCGATAAGGTGGATGCTTTACGTCGGGTTTTCCTTGCACGACGGAGTTCACGCATCAGACGGCGTGGATGTGCTATTACGTCTCCGTTCACCCCAATGGTGCGAAGACTCCGCAAGAAGAAGCCCGACTCACCGGTCATCCCTCAAGAGTCCCCTCCAATCGTTCAAGAGGCCCCTATTCTCCCTCAAGATTCCCTCCCACCGTTCAAGAGGCCACTGTCATCGTTGAAGAGGTCCCTCCCACCATTCCAGAGCCCGATTCACATGGGGTAATATATCGAAGTATTGAGAAACCCCCACCGGTTCCGGACATGATGGATGAGAGTTGGCTCTCGTATGAGTTACCGGCTAGTACCCTTCCGGTATCTGAAGTGGAGAGGAGACAACTACCGGAAACAATTGTGGATAATACCCTTTGGGCTAAGACCGCAGTTGATTTTTATCTACATGAGCGGAGCCAAGGGTGTTACACTGACATCAGCAAACTCAACGATGAAATGTTTTTGTTGCTTGATCGGTCTTGGTGGGTGTGCTATTAGGGGTTGAAGACAGTGGCTATTTGGATGGGGAGGTAAGTCTTATATTTGTCTTATATATGATTTTGATTAATTTGTTTAAAAATTAATGTAATTCACTAATATATGTATTTTTTTGTAAAACAGCATATCGATGCGTGGGTGTCACGTCTACTAATAATAAGGAAGCTTAGGAAAAATAAAAAAAATTCGCTATATACAATAATGCCGACGGCTTTTCACGCAGTTCACTTGAAAAATCAACGAGATGAATCATTTTTGTTGGGCAATGGACAAGCTAAACTTTATCCTGCATGGTGGGAGGTCGATAAGGTTAGTGTTTATTTTTTAAATTTTTTAAAGGTGTTCATAAATAAGTGCGCAAATAAATGAATTATTACTTATGATCGCAGGTGTTTATCCCTGTTTTGGAACGTCGTCACTGGCTTCTCGTCCAACTTCAGCTCCCATCCCTGAAGATAATAGTGTATGACAGCATGATCAATTACATATCACTGTCTGATTTGAGAGATATTTTCAAGGGATGGAGCTCTCATTTGGCTAAATTCTTGGATGGGATTAAGTATTGGAGTCATTCTGGACACAAGAAGCCAAAGAAGTTCAATGTCACAGTTGTCAGAGACGAGACCGCGCCACAGTAATTGTCGGGAGCCAGAGGGGATTGTGGTCCTCTCGTATGCCTTTGCTTGGCGCGTTTGACAACGGGAAGCACAGAGTTTTTACCTCCCACCGATAGAGATAGAGCTGCAGTAGGCTTGTGGTTTCGGCATTATATGGCTAGAGCAATATATTCGAGACGCTGCCTACCTGCATCCGCGTTATGAAAGTGTCCATTGTTAATTGGTAAGTCAAATGTAAGTTTTGTTAATATATATACTCCTTTTGGTTTGAAAATGTTTGGTTAAGTACCTAGAATTCAATAATTTGCTGTTTGTAGGTTTTAGATGTGTAGGAAGTCTTGTTTGAGCAAATGTTTGGTTTCTGCAGGTTAATCCTTAAGTGAGCTGCGTGAAATGGATGTACGGGGTCACAAAGTTGTTGATTCATTGATTCAATAATTGATGAAGAAATAAGAATTATTATTATTTTTTGATTGTTTAATTTATTTGTAAAAGATGATTTGTAAATGTTGATTTGTTTAATTGATGTGTACATAATTTGTGTTGAAATGTAATAGTTGATTTGTTGATTTTCAATCTGCTTTATGTTGAAGGCAAAACAGACTATCGCAACGCGAAATGGCTATCGCAACGAGAAAATCGCAATGCGAAATGAAAATCACAATGCGAAATGAAAATCGCAACGAGAAAATCGCAATGCGATTTTCATTTCGCATTGCGATTTTCTCGTTGCGATAACCATTTTCGCGTTGCGATAGCCATTTTCGCGTTGCGATAGTCAAATGAATGTCTAATAAGTGATGACAACTGAACAGATCATAGCAATGTTCAAACTCAAGTTACTAATACATGCCTAACTGAAAATGTTAAAAGTGCACACATAAAATACACATAATGCAAGTTTTGTTAACATATATACTCCTTTTGGTTTGAAAATGTTTGGTTAAGTACCTAGAATTCAAT
Organism: Hibiscus syriacus; assembly: GCF_006381635.1. NCBI lineage: Eukaryota > Viridiplantae > Streptophyta > Magnoliopsida > Malvales > Malvaceae > Hibiscus > Hibiscus syriacus. The sequence continues at coordinate 3,768,473 of NW_024063525.1, forward strand.
AATAATTGTTAAAAGTTTATGCATGTTAATCCTCGTTGCCTTTTTCATTTCGCATTGCGATTCTATCGTTGCGATTTGCAGTTCGCATTGCGATGGTCAAATGATTGCCTTTCGCAACGCGATTCTGACTTTCGCAACGAGATAATACAGAATCGCAATGCGAGTTTCAAAGTTCGCAACAGGTTTTAGTTTCGCAAGCCAAATTTTTGTGTATGTATATACGCAGCAGCAACAACTCATAACCTAAATCCCTAAATCGCAACTCATTCCATCTCCATCTATCACTCTCTCCGGCGACATCCGTTCCAATATCCAACGACATCCTTCCCCATCTGGCAACATGTCTTAGTTTCGCATCTCGTTTGTTTAGTTACAACCATGAAATCATCTAATGTTGATCATGTTTGGATAGATTTGTGTTTTGGAGGGTCATGGGAGAATGTTCATGGTGTTTTACAATATATGCCTTTACCCATGAATCTTCAACTAAAACTGTCATTAAAGAAGTTAACTTATGAACCCTAATGTTACGTGTTTCAAAGAATTGAATTTAGAGCCCCTAAGTGGATTTAGGCTATCTTATCAGAGAAATGGTAAAGTTTATTTGTTAACCGACAATGAAGATGTTGAACGATTCATTGCTTACATTAATGTTTCAAGTGATGATGTTACATTGTATGTTGTTGAACCTAGAAGTAGTATTGTTGGGTCAGTAGCGGGTAGTAATCAACTAAGTGGGTCTCAAAACCCACAGCCTTCTCTAATCCAAATCCAAATCAACTTTCAGCACCAAATTCCGGTTTTCGTATTGACCAATTAGATGATGAGCCAAGAGAAAAAATTGTGAGTACTAGTCAGTATTCGAAATTTGATCTTGGTCAATACCCGGACTTTGATATTGGTCAATACACGAATTTGATGATGTTTCACAAGAAGAAACATACCCTGCGTGTAATGATTTTGATATTGGTCAATACCCGAATTTTGATGAACACCCGTTGCCGAGGAAGATGTTGTTGATGATAATGAGGAGAAAGTTACGACTGTGAATGAACATGTTGAACATCCATTTTGTAATTCATATAATCCTGAAGAAGAAAAAGAAGAAGAAAAAGTCCCCGAAGAAAAGAAAATGCCACGGGAGTATAACTGGAATATGCCAGAATTACTTCAGTTACCGGAAGAAGAGTTGGCAAAGAAAGCAGTTGATTGTTACACAAAAGTTATTCGTATCAAGAAGAGATTGTTTGATACAAAGGAAGACTTGAAGATAGCTTTGTATACGAAATGTGTGGAAGATGGCTATCAACTAAAAGTTAACAAATCAAGCAAAGATCGTTTCGAAACAAGGTGTACGATTGACAAAACTGTACGTGGCGTATGATTGCAAAGAGGATAAAAGATTGCGCAATGTTTCAAGTTAGGACTTTTATTGATAAACATACATGTTCAAGAACCCAAGTTTTCCTCACCATAGACAGGCAAACAAAAAGGTGTTGGGTGGTTTTCTGGCTGAGTTAATGTTTTTGAATGGCAGGGTATATCGGGGACATGAAATTATGACTGACATGAATGCTCGGTTCAAGATTAGTATATCATCTCAAGCTTGGAGAGCCAAATGTTATGCCTTGGAATTGTTGAGGGGTCGCCAGAAGCATCGTTTGCCCAACTGCCGGCTTATTGTCACAATTTAAAGCTGAAAAATCCTGGGTCGGTAACTCATATCAAACAGATAGAGATGGACGCTTTGAGTTGCTGTTTATCGCCATTGGTGCTGCGGTTAGTAAATCATATAATTCTGTTGACTCATTTCTGTTAGTTACATGCATTTCACATTTAAATGATTATATTTCTTGTGTATATTATTTTGTAGATTCGTTCGTTTATTACTTGCATGCGCCCAGTTATTATAGTTGACGGAGCACATTTGAAAGGTCGATACCTTGGAGTAAACTTATTAGCAGTAGCCATGGATGCTAACAATGGGATATGCCAATAGCTTACGGGGTTGGCAAATCTGAAACCTCTGATTCATGGACATGGTTTATGGGGCATCTTAGGGATTGCATAGGTCCTATTAGCAATCTGACAATCATATCCGATAGGGCAAACTCAATTGACAACGTTGTTAGAAGGTGTTTCCCAGATGCTTTTCATGGACTTTGTGGTGTTCATTTGTATAGAAATCTAAAATCAAGGTCTGCTAGTATAAAAAAGCACAAATGGACATACTGGAAGGCTGTAAAGGCTTATCGGGAAGTGGATTTCAATAAGCATATAAACTGTTTAAGACGTTTTTTGCCTCAGTGTGCTCAAACACTAGAAGATGTCGGGTTTGAAAGATGGTCAAGAGTACATCAACTTGGAGCAAGATATGGTTTCATGACGTCTAATAGTGCAGAATCAATTAACGCTCTAAGTCGTCATTCCCGGAAATTACCCATTACTATGTTAATGGATTTTTTTCGAGCCTCTATTCAACAGTGGTACTACAAGAAAAGAAACCATGCAGGTATTATTTCTTTGAATTCGTAACTTATCATATATTTTACTAAGTATTATTATTTAAATTTACAGGAACATTGGAACATCGTGTTACACCATAGACTGAAAAAAAGATAACGAAACGTGTTGTGAAGTCAACGTCATGGAGAGTTGAACCATGTTCAAACACTTTGTTTGAAGTACTGGATAATAACTTAAATGGGCTTGTCGATCTAAATGCAAGGACGTGTAGTTGTATGAAATGGCAAACATCTGGTTATCCATGTGGACATGTTATAAAAGTTGCTCTTCATCTAAACCAAGATGATTCAAGCACATACGCTATGGATTGCTACACTACAGAAGTATATCGATAGACTTATACCGAGATTGTCTACCCTATTTCACATCCTTCTGAGTGGGACATACCAGACGACTTACAAACAGTTTTGCCACCAGCCATGGACAGAAGGCTACCTGGCCGACCAAAAAGTCACGATCGTATACCGTCTAAGGGTGAAGAGAATAAGAGATCGACATGTAGTCGGTGCAAGGAAAGTGGTCATACAAGGTTGACATGTGGATCACCAGTGTCATCACAATCATCTTTTCATCTACCAAAATATGGATCATCATCAAAATCCAAAGCTCATATGGTGTCAAGAAAAAGGCAATCAAAATCGCAATCATCTTTAAAATCCCAATCACAACTGGCTTCACCTTTTGGGACTGTTAACTTAGGTGATTTTTAAATGCAAACGTTGTATTATGTAGATTTTATGTGTGAACTTTTAACATTTTCAGTTAGGCATGTATTAGTAACTTGAGTTTGAAAATTGCTATGATCTGTTCCAGTTGTTATCACTTAATAGGCAATCATCTTAATGTCCATCGCAACGCGGAAATTACTATCACAATGCGAAATGAAAATCGCAACGAGAGAATCGCAATGAGAAATGAAAATCGCAACGCTAATTTCGCAATGCGAAATGAAAATCGCAACGAGGGAATCGCAATGCGAAATGAAAATCGCAACGCGAATTTAATTTCACGTTGCGATTTTCATTTTCGCGTTGCGATTCTCTCGTTGCGATTTTCATTTCGCATTGCGATAGTACTTTTTGCCTTCAACATAATGCAGATTGAAATCAACAAAATCAACCATTACATTTCAATCAATTAAACAAGCACAAATAAGAATTATGTTAACATCAATTAAACAAATCAACTTTTACAAATCACCTTTTACAAATCAATTAAACAAACAATCAAAAAATAAGCAATAATTATTAGAGAAAATAACACTTCTACTATTGAATCAACTTTTGCAGCCATACATCATTTTCACGCAGCTCACTTCTGAGATTAACCTGCATAAACCAAACATTTGCTCAAACAACACTTTCTACACATCTAAAACCTACAAACAGCAAATTATTGAATTCTAGGTACTTAACCAAACATTTTCAAACCACAAGCCTATAAACATACCAATTGTTTATGGACATTTTTATAATGCGGATGCAGGTAGGCAGCGTCTCGTATATATCGATCTAGCCATATAATATCGAAACCACAAGCCTACTGCAGCTCTATCTATATCGGTTGGAGGTAGATACTTTATACTTCCTGTGATCAAACGGTCCAACGCCAAGCATACGAGAGGACCACAATCCCCTCTGGGTCCTTTCGTTTGTTGTGGTGCGGTCTCGTCTCTGCTAACTGTAATATTGAGCTTCTTTGGCTTCTTGTTTCCAGAACGAGTCCAATAATTTATCGCATCCAAGTATTTAGCCAAATAAGAGCTCCATCCCTTAATAATATCTCTTAAATCAGCCAATGATATGTAATTTATCATGCTGTCATATACTATTGCCTTAAGGGATGGATCTGAAGCTCGACGAGAAGCCAATGGTTACGTTCCAAACAGGGATAACACCTGCAATCATAAGTAATAATTCATTCATTTGCGCACTTATTTATGAATACCTTTAAACTCAATCTAAAATAAACACTAACCTTATCGACCTCCCACCATGCAGGATAAAGTTTAGCTTGTCCATTGCCCAACGCAAATGATTCATCTCGTTGATTCTTCAAGTGAACGGCGTTAAAAGACGTCGGCATAATTGTATACCGTGTATTTCTTTTATTTTCCTTAAGTTTCCTAATTATTAGAAGACGTGACACCCACGCATCAATATGCTGTTTTACAAAAAAATACATATATTAGTAACTTACATAAATTTACAAAAAAAATAATCAATGAAAATATAAGAAAAATATAAGACTTACCCCTCCATCGAAATAGCCATTGTCTTCGACCCCTAATAATACGCCCCACCAAGACCGATCAAGCAACAATAGATATCATCATTGAGCTTGCATATGTCAGTGAAACACCCCTGGCTTCGCTCATGTAGATAAAAATCAACTGCGGTCTTAGCCCAAAGGGTGTTATCCAGGATTGTGTCCGGTAGTTGTTTCCTCTCCTCTTCAGATACCGGTATGGTACTGGCCGGTAACTCATACGAGAGCCAACTTGAATCCATCATGTCCGGCACGTCAGAGGGTTTCTCAAGAATCCTACATATGACGCCATGTGAATCGGGCTCTTGAATGGTGGGGGGACCTCTTCAACGATGACAGTGGCCTCTTGAACGGTGGGAGGGGACTCTCGAGGAATGATAGGGGCCTCTTCAACGATAGAGTGGACTCTTGAGGGATGATAGGCGAGTCGGGCTTCTTCTTGCGGTGTCTTCGCACTATTGGGGTATACAGAGACTTAATAGCACGTGCACGCCGTCTGATGCGTGAACTCTGTCGTGTAAGAAAAACCCGACGTAAAGCATCCACCTTATCGGTCCGCTAAATAAAAATAAAAATATCAGTAAATAAACAGACATAATATTTAAACAGTGAAAACAAAGATAAATATATTTCAAACTTTCAACCAAAAGACAAAACAAAGACAAATACTAACTTCACAGTGTTAAAGTAAAAAGTTTAGCAGTTTTGGCAGCAACCGAATAAATTTACTAAGCAATCTAAGTGAAATGGTTAATTTAAGTGAAATTACGAGTAAATTTATCATCAAGTTAATATGGAAAATCTTAAACTTACCTCGTTGCGTAGAGTATGAACCTCATTCTGCAACGATACTACCATCTCACGTAGAGCGGCAACCTCACCACGTAAAGTAGACACCTCCACACGCCATGCACCATCGTTATCGCGTAGAGTACCGATCTCCTCACGTAAGGCATTGACCTCATCACGTAACTCCCTTGACTCATCCCGTGGAGGTGGAGAACAGGGAGATAGAAGTCGTGGCATATTTGTCGGTCGCCTATCATGAGGTGATGGTGGAGAAGAGACTCGATGATGTGACGGGATAGGTGATGGCTCTCGTTGTAGAGGTGTATAGTCGGTCGATCAGGTGATGGCTCTGGGTGAGGTGATGGCTCTCGAAGTGGAGGAAGTGGAGGCTGCTCATCATTCGTGCCATCAAAAAACGCTGACTAGCTTGCCACCAATCAGTGGCAAGCTCAGCCTCCGTGGGTGTCAGTCTCATTAATGGAGTGTTGGCCTCCTAAAAATATAAAAACTAAAACAAAGTTAAACGTCTACTATTAATAACTTGTTTATATGATAGTATTTGTGTTAACTTACATTATTTATTGTCGCATATGGTATTAAGTCTTCCCAATCCAACATACGTTTCCTCTTCCAGGAAATAGCCCTAGGAATATCATCTGAGGATTTTAATGCATATGTCCGCATGCTGGGGAAAGCCTCGAATATCCAAATTTACAAACAATATAATAACAAACATTAGTAATTGTTAAATAATTAATTATAATTTTGAAAACATTATATAGAATTCTTACCTTAAAGGCCCAAACAAAGCCTGACAAAGTGTATTTCGACCCATCGCCCCGCAAACTTTTGCGGTCATCAAAGGCAGACGACAACTTAGTCCAGGTAGCTTTCCATATATACGAACCCCACGAAACAGATTCCATGCATTTAGTCCTCTACCAATAATATTAGCTCCTGAGGAATAGGTTGTCTGGCCTCTCTGCCTAAAAGCCGTCATACAAAAGTAGTAGAAGGCATACTCGGACAACATCGACGTCATTCATCCGAGTAAACCATCTTTCTTATTAAACAATTTCTTCATGTCGTCGACGTGTAAGTTCGGCTTCTCTATTGACTCATCAGGAAAAACCCTGGATAACCATGATGGGCGGGTGATATGACGAGTGTACCGGCCTACATCATCGTGTCCGAATCGTAGACCAGTGATTAAGCAGAACTCCTTCCGCCCAAAACAAGTATACGCCGGTGGAAAAATGAAACCATATCTCTTCCTCACCACGTTGTATACTGTCGGGTAGATCGCTAGTCATGGTCTGAAGCCACAAATGGTCAAACTAGCATCTCCACCCGGATGCTGTACTCTCAGCCATGGCCCGAAGCAGGTTTCTTCAACAATTTTCTTTGTGCAGGTGAAAGCTTCGAAGCAATTGTAGTGGCTAGGCTAACTTTATTCCTTAATGTCAATGAAGCCGAAAAAAATTTCTACAAAAAAACAATAAACATACCAAGTTAGATATACCAAAAATTACACTGTCAAGATATACCAAAAACAAAATAAACATAAATAGTAGTTTATTCTTGAAACTAAATTTGCACTGTTTTGTCTTTTGGTTGAAAGAAATCGCAACGAGATAATGAGAATCGCAATGCGGAAATGACTATCGCAACGAGAAAATCGCAACGCGAAATGACTATCGCGACCAGACAATCGCAACGCGAAATGAAAATCGCAACTGCGAATGAAATCGCAACGCGAAATGAAATTTTTATTTCGCGTTGCGATTATCTCGTTGCGATAGTTATTTTTCGCGTTGCGATTTTCATTCTCGAAACTATTCTTCTTCTGCATTACTTCAACCAAAAAGACAAAGCAAGACAAATACTAACTTCACAGGCTAAACAGTAAATCTTCGGAGGTGGGGACGGATTTCGCCGTAGAGAGTGAGAGATGGAGATGGGGCTGAGTGTTGTGTTTTTGGGTTTGAGGTTATGTTGCGATTACTGTGGACGGTTCAGTTTCCGATTTATTAAGAAAAAAATCGTGTTTGGAATTTTAAAAAAAAAATACGCGTTAATACGAATGGCGCTATGTAAATCGCGTTGCGAAAGTCAGAATCGCGTTGCGAAAGTCAGTATCTCGTTGCGATTTTGTATTATCGCATTGCGATAGTAAGTATCGCATTGCGATAGTCAGTATCGCATTGCGATTTTCCCAATTCGCGTTGCGATTTACTTATTCGCATTGCGAATTGGGAAAATCGCAATGATACTGTAGACCATCGCAACGCGATTTTCAACTATCGCATTGCGAAAATGCAACGCGAATTTGCGATAATGGAGATCGCGTTGCGAATTAGCGATCGCGTTGCGAATTAGCGATCGCATTGCGATTTTGTTGGTCATTTTGGTAAATCCGAAAAAAATTGGTTAAAATCGTATATTATATAAGATTTTTGGTCACTGAGATTATTTTATCTTTTTTAAAATACCGTAGATGCATGTTTCTCGGTATTTGGGGAAAGGAAAAAATAATTACAAAAGACTAAAAATCTCCTACCTCCCCTGTCATCACAATACAGTCACTATGTCGTCGTCACACATTGTCAGTCATCAACTGTCGACCATCAGGTCATTTCTCTTCTTCGTCACACACTTTATCTAAGAAATGAAAAAAAGAAAAGTAGACGAAAGGTTTACATCACAAACTTTTTAGTTACATTTGAGTGGCTTGATTATTACAAATGTTATAAACAATGATCTAACTATAATTAAAAAGTCAATATCAGTTACACTTTTAATGATAAAATGGTATTATTATTACAATACATTAATAAAGTGACCTGATTATGATTTTTGAAATATGATGAGTTATTATAAATTTACTCATAATACAACGAGTTGTGTAATTCATCCTTATTATAAATGATTACCTTCCCCTTATTGGAAGAGATCATTATCGAACTAGTGATATCTTTTGAAATCTTATTCACATATTTGGTTCGAAGTGATTCTTATTTCTTACTAAGAAAAAGATCATTACTTACAGTCTCCACCCTCATCAAATAAAGTCTACGATATGGGGAACGGAAGGAGAATTCAATTCCACGTGCACTTATTAAATGTTTTTATTTTATTTTATATTAGTTTAATAATTAAATGGTGTTACAAATAACTAAATACTAATTTGATATTTTATCAATATGATCTCTATGATGTCTTTTATATTATTTTAAATAATGTAATTTTGTTCAAATTTATTTTTGGACAATAATTTGACATACAATCTTATGACAATAAAAACGATACAAGTTATTTAATTTCACTCGAATTTAATTCGACAATGAACCCCGTAAAATTTAAAATTCTCAGATTATCTTATTTCTAGATTCTCTAAGGTGGCGTTTGGTTCGCTAGAATATTTTTGGAGAAATTGGAATCTGTGAAGGAATTGAAATCTGAAGGAATTGGAATCTGAATATGAAACATGTTTGGTTGGCAGGAAATTGAATTGGAATCCAATTTCATATTCTGTTTGGTTCGCAGACATGTCAGATGAGTTTGATTTCGGTAATGTAAAATGACAGAATTACCCTTCTTGTTTTTTTTGCTTAATTTTAATTTGTTTTATAACTTACATATATCAATATATTATAAAAATTTAAAAAATATTATTTTTTCATTTTATTGCTTGATTATTTATTTCAATAAATTATAAAAATCATAATAATAAACATAATAAGTTAAAATCATCCCAATTAGGGATGGCCATGGGTCAGGTTGAGTCGTGTTTTTGGTCCACCCGACCCGACCCGATAACAAGGGAACCTCCATCTGAGACCCGACCGAACCAAAATAAAGTTTCACCCGACCCGACCTGAATATATGAATTAGAAACCCGACCCGACCCGAAATAATAAAAAAATATTTTTATTCAATAAAAACAGTGACTTAATTAAAAAAGTTATATATAGATGGGTATTATTGTAATTATTCCTAAATATATAAGGTAAAATTATATTTTTTTGGGTCTGGTATTTTTCACCCTAAACCCGAACCCGGCCCGAATATCACACTTAAAAAAACCCGACCCGACCCCGACCCGAATATCAAACTTAAAAAAAACCCGACCCGAACCCGAAATTTTTAAAAAAATCCGACCCGATCCTGAATTGTTTTTAAAAATATCCGACCCGAATACCAAAAGATTGATGAGGGTAGTACGGTCAAATTTCACATTCTCTCCTCTAAGGTGGTGTTTGGTTGGCATGAATCTCTTGGAATTAGAGGGAATTAGGGGGGAATTGGTATCTAATTCCACCACTTTCCCATGTTTGGTTCAAAATTTTTCAAGGGAATTGAAATCCCTTATGGCTTCAACTTTCCATCAAATGAGGGAAAGTGAATTCCATCCATTATATGATAGAATTCAATTCCCTTGTTGGAGGGAATAGAAATTTGACCATACTACCCTAATCAATATTTTGGTAACTTATTCATATATTGAATAAAAATATTTTTTTTATTATTTCGGGTCGGGTTTCTAATTCATATATTCGGGTTGGGTCGGGTGAAACTTTATTTTGGTCAGGTCGGGTCGATTTTTTTAATTGTGATATTCGGGTCGGGTCGAGTTTGGGTTTAGGGTGAAAAATACTCAACCCGAAAATATATATAATTTTACCTTATATATTTAGGAATAAATTACAATAATACCCCTCTATATATATTTTTTTTCCAATTAAGTCACTGTTTTTATTGAATAAATTTTTTTTTATTATTTCGGGTCGGGTCGGATTTCTAATTAATATATTCGGGTCGGGTCTGGTGAAACTTTATTTTGGTTGGGTCGAGTCGGTTTTGTTTAAGTGTGATTTTCGGGTCGGGTCGGGTTCAGGTTTAGGGTGAAAAATACCCGACCTGACCTAAAAAATATATAATTTTACCTTATATATTTAGGAATAATTACAGTAATACCCCTATATATATTTCCAATTAAGTCACTGTTTTTATTGAATAAAAATAATTTTTTTATTATTTTGGGTTGGGTTTCTAATTCATATATTCGAGTCGGGTCGGGTCGAGTCGGGTGAAACTTTATTTTGGTCGGGTCGGGTCGGATCGGGTGGACCAAAAATCTGACCCAACCCGACTCATGGCCATCCCTAATTGGGATGATTTTAACTTATTATGTTTATTAGTATGATTTTTATAATTTATTGAAATGAATAATCAATCAATAAAATTAAAATTTAATTTTTTAAATTTTTATAATATATTGCTACATGTAATTTATAAAACAAACTAAAATTAAGAAAAAAAAAACAATAAGGACAATCCTGTCATTTTACATTACTGAAATCAAATTCATCTGACATGTCTTCGAACCAAACAGAATATGGAATTTGATTCCAATTCCTGACAGATTCCAATTACTTCACAGACTCCAATTCCCTCAGAAACATTCAAGCGAACCAAATGTTACCTAAAGGATTTCAATTTCACCATGTTATGGATGTAATTTACTTTCTCTCCCTTGATGGAATTGGATTCCAATTCCTCCTTTGAAAACTTGAACCAAACATGGAAAAATAGTGGAATTGGATTCTAATTTCCCTAATTTCAAGGGATTCCAACGAACCAAACGCCACTTAAGAGTTGGGAAACAATACTGTTATTTGCACTTACTATGAAAGATGAGTTCCCCACCTTTAAAACATTTGATAAATTAACTATTTGTTTTATAATTTTTAACAATTTTTTGGGTAAATATGTGGTAAATAAAAGATAATATTTGTTCAGATACTTTTCATCATTTGATATTAAATATTCATACCCCTAGCATATACGGTGTTCAAACTTAGGATCTTAAGGGATAATAGTAAGTCCCTTAACTACTGAAGTTGCTTGGTTCGTGCTATAATAAATGAATCAAAAAAAAAATCATATATGCATTTGTGTAATTTACTCAATTTAATAATTTAAATAATTTTCTAATACTATAAAATATTTTAATTTCGTCAATCTTTTTAATCTAAAAAATTATACCCTAGTTTCCTGTTGTACTATATAAAAAATCGAATTTCAAAATATTTAATCTTTAACAAGGATTTAAAAAATTAGGAAAGACAAAAAATGTAAAAATAATAACTCTGTGGATGAAAGCATTAAATACAAAAAGTGTAGGGGCAAAAAGTGTCATTCAGTTAAAAATAAAACCATCACGTGAGTTAAGCATGACTCCATAGAAAAACAATGAGGACAATTTAGGCATTTGAGTGCTAACAAAGATAAGTACGTCACCAGAACAATTGGCAGCGTGTCTTCTCAGATTCTATAAAAACCCTAATTTCATCTTCTCTTTAATTTCATCCTAATTTCTCTCTTGTAGATCCTTAAAGAAAAGTCAAAAAAAAAATTCTAAAAGAAAAGAAGCACCGGATTTTATATTAATAAAATCAATTTTGCTCATCAACCACTCTCTCACAAACATCCTCTTCTATTTTCCATTTACTTTTATACTCTTGTTCTAATTTCTTTTCTTTGTTTCCGATAACTTTGTCTTTGTTGAAAACTAGGGTTTGCTCTAATGGTGGGTTTCGTCTGTTGCAATTAGGCCGTTTCTGGGAATTTTTCATTTCTTCTGTGAGGGAAGTGCGGTTGTAGTGGCTTCCTAAAAATATAATCCTGTGAGTATTCTCTATTTCTTCTCTATGCAAGCTTTTTTTTAACGATTGTTAGTGGCTTTTTATTTTTGTTTTAAAGATCGATTAATTTTTGGTGCAGTTGTTTCATTTCTGATGGTAGGGTTTGGAAAATTTGGGGCTTGCAGCGAATATATTACTGTTTGTTATCCCTTAATATTTTTCGGTATTAGCTCTTTTTTTTTGGGAGAAAATGGAAGTGTCTTGTATGTTTATTTTGTCCAGGAAAATAAGGTAAAAAAACTATTTTGTGGTGTCAAGAGATCTTTCTCTAACACAATGCTTTTTTTTTCTGGTTCATTTCTGGGAATTATTTTCTTTGCTGTGCTGAATTATTCATATTGTTTAAACTATTAAGATTGTGCCTTTAGGTCCTTTATTCTTTTAGTTTTTAAGTATGACTTACCTTCATTTTGCAATTTAACATTTTTTGGACTTGTTGGATCACTTTTTTCACTGCACTTGTTTTACAAGAATCTCAACTTTTTTAGGTTTATGGTGAATGGCTCTCAGGAATATGATTTTTTTCTCGTAGGTTTTGAAGGTGAGAGTTGTTTGGAAAAGATGTCATCAAAGTACCAAATACTTGACAATAGACCAATTGATCAATGGAAGGTTACTGAGTTGAAAGATGAACTTAAGAGGAGGAAATTGACAACTCGGGGCTTGAAAGAGGATTTGGTAAAACGTTTGGACGAAGCCCTTCGAATAGAAAGGGAAAATACTGAAAATGAGGAAGATAATGGTTTAAATTCTGATCCCCATCCTGTTGATGAGGGAGGGATTGAAAAGGTGATGTCGGATATTTCAGAGACAGTTAAAGATGTTGTGGATCACAGTGGAAGTGAAATTGAGAAGGAGAGTGGGGTGAAGGTTCAGGTTGACATTAATGAGAGTGCAGCTGCTTTGGGTCACGAAGGAGTTCTGGCAAGGGACATCATCGTGCAAGAGGAGCTCATTCCTAAATCTACCACCGTTCAGACTGAGATGACAGTTAACAAGGATGTGGTATCTGAGGTACCGATTGTTGGGCAAGATTTGCAGAGCTCAAGACAAGACGAGGATGAGAATAATATCAATTTGGAGACCGAGGATCCAAAGACTCAGGTGGAGGCTGAGGGTCCAGAGGCTGAAGTGATGAATGAAGAACCGAAGAGCCAGCTGGAGTGTCCGGGTTCAAAATCTCAGCTTGAGAGGGATGATTTGAAGCCCCAGCTGGACATTGAAGATTCGAAGGTGCATCCGGAGAATGATGATTCAATGGCTCCACATGAGGATGACATGCCTGATTCTTCTGCTTTGAACATCCAGGTATCTGAGGTCAGCCCTAATTTAGGGTTTCAAGTAAAATCTGATTCTATTCCTACTGATTCTGTGTCAAATAATGAAAAGATTGAATTAAAGGATAACATAATTGCTGATAATGTCAAATTAGACCTAGATGTTATAAAGTCAGAGATGGTGGAACCATCATCCAGCAATGTTGTCCCAGGTAGTGGTGAAACACATCCAATGGATGTTGGAGAGCCACCTGAGATAAAGGCACCTGTTGATGACAGCGATGACAAGAATATTACAAATGTAGACATGAGCAATAAAAATGATAGTGCAGAGATGGCATACTCAGAAAAATTAAATTTAGATAGAAGTTCGGGTGATGACTCTATGGAGGAGGATGTGCTTGAGAGTAAACAAATTGATTCTAAATATGGTACTGATGAAACTGGAGTAAGGAGTGAAAAAAATGGAGCACCCATTATGAGGGAGAAAAGTTCTGTTCATGTTATTGGAGATGATTTATCTGCATATAAAAAGAACATCTTTGTTGAGAATAAGAGCGGTCCTTTTGTTCCTGCCGGAAAAAGAAAGCTTCATGGTAAGTGACGATAGCCTGCAATTGTTATGTCCTTTCTTTGCATGTATGCTTTTACTTTACTGATGGCATTTTGAAGCTATAACAGACATGCTTAAGATGACTAATTTAAGTAGGGTTTTTGAAACTTGATCTGCTTAAGTTGTACGTGCGGAATGTAATAACTTTGTTTTAATTTTTTGTATTCAATAGTTTATACACTGTTTCCATGTAGCACTGCTTCTTTGGTTGTGAGGTTAAATATATATATATTATATATTTATATTGGTCTTGTATAGAAATTGGCATAATATTTGTTCTTTTACTTTTCTATATTGTTTTCTGACTTCCCAGAGCCCTTGACAGCAATGTTTATAGGCACATTTAATATTGAGCTGGCTGTGTTGTTGAGGGAATAAATTTTTAGAATGCGAATCCTTTTTTGAGAATGAAATCTGTAGTTTGCTTCTTGATAAATGGACAATTCGCACTTAATGAGCTGTCTGTACAGATCAAGAAACTGTTGGAAACAATGAGATATCAAAACGGCGCAAATGGAACTCTGACAATATAAAAGTTCCAGAACATCAAGGATCTAATCTTATCCCCACAACCACGCCTAAAGGCAGAACTCAACCTACTGCTTTCAGACGTAACATCTCTAGATCAGACTCAATGGCAAGCGAAGATACACCTAAGGAACGAGTTGGTGAGTTATCATCTATTGGTCAATTGCTTCAAAATGAATTCTACTGAAGGTGGCTTTAGCATCTCAAAGGTTTTTGTTTTATCTTATTTGGCAGTTCCCCCTTCTCCAAAAGCTCCAACCACTTCTCTCAGAGTTGATAATTTTCTTCGCCCTTTTACCTTGAAAGCTGTACAAGAGCTTCTAGGGAAAACTGGGACTGTAACGAGCTTCTGGATGGACCACATTAAGACTCATTGCTATGTCACAGTAAGACTTGTTGCTTTCTTTCCATCTGTTCGACTTCTTTGGTTTATGATTAATTATTCATTTTGGCTTTTTATATGTTGGGGTTATATTCTATTGATCTAATCCACTTTGGGAATTACTATATTGATGCAGTATTCATCTGTAGAAGAAGCAATAGACACAAGAAATGCTGTTTACAACCTGCAATGGCCACCTAATGGAGGACGTCTATTGGTGGCAGGCTTTGTTGATCCACTGGAAGTTAAAACTCGGGTTGACGCTCCACCTCAGACTCCAACTGCTCCTGGGACTTATGGGTCTGCTGCACCTCAAGCTCAACCTGCTTCTCAGCCCCAGCCTTCCCCTCGTCAACAGATTTCTAGACCGCAGCTTCCACCACCTTCTGCGCTTCCACTACCACCACCTTCTGCGCTTCCACTACCACCACCTTTGTCTAACCCTCCACCAGTTAGAGAACGGCTCCCACTTCCACCTTCACCTCCTGAGAAAGTAGATCCTCCAATTGTCACTCTGGATGATCTGTTTTGGAAAACCAAAGCAACTCCCAGGATCTACTATTTGCCATTGTCAGATGATCAAGTTGCAGCAAAGCAAGCAGCAGAGGGAAGAAACATGAAGCAGTAGAGATGAGGCTGTAGTTTTCTTATTGGTTGGTTTGTTAGATACTGGTTAGAAAGTGTCACATAATTGCATCTTTGCAGGTCTGCAGGTTTTAATTAATTTGAAATTATTCCAGCAATGCGGAGGAATACTTATCCGGTGATGTGTATCGGTTTTCTGACAGCTACTTTGGGCTTGAGTTTTAAGTTCCATATAGCATTAGAATCTTTCAGACTTAGAGCTCTCTTTTGTAATGGATTGTTTCTCTTTTGTTCGAGTTTAGTTCACCTTCTGAACAATAACCTCTACTTTTATGAACCTGATTTTGTAGAATCTTACTCTGGGTGTCGTTTTGACGGAGAGTCCCCGGTATTATTATCATGTTCTCCATCTCGTTTTATGTATTTGTGTAGTTTCAGTTGGGGTTTTATCATCTACTTTTGTGCAAATGTGCTTCTGAGTTTGTTGATGGAATGACTCGGGATTGACAAAAATCTTCTCTCGCACGACTTTTTCAACTTGATTTGGGGATTTCTTCAAACAAGTTCTTCTAACGTAAAAGTATTATATTTTGAGCTTCAGAGTCAATAATCACTTTTTCAAATATGATTTTTTTATTGAAAATGAATTAAGACTTTTTTTTTTCAAATGTGAGTCAATAAGTCAATAATCACTTTTTTAAATGTGATTTTTTAAAATATGATTTTCTTTTATTAAAAATGAATTATTTGAGAATGATTTTGGTGTTAATAAGAATTAAGTATTTTTATAAACATGCTCAAACGCCTTTAAGTTCATTTTCATACGGCTTATGATTAGTAGTCTCGATTTTAGCAAGTTAAGAAATTGAAATTATTTTCAGAATGTACTCCCTTATAAATAAGTAGGTAAGATCATTTCCAAGGGAACACATTTTAAAATTAAATTTAAATTCTCAACGTCTTAAAATTGAGATTACGATGTTGAATTTAGTTTAAACGTTAAAATATTGAATTTAATTCAGACTAAATTATTTTTAGGGTAAATTACACAAATCATCACTGTACTTTGCTCTATTTTCTATTTCACTCATTGTACTTTAAAACTAGTCAATTTCATCACTGAACATAATATAATTGACAAATTTGGTCACTCAACCGTTTCTCTCATTAATGGCCTTTTCCAGAAACACATTTCCCTTTCGATCCATCGTGTCTGACCAACGGTGGCTTGCACCGCCGCCATCAGTAGTCCCAGTGTCACCTCTCGAGTAAAACCCAACCACCAGTTACTCAAAATCGATCGTCAAAACGTCATAAATTGTGAGAAAGTTGCTTGACGCCGCTGTTGATTTTTTGATTTTCGGTCGATTCCACCGCCGTTGTACCTCATTGCCTAGTTCCGACTGAAACCCATGTGGTATTGTCCCTTCGGCGTCGCTCTATTATTGTGGAAGTGGGATTGAGACGACAATTGTGGGAGCGTGGGAAACGGCTGTTAGTGGGGAAACAACCGAGTGACCAAATTTGTCCATTATATTAAGTTCAGTGATGAAATTGATCAGTTTTAAAGTACAGTGAGTGAAATAGGAAATAGAGCAAAGTACAGTGATGATCCGTGTAATTTACCCTTTCTTTTATAGATCCAAGGAATTTTAAAAATTAAGAATTTGAATTTAATTTTCACATCGCTTAAAATGTACTACTAAATCGATGAAGTGAATTTTATTTAAAAATTAATATTTTTCTTATTTTTTTAAATGTAAACATTGCAGTTCATTTGATTTTATGAATGATATTATTTTTGTTAGAGTTGTGTTGTAGATCAACCCTTGCGGCACATAGCAGTTGAATTCGTTTGTTATTCTAATTCTTTTGCCGCTTTTATGTTGATCAAGAAAGGAAATTCATTTGGAGTACGATTATTCCTATGCCAATTCCTTCTCTGTGTAAATAGAAATTTGAATTTAGGGTTTTGTGTGAATTTTGTAATAGTTGTAACAAATCTTAAACTTCTTCAACATAGTGAAATTTTCTTCTTCTCTGCCTAAGGTTTTTCTTTGAGGTTTTTCACGTAAATCTTGTTATTCTTTATTTTTTTTTTCCTTTTCGATCATTTTGTTTGCCATTAATCATACTGATAATCATGATAAACTCGTATAAGAGCTTCACGTTCAAGATAATAGCATCAATAAAAGTTTTATATTCCGCTGTTCGATCGAAACACTAGGTTCTCATTATGGCAGGTGAAGATTCGAGATGTTATTGTATAATTAGATGTTGAAAACATTTTGATGTTTCGATATAACAAATAAAGTATTATTGAATTTTAAGATTTTATATTCAATTTTAAATTATATATTCGATTAAATTATTCGAATATAAAAAATATTACTCCAAGTTTTCAAATGACAATTTTAATCCTTACTCAAGTGTCAAAATTGTGTTTTAATCTTAAAATATTTTTGAAACAATTTTTACAAAGTATTTCGAACCTTAAACGAGCCAAAAATGATTTTCAAGTAAAGGTGTACCGATACACCCATAGGATGTACCGATACCCCTGAATTTCGAATGTAATAAGGGTACCGATGCCTCTCTGGCTCCGAGAAACATCGAATGTAATTAGTGTAACGATACCCCTTGGGTGTACCGATACACTAGGTCAAATAACGGTTGAAATATTTGAATTTTACACTGAGTGTACCGATACCCTTTGATGGTGTACCGATACACTTACGCTCCCAAGTGATTTTTTAAATGGAAAACACACCATAACGGCTCTATTGACTTTACCAATGATCCCCAACATTCAAAATAATCCAAGGTGTATTTAAACAAGTTCTGAAGCAATTGATCAATAAGAATTGAGAGAGAATCAAAGAGAAAGCATCAAACCTCATGTTTGAGAAATTCAAACCTATTTTCCATTCAATATTCATTTTGCTTTTAAGAACACCATTTGTGCTCAATTGTATTTATTCTTGAGTGTTCTTTCTTTGTTCTAGAATTGTGCAAACAACTTGCCTATTGAGGTTTTTTTGTAAGTTTGCGAAATTTGTAATTTTCTATTTGGGAGAGATTGTTCTCAAGAAATTAGGGTATAATTCTTGAGGGATTTGTAAGGTTACTCTTTGTCCTCAAAAGAAAGACAAATTAGTGAATTTGTGGAAAATCCTTAGTGTGGATAGCTAAGGTAGTGGACGTAGACTTTGGTTGAGAAAGTCGAACCACTCTAAATCGTTGTGCAAATATTTTTCAATTTTTTGCAAAAGCTTATAACTAAATTTCTATTGCCAATTCACCACCTCTTGGCCGATTCATCCGATCGATTAACTCAACAATTGGTATCAGAGCTATACTCATTTGAAGGTTTTACCACCTCTTGAGTTAATTCGGGAAGAGATATATCGATATTCAAGTCATCAATGGCATCTACATCAAACTTCGACTTCGCTCTTGAGTCCTTGCCCATCAACAAGCCTCCTTTCTTCAATGGAGCTAACTATACTTATTGGAAGAATAGGATGAGGTACTTCATTCAAGATAGTAACATGAGAGCATGGAAGATCATGGTGATCTAATACTCTGAACCATCCATAGATCCAAATTTGTTGAGTGAAGAAGAGACGAGAATGTTCCAGCTCAACTTAAAGGCTATCCATATTCTATTTTGTGCTCTTGGACCAGATGAATACGAGAAAATTTCATCTTGTACAACCGCCAAGGAGATATGGGATAAACTACAAGTCACTCATGAAGGCACCAACGAGCTAAAAGAATCCAAAATTAGTCTTCTTACTCATAGCTATGAAAATTTAAGGATGAAATCGGATGAAGACATCAAAGCTATGATGGATAGATTCTCCGTGATTGTCAATGACCTTAAAGCGTTTGGAGAAGTAATCCCCAACGAAAAGCTTGTGAGGAAGATAATTTATTCTCTTCCAAAAGCTTGACAATCAAAGAAGACGATGATTATCGAAGCTAAAAATTTAAAGTCTTTAACTCTCGATGAACTCATCGGTTCTCTCCTCACTCATGAAATGATGATTCAAGATGAGGTAGACCTCGAGAAGAAGGACGAGACAAAGAAGGAGACGGAGAAAAAGAAGAATGTTGGAGTTGGTCTCAAATCCACAAAAGTTGAGAGTGATTCTGATGATGACGACGATGATGAAGAGATGACATTATTTGCCAAATGGTTCAAAAAATTAATGAAGCCCAACTGAGGAAGAAAATTCAAAAGAAATGAAGGCTTCAAAAATGAACCAAAGGAGAAGGACCCAATCATTTGCTACGAATGCAAAAAGCACGGGCATGTCAAATACGATTGCCCGTAATTAATGAAGCCCAACTTGGAGTGATGATGATGAATCATCAAATGAAGAGGAACAAGAAGTAGTAAACTTGTGCTTGATGGCCACCGGGGAAGATTCTCAGGTAACCTCTAACTCATTTGATTTTGAAGATTATTCTTATGATGAGTTATTAGAGGAATATACTGGGTTTAGGGATGGCAAACGGGCGGGTCGGGTGCGGATACCCCCTCCCCCATCCCCATACCCACCTAATATTTTTCAATCACCACCTGCCCACCACCCATGATGGGTACAAATTTTCAAATCCACACCCGCCCACGCGGGTACATTTTCAAATCCATCCCCACACCCACTACCCACTAGCAACATACCCATCTAGACTCGCATGACAGCAAACTAATGGGATGTTGGAGTTGGTTCCCAGACAGTTCGTGATGGGGTAGCAGCGCATGCTTCAATTTGTCAGAGGAGTAACTCTACGAATGTTATGGAGACAGATTGTAGGGAGCATGTAGTCACAGAGCTGGATTGTTGTGTTGCTTTCGATGTTAATGCTCATAGTGCGCCTAATATGGGTTTTGAGGGGCTAAAGAACATGGAAACTGCTGCTTTTGATGTTAATGCTTATAGTACGGCTAATTTGTGTTTGGATGGACAACATGAGCTAAAGAACATGGAAAGTGACGTGGTTAGTGGGATTATGTGTTTAATCAAAGAGCCGAATATTTCCCTAATTAAAATCAGATTAAAGACTAAATATCCTTAATATTTGGATAAATTATATGTTATATATTATACAATATTAAAATTAATAAATTAGTCTCTAAAATTACACCTAAATTCATAATGGTCCAAAATTAAATAGATATTTAGCTAGGTGGGCGGATGCGGGGCGGGTAATGTCTCAAACCCATTACCCGCCCACCACCCACGACGGGTACCACTTTATAAATCCACACCCGCCCACTACCGGCTAAAATTATACCCATCCCCGCTTCAATTGGAGCGGATGCGGTGCGGAATCCACGAAACTGTACCCGTTTGCCATTCCTAACTGGGTTACCTTCGGATTATGAGAAATTATTTTCAAAATACAAGAAAGATATTTCAAAATTAAAAAACAAAAATAATCTCATATCCAAGACCAACAATGATATTGAAAGTAAAATTAATGAATTACAAATCAAAATCAAAGATTTTGAAAAGAAAAATTATGATTTTCATAATTTATTTTCAAGAGTCAACGATGATCATAAAAAAGAAATTGATGATCTTAAAGCTTTTTTCAATAAAGTTGGACCAAAACATTTTGAAAAAGGAGAAAGTTCAAAATCCAACTATATTAGAAAGAATTTTAAATCTTACAATCATAGAGGTCCCCAAAGAACCTCTAATGGAAAAATCGTTAGAAGTATTAGGTTCTTAAAGAACTCATTACTACTAAAGATAAGGATATCCTACACAAATGGATACCCAAGGGGACTAAAATTTTAGGAACTAATGATTATGGACCCAAAAGAATTTGGGTACCAAAAATCAAAAATTAATCTATGTTTGTAGGAAAAGAAGCATGGCTACAAGACACAAAATACAAGTTCAAATTCATAGTTCATTGATAGTGGATTCTCAAGACATATGACCGGAGACAAGAGGCGATTTATAGAGCTTAACAACAAAAATGGAGGAGTGGTAACCCTTGGTGACAACTCAAAAGGTTACATTGAAGGTATAAGTACAATAGGTAATACTTCTTCCATACAAATAGAAAAAGTATTATATGTGAATTATGCGATAAAGGATACAATGTCTTATTTGAAACAAATGGTTGTAAAATTGTTGACATTGCATCTAATCGAATTATGCTTATTGGTCATAGAATAGGAAACATATATATGGTGCATTTAGATTATGCTAATATGACTAACTTGTGCCTAGTTGCTAAGGATGGAGATGACAGTTGGTTATGGCACAGGAGACTAGGTCATACAAGCATGAGTGTTTTACAAAGACTAATTCAAGGAGATTTAGTAAGAGGGTTTCCAAAGCTAAAATTTGACAAAGATAAACTCTATGATGCATGCTCAAAAGGAAAACAAAAGAAAGTTTCCTTTAAATCAATTAATGATGTATCAACTAGTAGAATATTACAATTGATCCATATAGATCTTTTTAGGCCAATTAGGACTACTAGCTTGGGTGGAAAACAATATGCATTTGTCTTGGTAGATGACTATTCTAGATATATTTGGTTTCTATTCTTAAGTACTAAAGATGAAGCATTAGAAAAATTCATCACGCTTTCAAAAGTAATCTAAAACAAAAAATGTTACTCCATTTCTAGTGTTAGGAGTTATCATGGTACTAAATTTGAAAATCTTGGATTTATTGAGTTTTGTAATTCAAATGGGATTATCCATAATTTTTCAGCACCTAGAACCCCTCAACAAAATGGAGTTGTTGAGAGGAAAAATCGAACTTTAGAAGAAATGGCTAGAACCATGCTTTGTGAAAACAATTTGCCAAAACATTTTTGGGCATAAGCCACAAATACCACTTGTTATGTTATAAATCGAGTAATGATTAGGCCTATTTTGAAGAAAACTCCATATGAACTTTTCAAAAATAAAAAGCCTAACATTAGTTATTTTCATCCATTTGGATGTAAATGTTTTGTTTTAAACAACCGTAAAGATAATCTTGGCAAATTTATTGTAAAATTAATGAAGGAATTTTTCTGGGTTATTCCTTAAATTCTAAAGCTTATCGAGTATTTAATAAAAGAACTTTAGTGGTAGAAGAGTTTATACATGTTGTTTTATATGATAATCCCCTTTTGAGGAAGGATTCTTGTGTTGATGATGATGTATGTATTGTAAATGCACATGACGTTGGAGAATCATCATCGAAGGAAGAAGTAAAGCATGAAGAAACTCAAGATGCTCTCGAGAATCCAACCATTGAAGAAAGGGAAGTCTCTTACCCAAGAGAATACAACTATGTCAAGGATGGTGAAATTATAGGTGATCCATCCAAAGGGGTAACTACTCGATCTTCTCTTAGAAATATATGTAATTATGTTGCATTTATCTCATGCATAGAGCCTAAGAATATTCAAGAAGCATTAAATGATGAAAATTAGATTATGGCTATGCAAGAAGAGTTAAATCAATTTGAGAGAAGTAAAGTATGGACATTAGTTGAAAGGCCTAGTAATAAATCTATTGTAGGTACTAAATGGGTGTTTAGGAACAAACTAGATGAGAGTGGTAATATAGTGAGAAACAAAGCTAGACTTGTTGCTCAAGGCTATACTCAAGAAGAGGGCATATACTATGATGAAACATATGCTCTCGTAGCTAGGATGGAAGCAATAAGAATGTTATTAGCATTTGCATGTTTTAATGAATTTAAATTATATCAAGTGGACGTTAAAAGTGCATTTTTAAATGGTTTTATAAAAGAAGTGTATGTGGAAAAACCTCATGGTTTTGAAGATCCAAAATTTCCAAATCATGTTTTTAAGTTGACAAAAGCTTTATATGGTTTAAAACAAGCTCCTAGAGCTTGGTATGAAAGATTGCCAAACTTTGCCAAACTTTTTAATCGAAAAAGGTTTTCAAAAGGGAAAGTTGACACTATATTGTTTTTAAAGAGAAAAGGTAAAGATTTATTAGTAGTTCAAATTTATGTTGATGATATAATATTTGGTTCTACTAATGATGCTCTTTGCCAAGAATTTTCTAAGCTAATGTAGAGTGAATTTAAGATGAGCATGATGGGGGAGCTTTCATTTTTCTTGGGACTCCAAATCAAGCAAAGAAAAGATGGCATCTTCATCAATCAAGCAAAATACATCAAGGATATGCTCAAGAAGTTCAACTTGGAAAATGTCAAACCCCAAGTTGACACTATATTGTTTTTAAAGAGAAAAGGTAAAGATTTATTAGTAGTTCAAATTTATGTTGATGATATAATATTTGGTTCTACTAATGATGCTCTTTGCCAAGAATTTTCTAAGCTAATGTAGAGTGAATTTAAGATGAGCATGATGGGGGAGCTTTCATTTTTCTTGGGACTCCAAATCAAGCAAAGAAAAGATGGCATCTTCATCAATCAAGCAAAATACATCAAGGATATGCTCAAGAAGTTCAACTTGGAAAATGTCAAACCCCAAGCTACTCCAATAAGCCCATCTACAAAGCTTGACAAAGATGAAGGAGGTAAATGTATATATGTTAAACTTTATAGGTTTATGATTGGCTCTTTGCTTTATCTAACCGCAAGTAGACCAGACATTATGTTTAGTGTTTGCTTATGTGCTAGATATCAATCATGCCCTAAGGAATCACATCTAAAAGCCATTAAGAGAATCTTTAGATACCTTAAGAACACTCATAGTTTAGAACTTTGGTATCGTAGAGACTCTAGCTTTAGCTTGCATGCCTTCTCTGATACGGATTATGGAGGATGCAAAATAGATAGGAAAATACCTCCGGTACTTGTCAATTCCTAGGAAATATGTTGATTTCTTGGTTTTCAAAGAAACAAAATAGTGTTGTTATCTACCACTGAAGCGGAATACATTTCAGCGGGTAGTTGTTGCGCACAAGTTTTATGGATGAAACAATAACTTTTTGATTATGGAATTGAAGTTGGTACCATATATATCAAGTATGACAATACTAGTGCTATTTGTCTCACTAAAAATCCCATCTAACACTCTATAACTAAGCACATTGAAATTAGACATCATTTCATTAGAGATCATGTCACAAAAGGAGATATAGTTCTAAAATTTGTTGATACTTTGTATCAAATAGCTGATATTTTTACAAAACATTTAGACAAAGAAAGATTTTGGACACTTAAGAAGAGAATTAGGTTTAACAAACATACCTTGACTTAGTGTTTAAAATAATTTTAGCACTTTTAATTAGAAATGAAAAATGCTTATAAAAATAACATTTTTATTGCATTCTATGCTAATAGTTAGGGGGAGTTTTTGATCTTTAGTGAAAATTAATAATATGTTCAAATAAAATTTAAGAGTAGATTTGATTGATTGAACATAGTTAATTTTCGATTTATGAGTTACCAATACCACTAGAGTTGATTAATTTAGAATTCTAAGTGCTTAAAAACAGATTTTGACATTTCTGTGCAAAGTGTATCGATACCTAGGTATCGATACCTCCTCACTATGTATCTCACTATGTATCGATACACTATGAATGTGTATCGTTACATTCCTTGAATGTGTATCGATACACCCAGAGGTGTACCGGTACACCCGTTGGGTGTTTGACTTTAAATCCCTAAATTATCATTTTTGCCAAACCCCTAAAATAAAAACACCTTACGCCGTTCGTCCCTCTCTCTCACCATACTTTCAAATTTACTCAAAATCAACAATTTAAGTCGGAAATCACTAGTTTTTCAACTCCAAATCTTGCTACGATCATCAAAATTGTGCAAACTACATCATATCTCACTCAATTCAAAATTTCCAAGGTAATTTTTTTTATAAAACCACTATTTTATTGATTTTTGAACATAGGACTAGTTTTAATTTGTTCTAGGTTGAAATAGATATCGGGTATTTGTTAGATTTTGATTTAGAACAAGAATCTACAACAAATTTCATCAAAAACACAAGATTTCTCAATTTTTAAAAAAAAATCGAAAAAATTTGTTTTGTTGTTAAAAATTGTTGTTTTTGATGTTTTAATGAAAACTATACTTATTATGATTTTTCAAACATCGCATTTCAAAATAGTTTTCAAATTTTGCCCATTAGGACATTATGTAGAGAACCTTGAAATATTGCGGACTCATATTGAGTTTTGGGGTTGATATAATTACATACATGTGTTTTCAAATTGCAAGCATTCCTTAATCCCATTCCAATTTAACAATCATGTCTAAATGCCCTAGGTCTTCGTCTAGTCGGTCAAACCAACCACCAAACGACCTCTTATTCCATCTCCTAATCCTAATCCTAATCCAAACCCAAACGAACCGAAAATGACCATCCTAAATTCCTGTTTTAACGAACCCGACTGTCGAAAAAATCTCTACCATAGGTTTGTTAACCTATTCGAGTCCTATAACATCCAGGAATAACGTATCCCTTCTATTCAAGCTATGATTGATATGAATTTTGAATATCTTCCTACCCTCCGATCTTGGAAATTTGATAAACTTTTTCAGCTTAAACGTGTCGTTTATCACCAACTCGTCTGTATTTTCTTTTTTAATGCGGTGTGTCTAAAATGAGTCTCAAACTGCCACTGTCAGTATTTGGTCTTATCTTTTAGGCCAATACATTCATATTGACTCCGACTCAATCGCTAGGACATTTGGTTTAGATAACGTCGGTTTAGGTAATGAGAAAGAAATTGTGGTTTCTTTATTTAATTATCTCTTGGTGGTTTAGACCTTCCAGAGGTAGGTACTCCACCCTTAGAGCTTTAGATTTATGGTGGATACATTGTATCCAACATAATAAGAAAATTAATTTGCCACAAATTATTTTTGCTGAACTAGTTAAAACCGTAAACAATGTCCCGTATAAACACGTAGAAACCTTAGTTTACGGTTGTATTTTTAGTAATTTCTTTATCAAATCCAATCTTAGGGTCTGCCTTGATGTAGCCTCCCTCTTAAGAGCCTAATAAATCTCAAAACTTTGCAAACATCGGGCTGGTCCGGGGATAAAGATCAATGGGTTAGATCAACCCAGAAAACATCGGGTGCTAGTTCTTCACGAGATGCACTGGCACCGGCTGATGATGATCCAGAGCTTGAAGATCTTTTTTGGGATTTCGATGATCCCGTTAACTTATATGAGGACGAGCTGGACCAGCAAGAGAGTCAGATGCCTCCATATTTTCAATCATTTATGGAGACATTTGACATGAGGTTTGCATCCATAGAGTCCCACTTAACCGCTATAGGGGCTCAACAATTGGAAAACCAACGGGAGATGCGAGCTAATCATAAAGCAATGAACGAAAGACTCAATGTCCTCACACTAGAAATGACTGCTCTTCGAGCACATTTTCCTCCTCCCGATCCACCGATGGATGATTAAACCTAATCTTGCTTAGTTTTCATAGGTTGAATTTGAACTTATTGTTAAAACATTTTGATGTTTTTGGATGATTAAACTTGGATGTTTGTGGATGTTTGGATTTTTTTGTTTTTTGTTTGAATGATTATTAGTTATTTGAACTTAAATTGATTTTTCAATAGTTTTTGCATCATTTACATATTAGATATGACTAATTACCATTACACATTATTTATGAATATTGATTATGGACTAATGACTAACAATTCTCTTGATTGTGATCTTAGCAGCAATAGCTATATCTATATAAATCAATTGGCTATTTTTCTTAAAAACTTATTTAAAAATGATTTTTCATAGAGTCTATTTGATTTAACAAAAATGGGGAAAATACAGTAAGGGGGAGTAATTTTTCAAAATTGATTTCAAAAATGATTTTTAACAAAAAAATATTTTGTTATATAAAAAAGGGGAGATTGTTGAAAATATTTTGATGTTTCGATATATTAAATAAAGTATTATTGAATTTTAAGATTTTATATTCAATTTTAAATTATATATTCGATTAAATTATTTGAATATAAAAAATATTACTCCAAGTTTTCAAATGACAATATTAATCCTTACTTAAGTGTAAAATTGTGTTTTAATCTTAAAATAGTTTTGAAACAATTTTTACAAAGTATTTCGAACCTTAATCGAGCTAAAAATGATTTTCAAGTAAGGGTGTACCGATACACCCATAGGATGTACCGATACCCCTGAATTTCGAATGTAATAAGGGTACCAATACACAACCGAGTGTACCGATACCCCTCTGGCTCCGAGAAACATCGAATGTAATTAGTGTACCGATATCCCTTGGGTGTACCGATACACTAGGTCAAATAACGATCGAAATATTTGAATTTTACACTGAGTGCACCGATACCCTTTGATGGTGTACCGATACACTTACGCTCCTAAGTGATTTTTTTAAAATGGAAAACACACCATAACGACTCTATTGACTTCACCAATGATCCCCAACGTTCAGAATCAATCCAAGGTGTATTTAAACAAGTTCTGAAGCCATTGATCAACAAGAATTGAGAGAGAATCAACGAGAAAGCATCAAACCTCAAGTTTGAGAAATTCAAGCCTATTTTCCATTCAATATTCATTTTGCTTTCAAGAACACCATTTGTGCTCAATTGTATTTATTCTTGAGTGTTCTTTCTTTGTTCTAGAATTGTGCAAAAATCTTGCCTTGTGAGGTTTTTCTGTAAGTTTGCGAAATTTGTAATTTTCTCTTTGGGAGAGAGTGTTCTCAAGAAATTGGGGTATAATTCTTGAGGGATTTGTAAGGTTACTCTTTGTCCTCAAAAGAAAGACAAATTAGTGAATTTGTGAAAAATCCTTAGTGTGGATAGCTAAGGTAGTGAACGTAGACTTTGATTGAGAAAGTCGAACCACTCTAAATCGCTGTACAAATATTTTCAATTTTCTGCAAAAGCTTCCACCAAAATTTTTATTGCCAATTCACACCCTCTTGGCCGATTCATCTGATCGATTAACTTAACATTAGATCTACATGATGCAATATAAGATTTGATAAGAAGATGACAACACAATGGACGAATGGGAAAAAAATTTAACGATCATAAAGACCTTTCTCAAATTCGTTTACAGTTATCAAATCAAATTTTCTAAGATGTGTTGAAGGAGTAGACAACTACTTCATTATGGGTAAAGTTAGAGTAACTATGCATACAGAAATCGTTGATCAACAAGTTGCACTTAAAGTAGCATATTTATTCTCTCAAGTTAACGAAAAGTTCATCTCTTGAAGAGCAGCTGACCGCATTAAAACAATTGTATCTGATCTTAAGGCTTTATTAAGATCAAGAGGACTTAGGGTCGATCCTCCTATGTTCACCGCCTCCTTCCTAGTCATCTTTCAAAGACATAATTATGTACAGTCATAAAACACTCACTCTTGAAAAAATTGTACAATGGCTTGCACTCATTTGATAATATAAAACATCTTATATCTAGTTTCGAGCCCCATAGAGGGTTATATGGTCCATGGATTGACTAGCTCATATCGTAGAAGAAAAACAAGCATTCTTCTGATAAAGGAATGAGCATATCAAATTTTTCAACCGAGTTAAAACTTATAACTTTTATAAAAAGAAAGATCATATTAAAGCATAGTGTTATAAGTTACAAAATAAGATAAAGAGAGAGGTTGGAGATCAGTCTGCATATAGATTTGACATTACAGATGTTACAGAAGATGTTGAGTGTTAACTCCTGGTATCTTCTGACGACAATGCAAAAAAAAGTGAGGAGTAGATCATTGACTCTAAGAACCTATCACATTTGTCCTAAATGTGAATGGTTTGTGACTTATAAAGTTGTTTCAATAGGTATTGTACTAATGAGTAATAATGCATCTTGCAAGATTTCATGAATTTATAGTGTCAAAGTCAAGATACATTATGAAATTGTCAAAATCCTGAGTGATGTTCAACATATTCTAGATTTAAAGCGTAATTTGATATTGCTAAGTACACTTGACTCAAAAGGGTATAAGTACTCCGTTGAAGGTGGAGTGTTTAAGGTTAGCAAGGGTTTGCTTGTTATAATAAAGGTGAAAAAGAAACAATGGAGTATTGTATGTTATCCAAGGGTCTATGGTTATTGTTGATGCTACTATTGCATCATTTGCACTATTAGAGGAAGATATAAATAAGCTATAACATTTGTGCCTAAAGCATAAGAGTGAACTTGGCATGACAGAGTTGAGAAGAAGAGGTCTCTTAGATGGTCAAGGAATTTACAAACTAGCATTCTGCAAACACTACGCGTTTGACACAGATGATAGTCCGCTTTACCAAATGAATTCAAAACATAAAGTGTACTCTAGATTACGTTCATTTTGATCTATGGGGACCGTTGAGAGTATTATCTCATGATGACACAAACAATATGATGGCAATCATTGATAACTATTCCAGAAAGATTTGGTCATTCTTTCTGAAGTAGAAGAGTAATGTAATGACCACATTTAAGAACTAGAAGATAATGATTGAGAAATAAACTAGAAGAAAAGTTAAATGGCTTTGTAATGATAATGATTTATAGTTTTATTCTAATGAATTTAATAATCTATGCAAGAAAGAAAGAATTATGATACATTTGATGGGCTGTCATGACCTACAACAAAACGATGTTGCTGATAGGATGAATAGAATGATAATGTAGTGGGTTCACTACAGGCTCTCTAATTTTGTTATACTAAAGTCATTTTGGGTTGAAATGAATTCACTAGCTTGTTTTTTTATTAACATGTCTCCATCAATGGCCATTGACAAAAAGACTTTGCAAGAGGTATGATTTAGTAAGCTTGCGAACTATTCTTATTTAAAATATTTGGTTTTCATGCATATGCTCATATAAAAAATGACAAATTAGAGTCTAATACACAAAATATATTCATATGATATAAATAAAGAGTAAAAGGTTAAAAATTTGGTGCCCCAAAACTAGAAAGCTAGTTATTAGTAGAGATGTGATATTTGATAAATCTGTTATGTTGCAAGGTTCACCCCTCAGTGAAACTACCAAGAATTTTTAGAAACCAAAGTTCACACAAAAGAAGATGAAGTTTCAATATGAAATAGGGTTTGCATCTGACACATCTATAAAGAATATAACATTTATGTAATAATCTGATCCATAATCGTCTATTGTTAAAAATAGACCCAATAGAAAAATCAGACATTTACAGAGGTACGTGGAGTGTGATCTAGTCACGCTCTAAGTGTTGTGGAAGACATTGGTGCGAACTAAGAACCATCATACTCTTTAAAGGCAGTTAGTTGTGAAGACTCAATCAAATAGATGATCATAATGGAAGAGAAAATAGAGTCGTTGCACAAGAATGACACTTGAAAATTAAAGAAATTTACCAGTGGAAAATGAGCTATTCATTGTAAGTAGGTGTAATGTCCCAAAGTCTGGGTCAGCAGTTTGGGTCGATAATCAGGTTAGTTATCCAAATTTTTGATAAAAATGATATTGGGAATTTTATTCAATAAATATTTTCTAAAATGGTCAAAATAATTTTTAAAATATTGAAAATGATTTTTGGGAATTTTAGAAATGATATTTATTGGGAGACTAAATTGAATAATGTGAAAGTTTTAATTTTAATGACTAATTGTAAAGAATCAAAATATCAAAAATATATGAAGCTATTTTACCAAGTTGGAAAATCACTCCATTTCCCTCTATGTTCATCTATGACATTTCTTTTCTTCTTCCCTTAATTTTCGTTTTCAATAAAAAGGCTATATTTAGGGCATTTTCACTTTAGTTATTGATTATCTAAAAGATCATATAGGATCATATAGACGTATTTAGGAGCATATACTTACATATGGTGGATATTTTTTATGTGGCATTTTATTTTGAAAATGGTGATGTGTTATGAGGAAGGTGCTTTTTTTATGATGTGCAGGATTTGGAAACAAGGATGTGCGAGGAGAATTTTCATGACAAATTGGAAATGTTGAGCATAATGCGAATGTCGTGACAATTCAGATGGCATTTATGGGTAGAAAAGTCAAAAAGAAGATATTTTTATTCAGAGCCAGCTATCATTATCTATATGTGTTCTCTACTGCCACCACATAAAAAGGGCCCACTGCCAACTCTGCACCACCTCTCACGTGAAAGGAATGAACTTTAGGGTATAATTGGAATTTTGACACAAAACCCTAGGTATATTCCCCACTATAAATATAATATAAGGTTATTATATTTGGGAGACTTAATGTTTGAAATATTTATGCTGAAACTTTTGAGAGGAGAGGCAACTGGAAGAAAGAGTTTTCCCCTATTTTTCTTTCCCTTCATCTTTTTCGTGGTGTTCCTCCATTAACAAGCTCGAGGGAGTGGCGAGCTAGGCATTCGAGAAGAGCTAGCGAGCTAAGGTAGTTCGTAGTGGCCGAGGAGAGTCCCGATAGTACACATCGAAGGCTTTTCCACCACCCCTTTGCTGTTCTTTCTCACTTATCATATTTGGGTTTTAAGGAACGAATGGATTTTATGATATATTTCATGGATTATTCGAACCCCACCATGAACTAGTTTTATTTAGTGGGAGTTCACTATGGATGTTTAAGTTTTTTCTTTAATGGATGGTTGTTTCTTGTTTATATTTTTTTTGCTTATGATGCTTAATCCCTTTAGGTTGTAGGAGCTATGAGAGTAGCCATTCCTTAGGAGAATACTTAGTGTTCGAGAGAAACTAAGTAGCTCATCTTTAGTGTTCGAGAGAAACTAAGTAGCTCATCTTTAGTGTTCGAGAGAAACTAAGGAGGATCAACATAAGCTGTGGGTTTTAGATAGTAACTAGACCTAACCACCCTTAGACATAAGGTTAGGATTTCAATAGAATAAAAGGAGTAGTGCTCAAAGGAGAGGTTAAATATTAGTGCTGATTCTGAGTGGTATTTTCGTGACATATTCTATTGATCTAAACCAATAGAATCCCTACACCTGCTAACGTCGAGAGGTATTTCCATGGCAGTCTCAACCTGTCGAGTCCCTTGACTAGAGATAGCATAGGACACTTTTAGTAAACTCTGTCGGGCAAGTAAGACATAGAACTAAGACCATCCTAAGAAGATAGACTTAAGCTTCCTAAGTGACTTCTATCATTCATTCCCGTAATAGCTTGTTGTGTGACGATTGTCAAGTCATTTTATTCAAAGTCCAATGTTTACATTTTGTTTTGCCTTTACATTATGAATTGATTTCATTATACACAATTCTGTTTTGCCACAACATCTCCATTTGCTACCACATTTCACTATCATTCCATCACAACATACATTTGACAATTCCTCATCATTCTTATTAGTACATACCATTATACTAACTATACTTAGATTAAATAGTTATTTGCTTTGATTAAACTTATAAATTTCCTTCAATACATGTGGATATGATACTCACTCATCACTTTATTACTTGTTCAATTGTGTATACTTACACATATTTCACGTCCATATTTAGTACTCGCAAATCACAGACAATTTTTTGTTTCTATTGCCAGGAATTGGCAAATGGAAGTTAATTAGTTTTGTCATAGCATTTTTATTTTACTTATTCATTTTTTATAGTTTTACTTATTATTTTCCTTGTCTTTTTCAGGTTTTTCTTGGTGTATGACCAGAAGACACTTTGATGAACCATTAAAACCAACAGAACCTAAGATTGAGAGGCTTTTGAGGCAAAGAAGACGTGTTCAACGTGCTCAAGCAAACATGTATCAAATAGGGAATCAAAGTATTGGTCGAGAGAAAGATCATAATGTCGAGGCAATTCCAAATGCTAGGAAAGAAGCCAAGCTTCATGCTATTCGAAATCACTTAAATCCTATTTTGGACAACTTAAATTCGGGAATTATGACACTCGAGATTCAGGCAGCCCATTTTGAACTTAAACTAGTCATGTTTAATATGCTAAATTCTATAGGGAAGTTTGAGGGCATGCAAAGAAAGATGCTAGGAAGCATATTCGTAACTTCTTGGAGGTGTGTGATTATTTCTGACAACAAGGAGTGTACGAAGATGTACTAAAGTTAAAGTTTTTTGCATATTCTCTGCGTGACTGAGTGAGGGCTTGGCTGAGTGGTGTTCTAGCTGTCTCGATGGAGTCTTGGACTGATATGTGCAAAAGTTTTTTTCTACGGTATAATCTGTCGAACATGAAAGTCCAACTGAAGAATGACATTTCTTCATTTCGTCAAGCTGATAATGAATCAATATATGAATGTTGGGATCGGTATAAAGGATTGCTTCACAAATGCTCTAATCATGGTTTTCAAGATTGGACTCAAGTGGTAATGTTATATAATAGAGTAAATGTACCCACGAGTACGATGCTAGATGCCTCGGCAAATGGGATATTGCTCGATAAATCACCTACAAATGCATTTAACATTATGGATAGGATTACCAATAATGATTATTAATTACCATTTACAAGGCTTAGAACTGGACGAAAAGCGTATGGGGCATTTGATTTGGATACTAAGGATTCTGTGTCCGCCCAACTCCCTGCCATGGCAATCACCATGAGAGCAAGTGTCTGACCAATCAGGAGTCCAATAACTATGTAGGAAACTACAATCGAGGTAACAACAACCCCTTTTCTAACACCTACAATCCTGGATGACGTCAACATAGAAACTCCTCGTAGGGAAATCAATGAACCAACAATGCAAGTGAACCCACTAGGCAACAGAACTTCAATGACTCCTAAGGTTTTTAAACGAATATGCCATGGCATAATTCTAACAATGGAGCACCATCTTCATCTAACATAAGCTCTTTGGATGACACAATTCAAGATTTTATAAAAACCATGAAAACCATGTTGTACGACCCTAGTACTTCCATAAAAAAACAAATGAGCCTTATTACACAATCAATGATCTTTGCTTCAAAGCCACAGCTCATCTCTGAGGGCTTTGGAGGGTCATGTTGGTCAAATTGTCACGACATTACAAGAACATCAACCAGGTTGTCTGTCGAGTGAAACTGAAGTCACTAAAGCTCAGGGTAAGGAGTAATGTAGTGCACTCACTCTACGGAGTGGAATCCAAATCAATGTACAATACAAGTTTGGGGGAAGAAAGATGACGATTTAACCCCAGTAACCATGCAAACTGAGTATGAAATGCCATAAGAGACACAAACGGAAGAGGATAAGGATGAGGGTTCATCAATTGAAGAAACTGAGGGAGTAAACAAAAATGCCATGGAAAATGTTGTTCTCATCCCTTTATTAGAACAAGTCACACCCCCACCACCCTTACCACAATGACTAAAGAAGCATAATGATGACATTCAATTCAAGAAGTTTGTCGACATTCTGGGCCAACTCTACATCAATGTTCCTTTTATTGAAGCTATAGAACAAATGCCGACATATGCTAAATTTCTCAAAGAGATTGTTACCAAGAAAAGAAAAGTTGAGAAGTACCAGACCATTGCCACGAAAAAAACATACTTATCCGAGTTAAGCAAGATGCTGCCAAAGTGAAAAGGTCCAGGCAACTTTTTTATTCCATGTTCGATAGGAGAAAATTATGTTGGGAATGCACTATGTGACCTTGGCTCAAGCGTGAATTTAATGCCTAGTCAATCTACGTGAAGCTTGGAATAGGAAATGCAAGACCCACCTCCATTATTTTACAACTAGCTGATCATTCTCATGTTCGCCATTAGGGGTGAGTCGAAGATGTCATTGTGAGGGTGGAAAAATTTGTGTTCCCAGTAGATTTCCCTATACTTGATTGCAAGGCTGATGCCACGATACCCATAATCTTGGGAAGACCCTTCCTAACTTCTGGGCGTATTCTTATCGACTGTGAAAAAGACGAGCTCACGATGCGAGTTGCCGACCAATGTGTGTCCGTGAATGTTTTTTGTACTCTCAAGTACATGGTTGAGTCTGAAGAATGTCAGAGCATTTTGGAAGTATATTTATTTATAGCATGAGAAGCTGATCAATCTTGCCATAACAATTTCATTCAGTTGGAAAATTATGAGAGGCTTGTTGAAGAAGAAAGAGTCGAGGAGCCTAAGGACTTTTCTTTAGGGGAACACAGGCTAGCTATCTCATAGCTAGCCCAGGTGCACGCTTTGAACCTATTGAATTTGATGAGTTTGTTCCTCCTAAGCCCTTATTACAGCATGCACCTACCCTAGAGCTAAAGAATTTACCACATCATCTTAAATATACTTACCTAGGTAGTAATGAAACTTTACCTGTTATTATGTCCTCTGCCCTTAATCTTAACTAAGAATGTAGTTTGTTAAGTGTTTTGTCACAACACAAAAATGCGATAGGAAGGATTGTGGCGGATCTGAAGGGGATAAGTCCCACTATTTGTATGCACAAGATTCTGCTGGAAGAATGCCATGGAAAATCCATATAGCCACAAAGAAGACTAAACCCAATCATGAAAAAGGTGGTAA
The DNA here is from genome assembly GCF_006381635.1 of Hibiscus syriacus. Taxonomy (NCBI): domain Eukaryota; kingdom Viridiplantae; phylum Streptophyta; class Magnoliopsida; order Malvales; family Malvaceae; genus Hibiscus; species Hibiscus syriacus. The sequence continues at coordinate 3,804,580 of NW_024063525.1, forward strand.
TGAAAGAAATCCTCAGATGGCTTGATGTTATTGTGATTTACCCCATATCTAATAGTTTATGGGTGAGTCTCATCCAATGCATGCCCAAGAAAGGAGGTATGATCATAGTGACTAGTGAAAACAATGAACAATAGCCAACACGCACTGTCACTGGATGTCGGATATGCATGGACTACCGCAAAGTAAACAAGACTACCAAGAAGGACCACTTTTCTTTTCCCTTCATCGATCAAATGCTTGATCGATTAGCAAGCAAGGTATTTTATTGCTTCTTGGACGGATATTCTGGGTACAATCAACTTGCCATCGTACTAGAGGACTAGGAGAAGACTACATTCATGTGTCCTTATGGCACTTATATTTTCCGAATGATGCCTTTTGGACTATGTAATGCCCTGATAACTTTTCAACGCTGCATGTAAGCTATCTTCTCTGACATGGTTGAAGATTTTCTAGAAATCTTTATGTATGATTTCTCTGTTGCTGGAGATGACTTTGAGAAATGCCTCATAAATTTGGCAAATGTACTCAAGCGATGTGAGGAGGCCGACCTCATGCTAAATTGGGAAAAGTGTCACTTCATGGTGACCGAAGGCATTGTGCTAGGCCATAAGATCTCTCATAAGGGCATTAAAGTGGACAAAGCCAAAATCGAGGTGATTGAGAAACTACCCCCACCAATATCTATCAAGGGCATTAGGAGTTTCCTTGGACATGTTGGGTTTTATAGAAGATTAATTAAAGACTTCTCCACGATATCGAAGCCCTTATGCACCATGCTTCAACAAAATTATCCCTTTGTGTTTGATAAAAATTACAATGAAGCATTCAATAAGCTGAAACAAAGACTTATCTCTGCACCCATTGTGGTTCTCCTTAATTGGATGTCATTATTTGAGCTAATGTGTGATGCGATCGATTTTACCGTGGGAGCTGTGCTTAGGCAACTCTGAGGTAAAATTTTCCATGTTATATATTATGCTAGTCATACCTTGAATGAAGCACAAATTAATTATACTACCACTGAGAAATAATTACTTGTCGTGGTATTTGTATTTGACAAGTTTAGGTCATACTTGATAGGCACCAAAGTTATTGTTCACATCAATCACTCAGCTATAAAGTATTTATTGAACAAGAAAGATGCTAAGCCTAGACTCATTAAGTGGATGTTACTATTGTAAGAATTTAACTTAGAGGTGATATATAGAAAATATATTGAGAACCAGGTTACATATCATTTATCTAGGCTAGAAAATAATTCTGAATGCCATGACATTTTAGATATTCAAGAAGTATTCCCTGATGAGAAAATTGTATATATCACGGTGATTTCGTGGTACGTTGATATAGTCAATTTTCTTGTTAGTGGAATTTTGCCTTATGAATTGAACAGCCAGGGTAGGAGGAAGTTCTAGCATAATGCTAAATTCTACTTTTGGTATGAGCCATATTTATTCAAACAATGCACCGATCATATAATTTGATGTTGCGTCCCTGAGGAGGATCAAAGAGACATTCTACACCATTGCCACACAACCCCCTATGGAGGCCATTTTGGAGGTGTGAGGACTGCTTCTAAGGTCATCCAATCAGGCTTTTATTGGCATCCACTATTCAAATATGCATGATTTTTTCAAAGAGTGTGATAGATGCCAGCGCACTGAGAACATTTTCAGGCGACATGAAATGTCATTCCAAAATTTTCTAGAGATCGAGCTCTTTGATGTGTGGGGCATTGATTTCATGTGACCATTCTGATGTTCTTTTGGAAACTTATATATATTGCTTGCGATGGACTACGTATCTAAGTGGGTTGAAGCAATTGCAACACCAAGGAATGTCTCTAAGATCGTCCTCAAGTTTCTTTACAAGAATATCTTCACGTGATTTGGAGCACCCAGAGCCATCATCAGTGACGAATGAACTCATTTTGATAACAAGCTAATGGCCAAGGCATTGTAAAGATATGGAGTGCGACGTAAAATTGCCATGACATATCACCCACAAACCAATGGGTAAGCTGAAGTGTCCAACCGTGAAATTAAACAAATCTTGGAGAATGTGATGAATCCTAGGAGGAATGATTGGTCCCCTAAGCATGATGAAGCACTCTTTGCTTATCGAACGACATTCAAAATGCCCTTGGGCATGTCACATTTCAATATGGTGTATAGAAAAATGTGTCACCTACCGGTGGAGTTAGAGCATAAGGCATATTGGGCCATCAAGAAGCTTAATTTTGATGCACAACTTGCCGGGGAGAAAAGATTACTAGACCTGAATGAAGTAGAAAAGTTTAGAACACAAGCATATGAAAATGCCAAGTTTTACAAGGAAAAACCAAAAATTGGCATGATCAAATGCTTTTACCAAGGCATTTTCATATTGGCCAATAAGTGTTCCTTTACAACTCGAGGCTGAAGCTCTTTCCCAGCAAACTAAAGTCATATTGGTCTGGATCCTTGAAGTGCACCATGTCTACCCTCATGATGTCATTGACATCAATAATATAGCACGGGACCACCTTCAATGTAAATGGTCAGCGTTTAAAAGTTTACAATGGAGCCCCGCCTCTGCAAGCCAAATTGACACTCTTCTTACAAGATGTATGAGTCTTCCTAAGAAGCATTTTGAAGATGTCATGAGAGTTTGGATTTACTTTTGTGAATAAATAACACGTGCAATTTATTTTTTCAATTATCTTTTAGTTATATGATTTATTTTTTATGGACCCACGCAGATCGCATGTGAGGAAAGTACGATTAAGGGCAGAGGAGTGGGCAGCAACAAGACAAAAATAGGATGGAAATTTCACTTTTGACTTTTTAATGCCGCAACAATTCCTTTTGTGTAGGAGTCGACACCGTTTGAAGAAAGAGTTTGAGAATAGATTTTATGATTTATTTCATGGATTATTCGAACCCCATCATGAACTAGCTTTATTTGGTGGGAGTTCACTATGAATGTTTAAGATTTTTCTTTAATGGGTGGTTATTTATTCTTTATGTTTTTATTTGTTTTTCTTATGATCCTTAATGCCTTAAGGTTGTAGAAGAATACTTAGTGTTCGAGAGAAACTAAGTAGCCCATCTTTAGTGTTTGAGAGAAACTAAAGAGGATCAACATAAGCAATGGGTTTTAGATTGTAACTAGACCTAATCCACCCTTAGGCATAAGGCTAGGATTTTAATCGACTAAAAGGGGTAGTGCTTGATCGAGAGGTTAAATGTTAGTGTTGACACTCGTGACATATTCTGTTGATCTGAACCAATAGAACCCCTACACCCTCTAACATCGAGAGGTATTGCCATAACATTCTCAACCTGTCGAGTCCCCTTGACTAGAGATGGCATAGGGCACTTTTAGTAAACTCTTTCAGGCAAGTAAGACATAGAAGTAAGACCATCCTAAGGATATAAACTTAATCTTCCTATGTGACTCCTATCATTCATTCCCGTAATAGCTTGTTGCGTAAGGATTGTCAAGTCATTTTATTCAAAGTCTAGTGTTTACATTTTGTTTTTCCTTTACATTCTGAATTGATTTCATTATACACAATTCTGTCTTGCCACAACATCTCCATTTGCTACCATATTTCACTATCATTCCATCACAACATACATTTGACATTGCCTCAGCATTCTCATTACTATATACCATCATACTAACTATACTTAGATAAAATAGTTATTCGCTTTGATTGAACTTATAAATTTCCTCCAATCCATGTGGATACGATACTCACTCATCATTGTATTACTTGTTCGATTATGTATACTTGCACATATTTTGCGTCTATATTTAGTACTCACAAATCACGAACATTCATTCTTTTCTTTGCTTAAATTCTCTTTCAAAACCCTTGATTCATTATTTTGCTCATTTCAACTAAATACCATTGAAACCTTTGCCAAATTCTCTTCAATTCTCTTCCATAGTCGATTGTTTCTTCATTAATATTATCATAATTTCCTTTACTAATTTTAATCTATCCTTCATTGATTCCTCCATTCTTGATCATCCTAGCCATCACCTTTTATGGCCACCATTGGTGAAGTTGGTCTTTTTCAACTTTATTTTTTTATTTTCTTCTAACTCCAGTAAGGTAATTCCTAAACCTTGGTTTATTTTAATTCTTCTATGATTAAAGATCCATAAAAAGATGACCTTGATAAATCATGGTTTTTAATTATGAGTTCTCTCAATTAAAGTGATTTTTGGAGTTACTTAATGACCTTCTTTTTTTTGAAAGCTTTTCAAGGATTTCTTGGGTTGATTATGTTTTTTAGAAAATGATTATTATCATACTAAAATATATTTTTAATCGGAATTGGTTTGGATATCGTTTTTTTAAAACAAGCTTGATTTCAATATTTTTTTGAAATTTCGGTGATTGAATTAGTTATTGTTGTTTTTTGGTTTTTATATGTGTTTATTGAGATCATTCTTGATCAACTTTAGGTTAAGGAAGCAAGTGCCAAAAAGTTATACGTGTTAGATTGTTTGTGTGGTAAGAATTTCAGTTCTTAGTTCGATTTCGACTCTATTTTGGTAGCATAATTTTCTGCTCTATTTTGGATGGTTTGGTGGCATGTTAATATGTTTTCTAAGGTTATATTTGAGTCAATGATGAAGTGAAATTAATGCATCAAATATCAAGAACGAGGAGATAATAGTTTGGAGTCATTTTTATGCTTGGATCACCATTGAGGTGAGTGGCTTTCTATTCTTGGATGATTAATGTCATCAATATTAAGTGAAGGTTTAGTTGAGGGTAATGCCTTAGATTAAGACCTTATGGTAAGTATGTTATTGATTTCAATTGAATGTGCATATGTTATCGATATATGAGTTGTGAATTGTTATGCTACATTTAATGTGTAAATATTTTGGAAAACCTATCTTGAGTATGAATATGTATATATATGATGTGGGATAAGTGGAAATACTTTGCTATCCATGGATAAGTGAGCAAATTGCTATCTAATTTAGGTTGATCATGACAACCAACATGATATGTATTATAAAGTATTAAAATGAAACATATATGTAAAATTATGCATCTTGTGTCAGGTACTCTTGGTGAATTTAAATTAATTGAAAATTGTTCTAAACATGGCCTTTGGATATGAAAGTCATACCTAGGAAAGAGTACTCCATGTTTTCTTATGAGTGTGTAATAGGGAATTCAAGTGGTAAGGTTGGAGCGTTTACTTTAGCTCAAAGAAGATTAAGTGGTAAGGTTGGCTCATTGAGCATAGCTTGGAACATTGTAGCTTTGGACCTAAGTGAGTTCATGAATAAAAGGGAGATATATTATGTCCTTTTGTCATTGAGTGAGTTGTATTATGAACAAAGGACATTGATCTAAAATTAGAAAAAAAAAAATGTGTGTTGTGTGTGTGACTCGCTACAAAGGAAATTGTGCATGATTGTACGTGATTTGTAGCAGTGAATATATTGTATTGTATTATGTTTAAAATCTGATGTTTGTATGCCTTTAGAGCATATTATATGTGCATCATGGCATGAAATATTGGTATGATCATCGAGGTAAAAACATGTAAGGTTTGCATAACATTTTAGGAGTGTGCTCCTTTTCCCTTGATACGTGAATTACTTAGGAATATTTACTCATTTACTAAGCTTCTAGCTCACACCCGTCGTTAACAATTTATACAGGATTGATTTCTGGTTGGAGCAAGGAGTGAGGATCTGGTGGTGATCAAATAACACTTGATTTTACTTTAAATGTATGTGGACTTATTTTGTCATCCGATGTAATATGGGATCCTATAATTAGGGTTAGACTGAATATTATGTTGATGAGTATGTTTAGAGTTCATAATGAGATTTTGGATACTTTGAATCATTGAATAAATGCACGAGGTTGTTCTTTAGTGTTGTGTACAACTGTTCAAAATACCTTGGTTTTCTTAAATGCTCAATTATTTATGAGTGCCTGAAATGAGTGTTTGGTATGTTTAGACAAGTGGTAATATGATTACATAATATGTTGGACCTATAAGTTGCATGAAATAACCTGTAATGCAAAATATGACTAGGATATTTCCTTAAAAGTTGACTTTTTATGCAATAATTGACTTTGGATACAATATTCTTGTATGCTATGTTAAATGATGTTGTGAAGCATGCTACATATGTAATATGACATCTTCTAACTAGTTCAAGTATTTTCAAGCATGTTCATAGAACTTAGGATCAATTGTATTATGATTTGATGGATTGTTCTTTCATGTTCATATGACTTTTATGCATATTCCAGAAAAATGATTGATCGTTAACCAAAAGGATTTACCCCTTCTAAAAAGGGATCGATCTCATGGCCTAAGGATCGATCTAATTCTTTCTGGTTGCAAATGATCGATCCCCAATGAAAAATAATCGATCGCTTTATTATTTTCTCAATGAAAAATGGTAAAATTTGCTTCTTTAAAGGCTCTAAGTGTTCCTAACTCTTATTTTGACCCTAAAATGTATATATGAGTGCAAAATGGTCCTTGGAATGAATCATTAATAAACAATTGGTCTTAAATCATAATTTTGATGAAACTTGTTCTTTCACTCTTTAATGTATTGAATTACATAATTGGGATTTTAATTTCATGTTTACTATTTGTATGTAGATGAAAGATTTGGGTCTTGTGAAGAAGATACTCAGAATAGGGATCAGAAAAGGAAAAAAAGTAAGTGAATTGTACCTAAGTAAAATGGGTTCATTAAAAAAGCTATTTGCAACTATAATATATAGAGTGTGAAGCTTGTGCGCACTCTCCTAACACCTTACTTCATACTTTCAGAAGATTTTCACTAAAATCAGATGATGAGGTAAAGTACATGTCACGTGTTCTATATTCTAGTGTAGTGGAATCTATAATGTAAATTATGGTTTATTCATGTCTGAACTTAACGTACGCATTTAGTTTAATAAGTAGATATATGATGAATCCTAGTAAATAACATTGGAAAGTTTTCCAATAATTTTCATGTATCTTTGTGGTACTAGTGACATTTGCTTACAGTTTGGGCGAACTAAAGATAAAGTCGTAGGAAGGTAGATTTTGATGTTGCAGGAGATATTGATAAGTGGAGATCACTTACAAGGTAGTCTTTGCGGTCAGAGAATGTGCCATTAGTTGGAAAGCTACTCTACAAATTAAGGTCACCTTGTCAACTACTGAAGTGGAGTACATGACAATCACTAAATCTTGTAAGAAGGAAATCTGGTTTAAGGGAATATTTGGTGAACTTAGTGAAGACCTTTAAATCAGTATAATATTTTGTGACAGTCAGAATGATATATTCTTAACGAAAGATCAATTATTTCATAAGCATATGAAACATATTGATATTCGCTATGACTTTGTGTGTGATGTAATTGCTCGAGTTGACATTCTTGTGAGCAAAGTTAGCACTCATGATAATCCTACGGACATGATAACCAAACCTGATGTAGGTTTAGGCACGCTTTAATGGACTCTGAAATGGCATCAACTTGATTGTAGGATCTAGGAAGTAAACAAGCACATGCAGCAAGTGAATGGCTTCAAATAGAATGGTTAATGTAACACCCTCAACCCGTATCCGACCCGGATACGAATATGAGATGTCACATTGACTTTTCAAAACATTTATTAAAACAAATATAGTTGAATTTAAAGATATATTTGAAATAACATGGTTGAACCTTTGATCAGAAGTAAATAAACATAATTTAACTCATTTTGAAATTTAAAACTCAATAACTTACATAAATATAGTAATGTATATTCACAAAAAGGATCAGAGCATATGTAATTTAAAACTTTAATTACATACCAACACATTTAGTACAACAAAATGACATACATTGTAAATCACTTATGATATAAGCTTCTTGTGGAGATATGCTGAATTTCCTGATCCTAACTCTGATCTTCCTGCTTCTTTGTACCTACGTGTGAAATACTCACACACTAAGTCATTGACTTAATGAGGCATATAATGTATAAATGAACATAATACATGCAATCACAATATTAACTTTTATAAACATCATAATTACAGAAACTAACATACACTTGAACAAGCAATACATGTAATGTCATGCACTATTCTTTTAGATTATTTCTTTTTATAGCCTATGGTACATTTCTGAGAACTTAAGGTATGTGAGTACATTGAGGTTGTGCACAAATGCTGTCACCACAGCTCATATAAATTGCACTGAAGTGCCACATAGAAATGTCCTAAAGGACCACATAGTATTGTCTTGAATGACCGGATAGAAATGTCCCAAATGACCGCGTAGAAATGTCTCGAAGGGCCACGTAGAATTATCCCGAAGGACCGCGTAGAACCCTCGACTCTTGGCATGCCAATTATACCCTCAGCTCTCATATCACATACTCTGGGCTTTACCATTTATATATTTCACATAACTTGTATCACATAGACATTTAATCACATAGATCACTTTCACATAACTTATATCATATTTTCATGTAATCATATAACTCAATGATGCATAACTTGTCTCACAATTTCACGTAATCACATAGGATGATATGTAACACATAAATCAGTTAGAACAATGTATATAACACATAACATATACTCATAGTCATGTACACATAGAAATCATATTAACAACGTATTAGTATTCATCGTGAAATCAAAACATTGGAAATAGACTCATCGCAAGTCTAATTTCAATATAATCATATACTATAGTAATATGCACTCACCTTAGCCTCATTAGTCAAAGCAACACACTTAAAACTCTTGATTGATCTTATTCTCAGAATTGTCCTCAACTTGCCTTCGATCGATATCTACACAATAATACAATTGGTATAAATATCAAAATTCATATCACTATAATACATTCTTACTAACATAAGCTAAACAAAGCAATTGAATTCACAATTTCCATATGAATAGTATTGGTACCCAAGGTACAGTACTAATACTTCCTTACTGTGGTATCGATACTATACTTCATTATCGATACCCTTTTTACATACTGGAATTTGGCTCTAAAAATGGTACTGATACTTAAACATTGGTATCGATACCCATGGTATCGATGTTACTACTTCGGTATCGATACTCTATGAAGGATTTATCAATGTTTGCCTTATGGTATTGATATTGTTCATCCAATATCGATACCTACACTTAAATATCACATTTTTTTTGTTTTGGAGTATTGACACTGTTCATCCAGTACCGATACCCCATACCCAGAATTTACTCCTAACAACCCGAAAATTTACTAACACTTTGCTAAATTCTTCACTTTACTCTCCTTTTAAACCATTAAACTCAACTATACTCACCCAAACCAACTTATTTCACTTTAGTACTCCTAAACATCCAAATTCTCAATAGCATACATGAAATCAAAAACCATACCAACTTTTTAACTTTGTTATAAATCCTTTCTAACCTCTTGAATCTCTTATTCTAACTAATGACAAGTAAAATTTCATTTCAAAATTCATTTACTAACTCTTTCTCAACAATTCACTCAAAGAACTCTTATTCTTAATCATTCATAAATTCTTCATCTTATAGTTTTAAGCAACCTTAAGTTTTCCTTAAGCTTTCCTAATACTTCAAGATTCAAAACCAACTTAAAAATGAAATGAAACATTAACTTGAGACCAACTCACCTTAACAATGGAGTCACGGGAAGAGAAGGAGATAACTAAACCAGAGTAATCGACCGACCGAACTGCCACTTACCGCCGTCTCACGTGCCACCTTACGTCGTTGCTTGCGCGTGGGGTTTCTTCCCCTACCTTGGAAACCTTCTAGAACCGGTCCAGGAGGACCAAACCAGTCCGACCAGGTCTAAATCGGGTTTGGTCGACTCGATCAAGTCAACTCGAACCGAACTGGTCCAGTCAAACTGGTCTGAACCGTGTCAACTCGTCCGAGTAAACCCGTTGACTTTGACCAAAAAGTTAAATTTTCTAAAAAGTCATATATCATGTTTTTCGACGTCTTGAGTCCGAATTTGAAGTTTGTTTTGCCACATTTGAACCCGGTAAGCTATTTTTTCAGCATTTTACCTTCTGATTCGATCTATTTTTCGCAATTAAGTTTTGTTTTTGATGTACTTCATTTTATATGTATCTGAGATATTTTTGGACGTTGGATTCAAGTTTGAGAGTGATCGAATGAAGTCTAAATGTTTTGAGCATTGTAGCTCAAAAAATGAGATAATACATTACTACCTTATGTGTGCTTAATGGAACATGTTGGTATTGGTAAATGCATGGTTGAATATATATAGTTACTTGTGTGTAGTTAAAATTTCTAAACTCGATCTGAATGTGAAATAAAGTAAATTAAATTGAATAAGGCTCAGACTACATACATAAACACAAGAAGACTGATAAGAAATTATTTCAATTTCGGTGATTATCCGGAAAAGGAAATAACCTCAGAATCTCTAAATTTTATTTGTCCTTGTTAAAAGCTTTAATATCAAAATTATTTGGTTATGAAATTACAAAATTTCCCCATGAGGTAAAAATGGCCTAGACTGACCCTGATAGTGAAAGTACCCTCAGAATTCATAATTAATTCAATAAATTACATATTTACCTGTTAAATTCCTGATCTACTCAGATAATCAATGATAATCAGATCCTAACATTCGACAAGGTACAAGACCTATAACTTTTGATTTATTAGTAAACACCTAAAGACTAAAACATTGGAAGTACTATTCATGTTTGAATTATTCAAAAAATTGAATTAAATGGAAAGATTGGACGAAAAGTAAGGACTGGAATACCCTTAAATTGTAAAATAACCAAAATACCCCTGGAGTGTAAATAACCTAAGATACCCCCAAGTTATGGAATGACTGAATACACGTTCATCTCCTCGATGTTTGTTTGATGATAATTCTGAAAGTGCTCAGCTTAGCTCAACTCAACTCTATGGCGCAATTAGTACTAAGAAGTTAATATTTGTGAGACTACTCTACCCGCAAACTCGGTGAGTACTGCATTATTGGGATCTGATTAGTTCGACTGGATTTGGAGGTTGGATAAGACACTTGAAATTTGAAATATTTTAAATCATTGTCTGCCTTTATTAAACTGAATTATCAAAATTTCTCAAGAATTTAAATGATTATAATGTCCTTACGTGTGTATGATTTACAGAATCACCACGGGAATATATGAATCTTAAATAATTCTGATGTGTAGTTTATGACACAACCTAGGGTTATATCTGAATATTATACATTACTAATGTATCACTTTCCTAATGATTGATCAGTCTGTTAGTAATCCAACTTATTAAAAAGGGATCTCATTTATCAAGTTCGACCAGTTGAAGAAGTTTCATGTTTACCTCGCTGGATAATTACCATGTACCTTCGAGAAATGACTGAATCCTCTAGTGTGTTCCCTATGTGTTATATGATTGTTTTATCTGTTTTAAAATGTGTTTTACTGAGATTTCTGAGTTACTGAAGTTTTAGTCGTGCCTTTCTGATTCATGATCTCTGGAATATTGTTTCTACTGAATTAATATATCTTAACTCTGATTTCTTTGCTACCATAATATATTGCCTAAAAACAAATTTCTTCAGGGGTACTCTGGGATCTGGTATGAAGTCTCTGCAAGTTAAACTCTGATCAAGCTGATAATTCCTTATATAGGTTCAACTCTGATCAAGCTGGTAATTCCTTATACAAGTTCAAAACTGATCGGTTGGTAATTCCTTATATAGGTTTACTACCGATCAACTGGTAACTCCTTATGGATCTAAGGTGACCCTTGGGTAGGCTCCTAGGCCCAATGGGCCTATTGGTAATACCTTATATACCCTAAAGTACTCCCTTAGGGTGACACATCTACTATGTGCTTTGGGCAAGTCCTTATGGACATGAGGGTACATCCTTCAGGTGGGCACCTACGCTTTGTCTAGGGTAAGACCTTATGGAACTAAGGTACTCCCTTAGATTGACACCTATGCCCAATGGGCCTAGGTTAATTCCTTATGGATACAGTTATGTGGAACTGCATATTGGTGTTCGGTTGGAGGGTTTTACTGTAGTCTTGAAAATATGTTTTAAGTTGTTAATGTTTTAAAAAGATATGTACCCTTTCACTGGTTTTGGTTGGAACACACTAGACATTCTATTTCGATCTCCTGAACCTGGTCCTCTCAACTTTTCCTTTGCACTATAAGCTTCATGTCTTTTACTCGAAAAAATATTAGTGGAACCTCAGCTCATCACGAACATCTGTAGACGTCTGAATCAATAAGGAAAAATTTATGTTTTTCCATTTATATGTATGTACTTCAGCATCACTTGGTAGTTCTGTATTACTGAGCTTCCTAAAGCTCTCTCTTTTACTCACCATTTCAAGTTAAAAGAATTGATCCAGCCAGCTATTGACATCTGTGCTGGGAGTTATTTTGGCTTGAGTTAAAGAGTATGGTACAAGTGTAATTAGGGGGCATGTAAGTCACATTTGATTTTTATACTGGGTATGAAATTTGTATGATTTTAATTATGTTTGTAATATAGAGATGGTTTTCTAAACTTGTATTTATTTATAAATTGTTTTATGATTTTACACATTTTAACAAAAATTTTAATTTTTTTCCAGATTTTTATTGTGGGTCGCTCCAATGGCCCTAATGTGACACCTCGGATCGAATCAGTCACCCGCGTCGGTCTAAGGGTGTTACATTGAATGCTTGATTCTGTAAGGTTTGGTAAAGTCGGAAATGTTTGGCAATGTTGGACATCGTATTCCCTTCGGCTTTACCACTAACTGTTGTTTAATGTAGAAATGTTGGTTGTTGCTGCCTGTTGGCTGTTGCTGCCTGTTGGCTGTTGCTACCTGTTGGCTGTTGCTACCTGCTGCCTGTTGTCGGTTCATGCCTTGTAATTTATTTTTTGGTCTAACTTAAATAAATTGTTGTAACTTGTCATTTTTTCTATATTGTTACTCATGTTAAATTATGTTGGTGGCTTTAAAGCTGAAAACTAAAAAGTTGCCCGTAATTTAACAATGTTGGCAACATGTAGATATTTTGATGCAAAATCTTGAAGAAGAAATTTCTGGTAGCAAAGTTAGGCTTTTAGTCTTATAAAACTTTTGTTATAAGATCTGAGAGCTTAAAAAATAATTTGTTTTTGTTCATTTTATTGTGATTTTATAGTATTCAACTGTAATAAATCAAATGTTATTCAAATTTTAGATCAAATGTTATTTACATTATCAATATCAATTAAATTTGTCTTTTATATTATGTTTTATATATGTTATAATTGTTAGATAAATTTTCTTTACATAAATTAAATTATATAATTTACATTTAAAATAATTTTATTAATCATGTTCAATGCCAATAAATTATTCTAACTTGTAATCATTATAATTAATTTAATTAATAATGTTAAATACATAAATTACTTAATAAAATAAAATTAATGATTATATTGAAGATTTATAACATAAGAATCATAATATAAGAATCATAATTAATATAATAATTCTATTCATTAATTTAATTATCATAATTAATATTTTATTATAATATTTAGAAAATAATCATATTAATTAATGTGATTTATTATAAACTCAAAATCTCACAATTTTATTAAAATCTTATAATTTCATCATTGATAATATATAAGTCAGTTAAATGTAAAGTCAGGTAAATATCAGATCAGGTCAATAACAAGTCGGATCATTTACATGTCAGGTTGAAAACAGGTCGGGTAATACCAGTTATTTACCAGGTCAATCTCGGGTTGGTGTTGATATCGATCGGATGCAATTCAGGTTCGGGTATCATATTTTAAGTTCAATTCAGGTTTAGTTTGTTCCCAGGTAGGGTGTAGGTCAGGTTCAGATCCACAATTTCTAGGTCCAACTCGGTTTCAGGTCAACACTGGTTCCGACTCGAGTCGGTTTCAGATCGTCACACTACATGTGAAAAACAATTTTGACTCGAGTTGATTTCAGTTAGTTTTACATGTCGAGCCAGCTTTTTACACCCTTAATATCGTAGAAAAATGATTACACTTTTATGAATATTTAGTTTCATTGTTTTATTAAGAAAAAACCTTAAATGCGACTAAGAGAATAAAAATCGAATGTGGGTCTGAATTATGATGTGAAGCTTGATTTTTAATTAATAAATTAGAAAATAAAGAATAATATATTATGTTATCGTTAGATTGAGATTGGGGAAGACTAAGAGTTAAAAAAATTTGATAAATTGAAAAATAAGATTTGTAAAAAAAAAGACAAATATGATTAGATTTAATTCAAAATTAAATGAATTAACAAGAGAGATGAAGGAAGAGATGAGAATTTGAGAATTTTATGAAATGGAAAAAAAATAGAGGCATTAATTATAAAGTTAGAAATCGAGATTGAAAAAAATAGGGGCCTCAATTATAAATGTATAATTGAGATTGAAAAAGCTTAGGGGCCTCAATTATAAAAGTAAAAATTGAGATTGAAAACACTTAGGGACCTCAATTATAAAGGTAGAAAGTGAGATTGAAAAAACTTAAGGGTCTCAATTATAAAGTTTAAAAAGTGAGATTGAAAAATTAGGAGTCTCAATTATAAGAATAGAAATTGTGATTGAAAAAACTTAGGGCATCAATTGTAAAGATAGAAAAGGTAGAAAGTGAATTTGAAAAAACTTAAGGGCATCAATTATAAAGTTTAAAAGTGGTATTAAAAAAATTAGGGGCATCAATTATAAAGGTAAAAAGTGATACTGAAAAACTTAAGGGTCTCAATTATAAAGTTAAAAAGTGAGATTAAAAAAAATAGAGGCCTCAACTATAAAGGTAAAAAAACGGATTGAAAAAATTAGAGACTTCAATTATAAAAATAAAAAGTGAGATTGAATAAAATTAAGACCTCAATTATAAAGATTAAAAATAAGATTTTAAAAAAATTTAGAGGCCTAATTATAAAGATGAAAAAATGTCTTATAAAATATGAACCTAATGTTTTAAGCATAAATGTGACAAATGGTTAATCTTAATCTCTTCAAACCGGCTATATCTATTCAACCATTGCTTCACTTAAAAATATAATAAAAGGGAAGTGTATGTCCATAAGATTGCGGGAAATGATCACGTGTGACATCCTTAATATAAGACTAAAAAAAAGACACTATTGATTTTGTTATTATTTAAATAACAAAATCAGTAAAAAATTACTAGAAATATTATTATTTCTACTGATTTTGTTATTATTGGACACTTTAGTTATTGTTAGGCACTTTACCGGAAATGTAAAAAAAAATTGATGTTTTAGATAATTTTTTATCGGTTTTATTATTTAAATAATAACAAAACCGGTATCGCTTTTTTTTACTTAAAAATATAATAAAAGGGAAGTGTATGTCCATAAGATTTTCGAAAATGATAACTTACGACAGTCTTAATATACGGCTAAAAAAAATGCTGTCGATTTTGTTATTATTTAAACAACAAAACCGATAAAAAAAATCACCGGAAACATTATTATTTCAACCGATTTTATTAATAAAACCGGTAAAATGCTACCAATTTTATTATTGTTGGACACTTTACCAGAAATGTTAAAAAACATTGATGTTTTAGGTAATTTTTTTTACCGATTTTATTATTTAAATAATAATAAAATCTGTAACATATTTTTTTAACTGTATATTAAGGACGTCGCATTATAAAACTTCCCTAAAATTGCTCTCTCCACAATAAATTAGACTGCAAAAGTCTCGAGTTTATTGTCTAATTCGGAAATGTTTTATTTTATTTTTTGCTTAAATGTCCCATTACCCCTTTAATTATATCATTTGTATCAAGTTGTCCTTTAAATTATTTTTCAGGACATTTTATCCCTTTAATTATAAATTGTTACTATATTTATCCGAAATCGTTAACACCGTTAAAAAAAAATATTCGAACCAATCATAGCACGCCATGTCACATCTTAATTATTATTATTTTTATCTAAATAAATAAAAATCAAATAATAAAACAAAATAAGTAAACTACTGAAATTGTCCGTCTTTTCTATCTCCAGCATCTACCCCACCCTCCTTCAGCTCCAGAAAAACACCGGCCACAGTCATCACCCGCGGCAGCCGCTTGTGTTCATTAGGTTGACCAAGGAAATTACCAAACACTAGATCTAAGAGATTGGTATATGATCTTGATATCATCTTTAACCCTCCTTTTAAGTTATCATCCACAACAAGAATCAATCACAAAGATCTTAAAAACTAAAGAACATTTTCAACAAAAAACATCATCTTTAAACGAGAATCACAGAAAACAAAATAAATCCATGAATAAATTCTATCCAAAATATAGAGCAACCCAACTGAATATTATATTAGAAATCAATCAAAACAAATCTAAAAGGGCAATAGCTTTCTGGAGTCAAATCAATTCAAATTAATGGGAGCAAGTATTCAAATTTAAAATAATAAAATATGAAACTTTGAAACTAACCTCTCTCTTCAAAGCACAAGTTTATGCCTTTAATGAGAACCTTTGGATCCAAAAATGAAAATTTTGAGGGGAAAGTCTGAAACTTTGAAATTGGGTTGGAATTTGGCAAGGGAAATTGAGATTAGGGTTTATAAAATCCGGGGAAATTTCCTTGGTCAACCTAATGAACACAAGCGGTTGCCGCAGGTGATGACTGTGGCCGGTGTTATTTCGGATCTGAAAGAGGGTGGGGGGAAGGAGGAGGATGTTGATGGTGAAGATAGAGAAGAGGGGTAATTTCGGTAGTTTACTTATTTTGTTTTATTATTTAATTTTTATTTATTTAGATAAAGAAAATAAAAATTAAAAAGTAACGTGGTGTGTTCTGATTGATTCGAATATATATTTTTTTAACCGTGTTAATAATTTAGGATAAACAAAATAACGATATATATTTGATGGGGGCAAAACATCTCGAAAATTACTTAGAGAAAACTCGGTACAAATGATTTTGTTGAGGCAATTGAGCATTTAAGCCTTTATTTTTCTCAATAATATATTGAAATTCAAAATGTGGCTGAGTGGAGGCTGCGATAGGTCAAACATTAAAGTTGGGATAAATAATATAATCAATGAATTGTCCAACTCTTTGCTCTATAGAATGAACCATCTAAAATTGTGTTTTAGTCGTAATTAGAATTACGGAATTGATTTTTTTTTGAATTTTTATATTTGTTTATCGTAATTGGAATTACGGATTGGTTTTTTCATGCTTGTTTCAAGTAATTTGTTTTTTGGAAAATGTTTTCCCGTGTTTGTTTCACGTAATTCGTTTTTTGGAAAATATTTTCCCGTGTTTATTTCACGTAATTGTTTTTCCGGAATGTAATTCATTTTCCTACTAACAAAATTTCCTTTGTGTTTTCTGTAAAATGACTTACGGATTCATTTTCCGTAAGTCATTTTCCGAACTTTTCACTTCAAAAAATAAATACTCAAAATAATTTTATTTTATGAATTTAATATTAATAAAATATTTTAATATCATTTTCATCAAAAATATTATTTATTTATTAATATTTATAATAATATAACATAATATTTTAATATTATATAAAATAATCAATTATATTATAATAATATAATATAAGATATTATATTTTTATTTTAATAATATATAATAAAAAAATTTATATATTTAATAATGAATAATATTATTTATATATTTAAATAATATTTTAATAAAGATATTTAAAATATACTAATTAATATTTTTAAAATATAATATAACACTATTACTTTAATAAATAATTAATATAATTTATAATATTTTATTTCACTAAAATATACAAAAAGTATTATTTTTATTAATAAAATTATAAAAATAATATTTAATAATAAATAAATTGTTTTAATATTTTAAAATAACAATATTAAGTTTTATGATAAATAATATTATTTATTATATTTAATATTTGTAATAAATAATTTTTAAAAAAACTCTTCAACTAGTGGAAAAAAAGTTTAAATAACATCTTCCAAATATCATAAAACGTTTTCCAGATGTTTTTCAGAAAAATGTAATTCATTTTACGAAAAATATTTTCCAGAAATGTAATTCATTTTCCAGAATTCAAATTCCAGTAATTCATTTTCCAGTTCCAGTAATTCAAATTCCAATAATTCAAATTCCAGTAATTCATTTTCAAAAAATCAATTACAGCCAAACAAACAGACCATAATTTCACCTCAACCGGTATTATTCGCTGCAGAAGATGTCGCACATATGTGAATCCTTATGTCACTTTTACAGACGCTGGAAGAAAGTGGCGCTGCAATATCTGTGCTTTACTAAATAACGGTAAACTCACCTAACCTAGGAAGCAAAGATATTTCTCCATGGTTGAAACTTGAAAGTGAAATTAGTAATGTGTACAAATACATTCTTTTATATGTTATAAGCATTCTCTTCTCTCTTTGGAATGTCCAATTCTATTGAAGGGCAAAGCAAAGAGCTCTTGCTTCACTTATGCAGACTTGCTTTAATAGTAGATGTCAATTTTCTACAGCCTTGCTTGTTTCGGGAATCTACCTCTACGTTTAGTTTGAACTATCTCAATTCATTGTTAAAGTGCAATGCTTTTTTTTATTATTGTTGGATGTGAATGGAATTCAATATAGCATGCCAATTGCCAACTAGCCATTTTCTTTCCTTATCAGCTATTAGTGCACAATATCAGATCTTCTATATAAAACGCTGGCTTGTTTTATCTAGTGTTTGAGTATCATATATTTATTTCCGTTTGGTAGTGGTAGATTGACCGGCTGTGGTTTCATACATGCCTGTAAATATAAGGCATGAGATTAATTTGCCTTGTTATTGCATCGGATGTGAAATGGTGAAACTGTTGAAAAATTAGAATCCAAAAATCGTACAAATCCAAACCGAATCAAACCGCACTTAATTGGATCGGATCGAATTTTTTTTAAAAACATCCAAACCGCAAACATTTATACTTTCGGATCGGATGAATTTTTAGCCGAAAACCGATCCAATGCGAACATAGCCTTTTTGGGTACTCGAATATCCACAAAAAACCGCGGGTATAGCACGCGAAACAAACTTATCATTCGTTTTGGGTCTAGTGGCACAACATAAACACCCAAAAACATGAAGATGGGAAAAATTCAGAGGTTTATTATATAAAATTTCAAAATGAGACTTCCAGTTTAAAACCGAGGAAGGTAACCTTTTAATAATGTAACAAACAGTGAGAACGCACTCCCCCTAAAATTTTATAGGTACCTTAGAATGGAAAGGTAACGCTCTAGCAACCTCCAAGATATGCCTATGTTTTCTTTCAGCTATCATATTCTTCTGGGGAGTTTTAACACGAGCTTTTGTGGATAACCCCAAGAGAAGAAAAAACAAACACTCAGTATTAAAAAATTTGGTACCAGTATCACTACGAACAATTTTAACCAAGACAGAAAACTGATTTTGAACAAGCTAAAAAATGTTTCAAGACAGAGACAATATCACTTTTATGCTTCAGCAGGTACACCCAAACTTATTCTGGTACAATCATCAACGATAGTAAAGAAAAGATCAACAACCATTATAAGTAGAAATTCGATAAGGGCCCCATAAATCAATGTGAATGATTTAGAATAGAATATCAGACCTAGAAACACTCCTTAGAAACGGTAGTCGAGTTTGCTTAGCCAAAGGGCACACAATACACTTACGCACACAATCTTGATTAAAATTGTAAGACTTTAAAAACTCCACTTTATTCATCTTAGAAAAGGTAGAATGCCCAAGGGGAGCATGCCAAATACAAGTAGGGTTAATAACATCCGGAAAAGAGCAACCAAAAGCAACACCGGAATCAATGGAACAAGAAGAAACAGAACCAGTGCAAGAAGTTAAAGACAAAGCATTGCGAGACAAACCATGATAAATATCAAACCCAAGGATATACAACCCATTCGCTTCCCTACCAATCCCTTTCATCCTTTCAGTGGATAGATCCTGAAAAAGACAAAAATCAAGATAAATTATACAAAGCAGTGTAGTTGTTTGTGGTAAATTTGGAAACTGAAAGCACGTTATGATGAAAATTATGAACAAAAAGGACATCATGAAGAACTTGATTCACATCAAGACGAAAAGAACCATGGTGTGTAACAGGGACAGTTCTACCATTGGGCAAGTGTACCGAACGAAAAGCAGCACATGAAACAGGAGACTCGGGCTCTGGAAATCAGATAAAATATGGCCCGTAGCTCATGTGTCAACAATCCAAGAAAGCAAAGAATCAGTAGCAGATAAACGACGATCAACAATACCCGCAAAATTCACATCTGTTTCTGTCTAATGAGTCTTGTTCAATAGAAGAAGAATCTACTCATACTACTCCCGAATGAAAGTAGAAGCAGCTGGAGCAGTAGCAACAACTGGACTAGCCACACCTTCCACACCAATAGCAGCGTCATCACTAGAAGTAATAACAGCAACATTCACACCCTTCTTTTTGATGAACATATAACCGGGAGGAAAATCATTAAGCCTATAACACTGGTCCTTCTTGTGCCCCTTAACCTATCAATAATCACACGTTCCAGAAAAACGACGTCGACCACTGCTACCAGTCGTGTTAGAAAAGAACATAGTGGATTCAGAAACCAAATTAAAGATGATCGACAAATGCGATCGTTGAAACTCTTCATAAACGAGCACCGAATAAGCTTTCTTAATCGAGGGAAGGGGCTGCATGAGCAATATTTGACTCCGAACCGCAACATAGCTCTCATTTAATCCCATCAAGAATTGAAATAACTTTTGTTGAACCAAATGCCTGGAATTCTGTTGTGAAACCTCACACTCACAGACAGTGAAAAGGGTGAGGGCTTCATACTCATCCCAAAGAAAACACAGGCGAGTGAAGTAACCGAATACAGTAAACTCACCTTGACAGAGAGTAGCAATTTCCCGGTGCAAGAAGAAGATTCGAGACCCATCTACCTTGTCAAAACGATCCTTGAGATCTCTCCAAACCACCGTCACACTCAACGCAAACACAATCCCAACCGATAATTCTTTGCTGACCGAATTCAAGATCCAAGAGAGCACCACCGTATTGTAGCGATCCCATTGTGGATGCAACGCCGCCGCATAATCATTCCTCTGACAGGAACCATCCACAAACCCTAGCTTAATTTTTGCAAGCAGGGTAATCATCAACGAGCGACTCCAAACGCAATAGTTCTCCAGGCCAACCAACAGTTGAGAAACTAGCATCATTCCCGGCATATCAGACGGATGAAGGTAGAGTGGGTAAGTAATCTCAATGGCTTTAGAGTCGACGAGATCGTCAAAGAAGAAAAAGGGAAAAACCAATCAAAGAAGTACAAAGCGGGGAACGCGAACCAATAAAACAAAACGGATGCCAAAGCCTAAAAAAACAAAGTGGACCAATAAAGTAGCCCAAAAAAGAAAGCCTAGCTAACTGATACCATGTTAAAACTAAGCAAACAAGGAATATCTAGAATAATGTTTCTTATTAGATTAATTCATATGTATAGAACTTATATATGTATATATATATATTCACAACTAACCTACAGTTACAACAGTAAACAACTGCCTAACCTCCTAGTTAACAACCTACTAACCTCCCAACACTTTCCTTCAAAGTACTATTCTTTTCGATATAGTTGGCGTTGAAGACGAGGGTATTGTGTTGGAGCCTAAGTTTCCAGCAGTCAATAGGAAATATCAAAACCGCCTCATCGTTGTACATCTCCAAAGAACATGATCATTGTCTTCATCGCGAATTTTGCAGAACATATATCAACCATCTTCACTTAATGGTGTATTCTATGTTCATTATTAGTAACTTTCCATGAAAGAAAGACCCGAATTCTTTGATGGACTTGCATGCGCCATATATTCTTCCACTCGACTGTGAGATTAACACTATTAGAAGATGTGATATGGGCGTAAGCTGATTTGGTTGACAAAGCTCTATTGTTTTCCAACTTCCATCATATTCCATCTTCGCCTAATGTCATCCGAGGGGGTGGAATCGCAGCAATTTTCAAGGTTACTTCATTTGGCAGAACTTTATTTAAAGCTTCCCAATTCCAATCATGTGCGTTTGAGCATCAGCTTGCCACTGAGGAATGGTCAGATACGTTGAGTGCTTCCTCCTCGTGCATAGAAGGGACTTCATTATCAAGCCAAGAATCGTGCCGGTATAGTGACCATCATATTTCATTCGACCGATTGACTAGGTTTCTAATCTTTGCTCCTTCGTATTCTCTTATAGGTTCTAGACTCACTAAGAGCACTACTCGTCCTTCCCCTCGAGTCTCATTTCCCCTCCCCTCTATGTAAGATTAGTATTAGATTTAAAATTTGTGAAAAAATATTAAATAAACAAATAAGTGAACTATCTAGATAAAATATGATCTTAAAAAATATATATGATAAATATGAGCCTAAATTATCTAAAATACATAATAGAGTTATAAACTGAATTTAATTATAAATAAATAATAAAATATTAAATTTCAAACAATTTTTTAAATGTGTTATCTACTTATATTAGATAAAACAAACGTAGTATAAATTACTACATTCGATTAATATGTTTCAAGGTTTGTATGCTCCAAATCTAATGTCCATTCTTGGCAATTAAACTACACACTAGCGTATGCCCTAACAAAATGCAGTTAATTAGTAATTTATACTTAATCTGAATGTTTTTTAAATTATTTAGATTAATATTTATGTTTATTAGAAACAGGTTTACATCTATAATAGTTAAAGATAATTTTTCAGATCAAACATTGATGTTTAACTGGAATTAAAGAAACGCAATGATTTACCGGTAAATTATACTTGTGATTACTAAAGTTTGAGTTTTATTATTTTAGTCATTAAAATTTTAAAAATTTTATATTAATATTTTTATTGATAAATTATAGTATATGAGTTTTAGTCCTAGCTTTCATTCTTTTTCTTGTGTTGTCACTTGTTTCTTTTTTCTTCTTCATCTTTGTGATCAGCGGCGACACCAGTCTTAATATTAATCATCGATCGTTGAAATTCATTATTTTTTATTTTATTTTATTGTATCTTTATTTTTCTTATTTTTTAAAAAAATTAATAACTCTACATTTATGACACATTTTCTATCTTTTAACATGTTTTCAATCATTTGGCCATTATTTTTGTTTATCATTTTTTTCAAGGTTGGATTTGACACTACCACGACTGATTATGATGGTTGAAGGTCTTTCAATAGTTTGATATCCTTTTATAGTTCTTTTCTCAATACAGTTAAACCATGAAATTTTATATCTTTTACTGATAATATGTATTTGCCTCTTAAAATTTATAAATTTATTTCTTGACATAAAATGTAAAGTATCAATGGACAATCTTCTTAATTTTCCCAAACCTTTGTCTTCCTAGCATTTGTCTCAGGCAACTCCTGACGTTAGTTTGATTAAGTAGTAAACAGAACGAAATTGAGCAAATAAATAACAAGTACAGACGCTATTTTGGTTAAGTAATTGAAGTATTATCAGAACATAAGAAATCAAGACCCAAACACCTGAGAAAAGCTAGTTTAGCAAGCCTGAAATAGTAGCATGGATGATGTAAACTCTCCTCATCTTCTTCCTTCTTCTTCAAACATCCCTCCATTTCCACACTCTCTTCTCCTCCCCCATTTACTATCCTTGTGCTTGTTGCGCCTCTCTCTCCCTTTAGGCTCTGCTTTTCTCCAACCTGAAATCACCCACCACTATTAAAGCCCACACTTACTTTCCCATTATTCGTTAATAATTCTAGTAATATTTTTTTAATATTAAAATATTACCTATAATATTTTATTTTTCAGAAGTGACACCCATTTAGTCACATAATACAAAGGACGCTTATATTAAAGAGTCTTCCTCAAAGAAAAATCTTTACTTATGTATTGAATCGTCTAAAATATGAACATAATTTATATTTTGCATATAATATATCGCATAAATAAAGGAGCTTTCTTAAGTAAAAGAATCTTTAAAAGGGTGTTGCCATGTTCACTTGTCTTCTTCTTGTGTGGCAGAAAAATGTCATTCTGAGAAATAATTTCTTTTTGGATGTTATCTTGATAAATAAAGATTAAAAAATTATTATTTTAATAATTTAACCTCATTACGTAAAGTGAAAATGTATTTTGGAACACATTTTCTCCACTCGGTTAAGGACATTTTTGAATTTTTGGATTGGCAAATAGAAATTACAAAGCAAGTTTGAATTAAGTTAGGACCACAAGATGTTGAAAAAGGATACCGCAGACACCAACCACAACAGTTTAAAACATTATAATGTTAATCGGAGATTATACTAAATTAATACTAACAAACAAGAAAACTAATATTCAATGAAAATAAATGAATTCCAAATCATACTAGGAAAAAGGAATTGCTTCTTAGAAATTCTCAACCTCGTTGTTTAGTTAACAAAAAAAGGGCCGTTTTGACCCTAAAATCACCCTAAAAATAAAATATTATCGATCAATCATCATTTCTCAAGTATTTCCTGATCTAACCACTCTTTTAAAAGATAGAGAAGATTTTCCCTTAAAAGCGCATCATTTTAGGAGAGTTTTATCATGGTTTTGAATTCCATGAAAGACGAATCCATGGGGCGCACCTTCTCCATTTTTATTATTTTATTAATTAATTTTAATATTCAATAATTTTTTATTATTTAATTATAAGTTTGTTTAGTTTATATTTATTATTTATAATTAAAAAATGGCATGTGGAATGTTATGATTATATGTTAATCATATTTCGAGTTATTTTGTTAATATTATAAAAATATGATATTATATTCTTTTTAAATTTTTAAATATTAGAAAATCGATTATATATTATTTAAATTGTTATAGAAGAACATACGCTTTTGAATTTTAATTTTTTATTTAATTATTTTTATATAATTAAATAAAAATAATAAAAATTATTAAATAAAAAATTAATTAATAAAAAAAATAGAGAAGACGTATCTTTAAAGATACGCCTTTTAGAGAATCTAAAATCGGATAAAGCTTAGGATGCGCTTTCAAGAAAAAATCTAGTAATTTTATTCTCTTTTCTGTTAAGACGTTTTTAATCAAACGTGCCTCTCTCTCTTCTCCTTAAATGTTAGATTAAAAACTATTTAAGAAAAGATGATTGATGAAGAATATTTTATTTTTAAGGTGATTTTTTTTTATAAAAAAGTCTAAAAAGGGCCCAATACTGTTTTCCAAATTCCATTCTGTACTATACAATAATATAAAAGTTAAAAAAGGGAAAAAGAATGATCCAAACTTGAAAAAAATTAGCAAGAAACTCCACTTTATGCATCGTTTTCAAACTCTACCCGATTCTTCTTGGAATTAACTCAAAACAACAGAATGGGTGAGACCCATTTGAATAACGAAATGAGTAAGGAAGAAAGAAGTGGATACCTGGCAAGCAAGTGCTGTAGTTTGGGGTATTATGCCCAACTGGAAATCAGGGAAAGATGAAGACGACGAAGAGACTTGGGGGGGAGATCCAAAACAAAGAGAGTGAAGCCATAAAGAAGAATGATGAGAAGTAGAAGGACAAGTATTTGGATCCATATCAGCCATCCAATTCTGTAGCTTTCAATTGTTACTTCATCCCCAAAATCAATCATCTTCTTCTTCTTCTTCTTCTTCTTCTTCTTCTTCTTCTAATGCAACAACTATTCACAAAATTGATATTTCTCGAGGGGAGAAAACAACAGGGAAGGGATGGGGAAAACAAGTCTTTGAAGGGAGTCAGGGGTGGGTTGAAATTTGATTTGTAATATAAAAATTTAATATTTTATTATGTGAGTCAAAACTTACTAATAAAGAGAAGAATTTCAGAATTTAAATAGAAATTTGGAAAAGGAAATATATATTATTCTGGTGTAATATCCAAAGAAAGAAAAGAAATATATTTCCGGTGCAGAGGAACACGAGCGCGAGGACAGGCCACGGCGGCGACACTAAACTCACGTGTAGATTAGGGTGAATATTCAGTATAATTTAATAAATTCTAAAACATAAACACTAAATACTAAAAATTAAACTTTAAACACTAAATCTTAAACCCTAACTTGTAAATTCTAAAATTTAAATTATAAACTCTAAATATAAAACTAAAATTGAGCAACGAAATTGGAAAAATTAAAAAACTTATCCAAACCGAATCATTTGATTCGTTCAATTTGAGTTTTTTCAATTTGTGATTTAATTTAAAAATATAATTATACAATTCAATTCGATTTCGATTTTTTCATAGGAGAACCATTTGTTCAAAAGGAAATAATTATTTGTTAGGATTTTGAGGCTCTATCGACAATTGAAAATTTAGTTAAGAAGGGTGAATTGACTTTTTGAAATTTTGGGAAATGAGGAGAAAGTATAGGAAAAGTAAGACATAATGATTTATAGTGATTCGACTTCTAAATCAAGTCTACATCCACTACATTAGCTCCACACTAAAGATTTTCTAACAAATTTACTAATTTGTTCTTTCTTTTTCTATGATCAAGAGTAACCTTTACAAAATTTCCTAGTTTTCAATAGCTAAACTATAACCACTTCCTTTTTACAAAAAGGACAAAGAAGTAAACAAGAATACCTCATAAAGGTAGGTGTTTACACAACTAAGCTCACAAAAACACTCTATGTACAAGAGAAGAAAAAATAAAGAATGAAAAGCTTTTCTCTTGATCTTGATTGCTTGGATAGGTGTTGTAACCTTCTTCAAGTGTCATAAACTTATTTTTATATGTTAGAATGAATTTGTATCCATTTCTAACCGTTAGGGATGTTTTGGAGTCGTTGGTAATTAATTTTCTACAAAATAAAATTGACTAGAACTTGGAGTATCGGTACTCGGGCAAGGAGTATCGATACTGCCTTTGTAATTTTTAAATAAACTAGTCGTTATCGAACATTGGGCTAACTAGCATTAGTAATAGGGTTTCATGGTATAAATTCTATTATGTAAAGTAATACCAGTTCTCCTTGAGTATCAATACCAATTTTGCTTACTGAAATTTGAACACTTTAGAAAACAGTAGGTAGCATCGATACTACTCTTACCTTTGACATTAATACTACAAGAACATTATCGGTACTGTTCATGAAGTATCGATATTGTAAGGACAATATCGGTACTATTTACCCAGAAAATCTATTTTGTGTTCAAATTCAAGTTTTATGGACTTTGAATTATTTTTGAAAACTTTAAATAAGTTCAATCAAGTAATACAAACATTTTGACCTAAAAAGTGTTATATCAAAATTGGTTTAACAATCTCCCCTTTTTATAACATAACATTTGACAAATGGTTTTTAGTAAAAAAACTTTCTCTTACTAAAACATTTAATGAAAGAGAGAAATATTTTAAAATATATTTAAGCTCTCCTTTTTCATTTGTTGTGTAACAACCTGGAAAATTTAGAATAATATTAAATTGAAATTGGAGGTTAATTGTGAAAATTGGTAAATTTTGTTGGGACTAAATTGAAATATTTTAAAACTTGGAGCTTGTTTTAGAGTTAAAGGAAATTCAGGGACCAAGCCCTAAATTTATCCTAAAAGTGTCGGCAGCTTTGGTGATTTAAGCGTGTTTCTGGTTTCAAATCAGAAACCACAAATGTTAAATTGCTTAAGTTTTTCTCCTCCCGTACCCTTACTTCCAAGCCCGATTCCGACGCCGTTCGACGTCCAATCGTAAAATTGAAACCACCGTTGTGTTCATCATCAAGCGAGGAACAAACCCTTCAAATTAATTGAAGTGAAACGCTGCCAAACGTCGGGAATTTTCAGTCAAAGCATCGTCGTTTTTTTAGCTCTATAGCCGGGAAAAACTTAAATTCACCGCCGATCGTTGTTCCGTTTACGACACCTCCTGCATCATCGTGTTCCTTGTGTCGTTGCGAGCCCGCCGGTGTCAACCTTGTTCGCCGTCGACGGCGGCGCGTGAGGAGGTGGAGCAGTCAAAGATTCGGCCGAGTTGAAATACGAGCTCTCCGCCGTTCAAAAATTTGAACCGATCGTTGTAAGTATCTCGAAATCGCTCAAAATAATTTTTAGAAATTTTTCCGGGAATTTTCCGACACCGTGGCACTGTTCATGCGCCGCACGCGCCGCCGCAGGGAGAGTGAGCTGCTGGAAAACCGGTTTGACCAGTTTTGAACCGGTTTGACCGGTTCGAACCGGTTTGACCGGTCTGAACCGGTTTGACCGGTCTGAACCGGGTTGACCCGACCCGACCGTTGACCGCGACCGTTGACCGTTGACTTTCTTTGACTAAAACTTAAAATGGCTTTGACCGACCCTTAAACGACCGTAAATCTTTTCCGAGTATACCTATCTTGATAGTTTTCGACGTGCCAAATCCATTTCCGCAGTTCGTTTCGCTAAATTCAAACCTGAAGGTCTCCAAATCAACGATCAAAGTGGTTGACTTTGACTTTGACCAAGAATCTGAATTTCCGAAAAGTCATACTTTATATTTTTCGACGTCCTGATTCCGTTTCCGCAATCCGTTTGGCCAAATTCAGACTCGAAATACCCCAAATTGATAGTCAAACTCGAAAAATGCTTATATACTTAAGAAGACTAGTTTTGAACAATTAAATAGGATTTGAGACTGATAAATATTATTTTTTGAAGGTACAAGAGACTCTCCGGATCGTTCGACAGCTCGACCCAGCTCTTCTAGATCAGTTAAACCACGTGTGCCAGTATTCACCCGTTCGAAAATTGTAGCAGAGCGTGGTGAAACCAACAATCAGTAAATTTGCTATTTGAACCTATTGTCGAGGTGTGTTCCCTACTTATTATTGAATTGTTTTATTGGTTTTAATATGTGGTACACCGAATTCATTGGCTATTGTTTTATGGATGCACCAATTTAATGTGACAATTTATGGAATATGGCTGCTATCTAATTTTTGTTTTGAAATGGTATATGATTACCATGTTTTTGGATTTATGGAATTTATGTCACGGTGCAATTGAATTTTGGAATTGAAATACGATGGAATAGCTCTGATCAAGCTAATTGGGCCTAATGTGACTCTTGAGGGCCCCAAGATGTTTCATTAGGTCGGCTTTCCTTTGCTGTGTGCTTAGGGTAAGCTATATGGACTTATTGACTTGGGCTTAAGGATACAAGCTTCATAGCCTATCCTTAAGTCGGCTTTCTTTTTACTATGTGCATAAAGTAAGCTATATGGAAAATACTTTTGGGAACTACTGATGGTGTACCAGAAAAAGGGTTTAAACTATGATTTTCAAAAAGTTAAACTCTTTTACGAATTTGTGAGATTACTGGACTATGATTTGTACCTATGGTGATTTTATGGAAATGTTGGGACACACTGAGCCTAGCTCACCTTTTGAAAATGTTTTCCCCTTTCAGATACTGTTGGTTAGATACCTTGGTTCGAGCACTTGGAGGATCAACATATCTCTTGAAGTAAATCAAATTGTAATGTTTTTATCTGGCAAGTTGACTTTATTTTGGTGACATGGACCTTATTTTAAAATATCGGATTTTATAATGATAACTCTTTTACTAATACTGCTCGGTTTATTGTGATATTGAATTTGAAGACGTGTTTTAAATTAAATTATTATTTATTGGTACTATATTTACGAGTTGGATTTTGATAGTATAATTTGTTTATAATTTTATGTTATTTATAATGTGATTTTATATTGATGGAATAACGGTTTCGAAAAATGTCTTTAATAATCATAATGTGATCCACTAGACTTAGTCGAAACGCATAGGCCGGGTCTAGGGGGTTACATTTATTGGTATCAGAGCTTTTGGTTTTTAACCCTCGGACTGTGTATGAGTCCACATTGAAAATATGGTTTTGAAATATTTTACAAAACGGGTTACTAAGGCCATGTCACAAAATTATTAAGATTTTTAACTGTGTTCGAAACTTCAAGTGCTGATCTAACCTTAAGTTTCATCTTCTGGAGTAAACTTGAGATCAATCGAAATTAGTGCTAGACGTGGTCGTCAAACTAGCCGTGGACGAGATCGAGTGGCTAGATTTACAGACCCGATCGATGGGATACGAGTAGATTCCCCACCTCCGTTAGGTGATCCTGCTCCTACGACCCCAATGAATATGCCTTCTGCCACAGGTATTGGCATGACTACATCGATCATAGTAGCGACTAATATTGAGTCATCAGCACAGTCCGGGAAGAGGACTCGTACTTTGGCCCCTCGGAGAAGCAATACACGTTTTAGGCCTGCAGCATCCTCACCGTTAATTGGCAGTCGAGACGGTTTCTCGTCGTATTATCATGGACTTCTTTGTGAGTATTGTGGTAAACAACACACAGGAGAGTGTCGTAAGAAGATGGGTCTTTGATATCAGTGTGGATCTAGTGGTCATTATCGGAGGGATTGTCCTCAGCTAACTTTGTTTGAGTATACCACTACTCAGACTCTTGTGCGTTCTCAGATTACAGTACAGACCCCAATTAGAGATCGTAGTCAAGGAAAGACTCGAGAATCAGCGTCCAGGACAGAAAGTAGAGCCCGACCTCATCAAAATAAAGGGCCAACAGCTTCTGAGGCTAGACAGCCAACTTTGGGTTATGCCACTAGATGTCGGGAGAACATAGATAAACCGGAGGTTATTGAATGTACATTTACTAGTTATTCTATCCCATACTTTGCATTATCGTACAATGGCTCCACTCACTCCTATGTATCGAGCTCGGTATCACGAAACCTTCAGATTTCAATTGAGAACACTGAAAATACTATTACAGTTACGAGTCCAGTAGGACAAGCGGTATTAGTAAATAAAGTATTTCGGCATTGTCCTCTTGAGGTACATGGAGAAATTCTTTAGAGGAGTTCGATATAATTCTTGGGATGGATTGGTTGACTAAACACAAAGTAAATCTAGATTGCGAGCACAAGAGAGCTACTTTGAAAACTTTTGATGGCCGGACCGTTGTGTTAATTGGTGAACGTCACGGCTATCTCTCCAATATAGTTTCAGCGATGGAAATTGATCGTATGATCCGGAAGGGATATGAGACCTTCATTGCTTGTATTTTGAACACCAAGGGTGCATTGTCCACGATCGAGGAGATTCGTACAGTTAGCGAGTTTCCTGATGTTTTTCCGGAGGAGTTGCCTGGGTTACCACCTGATAGAGAGGTAGAGTTTGAGATTGAGACTTATCCGAGATCGTCACCTATTTCTATGGCACCTTATCGTATGGCTCCAAGGGAACTTAAAGAGTTGAAAGTCCAATTGCAAGAATTATTCGATCGAGGATTTATCCGACATAGTACTTCACCATGGGGAGCCCCAGTTCTGTTCGTGAAAAAGAAGGATGGGTCGCTAAGATTATGTATTGACTATCGGAAATTGAACAAGATGACGGTCAAGAATAAATACCCACTACCCAGGATTGATGATTTATTTGATCAATTGCGAGGAGCTACTGTATTCTCTAAGATTGTTCTTCGTTCGGGGTATTATCAATTGAAAGTTAAAGGATCAGATATTGCAAAAATGGCTATTCGCACTAGATATGGTCATTATGAATTCTTAGTGATGCCTTTTGGTTTGACGAACGCTCCTGCAGCTTTCATGGATTTGATGAATCGGGTGTTCCGACCATATTTGGATCAATTTGTGGTGGTCTTCATTGACGATATTCTGATCTATTCTCGTACTGAGGCAGAGCATGACGAGAATTTGAAGATCGTTCTGCGGACTTTGAGAGAGCATCGTCTATATGCCAAACTAAGCAAGTGTGAATTTTGGCTTCAAGACGTTTCTGGGGCATATTATTTCTGCGCGAGGTGTTCAGGTCGATCCCAGCAAGATAGAGGCTATTATGAATTGGAAACGACCTAAGAACGTATCTGAGATTCGTAGTTTCTTGGGCTTGGCTGGTTATTATCGACGTTTTGTTGAGGGCTTCTCGATCATTGCTTCTCCTTTGACAAGGTTGTTAAGGAAGAATGTGCCGTTTGACTGGGGCGAGGCACAACAGGAGAGCTTTGAGAAATTAAAGGCGGTTTTGACTCAAGCACCGGTGTTGATTCAACCAGAGTCCGAGAAGGATTTTACAGTGTATAGTGATGCTTCACACTCAGGACTTGGCTGTGTTTTAATGTAGGAAGGTAAAGTGGTGGCTTATGCATCCCGTCAGCTGCGACCTCATGAGTGTAATTATCCTACTCACGATTTGGAGTTAGCAGCAGTGATTTTTGCCTTGAAGATTTGGAGACACTATCTTTATGGAGAGAAGTGTTATATTTTCACGGATCATAAGAGCTTAAAGTATCTCCTGACCCAGAAGGAGCTTAATTTGAGACAACGGCGCTGGCTAGAGCTTCTGAAGGATTATGATTGTGTGATTGATTATCACCCTGGTAAAGCTAACATTGTAGCGGATGCTTCGAGTCGAAAGACGGTATCGGAGTTGAGATCTTTAATGGCCAGGATGAATTTATATGATGATGGCACTTTGTTAGCAGAATTGCAAGTTAAGCCGACCTTGGTTGATGAGATCAAGGCTAAGCAGCCCTTTGATAGCTCCTTGCTTCCCATCTTTGAGCAAGTAGAGCAGGGGACAAGCTCAGATTACGCCCTTGACCGGGATGAAGTTCTATGCTTCAAAGGTCGGTATTGTGTTCCTGATGATGCTGAGTTGAGACAGACTATCCTTACTGAGGCTCATAGTAGTCCATATGCTATGCACCCCGGTGGAGATAAGATATATCGGAATTTGAGAGAGAGGTATCATTGGATCGGCATGAAGAAGGACATCTCAAATTTTGTAGCGAAGTGTTTGACTTGTCAACAAGTTAAGGCAGAACATCAACATCCATCAGGTTTGTTACAGCCTATTAAGATTCCTGAATGGAAATGGAAGCGTATTACTATGGATTTTGTTACTAGCTTGCCTATGACTCCTTCGAAAAAAAGATTCAGTTTGGGTGATTGTTGACAGACTTACAAAGTCAGCTCACTTCATTCTTGTGCGAGTAAATTATACTTTGGACAAGCTGGCAAGATTGTATATTTCAGAGATTGTTAGATTGCATGGTGTTCCATTGTCTATTATTTCTGATCGAGATCCGAGATTTACTTCGAGATTTTGGAAGGCGCTACATACGGCTTTGGGAACAAGATTGGATTATAGCACATCCTTTCACCCACAAACTGATGGTCAATCTGAGAGAGTGATTCAGATACTTGAGGATATGTTGCGGGGTTGTGTAATCGATTTTCATGGTAGCTGGGAGAAATTTTTGCCTTTGGCTGAATTTGCTTACAATAACAGTTATCAGACCAGCATTCGTATGGCCCCCTATGAAGCACTCTATGGGCGTAAATGTCGCACTCCGATCTGTTGGACTGAGTTGCGTGATAGGAAAACGTTGGGACTTGAGTTAGTGCGAGAGACGGAGGACACAGTCAGATTGATACGTGACCGTTTGAAAGAGGCATTTGATAGGCAGAAGTCTTATGCAGATCAGAGAAGGAAAGATATACAATTTGAGGTTGGAGATCAGGTCTTTTTGAAAGTTTCACCCTGGAAGAAAGTATTGAGATTTGGGCGTAAGGGTAAATTGAGTCCAAGATTTATTGGACCATTTCGTATCTTGAAGAGGGTAGGACCTGTTGCATATCAGCTTGAGTTGCCTTCTGAGCTAAGTCGTATTCATGATGTCTTTCATGTATCAATGTTGAGGAGATACTATCCAGATCCAAGTCACATTATTCAGGTTGAAGAAGTAGAGCTGAGACCTGATTTGTCATATGAAGAGGAGCCCATTCAGATCTTAGAAAGAGATGAGCGAGTTCTTTGGAATAGGCGTATTCCAATGGTCAAAGTTCAATGGAGACTCAATTTCCTCATCTATTTTCATAAGGTAAATTTCGAGGACGAAATTTCTTGTAGAGGGGGAGAATTGTAACAATCCGGAAAAATTTAGAATAATATTAAATTGAAATTGGAGGTTAATTGTGAAAATTGGTAAATTTTGTTGGGACTAAATTGAAATATTTTAAAACTTGGAGCTTATTTTAAAGTTAAAGGAAATTCAGGGACCAAGCCCTAAATTTATCCTAAAAGTGTCGGCAGCTTTGGTGATTTAAGTGTGTTTCTGGTTTCAAATCAGAAACCACAAATGTTAAATTGCTTAAGTTTTTCTCCTCCCGTACCCTTACTTCCAAGCCCGATTCCAACGCCGTTCGACGTCCAATCGTAAAATTGAAACCACCGTTGTGTTCATCATCAAGCGAGGAACAAACCCTTCAAATTAATTGAAGTGAAACGCTGCCAAACGTCGGGAATTTTCAGTCAAAGCATCGTCGTTTTTTTTAGCTCTATCGCCGGGAAAAACTTAAATTCACCGCCGATCGTTGTTCCGTTTACGACACCTCCTGCATCATCGTGTTCCTTGTGTCGTTGCGAGTCCGCCGGTGTCAACCTTGTTCGCCATCGACGGCGGCGATTGAGGAGGTGGAGCAGTCAAAGATTCGGCCGAGTTGAAATACGAGCTCTCCGCCGTTCAAAAATTTGAACCGATCGTTGTAAGTATCTCGAAATCGCTCAAAATAATTTTTAGAAATTTTTCCGGGAATTTTCCGACACCGTGGCACTGTTCACGCGCCGCACGCGCCGCCGCAGGGAGAGTGAGCTGCTGGAAAACCGGTTTGACCAGTTTTGAACCGGTTTGACCGGTTCGAACCGGTTTGACCGGTCTGAACCGGTTTGACCGGTCTGAACCGACCCGACCGTTGACCGCGACCGTTGACCGTTGACTTTCTTTGACTAAAACTTAAAATGGCTTTGACCGACCCTTAAACGACCGTAAATCTTTTCCGAGTATACCTATCTTGATAGTTTTCGACGTGCCAAATCCATTTCCGCAGTTCGTTTCGCTAAATTCAAACCTGAAGGTCTCCAAATCGACGGTCAAAGTGGTTGACTTTGACTTTGACCAAGAATCTGAATTTTCGAAAAGTCATACTTTATATTTTTCGACGTCCTGATTCCGTTTCCGTAATCCGTTTGGCCAAATTCAGACTCGAAATACCCCAAATTGATAGTCAAACTCGAAAAATGCTTATATACTTAAGAAGACTAGCTTTGAACAATTAAATAGGATTTGAGACTGATAAATATTATTTTTTGAATGTACAAGAGACTCTCCGGATCGTTCGACAGCTCGACCCAGCTCTTCTAGATCAGTTAAACCACGTGTGCCAGTATTCACCCGTTCGAAAATTGTAGCAGAGCGTGGTGAAACCAGCAATCAGTAAATTTGCTATTTGAACCTATTGTCGAGGTGTGTTCCCTACTTATTATTGAACTGTTTTATTGGTTTTAATATGTGGTACACCGAATTCATTGGCTATTGTTTTATGGATGCACCAATTTAATGTGACAATTTATGGAATATGGCTGCTATCTAATTTTTGTTTTGAAATGGTATGATTACCATGTTTTTGGATTTATGGAATTTATGTCACGGTGCAATTGAATTTTGGAATTGAAATACGATGGAATAGCTCTGATCAAGCTAACTGGGCCTAATGTGACTCTTGAGGGCCCCAAGATGTTTCATTAGGTCGGCTTTCCTTTGCTGTGTGCTTAGGGTAAGCTATATGGACTTATTGACTTGGGCTTAAGGATACAAGCTTCATAGCCTATCCTTAAGTCGGCTTTCTTTTTGCTATGTGCATAAAGTAAGCTATATGGAAAATACTTTTGGGAACTACTGATGGTGTACCAGAAAAAGGGTTTAAACTATGATTTTCAAAAAGTTAAACTCTTTTACGAATTTGTGAGATTACTGGACTATGATTTGTACCTATGGTGATTTTATGGAAATGTTGGGACACACTGAGCCTAGCTCACCTTTTGAAAATGTTTTCCCCTTTCAGATATTGTTGGTTAGATACCTTGGTTCGAGCACTTGGAGGATCAACATATCTCTTGAAGTAAATCAAATTGTAATGTTTTTATCTGGCAAGTTGACTTTATTTTGGTGACATGGACCTTATTTTAAAATATCGGATTTTATAATGATAACTCTTTTGCTAATACTGCTCGGTTTATTGTGATATTGAATTTGAAGACGTGTTTTAAATTAAATTATTATTTATTGGTACTATATTTACGAGTTGGATTTTGATAGTATAATTTGTTTATAATTTCATGTTATTTATAATGTGATTTTATATTGATGGAATAACGGTTTCGAAAAATGTCTTTAATAATCATAATGTGATCCACTAGACTTAGTCGAAACGCATAGGCCGGGTCTAGGGGGTTACATGTTGAAATTGAATTTTTTCAAACATATACTTCTCCCTTTTTGTTATATAAAAAATAATTTAAAATTTTATGTTCAAAATAACAACGGAGAGTAAGTTGAAATTAAAACCATTTTAAAAAATAAAGTTCCCCTTCAACAAAAGCATTCCAAAAAAATTGACACAAAAACTTTAACACTTAATGATTATTGAATTTCAAAATAGATGAACAAACATGCTAGTAACACATGAAATTCAATAAACCTATGTCTATCACTTTAGTAATAATTAGAAATAAGTCATTAAAACTCACATGCATAAAGCACTACAAAAATGTTATCTATTTGAAAATTGAAATCAATTGTTAGAGAGAAATCATTTAAATGAAAATACATGCATAAACATTCAAATTAAGGTCAAGGTTAAAAAAAAATCATTTAAAAACATAACCAAAAATCAGTATAATGAACTAAAACCAAAAAATGAACTTTTAAAAAAATGTTCATCATAACATATTTTTAGCATACATGAGTAACACATAACAAATAATTATTTATGTTCAATACTCATGCATGCATAAAAATCAATAGGCAACCAATATATAAAATCAAAAAGTTATAAGTTTAGAGGTTATTCATACTTTTTATTGTGTGACTAGAGCATTTAAGATTTTTTACCTTTATCATCATTGCTCAAACACACACCTATAAGAGGCATTCATTTGGATTTTAGTACCCAACTTGCTTTGGGTCTTTGAGGTTAGTGTCAATGTCTCTAGTTCCCTTAGGAACTCATACTTGTTAAACTTTAAAAATGTTATCTTTTCTTTATAAGACAAGTATGTATACCATGACCATGAAAATGGAAATGCGAGTATTTTGCCATTTTTTTTAAAAAGATGAATTATTTTTAGAACTATTTTCTTTTTTCTTTTCTTTTGTTAAGCATTCTAGCTTAACTTTCAAACTATTGTTTTTCTAAATTTTCATTTTTGATTTTTAAAAGTTTTTAAAAATCCAATTTTTGCTATCAAAACCACATCATTTTCATTTTTAAATTTAAAAATCAATTTCTTATATTTGGATTTCATGGTCTCAAATTTCAAATACAATTTATCATAGGCTTCTTGTAACTTTTTAAATGAATATGAATTTAAATCATAAGAGTTAGAAGTTACCCTTGAATCTTCTTCGATTGCTATGAAACATAGGTTGGCTACTTATTCTCCATAATTGGAGTTGTCTTCGTCACTTCAAGCAGCACAAATGCCTTTTTTTTGCTTGATCCATTATTCTTTAGGAGGGGACATTCATTCTCTACATGCCTCGTTCTTTGGCATTCAAAGTACATTAGGGGACTTTTCTTCTTGCTTGATTCACGCTTTACTACTTGTGAATATTTTAAAGAGCTTGGTCATCTCTTCATCTTCATCCACCTCTTCACTTGAGTCTTAATTACTCTTATTAATAGACTTGAAGACGATTTCTACCTCATCCTTCTTGTTTTTCTCTATTTCTTCTTTGTTCTTCTTTTGGAGTCTCATCTCATGAGTGTGTAGAGAACCAATGAGCTCATCAAGAGTGAGCCACTTCAAATCCTTGGCTTCTTTGATGGCAGTAACCTTTCATTTCCAAGACATTAGTAAGTGTCGAGACGATATTTCTCCCTGGCGAAAATAAGTGTCGTTGCTTTCTAAATCTCGTCTCGAAAAAGTAAGTGTTTTTCTTCTGGTATAAGATAAAACACAATTTGTGGAGTCGCCACCAATATTTAATAAGGGTGTGATTGGGCACCTAAAAATATATTTTCCATTTTAATAAAATTAATTAAAAAGACAAACTTGGGGTCTGCATTACCAAAATTTGAGTTCGGGAGTCGGTTATGTGTGGGAAAGGATTAGCACCCCCACAACGCCCTAAATCAGTACCTAGTCGATTAATTAATTGTCTTTGCAATAAAATTTACAAGTTCGAGTCTGATTTAATTTATGATCCCCTAAAATAATATTTTTTTGAAATTTTGTATGAAAGATAATAATATTTAATTATTTCTTATCGAGAAGAACCGATCTATCATACCTTGAAGCAATCGATTCTTCTACAATTGAAATAAGAAATATTAAATTTCATTCTAAATTTCAAAATAATAATACCCAAAATAATTTTTAGGGAGAAATAATAATATTTAATTATTTCTGATCGAACCTTATTAAAAACCTTTGAAAACACATGCAAAAGTCAAACAATTGATTAATATTTATTTCCCAATATTTAATGAGAATAGGGATATTCAATTAATTAAATATCTCAAGATGAGACCATAGATTCGATCTAACTATCTTTTCTCGATGAATTTAATTAGAAGAATATGATCTTTTCCTCAATCCCGAATTTTAAAAATATTCAATTTAATGGTGTTACTTGATGGGATATAACTTTCATTTAAAATTATCGAAAGTAACTTTCTTATACGTTAAGACAGTCACTTTATGACAATATTAAAATGCTCGAATATTACCCTTAATCAATTTGTTTTGAATCGAGTCCAGTGATGCTAATTGAGGATATCATATAAGATTTATTATGACTAAAATGCTTAATAGCAAAGTACTATAGTTGTAAATAATCCTAATAATATGAAATATTAAAAATATTAAAATTAAGAGAATAAAATTCATATTTTAAGAAAACAAATAAAAAAAATGAAGCATTATAATTAATTAAAATAAAAAAACGTGGGATTTATTTAAATATAACAAAATTTGTGGACAAAACTTAGTGGACATGTAAATACATTTTAAAATGAAGCATCCATAATTATAGTGCTCCACCTTTCTAATTTTTTATTATTACTTTTAATAATGGTATTACTTTGTTATTATTTTAATTATTCCATATTTTATTTTATTTAAAACACTAGTATATATTATTAGGATACATATGTGACTAAAATAAAAAGTAATAGATAAATACTAGATTTAAATATTTAAACATAAAAGGTAATAATAAAAATAAAATAAAGTTGCAATTAAATAATAACCAAAATAATAATATAGGATTAAATTAAAAAAAATTATAAATTATTGGTAAATATTCGAAATATCACCAAAATATAGGTATTGGTCGTCTAATTTATCCTTAATTATTAATCAGTTATTAATATATAAAATATTATAATTAAAAGGACTAAATACGATATTTACCCTAAATATATGTAAATATGCGAGTAAGTGACTAAAATAAAAATAAATAAAATGCGAAGACAAAATTAAAAGATATAGAAACATGATTTTGGTGACTATAATAGAAGATTACATTATATAGGGACTATGGACGTGATTTATCAATCTTGAAATTGCACACACACTCCCTCCCTAAAACGACGTAGTTTTGATAAGTGTATAAATAGGTCTTAAATAACATTTTTCTCTCATTTTTTCTCATTTTTCTGTTTTGTTTCTCTCTCCTTAGAGAGAGAAGCTCTCACTTCTCTCTAAACTCTTTCTCAGGAAGGAGCTCCGGTCACCGGCCGACTATCGGCCGGTCATCGGTCGACTATCAGCCGGTCACCGGTCGACTATCGGTCGGTCACTATTTCAGCCACCGTCGGTCACTATTCTGGCCACCGTCGATCATTATTCACTACTGGCGATTACTATTCTAATCACTATTCACGGTCGAAAAAAATTAAAATAGCTCAAATCATAGATCAAAAAACCCTAAACCCTAAACCTGAAACACCCGAAACCACCCTCATTTTTTCCTAAAAAAACTTCAAAACGGCTAGATCTAAGATTTTACCTTCGGTAAGACAACTTTTCCGACGATGTTTAGGCTTCGACGAAGGTAAGATCTCCTCTCCTTTATTCTCTTTTCGGTTTGTTTGCTGCTCGTTGGTGTTGCTTGCTCTCTTCTTGTTCTTGCCGTTGTGTCCATCTTTTTCTTTTTTGTAGGGAAATCAAGGCTTTTTATAGCCCTCAAAACACTGTTCGTTCGATGAGTCACCGAATCTACGATGGTGACTCACTATATAGATGATGAAGTGTGTGACTATCCTCGCTTCTTATGGATCATTCTGTTGGAGGCGGCGATATCGTGGCAACATCGGAGTAGACCACCTGGAGGCGGCGACCAAAATATCTCTAGGGTTGGTGAACCCTAGAGTTTCTTCTAGATTGGATCTGGACCGTTAGATCCCTCCAGATCCAACGATTATAGATGACAGTTGAGATGAGATGTGAAAACTCTAATCGGGTTTTGGTCATCTGGGCTTGAACCGGGTCTAGGCCTGAAGCGGGTTGATTTTGTAAAATGGGCCTTCGGGGTGTATTATTTGTAATAATAAATATATTAAAATATAATAATAATAGTAATTGTAATATAATAATAATAATAATAATAATAATAATAATATATAGTCTCAGACAAAAATGACTGTCGATAGCTGCCCCTCTTTGCTTATTTTTGTGTTAACAAGAATAGAGCAAAGATAAAAAGACAAGAAATTTTCGTCCAACTGACTTATTTTTATTATGAAAAAGTAAAAACATCCTACTCGGAGGTTTTACAGACGACCCGGAGGATTTAATTTTTTAGAACATTAAATGAGAAACTTTGGTAATCGCTTTCTCATTTTCATGCGAAAACATTCTACCCTGAGGTTTTATAGATGACCCGGAGGTTTTATAGAGGACCCGGAGGTTTTATAAATCACTCGGAGGTTTTAATTTTCTTGAACATTAAATGAGAAACTTTGGTAATCGCTTTCTCATTTTCATTCAAAAACATCATACCCTGAGGTTTTATAAATGACCCAGAGGATTTACAAATTACCCGGAGGATTTAATTTTCTGGAACATTAAATGAGAAACTTTGAAAATTGCTTTCTCATTTTCATGTGAAAACATCATACCCTGAGGTTTTATAGATGACCTGGAGGATTTACAAATCACCCGGAGGATTTAATTTTCATGAGAAAGCATCATACCCTGAGGTTTGACAGATGACCCAGAGGTTTTACAAATCACCCGAAGGATTTAATTTTCTTGAACATTAAATGAGAAACTTTGAAAATCGCTATATCATTTTCATGCGAAAACATCTTACCCTGGGGTTTTATAGATGACCCGGCGGTTTTACAAATGTGTGGCAAATAATTTACTGAGTAAGAAACTTCTTACTTTTCAATAATTTCATTTTTAGCAAAGATTAAATGAGAAAATTTGAAAATCATTTTCTCATTTTCAAAAAAACTTGTTGGTTGGGCATGCCCCAATAATACTTCTGTGAATTGCATCCATCTATTCTTCAGATGTTTGCCTTTCCTAACATGATTCCTTCATTTGGTTTGAATTCTACCTTATACTTGTAAGGTATTTTGTCACTGCATAAAAATATATTCATGCAAATGCAATCAAATGTAATGCATGATCTTTTATGCAAATAATGTTCTTATGAATGCAAAATGTCGATTCAATCTTTGTTTGACTTCAGGATGATGAATTCAATCTTCTTCCACTTAATAATTCCTTTCCAGGGTTCACTTCAATCATCAGTATAGCAACTTATGCTATCAATCTTGCATTTCTGAAGAACCATCTGATCAACTTGTATCTTTGTGTATTCATTGTCTTAATTTGCATTAAAGTCTCATAAGAAATGTTTCATTTATGGAACTCTTGCTGCATTCAAAATTTTGACCTTGTTGCTTCTTTTTGTCTGTGATAAAACCGACTTTCTTTGCCTGAACTTGTTTAGAAATCCAATGAAGATTTTCATCTTTGAAAAGAAAATTTATCATCTTGAAGAATGTAGATATAACTATGCCAAACTCAATAGAGATTAATTAAGAAAGTGACGTCTGTTCTAATTTGTCTCTTGAAACACATCACAATGAAGATTTATCCTAATTCCTTCTCCACTTTTAATCAGATCTTGAACAAGCCATTCAAACCATATCATGTCGAGATGTTTAACAACAACCTATCGTTCAACCTTAGTTGGCTCCATTTGTTTCTAGTTGTTAAAATTTTAGCGTACCTTCGTGGAAAGAAATGTTCATCATTCCTCACTTTTAACCTTGGGAGTTGTAGCAAACAACCTTCATCTCAGATCAAAAAAATGAAAATACCATATAATCGCAACATTGGTTCATCCCCATAATCACTGGTTCGTAACATTTGACAACACATTTATTCTTTCCTTGACTTCTGCTCAGATTTTTTCAGTGAAGCTCTTTGCATAGAATTCAGAGCTTTTGTAGGATATCACTTAAGAAAAAAAAAGCTCATTGGGAATACAAGTGGGATGCCTTAACTTGTCAGCATCAATGTAGGTGAAATTACCAGTATAATGCAACCGTATGATGAACAAAATGATCATATATGA
Organism: Hibiscus syriacus; assembly: GCF_006381635.1. Classification (NCBI taxonomy): domain Eukaryota; kingdom Viridiplantae; phylum Streptophyta; class Magnoliopsida; order Malvales; family Malvaceae; genus Hibiscus; species Hibiscus syriacus. Next base: position 3,847,377 of record NW_024063525.1, read on the forward strand.
TCATCTCCATTGTAACTATTTCACCATTTTCATTCTTCATACCTTTCTGTATCATTGGAAATATTTGTTCAAATCAATGATCTCTCTAAAGGATGATATGGGCTTTTAGCATGCCCCAGTGTTTGCTTCTTGTTGATATGAGCCTTCAAAAATGCCCCTCATGAATCATTTCTGATTGATTGGAATGGGCCTTCAAAATGTCCCAACATTCTATTTCTGGTTGAAATGGACTTTCAAAATATCCCAACCTTTTTATGCTGGTGTGAGCCTTCAAGATGCCTCAAATGGATTACTTTTGTCTTTTTCATGCTAATGTGAGCCTTTAAGACACCCACATGGATAACTTATGTCTTTTTTATGCTGATGTGAGCTTAAGATGCCCCAGATGGATTACTTCTATCTTTTCATGCTGATGTGAGCCTTCAAGATACCCACATGGATAACTTCTGACTCTTTTTTTATGCTGATGTGAGCCTTCAAGATGCCCCAGATGGATAATATGGACCTTCAAAAATGCATCCAACCTTCAAGTCAAAAGGTTTACTCTCAATGTCCATTGAATTTGAATCTCTTAATCCCCACGAGGTCCAACTTTGATAATACCCCACTGTGGGTACTCTTGGCTCTATTTGTACCCAAATTTGTTTATCTTGAATGCTCTTATTCTAAGGTTACTAAACAACAGTGTTGTTAAAGTAACTTGAGGGATTCTTTTCATGTTACTACAAACTTAAGAAATGATCAATCTTTCTGACAGATATGTCTGAGATATGTGCCTCTTCCGAATGAGATGATCATCTTCGTCTTGATTGGTCATATTCTTACCTTTTCATAATGCATTGGGATATGTGCCCCATTTGAATAGGGTAATCCTCTTTGATGAGTTGCTGATAATGTCACAAGAGAGTGTTATAAACTCAATCCTCCAGACTTTCTGGTTTCTCGGACCACTTGCTTTAAAAAATGTGAAATGTTTCATCATTCTAGCATCGCTTATTCTTTTTCTTCAATAGAGGTAGAATATACATCAATTTGTTTCAAAGACCCTTCTCATTTGAGGTTGTCTTGTTTGAAAATATTTTCCCCCTTTCTTTATGAAAGAATGATTTTTTTTTGTAAAATATTACTCCTTACAGGTTCACAATTCAATCAAATCATAAAACATGAGTTTAATGAATATCAAATAAATCAACTATACTTTTAAATCAAAAAATCATAGTCCTATGGAAAATGTCAAAATTATTGACTGATTTAGTGTAGGTTGATTCTGGTAAAGTAAGTGTTTCTCAGGTTGGTCCAGCACATATGTCTCTTTGAACTTCCTCTAATTTGAAGAAATAGTTGTTGTATTCATCTCATAGAGATACTTCTTGATTTTAGAATTTCAAGAACATCTTTGGGATGTGTGGTGCTTCATCAAGAGCTTAAGATAGTCTCTTATGTTATTGTTACACCATTCAATATTCGAGCCGCCTTTTCAGGTTTTCAACTCGAATCCTCCTTTGGTTTCAAGATGTTATTTAGAAATTTTACATCTTGAACCCCCCTTTTATCATTTTTCATATCATGCATTAAAGATTTTAAAAAACCAATTTTAGTAAATAAAAATCAATCATGAGAAGCAGAATGAAATATGAAGATAATCTCTTTCATATAGAAATCTATGTATGATTAAAATGGACTTTTCAAGTACGTAACATAGGCCAGGGCTCATGGTTATGAAATAAAGGGATAAAAGGGCCCAAACAAGTGTTTAAGGGTAATTGAACCAAGGATCAATTCATTCTGATGCCTTCAATCTTGCCTTGCTTCACTTGGATCTGGTTCGCTACTTGTATTTCATCATTTCTTTTTCTGGATCCCTCTTATATCTCGAACATTTCTTGCATTTCTTGTTGAATATGAATCTTTGAATTAATTTCACTTGATCAACCTTATAACTTGAGGCTCAAAGAATCACCCATCTTGATTCAATTTCTTTTTTTCTTTTATTTTTCTCTTTTCTTTTATTTTTCTCTTTTTTTTTCTTTTTTCTCTTTCATTTCAGAAATTCTTTCTTTATTGGATTTGATCTTCAAGCACTTTGTATTTGTCCTACCTTGTAGTTCAAATCTCTCTTTACTTCATGGAGATTTGCCTTCGTAATAAAACTGGATTGACGATCTTTATTCATGTGAGCATATATCCTTCATCATGCCCCCAGTGTTGAGGGTGATCATTGGTTAGGTTTGAATCATAAGAAAAATCATTCAGGCTTAAATAGGGATAACAAAGGATATAATTTCTTCTTTTGTGAAGGGATAAATGAAAGAAGGTCGTTCATCATTTCATACACAGAAATCTTTGTGAAAAGAGATATCCCAGGGGAATGAATATTCAAGATTAACTTTTATTTACATGAAAACAATGTAATTAATGCATGATATATTTATCTAAATTAATCCCTCTACTTCTTCTTCTTCTTGTTTTGAAAATGCCCCAATTACTTCGAGATTCTCTTTGACAAGTTGATTCAATGATGCATCATCTCATTTCTTCTTGCATGAATGTTAACGGATAAATGAAGTTTTGGTACTTTTGAGGTTTTTTACCAGTATGGCGGTTTTGTATTTGGAAGGAAAAAGTGTGACTTTTGAAGCCATGTATATAGTAGAAGGTAGTATCAATCAACTTTACCCGAGAAGGTAAACATATGAATTTGGTGTCTCAAAAATAGGTAGAGACATTACTTCAGAGTCTCAGATAAATGTAATGTCAGGATTTAGTTTTGGTAAGGACCAAGAAGAGATTAGGTAATTGTATGAAATATGCGAGGTCTAATTTTACCACTTGCCAAAGATCTATAATTCTTGAAAAATTAATAGAATATTTAATTTACTTGATACTCAAAAAATTTCAAGATTAAAATTTGATTCTTTGCTCATAACCTTAAAATTAACATAAATTTATTTATTAAAAAAACGGAGAAAGAAAAAAACATATTCAAACAAGATACTACAAAATAAAATAAAGCTCCATGACTGATGAAATGATCTCTTCTTTGATCAGGATGCCCCATTACTCATCTAATGTGGTGACAATTGACTTAATCATGGTTTGATGCCCCACTTGAGTTTCTCATCCATTGTTCCACTAATTCTCGTGTCAATGTCCCATTATCAACAAGCATCTCTATCTCCTTTAATAGTGACCTATAATTCCCCATAGAATGTCCAAGTACCCCTAAGTGGAAATCACAAACACTATCTTGATCATAGTTATGAGTAGAAGGGTTTGGTGACACTTTTATTGACCTCAATGTGATGTATTGATTCTCAATCAAATGAGGGTACAAATCTGAGATAGAAATTTGGAACACCTCGAAAGTATTTCTTGATTGTGGGATTTTCTTTGGTCGGTTTGAACCACTAATTGCTCCTTTTCTTTTATGGTTGCCAGGGTTCTGGATGTGACATTCATTCACATCATCAACTTTAACTTTTTGATCAGGTGGGCTTTTGGATGTGACTTTTGAATTTCCTTCTCTGATTGTATTTTCAATCAATTCTCCACTTGTCACAAGATACTTAAATCCATCCCTCAAACTTGCCAGCATTAACTCATAGAAAGGAACTGGAAGGGAATCATGAAACATATATGATATCTCTTCTTCTATGGGAGGTGAACTTGTGATGCCACTCTCCATCTTCAGGAATATTCTTTAAATCTTTCATTGGCTTTCATCCTTATTTCTTGAAAATCCTTACATTTAGGAGCTAAGCCTTTAACATATCAATATTACCCCAAAAATGCATCAACCAAATCAACCCATCTCTTGATTTGTTCTTGGTTCAAATGATTATACCATACTACTGTTGTCCCAACGAGACTATCATGCAATGAGTGAATTAATAAATCATCAAAAATTAGATACCCTTCCATTTTTCTACAAAACATTCTCAAGTGGATTATGGGACAACTGGTGCCAATCATATTTCTCAAAATTAGGCATCTTGAATTTATGAGGGATAACTAAATTTGGAACCAAAATGAGTTCTCTTGTTTCTAGTTCTTTGAGGGAGGCAATAACAACTTTCATATTTCTGATTGCTTCCTCAACGTTTTTGAATCCCTCCTCATGTTGTACATAGTTAATGAGCTTATTATTTAGGTTCGAGTGGGATGCCCCAAGGTATGTTATCATCCTTGACGTATTGACTTGATAGCACTGTTTCTCTTTAACGGTCATCTCTTCTTTATCAACAGTCTTAGTTTTCATTACTTAGACCATATGATTTGGTCCATCTTGTAGAGATCTCAATGTTTCGTTATTCGTCTCTTGATGTAACCCGTCAAATTGTTCTTGTAGCTGATCTTGTGATCCCTCATGAGATTGCTCCATGATGATACAATAATATGAATAAATGATCTCGATTTTACTGTTACAAAACCTTTCATGAATTATTTTCATATTTTCATAACTAGTGCATGTAAAATGCTTAAATAAACAAATGCGATGCAAATGCATATATACAAAAGGTGTCATTCCAGAGTGATCATCTTAAAATAACTTTCATTTGAACACAAAGTTTTTGATACATCAAACAACTTTACACATAATGAATAGCTTTAACTCCTAACTTCTCTATCTCTCTCAAAAGCCAAGTTAGCTTCCACTCACGTTCGGGTGTTGAGTTGTCCATCTTCCCCAATTCTCTTGCAAAGCCAGCTAGATCGATCAACTTGTGAGCCAAATGGCTTGCTTGGATCATAGCTTCTTTCATGACGTTATCTTTTTCCTCCATCTTACGTGTCAATTCTTGGAGCTGTAAACAAAGTTGTTCATTTTTCCTCGTAATAAAATCTTCGTTGTTATAAAATATTTGGGCAATATTTTCAAAATTATCTACCATCCTTATCAATTTCTTGTTCCTGGATCTAGTGGCTTCTAGCTCAGCATCAATCTCACGCTTGTGGCGCTGATATGAAGCTTCCATATTGGCTATGGATAAATTAAACATCTGAATTTTTGCTTGACATCTTCCCAAATCATTAACAGTTGTATCATGCCTTTTTTCTGCAATATGCAAATCATAAGAGAACTTCTTGGCTCGTCCTTCATGCACCTTGCAATTCTTTTTCCAGTTTTTAGTATTTTTCTTCAGTTTAGTGATTCCTGTTGTCCACTCTTCTGGGGTATTTCCTATACCAACAATTTTAAAGGCTATACTAATCCTTTGAAAACCATAATGCATGGCTTTCATCTCTCTATTCAGTTTCTTGTTTTCATTCCTCAAACGAAGAACTTGAATTTCAGCCTTTAGCAAATCTTCTACCTCCTGGATGCCCCCACTGATATCCTTACCTTTGAACACTTTTGGCTCCGCCTTAATAGGACAATCAGTCACCAAACCCAGTCGACCTTTCATTTCAAACTCCAAAACTTCATGATCCAAAATATGTTGGACTCGATGTTTGAAGGTGGTACAATTCTCAATGGAATATCTTTGAGCCCCAACATGATACTCACAACGAACATTGATGTCATACCAATTTGGATACGGAGGCTGCAAAGGCTTCAGATAATGCGGGGCCACTTCTATGGCCTCTAAAAGTTTATCAAACAATTCCTTATATGATATAGGGATATAATCAAAACGAGAGCCACCTCTAGGCTTGGATTGAACTGGAGTTTTCAGGTTTATTTCTCTTGGCACTGTAAGTATACTCTCAAATGCCCACGAACTCTGATTGCATGGTTTCTTTTCATCTTTCTGGACTTCTATAGTTGTCACCATTTCCTTGGGGGTGTCAGACAACTTGTTGATACTAATGATGATTGTGTGTGATTTCTCATATTGGTTAGGGTCAACGGTCCCTTGTGTATTTGAGATTGCAAGATTAGGATCATTGAGCTCTCTCTCTTTTTGTGTAGGAGTTTCTTTTCCTTTGGTCAAAACAGATATTCTATCCATCATCTTGGACATTTGCTCTCTTATCTCATTTTTCTCTTCAACGGACATGCGATCTTTAGGAAAATAACTCTCTTCTATCCTCAGAGTTTCCTCAGGATGCAATTCCCTAGCTGTGCTATAGTTTACTTGATCATGAAACCCTTTATCCATAATGAAAATATTTTATTTTGATGATCACTCTTAAATAAACACCTTCTAATCATGTCATGATCATGCCATGCAAACAAAAGAAATCAATATAAATAAGTTAGAGTAAAACAAAATATATCTAAAATAGATAAGGATAATAAAAATAAAATGGTTAGTACCAATTAATGGAAAGAAAATATCCTATATATAATGGTATCCTAACTTAATGCTTTCTAGTTCCATGCTTTGTTTGGAAAAATAAACCTAACTGCATGATTTCTAGTTCGCATACATTTATTCAAAAAATAAAATAATATTAAGTAAATTAAAAGACGCAACATGCTTTTCCTTGTGTGCTAACCTTACGAGACTTATTTGGGTAAGGCTCTGACTAGACTCAAGTTCTAGGTTTATTATATGTTGAGTTATGGCTCTAAGGTAAAAAGAGTCAATGAATTGTCCTTTGTTGGTGCCCCATTGGATTGTAAAGCCCTCAATCCTGGTCCATTACAGACTTTCAGATTGAGTTCAATTCGAAGTAACACACTTCCTTATGTCATTGCGGAGGTGAAAACCTCACGAGGATCATAAGGTGTGAGCCCAAGGAGCGTTTGACTATCTCGCACGGTGGTGAAAACCACACGAGGGAGTAGTTACTTACTCCTACTTAAATAGGATAGAGAGGGGTTTTAGCTCATGTTATGCAAATGTTGTTGTGCAATGTGTGAGGAAAAGTGAAAACAAAGAAAACAACACTGAACAGAAAACTCAAGACCCTGAACAATTATTTAATCTAAAAACATTAGCAAACAGGTCAGTACAACTATTTAGTGGTTAAGCAAATTAAGAGTCAAAATGCAAACAAAACTTATTTAAAACCAAAGAAGGGTTCAAAAACCAAATTAAAATGAATTTATAATTTTATTTGCAAAGACAATTTATTAATCGACTAATGGTCTGACTCTCTAAAAAAATTCCCCAGCGGAGTCGCCAAGCTGTCGAGACGGTATTTCGCCCGACGAAAACAAGTGTCATTGCTTTCTAAATATCGTCTCGAAAAAGTAAGTGTTTTTCTTATGGTATAAGATAAAACACAATTTGTGGAGTCGCCACCAATCTTTGATTAGGGTGTGACTGGGCACCTAAAAATATATTTGCCATTTTAATAAAATATTAATTTTAATTAAAAAGACAAACTTGGGGTTTGCATTACCAAAATTTGAGTTCGGGAGTCGGTTACGTGTGGGGAAGGATTAGCACCCCCACAACGCCCTAAATCGGTACATAGTCGATTAATTAATTATCTTTGCAATAAAATATACAAGCTCGAGTCTGATTTAATTTGGATGAAAGATAATAATATTTAATTATTTCTTATCGAGAAGAATCGATCTGTCATACCTTAAAGCAATCGATTCTTACTACAATTGAAATAAGAAATATTAAAATTTCATTCTAAATTTCAAAATAATAATACCCAAAATAATTTTTAGGGAGAAAATAATAATATTTAATTATTTCTGATCGAACATTATTATTTTTAAAACCCTTTGAAAACACATGCAAAAGTCAAACAAATTAAAAAGCCTATCAAACAATTGATTAATTAATTATTTTACCAATATTTAATGAGAATAAGGATATTCAATTAATTAAATATCTCAAGATGAGACCATAGATTCGATCTAACTATCTTTTCTCGATGAATTTAATTAGAAGAATATGATCTTTTCCTCAATCCCCGAATTTTAAAAATGGATTCGATTTAATTGGTGTTACTTGATGGGATATACTTTCATTTTAAAATTATCGAAAGTAACTTTCTTATACGTTAAGACAGTCACTTTATGACAATATTAAAATGCTCGAATATTACCCTTAATCAATTTGTTTTGAATCGAGTCGAGTGATGCTAATGAGGATATCATATAAGATTTATTATGACTAAAATGACTTAATATGCAAAGTACTATAGTTGTAAATAATCCTCTAATAATATGAAAATATTAAAAATATTAAAATTAAGGGAATAAAATTCATATTTCAAGAAAACAAATAAAAAAATGAAGCATTATAATTAATTAAAATAAAAAACGTGGGATTTATTTAAATATAACAAAATTTGTGGACAAAACTTAGTGGACATGTAAATACATTTTAAAATGAAGCATCCATAATTATAGTGCTCCACCTTTCTAATTTTTTATTAATACTTTTAATAATGGTATTACTTTGTTATTATTTTAATTATTCAATATTTTATTTTATTTAAAACACTAGTATATATTATTAGGATACATATGTGACTAAAATAAAAAGTAATAGATAAATACTAGATTTAAAATATTTAAACATAAAAGGTAATAATAAAAATAAAATAAAGTTGCAATTAAATAATAACCAAAATAATAATATAGGATTAAATTAAAAAATATATAAATTATTGGTAAATATTCGAAATATCATAAAAATATAGGTATTTGTAGTCTAATTTATCCTTAATTATTAATCAGTTATTAATATATAAAATATTATAATTAAAAGGACTAAATACGATATTTACCCTAAATATATGTAAATATGCGAGTAAGTGACTAAAATAAAAATAAATAAAATGCAAAGACAAAATTAAAAGATATAGAAACCTGATTTTGGTGATTATAATAGAAGATTACAAAATATAGGGACCATAGACGTGATTTATCAATCCTGAAATTGCACACATACTCCCTCCCTAAAACGACGTAGTTTTGATAAGTGTATAAATAGGCCTTAAATGGCCATTTTCTCTCATTTGTTTTCTCATTTTTCTGTTTTGTTTTGTCTCTCTTAGAGAGAGAAGATCTCACTTCTCTAAACTCTCTCACCGGAAGGACACATACTCCCTCCCTAAAACGACGTAGTTTTGATAAGTGTATAAATAGGCCTTAAATGGCCATTTTCTCTCATTTGTTTTCTCATTTTTCTGTTTTGTTTTGTCTCTCCTTAGAGAGAGAAGATCTCACTTCTCTCTAAACTCTCTCACCGGAAGGAGCTCCGGTCACCGGCCGACTACCGGTCGGTTTCTATTTCGGCCACCGTCGGTCACTATTCACTATCGACGATTACTATTCCGATCACTATTCACGATCAGAAAAAAATCAAAATAGCTCAAATCATAGATCGAAACACCCGAAACCACCCTCCTTTTTTCCTAAAAAAACTTCAAAACGGCTAGATCTAAGATTTTACCTTCAGTAAGACAACTTTTCCGACGACGTTTGGGCTTCGACGAAGGTAAGATATCCTCTCATTTCTTCTCCTTTCGGTTTGTTTGCTGCTCGTTGGTGTTGCTTGCTCTCTTCCTGTTCTTGCCGTTGTGTCCCTCTCTTTCTTTTTTGCAGGGAAATCAAGGCTTTTTATAGCCCTCAAAACACTGTTCGTTTGGTGAGTCACTGGATCTACGATGGTGACTTACTATATAGATGATGAAGTGTGCGACTATCCTCGCTTCTTCTGGATCCTTCTGTTGGAGGCGGCGACGTCGTGGCAACATTGGAGTAGACCACCTGGAGGCGGCGGCCGAAATATCTCTAGGGTTGGTAAACCCTAGAGTTTCTTCTAGATTAGATCTGGACCATTGGATCCCTCCAGATCCAACGGTTATAGATGTTGACGGTTGAGATGAGAAGTGAAAACCCTAATCGGGTTTGGGTCATCTAGGCTTGAACCGGGTCTGGGCCTGAAGCGGGTTGATTTTGTAAAATGGGACTTTGGGTTATATTATTTGTAATAATAAATATATTAATATATAATAATAATAGTAATTGTAATATAATAATAACAATAATATATAGTCTCGGACGAAAATGACTGTCGACAATAAGGAAGAGAGCATATTTCTCATTACTTCTTTATTGTGATAAACTTTCTCAAAACCTTTAAGCTCATTGATGATAGAAGGGAATCGATCATACATCGTCTTTATGTCTTTATCGGGCTTAATCTTAAAGTTCTCATAGTTGAGAGTGAGAATGTCAATATTAGACTTTTTTATTTGTCTTATTCCTTCATGAGTCACCTCCAACTTGTCTCAAATCTCCTTAAACATGAATATACTCTAATATATTTGTATGGGCCAATAGCACACAAGAGGATGTGCATGGCTTTGGCAATGAGTTGGGCAAGCTTTCTATCATTATTTGTCAATTTTGATCAATTCCTTGGAGGGGTGGGAGAACCGTCGACAATGACATCCAAAATTGTAAGATTGGTGGCTTGGATGAACAACATCATTCTATTATTCCAATACAAGTAATTTGCTCAATTGAAGTAAAGAGGCCTTGTGATGGAGTAAGAGTCCTCAAGGTAATAGGAGTCAGATGTGGAAGCAATCTTCTCGATTGCATAGGAAATCAATAGAGTTTTTTCAATGATCGTCTCAAGAGGTTGTAAGACCTTCAAATGAGTCAAGTTCTTATACCAATTATTAGAATTTTGTGGCTCTATGGACAAATGGAAATTTAGCCAAGAGTGGATGAATTGACTTTTTGAAAATTTGAGAATTCAGGAGAAAAGATAGAAAAAGTAAGACATGATGATTTTTAGAGGTTCAACTTCTAAACCAAGTCTACATCAACTTTCTTAACTCTACACTAAGAATTTTCTAACAAATTCACTAATTTGTTCTTTCTTTTTTCTAGGATCAAGAGTAATCTTTACAAAATTTTCTAGTTTTCAATGGCTAAAATAGAACCACTTCCTTTTTACAAAAGGATAAAGAAGTAAACAAGAATACCTCACAAATGTAGGTGTTTACACAATTAAGCTCACAAATACACTCTATGTACAAGAAAGAATAAAGAATGAAAATATTTTCTCTTGATCTTGATTGCTTGGATAAGTGTTGTAACCTTCTTCAAGTGTCATCAACTTATTTTTATATATTGGAATGAGTTTGTAGTCGTTAGGGATTAATTTTCTACAAAATAAAACTACTCAGAACAAGGAGTAACGGTGCTCGAGTGAGGAGTATCAGTATTACGTTTGTAATCTTTAAGTAAACTAACTGTTATCTATCGTTGGCTTCACTAGTATCGATATTATGGTTTCATGATATCAATTGTAACACCCATAACCCGTATAATTATACCTATATATATATATTAGATGTCACCTAAAATTTCGTAAAATATTTTCAATTTAAAGTGATTTAAAATTTCTTTTCATAAAATGGTAAATGATATTATAAAAATATCATATCATATCAAAATATCACATACTATTTAAAACATATATTAATATGGATTTATGCTATCCATATTGAAATAGAGTAAAACAATTTAGTTTAGTTTAGTTATTACAAACCATTTCAAAAATAGTTCAACCGAACAACTAGGACATTGATAAGTACATGCCACTAACTAAGTCAAAATCACATCATAGGTTGTCTTACTGATACTGTAGTATATTCCTTGATGCTTGGAGTGCTCTGTACTCTTTACTCTACTCTTGGCTTTTTACCTACACGTGAAAATCATCACACGCTAAATATATACTTAGTGAGGCAATTAAAAACAATAAACAGTGTAATACAACTCATGCATGAAATTTAATGTAATAAACAAATGTTGTAAGATCATGTTACCTGCATATCCAATATTTTACCATGACCAAAATAAGATAACTGAATATAAAATTTCTTACCAATATACTTGCCATTTATCCCATAAGCTCGTAAGCTTATTTGTTAGTTTATCATTTATTAACCAATAAACCATGACCCAAAGTATAATTGTATGAGAACCCCGGTATAGGAGTCAAATATTACACCGTAGTGCTGAGGTCGGGCTTTACCCACCTTGTACACATTAGTGTTTTGTACCATGTCTTCACTAGACACTTTGAGGCCTGCACTATGTGCCTTCTCTAGACACTCTAGTGCTACCTAATATGCAGCTGCTAGACTCTATGGCTTGCCATTAATACCATTGATCCTCAATAACATACTTGGACATATAGCCTATTTTATTTGATTCATCCATGGAAAAGTATATTATCATAATTTAACAATGGGGCAGTTCATATCCAAAATAACATTCATGGTAAAATACCACATTATTCATGATCAATGCATTATAATTTCACACTATGACATATTAATGTCATATCGAAGTTATAAAAATAACATAATATCATGTTGATATAAACAAGGTCGACTTATCGCAAGTCTTCCTGATGATGTATAAAACATCTATGTACCATGTCATGCATGTATTCACTCACCATGACACTTTATATATTCTAAAATATGTGCCTCACTATGATCCACAATAAACCCTTTTATACTTGACTTGCTTCGATCACAAATCAATCATGATCTGTATAAATCACAAATTCAAAACGATACATATGTTAGTATTGTACTAACATAAACACATCCCATATAAACTCCATAATATACTTGAAACTCATTTTCTACCAAAATACTTAACACTTAATAACTCCTTTTACCATTGGCAGTAACATCCCAACTATGTGAATGTTGTAATTAAATCACAAATCTTTTCAAACTTCCAAAATAGCCATATTTCACATCTAAACACTCATTTTAATTCCAAAACAGTAATTTTCAGCATAGTACATCCACTATTAAACAATTATACAACCATTCACAACTTTTCCAAAATTACCAAATTAGTCCCCTAACTTTTAAAAAATTTCAAATTGGTCCCCAAATTTTTATAAGCCTTGTAACATACTTACTACATCGATTCCAAACCTTATATATTTTTTCCATAATTTTTCTCACTCAAATACATCATGGATGAATTATTTATCCTTTAAAACTATGTTTTCATGATTTTGATCGTTTTGATTCGATTCAAGCATGAAATAAACTTTCAATCAACCTTATAACATATCTAAAATCAAATCCTTAATCAACTCTCATCAGAACACAAAGTTTCTCCAACTTGTAATATGGATGAATTTTAAAGAATAATTTATAGGAAGATTAAACATATTTTAACCATAAATCAAGCTTGAAAATGAATCTACAACCTCAAAAACATCAAGACTCATCATCAATTTCATGAACCTTATCATGAACATAAACACTTAGATTTGGGATCATTGAATTCCAGCAGGATTAGCAAACAATATTTGTACGAAATGATAACGTTTTTCGCGTAGAACAATTTTCTCTATTTTACGGTATAACTCGAAATCCAAAGAAAATTGTTCAAAAATGGAAAAGAAATTTTTTTCTTACCTTTGAGATAGCTCACGGCAGGTACTGATGAAGATGAAGAATTTCCTTTGACAATTCTTCATATGTCTTTATAAAATAATGAATTAAAAATTCATTAAATGTTAAATTACCAATTTACCCTTAAAATTAAAATATTTTTCCTAATTTACCCTTAATGAACTTGATATTTACCTTAATACCAAGCCACATAAACCTTATCATCTTCCAAAGTTAACGATGAACAAAATATTTTCCCACTTTACCGTTTTCCCTTGTAATTTCCAAAAATTACAATTCAGTCACTTTAATCAAACAGTCCAAATTAAACATGAAATTAAATCCTAAAATCCAAAGATTTATATTATTTTCCAACATTTAAAAATGTGAAAATAATATATATATTTTTAGGTCTAATTTATCATCCTTTAGATTTTCCTGAATTTTATATTCGATCTGCTTTACCGAATTTTTCCTCAACTTCATTGCTTTATAACTTTTAATACAAAACATGTATTAAAATTCTGATTCCCATAGAACATTATTCTTGAGATAAACTATTTATTTAAGGGACCAATTGTAACTTTCTAAAATTACCATTTTGGTTCCTAAACTTTTCTAAAGTTTATACTTTAGTCACTTAACTTTTTTAAAGTTCATACTTTGGTCACTTAACTTTAAAAAATTATATTTTGGTCCCTAAACAAATCCATTTATGAAATACAATTCTTTTTGGGAAAATTACCACTTAATTCCTTAAAATTCTCCTAATTTTCTACTTTGACCATCAAACTTTAAAAATTTGCATTTTGGTCATTATCTAAATTTTGAGGTATTACAACTCTCCCCCTCTTAAATAAAATTTATCCTCTAATTTTAAGACTTTATATTTTTGCCAAAGTACTTTGACAAGAGGAATTGTCTTGCTACACAGTTCTTTAATTTCTCGAGCTAAGATTCGAACTAGTTCTTCTTCATAAGTCAAATATGGTCGTATCTCAATTTCCTCTGATGCAATGACATGTGAAGGATCTGATCGATGCTTTCTAAGCATCGGCACATGAAAAACATTATGAACTTTGACTAACTCCAGAAGTAATGCTAACTGATAAGCTACTGGTTCGACACGCTTTAAGATCTCATAAGGTCCAATGAATCTTGGACTTAGTTTTCCTTTGCGCCTAAAATGCAAAAATTGTTTCTAAGGTGATACTTTAAGAAATACTTCTGTATCACTTTCATGGAATTCAATCTCTTTTCGCTTCAAGTCTGGATAAGACTTCTATCTATCAGATGTCATCTTGATATTATCTTTACTTTATCCTTCACCTCTTTCAATAAATCTGGGCCAACAAGATTCTGATCTTTTAACTCTAACCAATTTAATGGTGTTCGGCATTTTCTCCCATATAAAGCTTCATACGGAGCCATCTTGATGCTCAATTGATAACTTTTATTGTAGATAAATTCTTATAGAGACAAATAATTTTCTTTTCCCATGATTCCTTGAACTCAATCACACATGCTCTCAGCATATCTTCTAATATCTGAATAGTACTTTTTGGCTTACCATCCGCCTATGGATGAAAGGTCATACTGAAATTCAATCGAGTACCCAAAGCTTTATGAAAAGGATTCCAAAATCTTAAAGTGAACCTTGGATCCCTATCGGATATAATGGATACTGGCACTCCATGTAACCGAATTATCTCCTTTATATACACTCTGTATATTTATCCAATGCATAGTTTATTTCGTACCGAAATGAAATGTACCGATTTAGTTAACCGGTCACTATCACCCAAATGAAATCCTTTTTATTTGATGTCAAAGGTAGTCCAATAACAAAATCCAAAGTGACTCTTACCACTTCCACTCTAGAATAGAAATCAGTTGTAACAATTCCAAAAGCACTTGATGCTCAGCTTTTACTTGTTGACATGCCAAACATGTAGCAACAAACTCAGTTATGTTTCTTTTCATACCCAGCCACCAAAATGACTCTTTACATCCTGATACATTTTGTTCCCACCTGGATGCATAGTCAGTAGACTATAATGTGTCTCAGAAAGAATATCTTTCTTCAACTCATCATCATGAGGAATACAAATTCTTCCTCGGTAATACAAACATTCATTAGACTTGACTTCAAAGTCTTTAGTCTCACATTTTTCACAAGTGAAATATTTTTTAAGCATCTCTCATCTTTTTTATTTTTTTCTGTTTTTTTTCTTCTTCTTTTTTCTTTACCTCTTATGCCTTCTACCGAGACAATATGACCAATAAAAAACTTCTGATAGCCAAAACTCATACTTTGACAGTTTGGTATATAACTTTTTATCCTTAAGCATCTTGAGCACAATACGAAGATAAACATCATGCTCTATCTTTGTCTTCGAGTATACCAGAATGTCATCAATACATACCACCTCAAATTAATCCAAGTAAAATTGAAATACTCAATTCATCAAATCCATGAATGTTGCCAGAGCATTTATCAAACCAAACAGCATTACTATGAACTTGTAGTGTCTATACCGTTTTCTGAAAACTATATTTGGAACATCTTCTTCTTTAATCTATACTGGTAATATCCCATTCAAATATCATTTTTTTAGAGAAAATTACTGCTCCCTTTAAGCTGATCTAACAAGTCATTAATCCTCAAAATAGAATATTTGTTCTTGATAGTTACTTTGTTTAAGTGTCGATAATCTATGCATAATCGCATAGATCCATATTTCTTTTTTACAAACAACACCAGTGCACCCCAAGGTAAAATACTCGGTCTAAAGAATCCTTGATCTAGTAGCTCTTGAAATTGGTTCTTTTTTCTCTTAACTCAATCGCATCCATTTTCTAAAGAATCCTTGATCTAGTAGCTCTTGAAATTGGTTCTTTTTTCTCTTAACTCAATCGCATCCATTTGATACGAACTCATAGATACATGATCAATGCCTTGATAACCATAAATATTGAATTCCACCTCTCAATCTGTAGGTAACCCAAATAATAAATCTAAAAAGACATTTGGAAATTCTCGAGTTATGGAAATATCATATGATTTTACTTCAGATACTTGAGTATCTATCACCTTAGCTAGAAAAGCTATGCATCCTTTTATAACATCTTAATCATAACCATTGTTGATATCACGTTAGTGATGATTTCACTTTTTCATCAATCATTAAAAATTTTAATTTCTCTATATTTTTTTAAATTAATCGCTTCTTGCGACAATTAACCCAACCTTAATGCAGAGGCAACCAACTCATGATCAAAATGATCTAAAACTTATTAATGATATTCCCATAAGATTCACTGGTAATATAAGCTATTGAATCTTTATCGGGCATTTATTATTTGTTCGTCTAACACTTGTATCATGACCTATAGGTCTTCCACCATAATAACACTTTTTATTAAGTTGGATTGAATTTATCTACTTTAGAATTCCTTAATTCATTCTTAAGAAAATCTGTATAATTTTTCCATATCTACAGAATTTATTCTCGAGCAGTTGAAACATTTTCTATCTTAAATGAAAGTATAAATGTCCACGTTGTTCAATAAGAAAACTTGATAAATTTGTAGTAATAACTTCATAGCAATTAATGCTAAAATCACACTATCAAGCAAATTTACTATTTTTCGTCTCACTACGAACTTGAAACTTTTCAGGTTCTTGAGAATCAATCTCAATCTAAACAATAATTCATTGTAGCATGGAATGGTTAGACAATCTATTTCACAAATTTACCTTCGCAAGGTAACTCTATCAAGTTTTATGGACTTGATATCTATTCTCAATCAAACTCATAATCATTTGATTCACTAATAACTCATCTTTCTGTAAACTTTTAGCGAAAATCATATTTACCGCTTACTCAATCAATAATTCTTTAAACAATTTAATGCTTAACTTAAATATTTCTCACTTATTTAAGCTTATCTGGAGGAACCTCAGAATCATCACTAGATTCATAAATCTCCTCTGGATCCTCATCCGATTTGACTTCTCTTGTAATCCATTTAAATTTTTAATGGATTCTTCAAATTCATAAACTTGTTTAAATGTTGGGGCATTTCTTCCACAGAATGGAGGAAAATCCCTAACAGCATCCACCATTCTAAGGTGTTTACAGAAGTCATGTCAGATCCTTTTAGGTCGATTTCAATCTCGACCATATTTTCAAAATTTTCAACTTTCTTACTTTTGTCTTTAGTTTCTGACAATTGAACACAAGCAACATCATCTTACATTAGTAAAGTGTAACTTTACTCTCTAATAAGCATAATCATAGTATATATACAACTATCAGTAAACTTTTGACATCTTAGTGTCATGTACACATTCTTGACTTAAATTAAGACTTTTTCCATGTCCAGAAACGGTTAAACCTGTAGCTCTAATACCAATAAATGTAACACCCATAACCCATATAATTATACCTATACAGATTATAGATGTCACCTGAAATTTCGTAAAATATTTTCAATTTAAAGTGATTTAAAATTTCTTTTCTTAAAATGGTAAATGATATTATAAAAATATCATATCATATCAAATTATCACATACTATTTAAAACATATATTAATATGGATTTATATTATCCATATTGAAACAGAGTAAAATAATTTAGTTTAGTTTAGTTATTACAAACCGTTTCCAAAATAGTTCAACCGAACAACTAGGACATTGATAAGTACATGCCACTAACTAAGTCAAAATCACATCATAGGATGTCTTACTGATACTGTAGTATATTCCTTGATGCTTGGAGTGCTCTGTACTCTTTACTCTACTCTTGGCTTTTTACCTACGCGTGAAAATCATCACACGCTAAGTATATACTTAGCGAGGCAATTAAAAACAATAAACAACATAATACAACTCATGCATGAAATTTAATGTCATAAATAAATGCCATAAGATCATGTTACTTGTATATCCAATATTTTACCATGATCAAAATAATATAACTGAATATAAAATTTCTTACTAATATATTTGTCTATTATCCCATAAGCTCGTAAGCTAATTTGTCAATTTATCATTTATTAACCAATAAACCATAACTCAAAGTATAATTGTATGAGAACCCCAGTATAGGAGTCAAATATTACACCGTAGTGCTGAGGTCGAGCTTTGCTCACCTAATAATGCACTGTAGTGCTGAGGTCGGCTTTACCCACCTTGTACAGCGTAGTGTTTTGTATCGTGTCTTCACTAGACACTTTGAAGCCTACACTATTTGCCTTCTCTAGACCTCTAGTGCTACCTAATATGAAACTGCTAGACCCTATGACATGCCATTAATACCACTGATCCTCAATAACATACTTGAGCATATAATCTATTTTATTTGATCCATCCATGGAAAAGTATATTATCATAATTTAACAATGGGGTAGTTCATAGCCAAAATAACATCCATGGTAAAATACCACATTATTCATGATCAATGCATTATAATTTCACACTATGACATATTAATGTCACATCGAAGTTATAAAAATAATATAATATCATGCTGATATAAACAAGGTCAATTTATCGCAAGTCTTCCTGAGGATGTATAAAATATTTATGTACACGATGTATAAAACATCTATGTACCGTGTCATGCATGTATTGCACTCACCTTGACACTTTATATATTCCAAAATATATGCCTCACTATGATCCACAATAAACCCTTTTATACTTGACTTACTTCGATCACAAATCAATCTCGATCTGTATAAATCACAAATTCATAATGATACATATGTTATTATTGTACTAACATAAACATATCCCAACACAACTCCATAATATACTTGAAACTCAGTTTCTACCAAAATACTTAACACTTAATAATCCTTTTTAACATTGGCTCTAATTTTTCCAATTTACTCAAAATGGTCATTCATCATTTTATCACTTATATTCTTAATACCAAAATTCCAACAGTGAAATTATTACCATTCAAATGCTTTTACAAATGCATAATTACATTTAAGTACCCCAACTATGTGAATGTTGTAATTAAATCACAAATCTTTTCAAACTTCCAAAATAGTCATATTTCACATCTAAACACTCATTTCAATTCCAAAACAATAATTTCTAGTATAGTACATCAACTATTAAACAATTATACAACCATTCATAACTTTTCCAAAACTATCAAATTGGTCCCCTAACTTTTCAAAATTTACAAAATGATCCCCAAATTTTTATAAGTCTTGTAATATACTTCTTACATCATTTCCAGACCTTATATAATTTTTTCATAATTGTTCTCACTCAAATACATCATGGACAAATTATTTATCCTTTAAAACTATGTTTTCATGATTTTGCTCGATTTTGATTCGATTTGAGCATGAAATCAACTTTCAATCAACCTTATAACATCTCTACAATCAAGTTCCTAATCAACTCTCATCAGAACACAAAGTTTCTCCAACTTGTAATATGGCTGAATTTTAAAGAATAATTTCTAGAAAGATTGAACATGTTTTAACCATAAATCAAGCTTGAAAATGAATCTACAACCTTAAAAACATCAAGACTCGTCATCAATTTCATGAACCTTATCATGAACATAAACCCTTAGATTTGGGATCATTGAATTCCAGCAAGATTAGCAAACAATATTGGTACCAAATGATAGCGTTTTTTGCGTAGAACAATTTTCTATTTTACGACATAACTCGAAATCCAAAGCAAATTGCTCAAAAATGGCAAAGAAATTATTTTCTTACCTTTGAGATAGCTCACGACAAGTGTTGATGAAGATGAAGAATTTCCTTTGACAATTCTTCGTATGTCTTTATAAAATAATGAATTAAAAATTCATTAAATGTTAAATTACCAATTTACCCTTAAAATTAAAATATCTTTCCTAATTTACCCATAATGAACTTGATATTTACCTTAATACCAAGCCAAAACCTTATCGTCTTCCAAAGTCAAAGATGAACAAAATATTTTTACCAATTTTACCCTTAAAATTAAAATATCTTTCCTAATTTACCCATAATGAACTTGATATTTACCTTAATACCAAGCCAAAACCTTATCGTCTTCCAAAGTCAAAGATGAACAAAATATTTTTCCACTTTACCGTTTTGCCCTTGCAATTTCCAAAAATTACAATTCAGTCACTTTAATCAATTGTTCAAATTAAACATGAAATTAAATCCCAAAATCCAAAGATTTATATTATTTTCCAACATTTAAAAATGTAAAAATAATACATATTTTTATTTAGGTCTAATTTATCATCCTTCAGATTTTCCTGAATTTTCTATTCAATCCGATTTACCGAATTTTTTCTCAACTTCATTACTTTATAACTTTTAATACAAAACATGTATTAAGATTCTGACTCCCATAGAACATTATTCTTGAGATAAACTATTTATTTAAGGGGCCAACTGTAACTTTCTAAAATTATAATTTTAGTCTCTAAACTTTTCCAAAGTTTATACTTTGGTCATTTAACTTTTTCAAAGTTTATACCTTGGTCACTTAACTTTAAAAATTTTGTATTTTGGTCCCTAACTAAATCTATTTATGAAATAAAACTCTTTTTGGGAAAATTACCACTTAATTCCTTAAACTTTTCCCAATTTTCTACTTTGACCATCTAACTTTCAAAAGTTACATTTTGGTCATTATCTAAATTTTGGGGTATTACATCAATACTATTATGTATAGTAGTATTGGTTCTCCTTGAGTATCAATACCAATTTTGCTTACTAGAATTTGATCACTTTGGAAAACAACATGTAGTATTGATACTACCAAGGGAATATCGATACTTCTCTTACCATTGACATTGATACCACAAGAACATTATCAGTATTATTCATTAGTATTGATATTGTAAGAACATTATCAATATTGTTTACCCGAAAAATCTGTTTTGAGTTCAAATTTTAGTTTTATGGACTTTGAATTATTTTTGAAAACTTTGAATAAGTTCAATCGATTCCAAAAAATATTTTCGGTTAAAAGTGTTATATCAAAATAGGTTCAACATTATCCAAAAAAAAAATTGTTACGAATTTATTATAAAACAAATTTAAATAAATAAAATTTTAAAACTAATAATATTTGTATGATTTAAATTTGTTTGTTTGCACTCGATTTAAATTGTAAATTTATTTTCTATGGATATTGAGTTTGAAAATAGTAATAGCCAAAAACCACAAAACTAAAAAAAATTGAAATCCACATTTTTCATGTCATTCGATTTCAATTTCAATTTTTAAAACCCGTAAAATACGATTTGATTCATATTTTATTGAAAATCCAAATTGAAAAGAAGCAATTACACTCATATTCTAAACCCTAAATCTTAATTTATAAACCCTAAATCATAAATTATGAACCCTAAATCCTAATCCATAAACTATAAAACCCTAAATTATAAACCCCAAATCCTAAACTATAAACCTTAACTCATAATTCATAATCTTTAAATACTAAATCATAAACCATAAATCTTAACCGTAAACCATAAATCTGAATTCGTAAATGCTATATTCTAATAGACAATACATACTCTATAAACCATAAATCGAAAAAATTCTAAACCCTAACTCTAACTTATGATCCCTAAATCTTATTATCTAAAGAGAAAATCGCCTCAGTGACCAAAAATACCTTATAATATACGATTTTAACCAATTTTTTTTGGATTTGCCAAAATGACCAATAAAATCGCAACGCGATATCAAAATCGCAACGCGATTTAGAAAATCGCAACGTTAAAAAGAAAATCGCAACGGACAAAAGAAAATCGCAACGCGAGTTTCCAAGTTCGCAACGCGATTTAGAAGAAAATCGCAATGCGATTGATAGAATCGCAATGCGATTTATAGAATCGCAATGCGATTGAGAGAGTCGCAACGCGATTTAGAAGAAAATCGCAATGCGACTGAGAGAATCGCAATGCGACTGAGAGAATCGCAATGCGATTGAGAGAATCGCAACGCGATTTAGAAAATCGCAACGTTAAAAAGAAAATCGCAACGGTCAAAAGAATAGTTAAAAAAATTTTGTTTCTTAAGAATTTTCTCTAAAAAGATAGTATCCGCGCGGACGTGTCGAAGACACGTATTACCACGACCACGACCACGACCACGACCACGACCACGACCACGACCCGACCCGAGACGGCGGCGGCGGCGGCGCGCGAGAGTCCCCCTTGTCCTCTTTCACTCAACAAGGAAGTGCAAAATACAAGCCTTAAATACCATTCCCAATAGTATTTCCAATACTATGTGGGATTGAGCATTACCAACACTTGTTCCAAATATCATTATTCTTCATAAGTTATCATCCATTACAATATGAATTAGTCGTGTTAATCAACCAATATACCTCATTAATATATGGTATTGTTGAACAAAAGAATGATGATGATGATCTTATTAAAGACCATCTAATACGAAAGAATCCAATGCATAACCGATACCTTATTGTGAAACTAATTCACATAGAGGTTGTACGTGAAAAAAAAATCTTTTACTTTTATAGTAAATATCTATCTCAATAATTTTAATATAAAAATATATTTTTTATTTAATAATAGAATTATTTCATGTATTTATCAAGTTATAATTTTAAATACTTATTAAATGAATTAATTTATTATCGATAATTCATATTGTAATGGATGATAACTTATGAAGAATAATGATATTGGGAACAAGTGTTGGTAATGCTCAATCCCATAGTATTGGAAACACTATTGAGATTATATTTAAGGCTTGTATTTTGCACTTCCTTGTTGAGTGAAAGAGGACAAGGGGGACTCTCGCGCGCCGCCGCCGCCGTCTCGTCTCGGGTCGGGTCGGGTCGGGTCGGGTCGGGTCGGGTCTGGTCGTGGTCGTGGTCGTGGTCGTGGTAATACGTGTCTTCGACACGTCCGCGCGGATACTATCTTTTTAGAGAAAATTCTTAAGAAACAAAATTTTTTTAACTATTCTTTTGACCGTTGCGATTTTCAACGTTGCGATTCTATAAATCGCATTGCGATTCTCTCAGTCGCATTGCGATTTTCTTCTAAATCGCGTTGCGACTCTCTCAATCGCATTGCGATTATATAAATCGCATTGCGATTCTATAAATCGCATTGCGATTCTATCAATCGCATTGCGATTTTCTTCTAAATCGCGTTGCGAACTTGGAAGCTCGCGTTGCGATTTTCTTTTGACCGTTGCGATTTTCTTTTTAACGTTGCGATTTTAATCGCGTTGCGATTTTGATATCGCGTTGCGATTTTATTGGTCATTTTGGCAAATCCAAAAAAAATTGGTTAAAATCGTATATTATAAGGTATTTTTGGTCACTGAGGCGATTTTCTCTTATCTAAATCATGACTACTAAATCATAATCGCTAAATTTTAATTAAAAATTTATCCTTAAATTATTTTAGATTTATAAAAAATTTATAATTAAAATTTTATCTATAATTTTAAAAATTAAAATAAATCACCTCATTCAATGTTTTAATGGTTAAAATTTAATAAAAAGATAAAAGAGTTCAATGAAGTAAAAGTCAAATTCAATTATCTAATCCCGAGGCAAGATTCGCCGGGAATTTAAATAATAAACAGATGAGCGTGCTTTAGTGCTCCGTAGGAAACTCCTCCAAAAAAACGAAAAAAATAGGAACCATCACTTTTACCGGCCATTGTGTGGATTCCTGTAAACATGTTTCCAGATGTTCAACCTGAAACCAACCAATTTGAAGTATCATTTTCCATGTGATCATTAACTTTGTTTTTTTCATCTGTAGTAATAATCACACCCATTGCGCTCGGCTTTTCAGTTCTGCCTACCAAGTGCAGAGCAGTGCTTCCGCTAATGTTTATGGATTCATTTGGTTCTTGTTTTTTGCCTAATTATTGATCCTTGTTTTTATAATCACTGTCTTCTTTATCCCAATCCCCAATTCACTCATGTTTGTAAATTCTCATGACGATTCCTACCCATCCCTCGCTTCCTTCCTCCACCCTTTCCACTCCAGAATTATATCTCTCCTCATCCCCTTCTTCGTTCCCATTCTCCCTCAAGCCGTACCGCAAATCTCTCAATCTTCGCTTTCGTGCTGATGTCCTCTCTCCCACTCTCACTGCTGTGCAAGTCGGTGAAGATTTACCAATTGATTATGGAGATTGGCTTCCCAAACCCGATCCAAACCAGCGTCGAAGAGCCGGCATTTTGCTCCACCCCACATCATTTCGTGGACCTTACGGCATCGGCGATCTTGGCGAACAAGCTTTTCATTTCATCGATTGGCTACATTTAGCTGGTTGCTCCGTTTGGCAGGTATACAAGTCTCCGTTTTTTTTATAAGGTGGCGCCATTTATTTTCGGAGTTCAGTTAATGTTGTTAAACTAAGCTAAAATGAATAAGAGATGTTATGGGATAATCCCTTTTTGTATTAATGAATGAAAATTGATTGTCACTGCAGGTGCTTCCCCTTGTTACTCCTGATGATGAAGGATCACCATATGCAGGCCAGGTGCTGCTTCATTAATATCTTCTTAATTATTGTTTTCCTGTTTCAATAAGTACTAATAATTGTTGGATCATAAACTTGATCCATTATGGGATCCTAAACCCAAACCCAAACTAAATTGATGTCATTACTTACATCATTTAATTAAAGATGTCATTGCTTACATCATTTAATTAATGATGTCATTGCTTACATCAATTTAGTTAGGTGAGAGTTAGATATTTGTTGAATTTGTAATGGTTTAAATTAGTTTATTTGTGTGGTGTAGGATTGTTCTTGAGTAGTATAAATACCCCTTCCCATTTTAGTTTTAAGCATAAAGAAAAATTAAGAGCTTCTAAGTGAGTGAAGAAGCAAAGTCTTATAAGAGTGAGTTGTAGTTCTTGTTTTCGAGTGAGAGTACTCTTGTAATATTTGTTTGAGTTTCAATAAAAGTTGTTTGTGTGAGCGTTTTATTTCCAACAAAGTGGTATCAGAGCGAGTTGGAAAGATCGAAGGTCTCGACGAGAGGAATACGCCGCCGCCAGAATTTTCTCAATCTGAGTTCTGACACCGCCACGCACCGCCGGAAGACTGCTGCCAGAAAATCGAGTTGACTCACCGAGTTGAGCCGATTCAGCCGAGTTGGAGCCCTTGACCGAGGTGTCCAAGTCCCTCCAAAGTTTTTTTTTTCATCGTTCCGGATTCATCCGTGCAATCGGATTTTACAAAATCTCATTATATTGAGAGATATGGCAAATGGTATGGCACCATTCCAAGTTCCGACACTCAACAACAACAACTACGACAATTGGAGTATCAAAATGAAGGCACTTCTTGGATCACAAGATGTGGGATATCATAGAGAAATGTATAATGAGCCTGCGGATGATGATGTTTTGCTACTCTTACACCAGATCAAAGACAACTTTGAAGATTCAAGAAAGAGAGACAAGAAGGCTCTCTACCTCATCTATCAGCATTAGATGATGATGGTTTTGAAAAGATTTCAAGTGCAAGCTCTAGCAAGGAAGCGTGGAGAAGCTGCAAACCTCTTACAAAGGATCCGAGCAAGTGAAGAAGGTTCGTCTCCAAACATTAAGAGGTGAATTCGAATCCTTAAACATGAAAGCATCTGAGTCTATTTCAGATTATTTCTCAAGAGTAGTAGCTGTTTCTAATCAATTAAAAAGAAATGGTGAAAAGTTAGACGATGTGAGGATAATAGAGAAGATACTCCGTTCGTTGGATCCCAAATTTGAGCACATCGTCGTGACGATTGAAGAAACTAAAGACTTGGAAGAAATGAAGATCGAACAGCTCCAAGGATCATTGCAAGCATACGAAGAGAAGCATAAAAAGAAGCATGAGTTTACTGAACACTCCTCAAGCTGCAACTCAAGGATATGCATGAGAGCCAACGCAATGATAGAAACCAACGTGGCCAAGGCAGAGGTAGAGGCCATGGACGAGGTGGAAGTCGAGGTCGTGGACGAGCTGGAATTACAACAATAACAATTCCAACAAAACTATGAGAAAGGAGAAAGCTCAACACGATGCCGTGGAAGAATTAATCCAACTCAAAGTATGACAAATCTCAAATTCGATGTTATAATTGTCAAAAATTTGGGCATATGCTTCAGAATGTAGCTCCCAACAACAAATTGAGGAGAAGGCCAATTACGTGGAGGAAAAGACAGAGGGAAAGAAACTCTTCTTCTAGCACGAAAGGAAACTGATGGTGGCCAAGCAAATTCCTGGTATCTTGACAGTGGTGCAAGCAATCACATGTGTGGAAGGAAAGACATGTTTGTGGAGCTAGACGAGTCAGTAAGTGGAAATGTTTCATTTGGAGATGATTCCACAATAGCAGTGAAAGGGAGAGGTAACATTCTTATCCGTTTGAAAGATGGGAGACATCAATTTATTTCAAATGTCTACTATGTGCCCAATATGAAAAGTAACATTTTAAGTTTAGGGCAACTGGTAGAGAAAGGTTATGATATTCATATGAATAATTATAATCTTTCTATAAAAGATGATAAGAATAACTTCATTGCTAAAGTGCCGATGTCAAAGAATAGAATGTTCTTGATCAACATACAAAATGATGTTGCAAAGTGCCTGAAAGCTTGCTACAAGATGCATCATGGCTTTGGCATTCGATTTGGGCATCTCAATTTTGGGGTCTAGAGCTATTAAGAAGGAGATGGTGAAAGGACTACCTCACATCAACCATCCTGACCAACTCTGTGAAGGGTGTCTAGTCGGGAAACAATTCAGGAAAAGCTTTCCAAAGGAGTCAGAGACAAGAGCTAAGAAGCCACTTGAGCTCATCCATACCGATGTGTGGACCGATCAAGCCAAGTTCTCTCGGTAACAATAAATTTTCTTCTCTTCATTGATGATTTTTCAAGAAAAACCTGGGTATATTTCTTGAAACAGAAGTCAGAAGTTTTTGAAGTATTCAAGAAGTTCAAAGCAGCAGTGGAGAGAGAAAGCGTAGAAAGATCAAAGCCATGAGATCCGATCGAGGTGGAGAATTTACTTCCAGGGAGTTTCAAGAGTTCTGTGAAGCAAATGGAATTCGTCGACCAATGACAGTTCCTAGATCCCCCCAGCAAAATGGTGTGGCAGAAAGAAAGAATAGAACAATCCTCGACATGGCACGAAGCATGCTCAAAAGCAAGAAACTACCCAAAGAATTTTGGGCGGAAGCAGTATCGTGTGCAGTCTACTTGTCAAATCGATCTCCAACAAGAAGTGTATGGGGAAAGACACCGCAAGAGGCATGGAGTGGAAGAAGCCTGGCATTTCCCACTTGAGAACCTTTGGAAGTATAGCCCATGTTCACGTACCAGACGAGAGAGAACGAAGCTTGATGATAAAAGCGAGAGTTTTATCTTCATCGGCTATGATGCTAATTCGAAGGGCTACAAGTTGTACAATCCAGACAATAAGAAGTTTGTGATTAGTCGAGATGTGGTCTTCAACGAAGAAGGAGAATGGATTTTAACTCCCATACAGATGACTTCAATTTCTTTCCTCAGTTTGAAGAAGATGAGCAGACAATGAGGGAGCAACTAGATGAATCTCAACAAGAGCTTGCAACTCCACCCACTTCACCAACATCAACCACTCAAGGAGACTCATCACCTTCATCATCGTCAAGTGGGAGTCAAAGTGAAAGAGTTGTGCAACGCACAAGAAGCCTTAGAGATCTCTATGAGGTAACTGAACGACAAGATAATCTTACATTATTTTGTCTGTTTGCCGATTGTGAACCAGTGAGCTTTCAAGAAGCGGTACAAGAAAAGAAATGGAGAGATGCGATGGACGAAGAAATCAAGGCCATCGAGAAGAATGACACATGGGAACTTACCTCACTTCCCAAGGGACATAAGGCGATAGGTGTCAAATGGGTGTACAAAACAAGCAAAACGCCAAAGGAGAGATTGAAAGGCACAAGCGAGGCTAGTTGCTAAAGGCTATAGTCAAAAGGCTGGAATTGACTATGATGAGGTATTTGCTCCTGTTGCGATTGGAGACTATCAGACTAATCATTTCTTTGGCAGCTCAAACAAGTGGAAGAAAACAGATGGATGTAAAGTCTGCCTTCCTAAATGGAGTTCTTGAGAGGAACTTTACATTCAGCAACCATCAGGCTATGAAGTCAAAGGGCATGAAGACAAGGTGTTGAAGTTGAAGAAGGCTCTTTACGGCTAAACAACACCAAGGGCATGGAATAGCCGAATCGACAAGTACTTCCAAGAGAATGGCTTCAACAAATGTCCCTACGAGCATGCTCTATATATCAGATCAAAGATGAAGATATTTTGATCGTGTGCCTCTACGTGGACGATTTGATCTTCACTGGAAGCAACCCAAGCATGTTTAATGAATTCAAGGATGTGGATGAAAGAATTCGAGATGACAGACATGGGGCTCATGCGTACTACCTTGGCATTGAAGTTAAGCAACAAAATGATGAATTTTCATTTCACAGGAAAGCTATGCAAGGGATACTGAAGAAGTTCAAGATGGAGAACTGTAAGCCAATAAGCACACCGGCAGAATACGGGATCAAGATGACCAACATGAAGAAGGCGAAAGTGTAATCCAACATTCTTCAAAAGTTTGGTAGGAAGTCTACGCTATCTAACTTGCACGAGACCCGATATTCTTCACGCAGTTGGATTGGTTAGTCGCTAAATGGAATCCCCAACAACCACCCATTTTAAAGCCGCAAAGAGAATTCTTCACTACTGAAAGGTACAATGACTTTGGCTTGTTCTATTCAGTTTCTAATGATTACAAGCTTGTGGGATATAGCGACAGTGATTGGGGTGGAGACATGATAATCGAAGGAGCACTACTGGATTCGTATTTTTCATGGGAGATATTGCATTCACATGGATGTCAAAGAAACAACCGATTGTCACATTATCCACTTGTGAAGCGGAATATGTTGCTACCTCATGTTTGTCATGCAATTTGGCTTAGAAATCTATTGAAGGAGATTGGTTTGATACAAGAAGAGCCTCAAGGTTTGTGTCGACAACAAGTCATCCATTGCCTTAGCGAAGAATCCAGTATTCCATGATCGAAGAATCCAGTATTCCATGATCGAAGCAAGCACATTGATATTCGCTACCACTATATAAGGGAGTGTGTTGCAAGAAAAGATGTGGAAGTTGAATATGTGAAGTCACAAGATCAAGTTGCTGATATTTTTACCAAGCCACTGACCAGCGAAGACTTCTTAAGATTAAGGAACCTACTAGGGGTCACGAGATCAAGTTTAAGGGAGGGTGTTGGATCATAAACTTGATCCATTATGGGATCCTAAACCCAAACCCAAACTAAATTGATGTCATTACTTACATCATTTAATTAAAGATGTCATTGCTTACATCATTTAATTAATGATGTCATTGCTTACATCAATTTAGTTAGGTGAGAGTTAGATATTTGTTGAATTTGTAATGGTTTAAATTAGTTTATTTGTGTGGTGTAGGATTGTTCTTGAGTAGTATAAATACCCCTTCCCATTTTAGTTTTAAGCATAAAGAAAAATTAAGAGCTTCTAAGTGAGTGAAGAAGCAAAGTCTTATAAGAGTGAGTTGTAGTTCTTGTTTTCGAGTGAGAGTACTCTTGTAATATTTGTTTGAGTTTCAATAAAAGTTGTTTGTGTGAGCGTTTTATTTCCAACAATAATTGCTATTCGGAATTTTTCAGTTTAGATGGTTTTCCTTTGACAGTAAATTGATATGTGTTTCCTCTTTATTGTTTAGGAAATTGTGTAGTTTTCCTTGATTGTTGTTTCAGGATGCAAATTGCAGAAGCACTTTCTTGATTTCACTTGAAGAGCTCGTTAAAGATGGTTTGCTAACAAAGAAAGAGCTTCCACAACCAATGTGAGGAGATCTTTTTCATTTCTATATTTTTTTATACTGTTATATTCTGCCAAAATTGTATTATAACATAATGTTTACACTTATATTTTAAGTTGCTGCTATATAATTTGTTCAGTGATTGTGACCGTGTGAACTATACTGTTTTTGCTAAGCTAAAGAATCCTCTAATAACTAAGGTAAAGCGTCGTCTGAATGTCAGTTCTTTTTCTGGTTAGCCATGCCCAGTTTAACTCATATCATCATCTCTTAGGCTGCAGAGAGGCTACTCTAGTCTGATGGAGAACTTAAAACTCAGCTTCAAGCTTTCCGTAGAGATCCTACCATATCATGTTGTAAACACCATTTTTTTATTATTTGTTTTGTTTTTTTGTTTATCATTACTTTATTAAAAAAATAATATAATATGTATCAGTTGGGTTATTAATACCCCAACCACCCATATATCAATCACTTCTCCTTTCCCCGAAAATATGAAATGGAAGACAGGTTTTTTGACTTTTTGGCTCTCCATTTTTAGCTCTCTTTTTCCTTTTTCATTTGCTTTTTTTTTCTTTGGTTTTTCGTGGGGGTTCATGGGTGGTTGAGGGGTGACCTGCGTGCGAGAGAGGTCATCTCACGGCCAGGAAGCACCGACTGTGGGTGGCCAGAGGTGAACGCGTGGGGGTCCTTAGTGGGAGCTTTAGTCAAAAGAAAAGAGAGAGAAAGGAGCTTGGCCTTTTCGACCTTTGCTTTAGCCTCCCTCGATTGGCTCGGTTGCCGGTCGGAGCAGGGGTTGGTTACCAAGGTGGTGGCCGGCGCTGAGGGTCGGTTTCAGACCTCTCGGCGTGGGGAGAGAAAGAACGAGAGAGAGAGTTTGAATCGGGGGAAAACGAGTTCGGCCAGTCCTCCTCCGGTCTCGGTCGAGGTCGCGATGCGTGTAGGTCGATAACAGCCCGATGGCCGGCGTGGGAGGGCCCGTGAGTGGCGGCCGCGTTGAGTTTGTGAAGCTTGCAAGCTTCTGGGCAATTTACGTGAAAAGGGGGATATTTTGGTTGTATGAGAAATGGGTAAACCACGCAACAGGTCCTTCCTGTTTTGTGTGTTTCACGTTTTAGTTATTAGTTTTAGAGTCAAATCGCAGTCCAACACCTCCCAATTTTAGCGTGTTTTACGTTGTGGTCACTATCAGGGTAAAATCATCTTTAAGCTTCCCATATTTTAGATTCTTTTGCAGTCTGGTCATGTATTTTGTTATGTGTTTCGAATATGCATATTGATTTTATTAACTTTCGATTTGGTCATTATTTTTTTATTTTATTCGTTATAATTTAGTTGTTGTTTTATTATTTATTGCATTTTTATCACTTAACCTTTTGTTTCTAATTTATTGCACTTTTATCATTCTGTTTTATTTTTCTTTAATTTAGTCACTATTATTATTTTAATTTGTTCGAATTTAATCACTTTTTATGTTTATTCATTTTATTCACTGTTTGGATTCTGCTTCTTATTTTATTATGTTTTGGATTTGATATTTGCAATTTATTCATTTTAGTCACTTTTTAATTTCTGATTTAACTACTAGATTATATTTTCTTGCATTTTAGTCAATATAATTAGATTTTATTGCAATTAGGTCGTTGTACTTATTTTGTTTTTTATTTTATGTTTTTTTTACTATTTTATTTTTTTATATTTATTTGTTTTTTTAATCATGTTAATTAAGTTTATTATTAATTGTTTTGTTTCATGATTTATTTTCTTAGATTTAGTTTTAAATTAGATTAATATTCGAATCATGCTTAGAAATTAAAATTTCACACTAGTTTAATTAGGGAGCAATTCGAGTCAAGTTTTCGCATAAGATGTCCAATTACTCGAATCGATTGCTTGACTACTAAAATTTATCAATAATTAATATTTTCTAAAAAACTTTAAGTGTAATAATTTAGGTAATAATTAGGGTTTTAATTAGTCATCAACTTTAGAAATTATCAAATAAGGTCATTAAGCTTTTATGTAATTTAAAAGTCGGTATTTTTATATTTTGACTTTTAGTCCCCGAATTTCGATTAGTGTTTTAATTTTAACTTAATTAAATAGGTTAAATATAGTCTCTACCTTAGGTTAGATTCCATATTAGTCTTTAAATTTAGGGAATATTACGAGTTGGCCCTCGCCTAAATGTTCGAGGAACCATCTCGATTATTCGATTCGATAATTTATTAAAATCAAATAAGATTAATATTAGAGCATACATTTTTAGGTTTGAGCTTCTAGGTTCCTTTAATTTCATAATTTGACACCTAAAGCTAGAAAAAGCCTTTAATTTACTTTTAGCTTAATTAGGATTAAATAAAATTTTGTTTGATTGCATTTTATTTTTAACTCTAAGACAATGTTCACTTATTAAGGAATTAATAGTGTATCTCCCACAATCATGCTTCGGGGGTGACCACTGGTAATTCCCGAAATAAGTCAACATCATTTTCAAGGTTGCATCATGATTTTTAAAATTAAAGCAATATCCGGTTATTAGGCACAATAGTTGATCTCCCGCGTTTGTTCTAGGGGCGACTGTTATCGGTCTCAATAAATGAATACATTTTTCAAATTTTGCATCCATAATGATTTTCAAAATTAAATAAAGATCGAACTCAAAATTTTCAATTTTAAATATAGGGTAATCAACTATGTACCAATTTTTGGGCGCTTGTGGGGGTGCTATTCCTTCCCCACGCGTAACTAACACCTGAACCTAATTTATGGATTTTCGCAGACCTTAAAACTTGGTATTTTGATAAAAATAAAATGTTTTATTAAAATCACCCGTTTTTATGGTGTTCCAATCGCACCTTAAATGATTGGTGTTCGAAAAATATTTTCAAAGAAAACCCCCGAGTCGGTATCGGTCTTTCACCGCCTGGGCGAAAAACAATGTCGACGGCTTGGCGACTCTGTTGGGGATGTTTTTTTTAAAAACAAATTGAGAGTCGAGCCACGAGTTGGTTACCCTATATTTATAATTCTAGAAATTACGAGTTTGATCTTGTTTAATTTACGGTTCATTATGATATTTCAAAAGAAAAAAATATTTTCTCTTTGATTAATGCTTTCATTTTTTGAGAATATTTAAGATTGTTGCATATCATAGTTCTAAACCCGAGCTCAAACCTGATTTACCTAAGTATGGAGAAACGTCACACCTCATGAGGAGCATTGGTCTTCCTTGTGTGGGTCTAACAAAGTGTCTCTGGAAAGCATCCTAACTTGCCTATCCAGATATTAGATCTAAGGTACACTTTTAGTGGTGTGATCCCCTGAGCTGAATCTGATTCACAAGTCTGTAATGGACTAGAATTAGAGTCAACCTTAGTAGTAAAGATGGCTCGGGAACCTTTGCTAGAACCCATCCTCATATAGAAAATTTAGTAAGCCTACATTGCTAGAGCCATGTGGATAACCTATGAGAACTAGAACGCATGCGGTTATGACTATTAATTTTCTTTGTATGTTTTTTTAGTCTCAACTTTGAGTCGAATTTATTTATTGTTGCTAAGATTACATTTCTTTGACTAATCATTTCAACTAACTTGATTCTTTTTTGTCTTGTTTCTATTAACATTGACTTCATTTTCTCTGGTCTTATTGCATTTTTGCATGAACATAACATATCATTCAAAGGTATTGATCCCTTAAATAACTGATTGCTTAGAGGGTTCATGAAAAGCAATGCATTTCGCTGGGATCGGTAGAAATTTGAAGATGCTCTACGTAGATCGAGTAGCATCAAGGGAGATTCTACTTAAGGAGACAAACCAGACACCTACCTACTGAGATAAAAAGGTGGACTCAAGAAGATTCGATGCCAAAGCCAAGAGTTGAAGATCACAAATCAGCTCGAAAGATTTCTGAAAGTAGGAGATGAAGTAGAAGCTTTGAAGACGAGGCAGTACCCAGATGCTCGCAGGAGCTATACAACTTACAGATGGACCAGATCTTCACTTCCCTAGTGTATCAAGACATTGTCGGTTTTTCAAGAATTGTTCAAGGAATAGTTACTTATTTTCATCTCGCATTTTGCACTCTCATTTTTGCATTTGCATATGTATTTTTGCATTTTTGCATTAGTATATATACATTGTACATTATATGGTATACGTTGTGTATCAACGTGCATTAATCACGGATCCGAGGGAATAACTTGCACAGAGTCTCGTGATAAAAGCTTTGAGGTAAAATGAAGTCACCCCATTCGTACCTAGAAGAGGATTGAGAGCTATTGACATGATCAAACCTTGCTCATACGTTGTGTATACATTCACCCCATTCAAAGCTGAAATAACCATTGTTTGATTCCTTACCCGAAATAACACATGATCAAATCTTGACATCACTTCCATATGAAATAATAAAGTCATGCCCTTATTTCCCCTCGAGACATCAAAACCTATATTTTTACCTTTCAAGACAAAAATATCCTTTCCATAATATTACATTTTTTCAGAATTACGACTTTAAAGTCACACATTTCCCTTCCTAGACATAGAACCAATATTAATTTTCCAACCTCAATAAATCCTGGGGGTATAAAGAGGACCTTTCTTGCAAGAAAGACAAGATGGAGTGTTGTGGATCAAGTTTTTGAGAATTCAAATAATTGGGGCATACTAGGAGCAAATAGAACAAGAAGAAATAAAGGGAATCATTGAAATAATTCTATCATGCATTAATTACATTGTTCCAAGGATCACCCTCCACACTAGGGGCCAAAGGTGAAGGACATCTGCTCACATGAGTGAAGATCATCAATTCAGATTTCGCTACAGAAGCAAGTCATGATAAAATAAAGTGAGAAATAACGAGATACCGCAAGATGGACCAAATACAAACACTCGGTGATCAAATCGAGTTGATAACACAGAGAGAAAAAGGAAAGACATAGCAAAAAAATACATAAAAAAAGATATAAAAGAAAGAGAAGAAAATAAAAAAAGAAAAAAAGAGGAAAAAGAAAAAAAGGAAAAAAGGAAAAAAGGAAAAAAAGAGAAAAAAGAAAAAAAAAAGAAAGAAAAAAAGAAAGAAAAAAGAGAGAAAGGAAAATAAAGAAAGAAGAAAGAAAACCGATCAAATACTTCAAGACGAGTTACTCAAATCAATTCTCCAAAAGATTAGATAACACCAAAAGAAAATAAAATAAAAGAAAAACGAGCAGATTCAAGACTAACAAGACAAGATTGAAGACAACAGAATGAATCGATTATTGGTTCAATAACCCTTAAACAATTATTTGGGCCCATTTATCAATTTCTTTCATAACCATGAGCCTTAGCCTACGTTATGTGCCTGAAAAGTCCCTTCTAATCATATATGAATTTCTAAGTGGAGATACTATTTTCAGATTTCATTCCGCCCCTTAGGGTTAATTTTATTTGCAAAATTAGTTTTCTAAGTTTTTAATGCATAATAGAGAAAAAAATAATAAAATGAGGGTTCAAGTTATAAAATTTTAGACAACATCTTGAAACCAAATGAGAATTCGAGTTGAAAACCTGAAAAGGCAACTCAAACATGAAGATTTCCAACCACTACACAGAAGGACAATCTTATACATCTCTTGATAAAGCATTGCACAGTCCAAAGGTGCTCACGAGGGCTGAGAACCAGTGAACATTTCCAGAAGAGAAGCAGGACGGCTGTTTCATCATATCAATGAACACCAGAATCAAGAACGCAAGAAGCAAACCTGAAACATATTACTTCCCCAAATTAACCTGAAATATATTACCTTCCCAAGTCAGCCTAAGCCTTTTATTAGCATTAATCTTTTCACTTTTCAAATGTATATAATTTTTGAATGATTAAAAGAAAATTTGACATATTTGATACTCAGTGAACTCTTGTTTTACAATTTGTTTTGATTGTCAGTCGGAATAAAATCAGAACACATTTGAATTTTATTCAACATTTTTTCACATTTTTAAAATAAAAGAAAAGAGAAACACATTTTCAAATAAGACAATCTCGAGTGAAAAGGGTCATTGAGGCTGGTGAGGCTCATTCCGCCTCTATTAAAGGAAAAACGAGGCCAGAACGATGAAGCATTTCTTGGAAAAAAAATAGTCCAAGAGATCATAAGGACTAAAGGAAAGAAATTCTAACACTTCATTGTGACATTATCAAAAAGCAGACAATCACCTTAGTTGAAGAAAACTTATATCCTAACTCATGAAAAAATGAAAAAAAGTTATGATCAATTCTTAAATGTCCATATGGTTGTGGCATCATGAAGAGAAGCCCTCAAACTATTCGTTAACATTACTGATTAGTGATACAAGAGTGAGACCATTCGAGATTAAGATTTTGGCACAAAGAGAGCCACGAGTACCCACATTGGGGCATTACCTAAACCAGATGTCATTAAGATCACAAGATTCAAACCAAACATACATTGTGAATGACCCTGTCGATTGGAGTGCCAAGGTAGAAAGATGAACACAAAAATGGCTTACCTTGAGTTGAACCATTCACACTGCAGTTAGCCAAAGACTCTTGAGAAACAATTTTGATTCAAAATCGAGTCAAAGACGTGTAAGGTGCCTAGTCGTCTACCTGATCGCAACGAGAATTCAAGAGAGGACGCACTTCTTCTAAAATCATGTTGAAGAAGCAAGAAAAAATATAGAAGATGGGAGGGACATGATTGTTCCGGATAATTAGCCTGACCATGCTGAAGTTAGGGGTAGACTCCATACAAGAGTGATCACGTGAAGGAAGATCGAGATCTCCATTTGGAAGTCAAAATAGGGTTACTAATAAACATTTTTGCACATAAGAGAGTCATGAATTACATGTAGATATGTATTGCATTCACATTTTATGCATCAAGGCATATATTTACAAATTTTTCAAGAAAAGAAGAAAAAGAAAAGTCAGAACTCAAGCCTTGAATGAAGGGAATTATATTCCGAATAGCAGAACCTCAAGAATTGAGGAACTTAATCCAATAATAATCATTACTTTGATATGGGGGCACGTTACCCAAACAACATAATATTTTCAAAAGAAAGGTTTTAAAGAAACTAAGCCTGATTTTCAGGGGTTTATTGATGATGATTTCCAAATAATATTTTTAAAAGAAGCTAAGCCTAATTTTTAGTGATTGTTTGATGTTTTCAAATGAGTTTTTAGAAATTAAGCCTAATTTTCAAGGGTTTCTTGATGATTATTTCCAAAGAATTTTTAAAGGAAGCTAAGCCTAATTTTTAGGGGTTCCTTGATGACAACTGAAAATGAAAGATTTTTAGAAACTAAGCCTGATTTTCAGTGGATTCTTGTTGTTTTAAATGAATTTTTGAAAGAAGCTAACCCTAATTTTAGGGATTTCTTGATAACTATAAATGAATCTTTTTGAAGAAGCTAAATTTATCTAGGGTAATTTTTTTTTACTGGGGCAAGATGTGCACATTCATAAGTCAAGATTCATAAGAATACACTCAGGTGCGGTAGATAAAGAAGACAATCAAACTGGGAAAATACTGAAGACTGCTCTAGCAATGAAGATTGCACTTGCAACCATTTCTAATAGACCAAATAAACCTGCATTCATACATGAATTTACATTTTTGCATCACACATTTCATCATTTCATACACATGATAAATTTTGATTTCCCTCTCATGAGGATGTCTGTAAAGTTTATTTTGAAAAGCTATTTTGTCCTTCTTAGGATCATTTTTTCTAGAGAATTGTTTGAGTCCTTCTTAGGACCGTTTTTCTGGAATGTCTCATGAGTATTTCTTAAGATTTTCCCTAGAAGCATTTTCAATAATGTCTTTCTTCAAACTTGACTTTCCTAGGTCACTTCAATGAGAATGAGCAGTGTCGTTTCCAGGATGGACCCAACAAAGACAAAAACTTAGCAATTTGCAACGTCAAGGAATTCAAAGAGTCAACAAAGATTTCATTTCATGACTTCAGCAAAGAATAAGTCCATATTTTTCACCATTGAAAGAAATGGATCTCAGTAAAATTCAAGGACCTTTGGATCAATACCTTTGGGTACTTCAAACACAATTATTATTGACACATGATAATATTTTGCAGGTTTGAAAATATTCAAAGAGAAGATAAACCAATCAACATTTCCAGTGGGAAGTTCATAATGAGAAGAACTTATCCGAAGAGGAAGACGAAGTTCATAATGAGAAGAACTTGTTTAACCTTGGCTCAACAGTTCCAGCGGAGAGTTCATAATGAGAAGAACGCATCCAACGAGGAAGAAGAAGTTCATAATGAGAAGAACTTGTTTAACCTTGCATCACCATATCCAGCGGGGAGTTCATAATGAAAATAACCCATCCAACGAGGGAGAAGAAGTTCATAATGAGAAGAACTTGTTCAACCTTGCATCACCATTTCCAGCGGGGAGTTCATAATGAGAAGAACTCATCTGACGAGGGAGAATAAGTTCATAATTAGAAGAACTTGTCCAACCTTTCATCAACATTTCCAGTGGAGAGTTCATAATGAAAAGAACTCATCCAACGAGGGAAAAGAAGTTCATAATGAGAAGAACTCATCCAATGAGGGAAAAGAAGTTCATAATGAGAAGAACTTGTTCAACCTTGGCTTAGCATTTCCAGTGGAGAGTTCATAATGAGAAGAACTCATCCAACGAGGGAGAAGAAGTTCATAATGAGAAGAACTTGTTCAACCTTAGCTCGATTCCATTACAGAATAAACCGATCAACATTTCCAGTGAAGAGTTCATAATGAGAAGAACTCATCCGATGAGGGAGAAGAAATTTATAATGAGAATAACTTGTTCGACCTTGGCGATTCCACCGAAGAAGGAAGTGGATTGACATCCTCATTAGAAGAAATTCGAGCTCAAGATTTTAGCAGTTTAGGCTAGATAAAAAAATGGTGCATACTATGTTTGCTTTATTCATGTTCCACAACATTGTACAAAGAGGGGCAAATGTAAACACAATTATTTTGAGGGTAAAGTATAGTAATGATCATTGAACTTTTCTAAAGCTTTCATTTAGGTCCCCCAACTTTTAAAACTTATAATATGGTCCCCAACATTTATTCCGTTTGCAATATGGCCCCCAACAATTACATTAGGGACCATATTACAAACGAAATAAATGTTGGGGGACTGTATTGCAAGTTTTAAAAGTTGGGGGACCTAAATGAAAGCTTTAGAAAAGTTTAGTGACCATTACTATACTTTACCCTTAATTTTATTATAATATTTTTTATAAAATTTGTATTTAGTCCTTGTACTTTAATTTTTTTCAGTGTAATCTTAAAATTACAAAGAAAAAATGAAAATTAGAATAAAATCATTGACAACTGTTGATAACTTTATCAAGATTAATTTCAACCGTCAGCAATTTCATGTACATTATAAAAACATTATTAATTCTCTGATTAATTTGATATCATTTTTAAATCTCTATTTTTTTTCTAATTCCATTTCCCCTAATTAAGTTATAAAATTAGAGTACATCGTTATTAAATAAGTATAATAATTATATATAAAATAATTTTGTATAGCTTATCATATGAACGAGCATTTTTTTAATTAATAGTTGGTATCTGATTTATTGATTGATTAATTTAGATTGAGTTCTACAGACACATATTATAGAGGCGACCTTCTCCCAACTTAATTTGTTTCATTCGTAAATATCAAGATTCGAACCCTTAACTTTTCTTAAAGAATCTAATGTTTTGTTTTACTAAAAATTATAAAAATAAATAATTTATCTTCCAAATAAATGATCGCTTGAAAGAGTGGAATAAAGAGATTCGCCACACACGTTAGAAGGTTTGGGAAGCAAATAATAATGAGACCAAAAGAGACATCTTTCCAATATTTTAAATTTAATAATTGGAAATTTTAATTTAATTCATATCAAATATCAATATAAAACTCATTTTTAATTTTTTTAAAATTAAATCATATCAATTTTTAATGCATATTTAAAACAAAAATAAAAATACTTCAAATATTTAACTAAACTGAATAATTATAACAATGTAACAGTTTCATATAGTAATAAAAATGGGATATTCGGGACCTCCGCTCACTATATAATGAAAAATAAATATACCATATTTTTTTATTATGTATGGAGTTCATGATTTTTCGTTTTTTCTCGGCACATAATTATTATTTTTAGTAGTATATGATGATTATAAAGTAATATTGTAATAATCATTTTTTAAAAAATAATTAAATATTATTTTAAAAATCAATTATGACTTTATTTTGGAAAAATTGGTGATTTTGGATTAATTTGGACTAAATAGATTAGGAGTCGCCACGATCTTTGGGTTTGGTAGGTCGAATATCTAAAAACTTCTTTTAAAAACAATTTTAAGAAAAAAATGTTTTTAGGACAAAAACGGTCTGCATTTACCAGAAATTCAATTTGATGGGTTCGGGAGTCGGTTACACGTGAGGAATAATTAGCACCCCCACAACACTCAAAATTGGTACTGTGTCGCTTACACGTTGTCATAAATGGTGAAAACCATGAAACGAATATAAAGTTAAAATATGATCTATTTATTGAGTTTAATTAATTTGCTTCGAATTAAATATTAGGGAAAACTTTTTAACTTGAAAAGAAATCTCGAGATTAGCAATCATCCGTAGAGAAAGCTATTTCGGTTATTTCTTATCTATAAAAAATATTCTCTTTTCTATAAAACGCGAATCGAATATAAATTGAAAATCGTCATTTACGTAAAATGAAATAAATTGATATTTATAAACATGCATTGCATTGTTCAACTTAAAATAAAAAGAATTAATTAGAAAAATAAAATTAATTTTAGAGTAAAGTATAGTAATGGTCACTGAACTTTTCTAAAGCTTTCATTTAGGTCCCCAACTTTTAAAACTTGCAATACAGTCCTCTAACATTTATTCCGTTTGCAATATGGTCCCCAATAGTTACATCGGGGACCATATTGAAAATGGACTAAATGTTGGAGGACCATATTGCAAACATACTAAATGTTGGGGGACTGTATTGCAAGTTGTAAAAGTTGGGGGACCTAAATGAAAGCTTTAAAAAAGTTCAGTGACCATTACTATATTTTATCCTTATTTTTATTTTTATTATTTGTTTTGTTTTTTGTTTATCACTATTTTATTAAAAAATAAATAATATAATATGTAGCAGTTGGGGTTATTACTACCCCAACCACCCATGTATAAATCACTTCTCTTTTCCCCGAAAATATGAAATGAAAGATAAGTTTTTGACTTTTTGGCTCTCCAATTTTAGCTATCTTTTTCCTTTTTCATTTGCTTTTTTTCTTTGGTTTTTTGTGGGGGTTCATGGCTAGTATAGTGGTGGCCACCGTTGAGTGGTGGTCGGCGTGCGAGAGAGGCCATCTCACGGCCAGGAATCACCGACTGTGGGTGACCGGAGGTGAGCACGTGAGGGTCTTTGGTGGGGGCTTTAGTCAAAACAAAAAAAAGAGGGAAGGGCTTGGTCTTTTTGAACTTTGCTTTAGCCTCCCTCGACTGGCTCGATTGTCGGTTGGAGCAGAGGTTGGTCACCAAGGTGGTGGCTAGCGTTGAGTGTCGGTTTCAGGCCTCTCGGCGTGGGGGGAGAGAAAGAAGGCGAGAGAGAGTTTGAACGGGGAAAAAGAGTTCGATCAATCCTCATTCGGTCTCGATCGAGGTCCCTGGTGGGTGTAAACCACGCATCAGGTCCTTCATGTTTAGTGTGTTTCATGTTTTGGTTACTAGTTTTAGGGTCAAATCGCAGTCCAAGTCCTCTCAATTTCAGTGTGTTTTACGTTTTGGTCACTATCAGGGTAAAATCATCTTTAAGCTTCCTATATTTTAGATTCTTTTGCAGTCTGGTCATGTACTTTGTTATGTGTTTCAAATATGCATATTGATTTTATTAACTTTCGATTTGGTCATTATTTTTGTTATTTTATTCGTTATAATTTAGCTGCTGTTTTATTATTTGTTGCATTTTGGTCACTTAACCTTTTGTTTCTAATTTATTCCACTTTTATCATTCTGTTTATTTTATTTTAATTTAGTCACTATTATTATTATGATTTGTTCGAATTTAGTCACTATTTTTTATGTTTATTCATTTTAGTCACTATTTGGATTCTGCTTCTTATTTTATTATGATTTGGATGTGATATTTGCAATTTATTCATTTTAGTCACTTTTTAATTTATGATTTAACTACTAGCTTTTATTTTCTTGCATTTTAGTCAATGTAATTAGATTTTATTGCAATTAGGTCCTTGTAGTTATTTTATTTTTTATTTTATGTTTTTTTAATGTTTTTATTTTTTATATATTTATTTGTTGTTTTAATCATGTTAATTAAGTTTATTATTAATTGTTTTGTTTCATGA
Source organism: Hibiscus syriacus (assembly GCF_006381635.1). NCBI lineage: Eukaryota > Viridiplantae > Streptophyta > Magnoliopsida > Malvales > Malvaceae > Hibiscus > Hibiscus syriacus. Next base: position 3,890,010 of record NW_024063525.1, read on the forward strand.
TTTATTTTCTTATATTTAGTTTTAAATTAGATTAATATTCGAATCAAGCTTAGAAATTAGAATTTCACACTAGTTTAATTAGGGAGAAATTCGAGTCAAGTTTTCGCATAAGATGCATGATTACTCGAATCGATTGCTCGACTTATAAAATTTATCAATAATTAATATTTTCTAAAAAAATTAAGTGTAATAATTTAGGTAATAATTAGGTTTTTAATTGGTCCTCAACTTTAGAAATTATCAAATAAGTTCCTTAAGCTTTAGATCTTTTAGAAGTCGGTATTTTTAGATTTTGACTTTTTAGTCCCCGAACTTCGATTAATGTTTTAATTTTGACATGATTGAATAGGTTAAATAGAGCCTCTACTTTAGGTTAGATTCCAAATTAGTCTTTAAATTTAGGAATAATACGAGTTGACCCTCGCCTAAATGCTCGAGGAACCATCTCGATGATTCGATAATTTATTAAAATCAAATAGGATTAATATTAGAGCCTACATTTTTAGGTTTGAGCTTCTAGGTTCGTTTAATTTCATAATTTGACACCTTGAGCTAGAAAAATCCTTTAATTTACTTTTAGCTTAAATAGGATTAAATAAAATTTTGTTTGATTGCATTTTATTTTTAACTCTAAGGCACTATTCACTTATTAAGGAATTAATAGTGTATCTCCCACAATCACGCTCATGGGTGACCAATGATAATTCCCGAAATAAGTCGACATCTTTTTCAAGACAACATCATGATTTTTAAAATTAAGGCAATGTCCGGTTATTAGGCACAATAGTTGATCTCTCGCGTTTATGCTAGGGGTGAATGCTATTGGTCTCAATAAACGAATACCCTTTTCAATTTTTGCATCCAAAATGATTTTCAAATTAAATAAAGATCGAACTCAAAATTTCCAATTTTAAATATAGGGTAATCAACTAGGTAGCAAATTTTTTGCGCTTGTGAGGGTGTTAATCATTTCCCATGTGTAACTGACTCCCAAACATGATTTCTGAATTTTCGCAGACCTTAAAACTTCGTATTTTGATAAAAATAAAATATTTTATTAAAATCACCCGGTTTTTATGGTGTTCCAATCGCACCTTAAATGATTGGCAGTAACTTCTCACATTTAGATAAATATTTTCAAAGAAAACCCCCGAGTCGGTATCGGTCTTTCCCCGCCCGAGCGAAAAACGGTGTCGACACATGTGAGAACTATATATTTTCCATATAATTGCTCTAACTACAATCGCATTCCTCGGTACTTCTAGTTTAAATATCTGCTAAGCTTAAATCTGCATCTGATTGTTTTATTACTGTATGAATCTCATCAGTTTGAGGAGCTTGAGAGTGAAAGGTTTTTTGTGGAAAAGTTTTTTTTTCTGTTATTGGAAGGGGTTGACTAACTCTGCTTTAAAGATTTGGGGTTGACAAAGATTATAGAAATACACATTTTTGACATTTACTTTCTCATTCTTAGCTCGTGTGTGCTACTCATTTATTTGGTGCAGCTTCAAATTGTTTCCCTATGTTTTCTTCATTATTGGAATGAAATTACTGTAATTCGACGACTTCTTTACAAATCTTTTGCCAGTATCGTTGAAAGTTAGCAAACAAATAATGTTCAGTACGTTTTTCACCCAAAATTCTCTGAATTTGCTTTGCAAATTCCTCATGATTCTTTTTATGAAGGTTTTACATTGATGTCCTGATCCTTCCATGTCTCTTTGAATCTCTCTATATTACTGCATCTCTCTACGTGTTAGAGACATAATTTATATATGTAGTAGTCTACAGTTAAGAGATTTCATAAGGAGTTGTCTACAGCAGTAATTAATTTTTCAGAAAACATTCACTTGTGTGCATGTGTGGCCTTATAACAAGTTTTTACCTTACCCTAATTATTTAAGTAATACTTGAGAGAAATAAAAATAAAAATAAAAAACAAAAAGTAAAAGTATTGGTTTTTTCTTTTTTTCTATTTGGGATTTATCATGTTCCTCTCCGTTACCTTTAAATTTAATGTGCGAAACTGGAGGCCTTTCTTCATGTTTTTTTTTTAAATTTTAATTTTTAGGCTGGCTTGAAGATGCAGCTTATTTTGCTGCTATTGGTGACAGTTTAAAAGCACTCAGTTGGTATGATTGGCCCAAACTTTTGAAAAATCGCCATCTTGCAGCCTTATAAAAGATATATGAGGAGAAGGATTTCATATGATCTGGATCACTCTTATTAAAAATATTGGCTTAATGTACATTATCTACCTAATTTTTATGCTAATATTGCTACCTTCTGTTTCTTTCACTTGGCAGATAGACTCGTTTATTGCTAAACAATTCCTGTTCCAAAGGCAGTGGCAAAAAATTCGTAACTATGCGCAGGCAAAGGGAATCAGCATAATGGGAGACATGCCTATTTACGTAGGTATCACAGTGCTGATGTCTGGGCAAATAAGAAACATTTTCTTCTGGTGAGGAGTAAGAATAATTTAACTAAGCTCCAAATTATTCTATTGTTGGTGTTGGCTACAAGTTTTCTGTTCTCTGACAGAATAGGCATGGTTATCCTATGCTAGTCAACGGTGTTCCACCTGATGCCTTCAGTAATACCGGTCATCTGTGGGGGAGGTTTGTACTGACTAAAAAGTAGTTCACATGCCTGTTATATAAACAATCTGTTTTTAACAAATATTATTACCTGTGTTAGTAAAAGCAAGGTATTGTTTCATGTTCATTCATTTTGGAGATACATTACAAATGCAATTTATGCACCTGAAGTGTGTTCTGTATCTTTTTTCTTTAGATTTCCTCCCCTGTTCTTTTATTGCTATGCATGTATTTTTTATTTTCTAAGAAGGTTATGGGTCCTTTATTCAATACTTCTTAATGGCTAAACTCAAACAAATTGTTTAATTCATAGCATGTGAACCTAAATATGATGTTTTTCTTATCCTGATATTCAGCTCTTATTTTCTTGTAGGGTGAGTTTACAATTCAATATTTTATGCTAGGTTTTTGCTGCACTAATCATCTTTAATTAAGGTATCCTTTATTTCAGCCCTCTATATGATTGGAAGGCCATGGAGAAAGATGGATTTTTATGGTGGATACGTCGCATTAGACGCAGAATCTATATGATGAATTCAGGATTGATCATTTTAGAGGATTTTCTGGCTTTTGGGCTGTCCCTTCTGGTGAGTTGTAAAGTATACTGAACGAATGGTGCTTACTAGAAATGTGAATCACCGAAACCACAATAAATCTATGCAGAAGCAAAAGTTGCTATGCTTGGACGATGGAAGGTCGGATTTTCTGATTCTGGCCATGTCAAATTTTCTTTAACTGTTCCATTTTCCACTAATGATGTAATTCCTATGATAGTAGGTTGGTCCTCAAAAATCCTTATTTGATACAATCTTCAGAGCAGCTGGAATGATCAACATCATAGCTGAAGATCTGGTACGTTCTGCTTGATAGAATATGAAGAACTTATTTTTATCATTTTTCATTCCGTTTCTTGATGTAGCTTTATTTGCTAATCTCTTCTCCAAGGAAAGTGGAAAATAGATACTTGATTTTTCAATAATCTTGAGCTGCCTATTATAGAAGTTTTCTTCTGGGGATATTTCAGCTACTTTGGTGTAGTTCAGTATTCTTGCTTATTATAGATGAAGATCATGTGAAGTAATCCCCAAGTTAGTTCAGTGTCCAGTATGTGTTGCCCTGATAATTTAGTTGATTGTGAATGGTACACAAGTTGTACATTTTTGTGATTGTAATTCTATTTTGGCATTGTTTTCATGTCTGTATGCCTAGGTGTTATATGAAACTAAAATATGAACGAGAATCAATACTAACCTGGATAAAGCATAGTCGTAATAGCTGAGCACCGTTATAGGTCAAGTAATTAATAATAAAACTGAACTTCTGTTTCTTTTAAATCCTGCATTGCATGCACCACTAAATAAATCATTGGTGTCATTGTGCTGCTTGTTTGTTTTTCTCAACATTTGTTTCTTGAATAAATAAGATATTTAGCAAGGATGCTGAAGATTTTTGGGGTCCAGAAGAACGTATTGTTTAACTCTAGTTTTTTTCACCTTATTGGGTGTGCATTGGCAGGGAGTTATAACTGTTGAAAACATGCACTGAAAGTGCATGAATTGTTGGAGAAAAAAATGAAATTTTCAACAATGATAGGTACCGAATGGTGAAGTTAATTTTGGTGCAGGTTTTGTTGATAATTTGGTAATGGAAAAATTATAAATTTAGTCTATGTACTTTAGGGTATTTACAAGATTAGTCCTTAAGTTTCAACTGTAAATATCCTAACCCATTTAGCTTCAAAACCATCCCAAATCATTCTAGCTTTCTCCCAATACTAGAGAATTTAAAGAGTTTCTTGAGAGTTGTTTTTTCCTTTTTATCAAGAGAGAATTGTCATTGTTTTCTCTTTGTTAGATCGAGAGAAGTTGTAATTCCTATTTTCTCATAGTGAAATTCTTCTATCTTTGCCCGTGGTTTTTACCATATATTATTTAGGGGTTTTCCACATAAAATTTGTGTCTTCTTTACCTTCAACTTTATTTTCCCAAATTATCAGTTACAATTTTACTCTATCCGATAGTCGTATTCCGCAACAATTGGTATCAAGAGCCAGATTAGAGTGTGTAATATATCTACTTATTGTCTTTGTGGTTACCACCAAAAGGTAGATCCTCCAACATAAGAAAGTAAGAAGGTATTACCCATTCTTTGAAGGTTCCAGAGAACTATTCACGATAGTGAAATAGTGGGAGCTATCCGTAATAGAAGCTATGACAACGAAATTTGATATTGAAACGTTCAATTGGAGAAATTTCTCATTGTGGAAATTGAAAATAAATGTCATCTTGAGGAAAGACGGTTGTCTAGCAACTACCAGTAAAAGGCAGGTAGATTTCAAAGATGACAACAAATGGATCAAAATGGACGGGAATTAGACTTGTAAATGAACTGAACGTTCAGCGAACCGTGCGGCGAGAAGTTCGTTTATTTATTAAATGAGTGAACATGAACAAGATTTTGTGTTCGTTTAATTAAATGAACGAACACGAACAAAGGGTTCGTTCGTTCATTTACGTTCATGAACGTTCGATTATATGTTCGTTCATTTATGTTCATTTATATTCGTTCGTTTATGTTCGAACATAGTACAAGTTGAATATGTTACAAAGATTATTGAAGTTGTTTGGATTTCAATAAGATTGTTTTGTTGAACAAATTAACTTTAAGGCTTTATTATGTTTATATAGCTTATTTATGATTTATGTATGTTTTTTTCGTATTCGAACAAATTAACTCTAAAGTTGCAGGTTATATTAATGAATTTTAAGTTGTTATTCTTGTTGTTTACTTTTTTTATATTCATTTGTTGTGTTCAAATAAGTTTGTTTTTTTTGTGTTTGCGTTGTTCGTTTATTGTGTTCATTTATTTTCGTTCGTTTGTATTCGTTTATGTTCGTTTATCATTTAAATGAATGAAAATGAACGAACATGAACAAGCTATATTCCTTAATGAACGAACAAGAACAAAAAAAAAATTTGTTCGTTTATGTTCGTGTTCGTTTATGTTCGTTTATTTATTAAATGAACGAACATGAACATACCTCCGTTCGTATGCGTTCGGTTCATTTACAGGCCTAACGAGAATGTTATGGCAAACTTTCATCTAGCATTAGCAGATGAAGTATTGTCAAGCATCGAGAAAAAGAAGACAGCTAGAATGATATGGGATCATCTTACCCAAACTGTACTGATGGAGTAAAGGGGTATCGCTTGTGGGATCCCACTGCCCGCAAAGTGATAATCAGCAGGGATGTTATCTTTTTAAAAGATAAACTCCAAAGAAAATAAGAAGATAGTAGCACAGAAAAGTCAGAGACTACATAAATACATGTGGAAAAGGAGTTTGAACAAGGAGATTCTTCTGAAGCAGAGCCAGCACATGATGAATAAGAACCAGAGAGTTCTGAAACTCCAACAACTCATCAATTAGATCGAGTGAGAAGATGTCCCAATTGGCACTTAGATTATGTTATAGAAGGAAATATTGCATACTGCCTTTTAACAGAGGACGGTGAGCCATCAACATACCAAGAGGTAATAAACAACTTAGAGATGCTTCACTGTGGATGATGGCGATGCAAGAAGAAATTGAAGCCCTTCATAAAAATAATACATGAGACCTTGTGCCACTACCACAAAGATGGAAGCCAATTGGTAACAAATGGGTCTTCAAAATCAAGCGAAATGATAACGATCAAGTTGAGAGGTATCGTGCAAGACTGGTGGTCAAAGGATATGCTCAAAAAGAATGTATTGATTTCAATGAAATCTTTTCTCTTGTGGTTTGACTAACAACAGTTCGAGTAGTCTTGGCAATGTGTGCTACATTGAACTTACATCTAGAGCAGCTAGATGTTAAAACATATTTTCTTCATGGAAATCTTGAAGAAGAGATTTATATGCTCTAGCCTGAAGGTTTTGAAGAAAAAGAAAAAAAAGAACTTGGTTTGTAGGTTGAACAAATCTCTGTACGGTCTAAAGAAGGCACCGAGGTGTTGGTATAAGAGATTTGATTCCTTCATTATGTGCCTTGGATACAACAGACTTAATGCATACCCTTGTGCTTATTTCAAGAGGTTTGGTAATATAGATTTTGTTATATTAATGTTGTATGTGGATGACATGTTGGTTGTAGGACCCAACAATGATCATATATTGAAGAATTGAAGGCACATCTGGCTAGGGAATTTGAAATGAAGGACTTGGGATCAGCAAACAAGATTTTGGGGATACAAATTCACCGAGACAGAAGTAATATGAAGATTTGGCTTTCACAAAAGAATTACTTGAAGAAGATCTTGTCACAATTCAACATGCAAGATTGTAAGCCAATTTCTACCCCTCTTCCTATTAACTTCAAATTATCCTCCAGTATGAGTCCTAGGAGTGAAGAAGAGAGGATGGAGATGTCTTGAGTGTCGTACGCATCGGCAGTGGGAAGTTTAATGTTCGTTGTGATATGCACAAGACCAGACATTGCACAAGCAGTGGGAGTGGTTAGTCGGTACATGGAGAATGCATGCAAAGAGCATTGGAATACAATAAAGAGGATTTTGAGATATATCAAATGGACCTCAAATGTTGCATTATATTACGGAGGATCAAATTTACTTATCAATGGGTATGTTGATTCTGACTATGTAGGGGATTTGGATAAAAACAAGTCTACTACAGGATATGTGTTCAAATTTGCTGGTGGAGCTGTAAACTGGGTTTCAAAATTGCAGTCAGTTATGGCTACATCCACAACAGAGGCAGAATATGTAGCAGCTACACATGTCAGTAAAGAAGCAATTTGGTTGAAGATGCTATTGGAGGAGCTTGGGCACAATCAAGAGTATGTCTCTCTGTTTTGTGACAGTCAAAGCACCTTGCATATAGCATGGAATCCAACATTTTATTCAAGGACAAAGCACATACGAGTTCATTACCATTTCATTAGTGAAAAGGTGGAAGAAGGGACAATAGATATGCAGAAGATCCATACAAAAAACAACATAGCAAATTTCATGACGAAGACGATCAATACTGATAAATTTACTTGGTGTCGATCCTCTTGTGGCCTATCAGAGACGTAATCAACATGATGATACAAGGTAGAAAAAATGTTGTGAATATATGATTGTTCCAATTAAATCTTCAAGTGGGAGATTGTTGAAAGCATACACCGAAAGTGCATGAATTATTGAAAAAAAAGAATGAAATTTTCAACAATGGTAGGCACCGAATGGTGAAGTCAATTTCGGTGTAGGTTTTGTTGACAATTTGGTAATAGAAAAATTACAAATTTAGTCCCTATACTTTAGGGTATTTACAATATTAGTCCTTAAGCTTCAACTATAAATACCCTAACTCATTTAGCTTCAAAACCATCCCAAATCATTCTAGCTTTCTCCTACTACTAGAGAATTTAGAGAGTTTCTTGAGAGTTGTTTTCTCATTTTTATCAAGAGAGAATTGTCATTGTTTTCTCCTTGTTAGATCGAGAGAAGTTGTAATTACTATTTTCTCATGGTGAAATTCTTGTATCTTTGCCCGTGGTTTTTACCCTATATTATTAAGGGGGTTTCCATATAAAATTTGTGTCTTCTTTACCTTCATATTTATTTTATCAAATTATCAGTTGCGATTTTACTCTATACGATAGCTGTATTCCGCAACAATAATCAAGGATGTGGTTCAGTTTAAGAAATATATCGGAGCACCTGGAATGACTGTTCTCCAGTTTGGTAATATGTTGCCACTAATCAACTGTGATACCATCTTTTTAAACTTTCATTTTTGATTGATGGCCTTTAATTTGGCATTATGTGATATTGTAGTTTTGTCCCGTTTTCTCTTGCTTTAGGTTTTGGTAGCGACTATAGAAACCCTCATATGCCACACAATCACGAGTCAAATCAAGTTGTGTACACTGGAACTCATGACAATGACACGGTAAAGCTCCTTCAAGGTTCATCTTTTTTGTCTTACTTTATTTTCGGTATAATCATCATGGATGCATGAAAGTTGGAATGCTGCATGCTGGGAATGATAGGTACTTTTGGGTACTTTATTCCATCTGAACAAACTTCATTAATCAAGTTCAATTTGAAACAAGAACATGGACAGCATTAAGATATGGAATGATGGAACTCACAAGAAGCATTAAAAAAACCGCTCAAGGCAAAACTGAAAAGTATATGCAAGTACCGGTTCATTTCAACTTTCAGCAAGAATATTGAAAAATATTACAAAAAACAATGTAAGGGAATCACCCATGTCTAAAATGCTAATATCTGAAACAAACCATCCAAATCTAGGAAATTTTCTCAATCTTAGAATATAATAATATGGGGGAAGAAGAGTCGGGATAAAGAATGGAAGAGAGGGATGAGGTATGAAATTTGGTACGACACTAGTCATATACTTGAGATAAATGTGCATATTGTTGTTTGGTTTGACGGAAAATTGTTTCACCAAATCCTTAGATGTTGCATACTAATAGTTCTTTTGATTGTCTCATAGATTCAAGGTTGGTGGAGCAATTTGATGGAACAAGAGAGGTCTAATGTGAGTTTCCTTTGTTATTCTAAGGCTTTCTGATCAGATATATCCTCTTGTATCTGTCTTACATCAGAAATTCGTCCCAGGTATTGAAATATCTTCGTATCACTGAAAAAGATGAGATCGCGTGGGCACTGATCCAAGCTGCTGCTGCTCCAATAGCTCAAACTGCTGTCATAACCACGCTGGATGTTCTTGGGCTAGACGGTTCTGCCAGGATGAACATTCCTGCAACACAGGTAAATATAATTTCTTCAAAAGTGCGCATATGAAAATATGCAGTAGCATGAGGCAATTAAGGTTCATGCATCTTGAACATTGTTAATTAAGTAATAGAGAATTAGTCGTGGTTTGAATTTTCAAGGCCCTACCGAGGATTACGTGGATGATGTGCAACATCTTTCCCCTCGTGGCTGGTTAATTTGAACTCTGATGACACATTTCAGGATCTCCATTGTTTTAACTTGATCCAAAGTTCATTTTGCTTCTCTTTCTGGGCATGTTGCATTGTTTTGCATGCAATTGTAAATTGACTTCGACAAAAACCATGATGAATTATAGAGCTACGGATCTTTTGTTGTGCAGCATGGAAACTGGAGTTGGAGGATACCAAATTCCATGAGTTTTGATACCTTGGAAACAGAAGCATTACGGTTAAGGGATATGGTTTCCATGTATGGGAGAATGTAGTTCCGGAAAGCTTCATATTTTTCTTTTTCCTCGGTCATCACACATGATTCCAGATTTGACGACCCCTCATGTATCTAGAAACAATCTCTCTAGCTTTGAATAAGTTTTTCTTTTTCCTGATGATCGAGGCTTATGAGTAAAATATTATTTATAAACTAATAAAAGGCTTGATTGCCCTTTCATTTCCATGTCTCGTTCATAACATACTTTCTAAGTAGATGCTACTTATAATGGAGGAATCAGTCACTAGCTTCATGGGGAGGACCTGAAACTCAAATCCCTTTCAGGATATTATGAGCTTCATTCTTCTTGTGAAAATCTGAGTTTGGGAAATCGTTCATAAAAGTGTTATTTAGTCTATGCACTGAAGAACTGTGTAATTTACTCCTTGTATCTTTGATATTAATGCACAATAAACATAATTGAAGTTGATCTTAATTGTTATCCTTTTTACAATCATTGCCGAGTTTTGGCTGGCTTCTGTTCATGAATCTCTGCAGAAAATACAAACCATAGTTGCATCATAGGTTAGCTACAGAGGTCATCTTGTTTAACTTGTTATATTCGCACTTTAACCCCAAACTTTTAAACTTTACAAACTAGTCCTTAATTGGAAACTGAATCAAATCATAATTTAACCGAACTAAACTATCTCCATTAGACCCACAATCAAATAACCCCTATAAATTATTTTCAAATCATCGAATGTTGAAAAAAATTATGGACTGATTTCAAGATGTTTCAACTCCTTTAAAAAAAATTCATCCATCAATTTTACCTTAAGTGATTAACTGAGGATTTTAAATTGATCAGCTCTATCTCCTGAGCTAAGTTAAATTTATCACTGAAATGGGTAAAACCAAATAATATATTTTTTTTGAAAAAAAAATCATGAGGATTTTTTTATCCTTTAAACTTAATTTAATTATAAATTACTGAAAAAATAAAACTAAAATGTTGCAGTCTTACTAATTATAAAAAGTTATAAATGATTATAAACAGTAAATAAACTAAAAATCTGTCAAGTCCAGATGACATATTTAAAGTTTTATGAATTCATTCTAATTAGCCATGGTTCTAATAACGTGGTATCACTTGTTTAAAACACTTTGTTCCTCCACATGCCACACTTGCATAGCTAAAATGTCCAAAAGGCATCAAATGCTAGTTTGAAAGAATTTTTAGAGCTGGAAATCTTCAGGTTACAGCCTAGAGACAACTGAAGTGAGTCCACTGGTCTTTCCATTTTTCAAGCAAAAACAGTTGTGTTGGGGAACTTATGTGTATTGTGTGGGAACCCACACTTCAAATTCCATTATTTGCCTTCAATAATTCATTAGAATGTTTGGGTGGGCTCTGTTATCTGTTTATACATCTTATCCAAGTTGTCAAGGGTGTGCACTACATTTCAAAACATTAGCAACTCTATTAAATCACCTTGAACAAAAATCAGAGCAAATACACTCAACAATCACCATACATTTCCATGACAAATCTATAAATGCATACATGCACATATTTATATATGTATATGTAATTTTAAGATCCTTAAACCTAACTTGCCATCAGCAGTTGTTGACAAGGGGATTAGTAGTGTTCTTCCTTTATTAAGTTACAGTTGACGAAGATGAAGTTTATCCTTAGCTTTTGCCTGGGTAAAAAGAATGGTTAAAACATGTTTGAGAAGCCATTTTTGTAGTGTTATCATCCTGCCTGTTAGACTTTCTGTTGAATGAACTGTATTTGCCTTGCCTATGCTTCCTTCTTGGATGTGGTGCCTTTGGGATAAAAAATCCAGTGCCTTTGCTTTCTCTCCTGCATATTTGCTCTTGGAGATACTGAGATTGTGTTATGGGATAATTTGCTCCACAGAATGTCTGAATTTTTTTTGACAAATACAAACTCAATACCAAAAATTGTAGGAGATAACATGTTATTTCAAACTCAAAGCTTAAAAAACTTGGAAAGAAACTGAAGGACATCCTGAAACCGGCTCTTCATCACCAACACCACCATCATCATCCATGATTAGCAGAGAGATCCTCTTGCTTAAGTCTGCAAAAAACAGATCATCTTCAAGCTCAACAGCCACTTCCATGTTTTTTTTTTTGGACAAGAAACAAGATCACCTTTAGTTTCTAAATATTGAAACCTATTTTCCATGCCATGGGGATGATATGGAGGGGTTATAAAGGAATCAAAGTGAAAAGGAAAATAGGGGAAGATTAAGAAGTGCATGTGGGATAGTGGGGTCATAAATGGCAGTTGGCCAATCTGGCTAGTCCCCACAAGAATCATGAAGCGATGTTATGATGTTATCCAGTAGGAAGAAAGAGATAAAAGAGTAGCAGAAGCAAAGAGATAATAATAGCCCACACCCAGATATCTAATCCAAGATACACCGAAATCATAGCCTCACTTCCTTTATCCTAAAACATCTCTAAGGAAACAAGGCATGGCTTAGAATTCAGTCTCCCAATCTCTAGAAAATGCACTACTTGCTGCTCAATTGAATGAGCCCTTTACACTTCACTGGTCTCAACTGGTGTCTAGCTAGCTAGATACTGCCGTCTTTTTTGTCGAAAGGACAGTCAAACTTAGTAACCAGAGGATCTAAGAGCATGTTGTAGGGCCATATCTTTTGTTCCTTTAGAGTTTGAGAGTCGAGACTTGTTTTGTCGACCTACATACAATTTGATGGGTCGGTTGACAATGCAACTGGCTTGTTGTATTGTACAGGTTCGTATTTAAGTTGCGAGTAAATTCTGTTTGAAGTCTTGCATTCATCATTTCAATGTCATTTTCCTTCTTTTTACAGAATTTGTGTGAGCAAATCATGTCCTATTTATGTTGACATTTTTTCTAATTAACCGGTATATTTATATTGGTTACATTGTTAATTTACCTATTACATTATAATTATTGATTTCGATGTTTTTTGGGTCGATACTTTTAGAAAATGTATTGACACATATTTAGGTAGTTATTGTACACACCTAAATATGTCACGCGAATTTAATGTTGTACACACCCTTCAACTACCACTACCAATACCACATCCTATTGAAAGCATGATTGAAACATGTTGAATGAACCTTTACTTACATCTCCATCAACTCCGGGACCACTGAACTTGCACAACAAAATTTTTGCCATGGATCATACTGATGCAGACAATGTTAAGCCAACCGAGGAATGCCATGAAGTACATAATGTTGATGAATCTGACAGATTGGTTGGTCAGCTCTTCTCTTCACGTGATCAAGCTTGGTACTTTTACAAGGGATTAGCATGAACATGGGTTTAGTGCACGTAAGGGAACAACACGGCTTGACGTGGTAGGGAATCTGAAAACACAAGAATTTTGTTGTTTCAAAGGAGGGTTTCGAGTATCAAAAGCCAATACTGTTGATCGTCAACGTGCTCATATGCTAGTCACAAGAATAGAATGCAAGGCTAGAGTCGTAGTTACAGCAACAAATATAAACGATCACTGGGTTATAAGTAAGTCTTATCAGAAACATGATCATGCATTGTGCACACCTGATATGAAACCATTTATGCGTTCTAATAGATTTGTAAGTAAGGCTGATATCGATGAGGCAACATCATTGAAAGAGGTCGGTGTTGGCACGTCACAAGTAATGAACTATTTAACGCAGCAGGCAGGGGGCTATCATAATATTGGATTTACACATAAAGACCTCTACAATGCACTTCAAAGAGGTAAAGCAAAGGAAATCGTCGATGGGGATGTGAATATGCTTATTGCTTACTTTGATTATAAGAAACATGATGATCCAGGGTTTTTTATGACATACTCGGTAGACGAATCAGGGGCATTGCATAATCTTATTTGGTCGGATTCTACATCGAGATCAGATTACACATGCTTCGATGATATAATTGCGTTCGACACAACGTACAAAGATAATTTGTATGGTCGACCAATTATGCCTATTGTCGGTGTCAAACATCAACATAACATAATTGTGTTTGCCACTGCCATAATCGCTGACGAGACGTCCCAATCTTTCGAGTGGGTGCTACAGAATTTTTTAGAAGCCATGATGAATAAATCGCCTATTTCAGTTGTCATCGATGGGGATAGGGCAATGCAGAGGGCTATCAAATCTGTTATCCCTTATGCTAAGCACATATTATGTTCTTGGCATCTTTCTCGCAATGCACAAGCTAACATTGGTGACACAAAATTTACAGCAACATTCTCAAAATGCATGGCTTCCTGGTGGACAACTGAGGAATTCAATATTCAATGGTGTTCGGTTGTTTCAGAATTCAATGTCGAAAAGCATCCATGGGTGATTGAGATGGGAAATACTCGGCACGTATGGGCACAAGCATATCTAACCGGTCATTTTTTTGTCAATATTTGCTCAACACAAAGGTGCGAGTCTATGAATGCTTCACTAGCGATTGCACTGAAACACAAAAAGACATATTTAGATGTTGTTCATGCAATTGAATATGGAATTAGTAGAATGCGTATGAACGAGTTGAATATGGAATTAGTAGAATGCGTATGAACGAGTTGAAAGCGGATTACTTAAGTTCCCAGACGAAGCCCTTCCAGATCACAAAACTGGTTGAACTTGAAAACCATGCTGCTGAGATTTTTACCCGCGAATCTTTTCGTGCGTTCCAAGATGAACTTCAACGGGAGACATTGTACCAGATTGAGGAAGAGATTCAGTCCTTATCAGATGAATGTCAACATTATATTATGACAAAATACAAAGAAAAAAATAGAACATTTGAAATTAGTTTTGATTATCGTACGGAAACCCTAATTTGCTCATGCAAAAAATTCGAGACCGTTGGACTTCTGTGTCACCATCAACTTCATATTTTGAAGCACTTGGATTACACATATTTGCCCGAGACTTTGATTCAAAGTAGGTGGACTAAGGATGCGAAGGCTTCTGCACCCAGTTATGTTGACTTGAATGTGCCTCAAGAAGTGATGCAAATGGCAAGGTTCGCTGCTCTACGTTCAACGTCAAGTAGGTTATGCTACATTGCATTAAAGAAGACGCGTCTTTCAAAACCGCAAGAGATGATATGAAAAGACTAATAGAAGAATTTGAAAACTCGTTTGGTTTGAATGATTCAGTCAACCAGAGCAGTGTAGTAAACATCGTTCGCAACCCTCAACGAAAACAACTCAAGCGAAAAGAAGTACCGAAGAACAAGGTCGAGAAGAAAATTAGGTGATGTGGGCACTGCAACGGTGAGGGACATAACAAACTAACATGTCCTCAAGTCAAGTTCAGTTTGAATACAAGCACACAACCTACATCAACTGATTTTTTCGAAGACAGAATGGAATGGCCATTCATTCCCGCACATGATGACAACGATCTTTATATATCGTAAGTATCAAAATGACTTCTATTGTGTATAAGAAACATGTACAACAACCTATTGCTAACTTTTCTCATCTCATAGATAATTACATTCACATACAAAACTATAAATCATATATAACTTATATAAAATTAACCCTACATTAACAAAATTTCCTCTCTTAGTCTATTTTGATTGTGGCTTACGAGACTGTTTAATATTTCATCCGCATCATCATATAAATGCTAAACAATATGTAGAGTATAGTCTCCCACAATCATGGCCGGAATCAGTTCTGTAACTGGGATTATCCAGGTTACTCATATTGACTGCATAGCCAATAAAACTATCCTTATATAAAATTAAGAACAATTCTTCAACAACTGAATACAACTATTAAAAGTAATGTTCAATCATGCACTCCTTACGTTGGAGGGCTCTAAACCCTAAACCATCAAAGAAAGCTTACCTTACCAATTCCTAGCTTACCATTTGGACCCTGCAAGGGGTTTTATTGGCTATGCTGTCAACATGATTATGAGCTTCCTTTATCCTTTTCACATTCAATAAGACTATAGAGATTTGAATCAATTAAATTGGATTAAATACTTTAATCCAATTACCATTTCGAGAACAATTACATGAATACATTGATACTTACTGGTCGCTTTCGATTTTCTTCAATATTGATACGCTAGGGCTCTATTTGAAGGTCATCATCTTCGTGAACAAAAATTGAACTTGCAACCTATAACCATTCATAAACAACAAAATTTAAAACCTAACCCCTCTTTTTAAAGATTTTCTAAAAAATTAGGGTTTCGACAATATACATATCGAACAGACGAAGGGAAAAAGTGTTTGTCACATGAATAACTGATCGTAACTGTTATGAATGCTGGCATTCCTAATAGAGGGTTTATCAATTTAGGGTTTTTAGCGTTACATTATAAATAATGAAGGAAGAAAAAATGCGTTATTTACAAGTATCGACACAAATCTAAAACGTGTCGATACATTATGTTCACCTATTTTCTCATAAAACAGGTACATTTATATCGGTTACATTATAAATTTACCTATTACATTATAATTATCAGTTTCGATATTTTTGGGATCGATACTTTTTATAAATGTATCGACACTTTCTGCGTTCACCCTTTTGGGCATTCATTCTGGAAAAAAGTATCGACACATCATTTAAAAGTGTCGACAAATTATGTAGACCTATTCTGACATAAAATCGATATATTTATACCGTTTATATTACAAAATTACCTATTACATTATAATTATGGATTTTGATGTTTTAGGGATCGATACTGTTTAAAAATGTATCGACACTTTATGTGTGCAACCTTTTTGGATTTTCCTTGTGGACCAAAATTATCGACACAAATCTAAAACGTGTCGATACATTATGTTCACCTATTTTCTCAAAAAACCGGTACATTTATACCGGTTACATTGTAAATTTACCTATTACATTATAATTATCGGTTTTGATGTTTTTGGGATCATACTTTTTATAAATGTATCGACACTTTATGTGTTCACCCATTTGGGCATTCATTCTGGCAAAAAGTATCGACACAACATTCAAAAGTGTCGAAACATTATGTAGAACTATTCTAACATAAAACCGGTATATTTATACCGGTTATATTACAAAATTACCTATTACATTATATTTATGGATTTCGATGTTTCTGGGATCGATATTGTTTAAAAATGTATCGACACTTTATGGGTGCACCCTTTTTGGATTTTCCTTGTGGACCAAAAGTATCGATACAAATTCTACAAGTGTCGATACATTATGTATATCTATTTTATCAAAAAGCTGGTTTATTTATACCGGTTACATTGTAAATTTACCTATTATATTATAATTATCAGTTTCGATGTTTTTGGGATCGATACTTTTTATAATTGTATCGACACTTTATGCGTTCACCCTTTTGGGCATTCATTATGATAAAAAGTATCGACACAACATTAACAAGTGTCGACACATTATGTAGACCTATTCTCACATAAAACCGGTATATTTATACCGGTTATATTACAAAATTACCTATTACATTATATTTATTGATTTCAATGTTTCTGGGATCGATACTTTTTAAAACTGTATCGACACTTTATGGGAAACTTTAAGTTTGGAAACTCTATGTATGAAAACTTTGTTGTGGAGATTATAGAAAACGATTCTTTAATAATGTGTTTCGATACATTTATACGCAGATGTAAAATACATTAATAACTATTATTGATATTTCAACAATCCTCAAATGTATCTGTATACAGAGAAGCAAATATGGAATAATCAATGATAACATGCATATTAGCTAAGTTAATAAATTTTGAAAAAGGTAAGTTGTTACCTTATAAATTAAATTGCATAATTGATTCATATTGTTCAAGTAACATGCGTACACAAGAAATTTATAGATAACAATGTTCAAATAATGTTCAAATAATTTATACATCACAATGTTCAAATAATGTACCCACAATGAAAATAATCCGATTAAAAAGGGTTATTTCTAACGAAGTCCAGAACATTAGGCGCCTTCAACAAATTTTTCAAATACTCTCGTATGTTACCTCCTTTTTCTGAGGACATATATAAATAATTTCAATTATCAAACTAATGAGGTGCAATTTTACTACAAAATTCGCATAATCAGGAATGAATTTGTGTCATACCTAGAGCATTATCGCCCGAATGGGAATAATCGTCAAAGGAATGTGGACATATGTAATTGTATTTCTATATAAACACATAAATTGTTAATCAATCAATGTATGAACACCTGTTTAACTATAAAAACATATTGCATAAATGCAACTTACCAGATTATAAATCATGTTTTCCGGTGAATCATCAACCAATAGTGTATTTAGGTCGTAAAATAAGGAAACACGTTCCAAACATCATTGAGATCTTTACAGTAGGTGACATTATCGTATGTTTTGCAATTTGGTTGATCCTATTCACAAACAGTCGAACATAAATATGTAGGAATCATAGACAAATAAAAGTCAGTAAACTGTAATGAGATTCATCTTACCCAAGTGAATAGAAAATGGTCAAACAGCAAAGGTAGTTTCTCAAGTATAGGGTCAATGTTATGTCTGAGATTGTAATCAAGTTTGAATGTTAACATTTAATTGTATATTAACGCTATTGGCTACATTAATTCAATTACTCAATAGTTCTAACCTTATCTTGGAAGACCAAATGGCAACAACAAAATTGTCTACACAAAAATGCATAAATTCATATAATCTTGTTCTGAGGACAACATCTACAACATGAAGAAAATGAGATTAATGTTCTACGCTTATATGTTAAAATAATGGATACAAAAGAACAAAATTAAAACCTTTTGGCTGTCTTGGGATGTAGGCAAGGACACCATTGACATAAAAAATTATAAGTTCTCTTGCAGGCGGTGTTGCAGACACGATATACTTGTTTGGATCATCATAATCATCATCATCGTCGTCATCATCTTCATTATCATCGTCATCTTCATCTTCATTAACCTCATGGTTGTCCACATCTGTTAAAAGAAAATCAAATACTTTTCAGAATGTGTAAATGTTTAGAAACATAAATAATTAATTACCTAACTCGTTTGATTTTGTTGACGTAATTCGTCACGCAACATGGAGACTTCATCGCGCAATGATGAAATATCGGCTCGCATTCCACTCACAACGGAATCAATATGCTCCCGAAAATTGACCATGTATTCATCACCGTCTTAATTGTGACATCCTCTCCAACTGGAGCTTCTGAAACTTCCGGATCTTCTTCCATCATTGCGTCTCCAATTGGTTGGTCGTCTTCATGGCTAATGGGGTCTATTTCCTCCCTCTCTTGATCTAATCCGACCTCCTTCACACACTTCCAACCAACTTTTTTAACAAAATCATATCCCACTTTTTTAATAAATAACATGTCAATCTTGCAAGTTAATCGAACAGGGGCGTCATGCAAAAAATCAACTTCTTTCTTATTCAACAGATGGGTGATGACACATCCATATGGTAGTGAAGTTGAAATTATTGCCCCCTTTGTGACCATATATACAATTGTATTAAATATCAATTTAGCAATGTTTAGAGCATTATTGGATTTATACTTTGCTATCCACCAAAAATCGTTGTCTCGAAGCGTTGAATGTTTCCCCCCAGTAGGCCGGATATACCAACTGAGCATTTTGTGAAACACTCTCAACTCTAAATCTAGGTAAATTGGGCTATTTTTAGCAGCCCGTTGTATTGTAGTATCTACATTATTTTCATCTAAATCCCCTTTATTCTCGACACCTAGACCCTCCGTAATAGTTTCCGGAGATATATTTATATATCCTTCCCCATGACATGGGTATTAATTCCTATTATATTAGTCTTATTAGGCTTGCGCTGTAAGGAAGCATTGTTGTAGAAGACTCTAACTAGGTTGGGGTAATATTTTGGTTCTATACCAAGGAATTCAAGCCAACCCAAGATGTAAATGTGGATTTAAAACTAAACGCATATTTATCATCAAACAAGAATGTAACATCCCAAAAATACGGGTTAGTGACTAAATTGTAAAACTTCAAAATTTGGTGATTAAAGTAGGATGATTGAATAGTTTTAATGATTTATCTAGAAGGATTGTTAGTAATTATTAAGTGAATTGAAGGGCAAAATGGTCATTTGACCAATAAATAAATTAAAATGTGATAAGGATGAGATATATACACATGAGAAATGAGGGGAGAGGAAACAAAGTTTCCAGAATTCTCTTCATCATTCTCTTTTCTCTCCATCATGAACCAAGCTAGAGCAAAGGCGAGTTTTCTGATTAGTTGGTTATTTGATAAATTAAAGGTTAGGTTTTGATCATTAGATGAAAACTAAGCTTAAGTTGTCTTATAATCAAAACATGAAGAAATTATAAGAGATTAAAGAAAATAGGTTTTAAAATGAATTATGGAAAAATAGAGCAAAGGCGAGTTTTCTGATTAGTTGGTTATTTGATAAATTAAAGGTTAGGTTTTGATCATTAGATGAAAACTAAGCTTAAGTTGTCTTATAATCAAAACATGAAGAAATTATAAGAGATTAAAGAAAATAGGTTTTAAAATGAATTTATGGAAAAGAGTTGATAAGTTAAATTTGACTTGTCATCATGCTAATTAAGGAATATGAAGTGTTAGAATTGTATTTATAACATATTGGAATTTGAGTATGATTCTTGAATTACATATGAGGGATAGGATTTTGAGATTAAAGATGATTTTCATGAATATAAGTTGGTTTACCTAATGATGATTGAGTTTAATGACATGATAGGGGTTTAAAAGAGAAGAATTGAGTGAAGAATTGATGATTTTCTGGCTTAAAATACAATTTATGGGCTATGTGCATCGATGCACATTCAATGTGTACCGATGCATCAAGGATAAATCCCAGAAATTGTTCAAGGTGTATCGATGCACATGAAGTGCACCGATTCACTAATTTAAAAAAAACCATCGAATGCCATCAGTGCATCGATGCATAAATAGTGCATCGATACACCCCCCCTTAAATGCAAACATCGAATATGATTTATGTATCGATGCATAGATAGTGTATCGATGCATAGATAGTGTATCGATGCACCCGTCAAGGGATGCATCGATACATGTGTAGTGCATTGATGCATACCTTCATTAAAAGATAAAAATAACTTTCTTTTTAGCCTAAGGAATGATAGTTTAGAATATATCAATTAGTATACTGATATGTATCAATGTATTACTATGTAGATTTAGAACGTAATCTCGTTCTGGAATAATTGAAGGATTAGAATCGAGTCAAAGCAAGGCTAAGGTAAGTACATATTATAAGTATGGTACAATGGAATAAGACTTGTGATAAGTCTAATTCCTATGTTGATTTTCATAGCAAAATAGTTATGAACATGCATACATGATAATTATTATGATACATGCATAAAGTATATATGTTCATATGATTTGATAAATGATATATGTGAATAGATTGAAATGCACATGTTACATGGTAAGTGATATGAGTTATGTGATCACAAGAGAAATGACATGAATACATGAACATATAAAACATAAGAATAATGCCCATGGTATACGATATGAGAGCTATAGGTATAGTTGGTATGCCAAGAGTCGAGGGTTCTACGTGGTCCTTCGGGACATATATGTATCCTTTGGAACATTTAAAGGGTCTTTTGAGACATATTTGATCCACTTGAATATGTATATAGTTCTTAAGGAGTGGTCATTCGGTATAAATACATTACATAGGTCCTTCGGGACAAAATTTTATAGCCCCTAGTAGGACCCCATACGAGCTGTGGTGACAGCAATAGTGCACAACCTCAATGTACTCGAATACCTTGAGTTCTCAAAAATGTACATGGGTCTATAAAAGGTTATCAAAGGTAATTGCATTGTTATAGTTATATGTTACCATATTATTATTGTTTACATTGAATTATATATGACATGATTGAATGGATAGATTACATGTTCATATTCATATGGAATGCATTATTATTATATTATATGTCTCACTAAGTCTATGACTTAGCGTGTAAGTGATTTACACGTAGGTACCAGAATCAGGAAGAGCAGAAATATGGTGGCAAGAACAGCAACACTGTTAGAAGATCAGATCAGAAGTAACGGATAAAGTATGTCTTTTGTTGTGTATAGTGTTGGCATGTAAGAAAAGTGTCTGTTACAAATGCTCTGATCAGTTTTGCCTTGTTTTGGTTAACTTGTGTAAAGTAACAATGTTATTTTAATGAAAGTTTTAAATTTCCTTGATTTTTCATCAAGAGTCAAAGTTTGAAAAGTCGATGTGACACCTTGGGCTCGTATCCGGGTCGGGTACGGGTTGAGGGTGTTACTTTCAATGGTATCAGAGCTACGGTTTAGTCGATTCTCAGCATAAACCGGAGTCTAGAGTGTCCTTTAAAGTATTCATGCCAACAAAATAGTGAAAACTTCTGATATGATATAATAATAAGTATGTTGTTTTGCTAATAAAACGATATTGTTATATTCTTATAGATGTCCGGACATGGTAGCTCTAGAAGTGAAGTGGGAGATGATAGGCCCGCTGAAAGTAGTAATTCACCTGTCTTGGCCAGGCAAGGTGAAGAACAGGCACCTTCTGGAGTGCTTGTAAATGATTAAGATGTGTTCTTCAAAACACTGGACGCAGTATTGTCGCGTTTTCAACCTTCTGATACTTCAACTCTGAGAATGAATGTTGTAAAGGAGTTGAAGGGTTTAGGATCTTTGGCTTAATGATGTAAAAATTATGTTAGATGGTCTCCACTGTTCTAATGTAGAGAAGTTAGATGGAGTGGTCTCCTTGCTTCATGGGCAAGCGAGAATCTGGTGGACAAACGTTACTCTGAGAATGACAAGTGACCAAGTTACTTGGTCATTGTTCTTAGAAGAGTTTAAACACAAGTATATAGGAGACCAATTTATCAGGCAAATGAAGCAAGAATTCTTGAACCTGAAGCAATTGGACCACACTGTATATGAATATGAGTGTGAATTCAACAAGTTAAGTTGTTTTGCGGCCGAGTTAATTCTGACAGAAAAAGATTCGTGTGAGTGGTTTGTTGAGGGTTTGCACCCAAGGTTAAAGGAGATACTGATAGTATTGAACTTGTCCTTTTTTCAAGAGGTAGTAAATCGTGCTAAAGCCTTAGAGAGAGCTCAAAATGAAAGATTTGGGAATCAAAGAAATCCTACCATCTAAAAGAACTGGGCTTCATCAAGTTTTGCACCAGCTAAGAGAAGTAAAGATTTTGGGTTCCGACCTCAAGCACGATCAGAGTCGATGGCATCCGTTGCAAGAGATTCAAATCAGATGAGAGCTAGACAGACTCAATCTGTAGGGTCTGGTGATGGACGAGCACAATAGAGTCAAATTAGACAATGTAAAATTTGTGGAAGAAGCTATAGCGGAATGTGTAGGGTAGTTATTGGATCTTGTTTTCGATGTGGTGAAGTGGGGCATTTCATGAGAGAATGTCTATTGGGGACAGGAGAACCAGTACAGTCGGAGCGATCTGCTTCAATGTCTCAAAGGAGAAGAGGTAGAATAAGAGGTAAAAGTTAACCTGAATCCTCTACTCAACAGGAAATACGCTCCACTGCTCGAGTGTATAATATTAATACTAATGAAGATTTTGATGATCCAGAGATGATAACAGATACGTTTTTATTATGTAATAGATATGTTATGATATTGATTGATTTGAACTTGCATATTCATATATTAGTAGTAAATTGATGTGAGAATTGAAAATTCAATTAGAAGTTATTTATAGTGATATGGAAGTGACAAATATATTAGGGTACAGTGTTGGGATAAATAAGATATGTTGAGAATGTTCCATTAGAATTCAGAGAATTGAATTCCCTGTTAAATTGATGGAATTACTATTCAAATAATTTGAAGTAAGATTGGAAACTGTGGAATTAGTGGATCTTTATCGTTCTGAAATAAAGTAGTTTCTTTACTTCAGTGACAAGATAAGGTAGAAGGAATGGGTGTTATTAAGGGGATTATTAAAAGAAAAAGTGATGGATACTATTATTTTGGAGGAATTGGAAAATATGTACATCAGTAATCAGTTTATAAGACAAAGGTAAATGGAATGTTTGAATGCGAACCAAGGAAACTGTATTATGGATAAGTGAGAATGAAGGTTTGATAAGTTAAGAAAATGGAGGACGAACTATTTTTGATTGGGAAGATTGTATAGTATATGAATGGTTTGATGGTGGGGTATGTTTTATTGGAAGAAATGAGTTGAATAATAAAGTAGTATGATAGTGAGTGTAATAAAGATAAAGGATTTGTATGTTTGGCGGAAGTAAGAATTGACAGAAAAGTTTAAAATGATAAGGAGGGATAAGTATAAGGGATATGAAAGGAATGTGAGATCATCAAGGAAAAAGGTAATGGAAGAATTAAAGTAATGAAGTAAAGGTTATGATAGCACAAAAGATTTATTGTAGAGGTGATATATGAAAATGAATAGTAGATGAGTAGACAATATCTTATCTCCTTGTGCAATGAAAATTCGAGGATGAATTTTCTAAAATGGGGGGAGATTTGTAACATCCCAAAAATACGGGTTAGTGACTAAATTGTAAAACTTCAAAATTTGGTGATTAAAGTAGGATGATTGAATAGTTTAATGATTTATCTAGAAGGATTGTTAGTAATTATTAAGTCAATTGAAGGGAAAAATGGTCATTTGACCAATAAATAAATTAAAAGGTGATAAGGATGAGATATATACACGTGAGAAATGAGGGGGAGAGGAAACAAAGTTTCCAGAATTCTCTTCATCCTTCCCTTTTCTCTCCATCGTGAACCAAGCTAGAACAAAGGCGAGTTTTATGATTAGTTGGTTATTTGATAAATTAAAAGTTAGGTTTTGATCATTAGATGATAACTAAGCTTAAGGAAAGCTTAAGTTATATTATAATTAAAAGATGAAGAAGTTATAAAATATTAAAGAAAATGGGTTTTTAAATGAATTTATGGAAAAGAGTTGATAAGTTGAATTTGAAGTTAAATTTGACTTGTCATCATGCTAATTAAGGATATGAAGTGTTAGAATTGTATTTATAACATATTATAATTTGAGTATGATTTTTGAATTACATATGAGGGATAGGATTTTGAGATTAAAGATGATTTTCATGAATATAAGTTGGTTTAAGTAATGATGATTGGGTTTAATGACATGATAGGGGTTTAAAAAAGAAGAATTGAGTGAAGAATTGATGATTTTCGGGCTTAAAATACAATTTCTGGGCTATGTGCATCGATGCACATTCAATGTGTACCGATGCATCAAGGATAAATCCAAGAAATTGTTCAAGGTGTATCGAAGCACATGAAGTGCATCGATGAACTCCTTTAAAATAAAAACATCGAATGCCATCAGTGTATTGATGGACAAATAGTTCATAGATGCACCCCCTTAAATGCAAACATCGAATAGGATTTAAGTATCGATGCATAGATAGTGCATCGATGCACCCGTCAAGGGATGCATCAATATATGGTGTAGTGCATCGATGCATATCTTCATTAAAAGATAAAAATAGCTTTCTTTTTAGCCTAAGGAATGATAGTTTAGAATATATCAATATAAATCAATGTATTACTATGTAGATTTAGAACGTAATCTCGTTCTGGAACAATTGAAGGATTAGAATCGAGTCAAAGCAAGGCTAAGGTGAGTACATATTAGAAGTATGGTACAATGGAATAAGACTTGTGATAAGTCTAATTCCTATGTTGATTTTCATAGCACAATAGTTATGAACATACATACATGATAATTATTATGATACATGCATAAAGTATATATGTTCATATGATTTGATAAGTGATATATGTGAATAGATTCAAATGGAAATGTGACATGGTAAGTGATATGAGTTATGTGATCACAAGAGAAATGACATGAATACATGAACATATGAAACATAAGAATAATGTCCATGGTACACGATATGAGAGCTATAGGTATAGTTGGCATGCCAAGAGTAGAGGGTTCTACGTGGTCCTTCGGGATATATATGTATCCTTTGAAATATTTACAGGGTCTTTTGAGACATATTTGATCCACCGAAATATGTATATGGTTCTTAAGGAGTGGTCATTCGGGATAAATACAGTACATAGGTCCTTCAGGACAAAATTTCATAGCCCCTAGTGGGACCCCATACGAGCTGTGGTAACAGCAATAGTACACAACCTCAATGTACTCGAATACTTTGAGTTCTCAAAAATATACATGGGTCTATAAAATGTTATCAAAGGTAATTGCATTGTTATAGTTATATGTTACCATATTATTATTGTTTACATTGAATTGTGTATAACATGATTGAATGGATAGATTGCATGTGCATATTCATATAGAATGCATTATTATTATATTTATATGTCTCACTAAGTCTATGACTTAGCGTGTAAGTGATTTACACGTAGGTACCAAGAATCAGGAAGAGCGAAAATAGGGTGGCAAGAACAACAGCATTGTTAGAAGATCAGATCAGAAGTAACGGATAAAGTATGTCTTTTGTTGTGTATAGTGTTGGCATGTAAGAAAAGTGACTGTTACAAATGCTCTGATCAGTTTTGTCTTGTTTTGGTTAACTTGTGTAAAGTTACAATGTTATTTTAATGAAAGTTTTAAATTTCCTTGATTTTTCGTCAAGAGTCAAAGTTTGAAAAGTCAATGTGACACATCGGACTCGTATCCGGGTCGGGTACGTGTTAAGGGTGTTACTTTAAATGGTATCAGAGCTATGGTTTAGTCGATTCTTGGTATAAACCGGAGTCTAGAGTGTCCTATAAAGTATTCATGCCAACAAAATAGTGAAAACATCTGATATGATATAATAATAAGTATGTTGTTTTGCTAATAGAACGATATTGTTATGTTCTTATAGATGTCCGGACATGGTAGCTCTAGAAGTGAAGTGGGAGATGATAGGCCCACTGAAAGTAGTAATTCACCTGTCCTGGCCAGGCAAGGCGAAGAATAGGCACCTTCTGGAGTGCCTGTAACTGATTAAGATGTGTTCTTCAAAACACTGGACGCAGTATTGACGCGTTTTCAACCTTTTATTACTTCAACTCCAAGAATGAATGTTGTAAAGGAGTTGAAGTGTTTAAGAGCACCAGAGTTTAAAGGTGAAGCCGAAGAAGGACCTGTTGTTGCGGACCTTTGGCTTAATGATGTAAAAATTATGTTAGATGGTCTCCACTTTTCTAATGTAGAGAAGTTAGATGGAGTGGTCTCCTTGCTTCGTGGGCAAGCGAGAATCTGGTGGACAAACGTTACTCTGAGAATGACAAGTGACCAAGTGACTTGGTCGTTGTTCTTAGAAGAGTTTAAACACAAGTATATAGGAGACCAGTTTATTAGGTAAATGAAGAAAGAATTCTTGAACCTGAAGCAATTGGACCGCACTGTATATGAATATGAGTGTGAATTAAACAAGTTAAATTGTTTTGCGGCCGAGTTAATTCCAATAGAAAAAGATTCGTGTGAGTGGTTTGTTGAGGGTTTGCACCCAAGGTTAAAGGAGATGCTGATAGTATTGAACTTGTCCTCGTTTCAAGAGGTAGTAAATCGTGCTAAAGCCTTAAAGAGAGCTCAAAATGAAAGATTTGGGAATCAAAGAACCCAACCATCTAAAAGAACTGGGGCTTCATCAAGTTTTACACCAGCTAAGAGAAGTAGAGATTTTGGGTTTCGACCTCAAGCAGAATCAGAGTCGATGACATCCGTTGCAAGAGATTCAAATCAGATGAGAGCTAGACAGACTCAATCTGTAGGGTCTGGTGATGGACGAGCACAACATAGTCAAATTAGACATTGTGAAATTTGTGGAAGAAGCCATAGCGGAATGTGTAGGGTAGTTACTGGATCTTGTTTTCGATGTGGTGAAGTGGGGCATTTCATGAGAGACTTTCCATTGGGGACAGGAGAACCAGTATAGTCGGAGTAATCTGCTTCGATATCTCAAAGGAGAAAAGGTAGAGGAAGAGGTAGAAGTTAACCTGAATCCTCTACTCAACAGGAAATACGCTCCACTGCTCGAGTGTATAATATTAATACTAATGAAGATTTTGATGATCTAGAGATGATAACAGGAACCTTTTTATTATGTAATAGAAATGTTATGATATTGATTGATTTGAACTTGCATATTCATATATTAGTAGTAAATTGATGTGAGAATTGAGAATTCAATTAGAAGTTATTTATAGTGATATGGAAGTGAAAAATATATTAGCGTACAGTGTTGGGATAAATAAGATATGTTGAGAATATTCCATTAGAATTCAGAGAATTGAATTCTCTGTTAAATTGATGGAATTACTATTCAAATGATTTGAAGTAAGATTGGAAACTACAGAATTAGAGGATCTTTATCGTTCTGAAATAAAGTAGTTTCTTTACTTCAGTGACAAGATAAGGTAGAAGGAATTGGTGTTATTAGGGGGAATATTAAAAGAACAAGTGATGGATACTATTATTTTGGAGGAATTGGAAAATATGTACATCAGTGATCAGTTTATAAGACAAAGGTAAATGAAATGTTTGAATGCGAACCAAGGAAATTGTATTATGGATAAGTGAGAATGAAGGTTTGATAAGTTAAGGAAATGGAGGACGAACAATTTTTGATTAGGAAGAATGTATAATATATGAATGGTTTGATGGTGGGGTATGTTTTATTGGAAGAAATGAGTTGAATAATAAAGTAGTATGATAGTGAGTGTAATAAAGATAATGGATTTGTATGTTTGGCTAAAGTAAGAATTGACAGAAAAGTTTAAAATGATAAGGAGTAATATGAAAGGAATGTGAGAGCATCAAGGAAAAAGGTAATGGAAGAATTAAAGTAATGAAGTAAAGGTTATGATAGCACAAAAGATTTATTGTAGAGGTGATATGTGAAAATGAATAGTAGATGAGTAGACAGTATCTTATCTCCTTGTGCAATGAAAATTCGAGGATGAATTTTAAAATGAGGGGGAGAGGAAACAAAGTTTGCAGAATTCTCTTCATCCTTCTCTTTTCTCTCCATCGTGAAACCAAACTAGAGCAAAGGTGAGTTTTCTGATTAGTTGGTTATTTGATAAATTAAAGGTTAGGTTTTGATCATTAGATGATAACTAAGCTTAAGGAAAGCTTTTGTCTTTATAATCAAAGATGAAGAAGTTATAAAAGATTAAAGAAATGGGTTTTTAAATGAATTTATGGAAAAGAGTTGATAAGTTGAATTTGAAGTTAAATTTGACTTGTCATCATGCTAATTAAGGAATATGAAGTGTTAGAATTGTATTTATAACATATTGAAATTTGAGTATGATTCTTGAATTACATATGAGGGATAGGATTTTGAGATTAAAGATGATTTTTATGAATTGGGTTTAATGACATGATAGGGGTTTAAAATAAAGATTTGAGTGAAGAATTGATGATTTTCGGGCTTAAAATACAATTTCTGGGCTATGTGGATCGATGCACATTCAATGTGTACCAATGCATCAAGGATAAATCCCAGAAATTGTTTAAGGTGTATCGATGCACATGAAGTGCATCGATGCGCTCCTTTAAAATAAAAACATCGAATGCCATCAGTGTATCGATGGACAAGTAGTGCATAGATGCACCCCCTTAAATGCAAACATCGAATAGGATTTATGGATCGATGCATAGATAGTGCATCAATGCACCCGTCAAGGGATGCATCGATATATGGTGTAGTGCATCGATGTATACCTTCATTAAAAGATAAAAATAGCTTTCTTTTTAGCGTAAGGAATGCTAGTTTAGAATATATCAATTAGTATACTGATATGTATCAATGTATTACTGATATATGTGAATAGATTCAAATGGACATGTGACATGGTAAGTGATATGAGTTATGTGATCACAAGAGAAATGACATGAATACATGAACATATGAAACATAAGAATAATGCACATGGTATACGATATGAGAGCTATAGGTATAGTTGGCATGTCAAGAGTCGAGGGTTCTACGTGGTCTTTCGGGACATATATATATCCTTTGGAACATGTAAAGTGGTTTTTTGAGACAAATTTGATCCACTGGAATATGTATATGGTTCTTAAGGAGTGGTCCTTCAGGACAAATACAATACATAGATCATTTGGGACAAAATTTCATAGCCCCTAGTGGGACCCCATACAAGCTGTGGTGACAGCAATAGTGTACAACCTCAATGTACTCGAATACCTTGAGTTCTCAAAAATATACATGGGTCTATAAAAGGTTATCAAAGGTAATTGCATTGTTATAGTTATATGTTACCATATTATTATTATTTACATTGAATTGTATATGACATGATTGAATGGATAGATTGTATGTTCATATTCATACGGAATGCAATATTATTATATTTATATGTCTCACTAAGTCTATGACTTAGCGTGTAAGTGATTTACACGTAGGTACCAAGAATCAGGAAGAGCGGAAATAGGGTGGCAAGAACTGCAGCACTGCTAGAAGATCAGATCAGAAGTAACGGATAAAGTATGTCTTTTGTTGTGTATTGTGTTGGCATGTAAGAAAAGTGTCTGTTACAAATGCTCTGATCAGTTTTGTCTTATTTTGGTTAACTTGTTTAAAGTAACAATGTTATTTTAATGAAAGTTTTAAATTTCTTTGATTTTTCGTCAAGAGTCAAAGTTTGAAAAGTCAATTTGACACCTCAGACTCGTATCCGGGTCAGGTACGGGTTGAGGGTGTTACAAAGAAACTCAGGTCAATGACACGTTCGGGACGAATCTTCCTTACTTTAAAAATCGTATGCCATATTTCTTTCTCTGTATCAAATCTAAAGTTGAGAAGCGATTGTTTGAGAAGGAGGTTGTGGTTGAGAAGACGTTGGTTGAGAAGACGTTGGTTGAGAAAGACCGCGCTTCTGACTCTGACGTTTTGGAGCTATTTTTGGTGTGGATGCTATTACATTGGAACACAAACACATTCAGAAAAAAAAACTCCAACGTGGAAATCAATCAAACCCATAAAATATCGATAAAGTTACCTGAATATCTGATCGTCACTGTTATGATTACGCTAGTATTCGTCGGAGAGGAAGAGTTCTCTTCTGCTTTTATGTTTAGAGTGTGTTGATTTGGAATTTATATCCATTATAAATAATCTATAAATAATGCAGGGGGAAAATACGTGATATTTAAAATGGTATCGACACAAATTTAACAATTGTCGATACTTTATGATGACCTATTTTTCTAATAAAACCGGTATATTTATACCGGTTATATTGAAAATTTACCTATTATATTATAATTATCAGTTTCGATGTTATTGGGATCGACACTTTATGCGTGCAACTTTTGGGTTTCCTTATGGAAAAAAAAGTATCGAAACAAATTCCACAAGTGTCGATACATGTTGTAGACCTATTCTCTCATAAAACTGGTATTGTTATACCGGTTACATTGTAAATTTACCTATTACATTATATTTATGGGTTTCGATGTTTCTGGTATCGACACATTTTATAAATGTATCAACACTTTATTCGTTTATCATTTTTTGCATTCATTATGGACAAAAAGTATCGACACAAAATAAAAAGTGTTGATATATTATGTAGACCTATTTTTACATAAAATCGGTATATTTATACCAATTATATGACAAAATTACCTATTACATTATAATTATTTGTTTCGATGTTTTTATAAATGTATCGACAATTTATTCGTTCATCCTTTTTGGCATTCATTTTGGACAAAAAGTATCGACACAAAATAAAAAAGTGTCGATATATTATGTAGTCCTATTCTTACATAAAACCGGTATATTTATACCTGTTATATTACAAAATTACCTATTACATTATAATTATCCGTTTCGATATTTTTGGGATTGACACTTTTTATAAATGTATCGACACTTTTTATAAATGTATCGACACTTTATTCGTTCATCATTTTTGACATTCATTCTGGAGAAAAAGTATCGACACAAAATAAAAAAGTGTCGATACATTATGTAGACCTATTCTTACATAAAATTGGTATATTTATACCGGTTATATTACAAAATTACCTATTACATTATAATTATCTATTTCGATGTTTTTTGGATCGACGCTTTTTATAAATGTATCAACACTTTATTCGTTCATCATTTTTTGCATTCATTATGGACAAAAAGAATCAACATAACATTAAAAAGTGTCGATACATTATGTATACCTATTCTCACATAAAACCGGTATATTGATACCAGTTATATTAAAAAATTACCTATTACATTATATTTATGGATTTCGATGTTTCTGGGATCGACACTTTTTAAAATTGTATCGACACTTTATTCATTCATCATTTTTTGCATTCATTATGGACAAAAAGTATCGACACAAAATAAAAAAGTGTCGATACATTATGTAGACCTATTCTCACATAAAACCAGTATATTTATACCTGTTATAATACAAAATTACCTATTACATTATAATTATTTGTTTCGATGGTTTGGGATCGACACTTTTTATATATGTATCGACACTTTATTCGTTCATCATTTTTGGCATTCATTCTAGACAAAAAGCATCGACACAAAATAAAAAAGTGTCGATACATTATGTAGACCTATTCTGACATAAAACCGGTATATTTATACCGATTATATTACAAAATTACCTATTACATTATAATTATCTGTTTCGATGTTTTTGGGATCGACACGTATTATAAATGTATCGACACATATGCTTACCTATTTTTTGGAAACTTAACGTTTGGGAACCATATTGGACAAAATGTTGAAAACAAATCTTTGTGTTTATTAATTTTTCATTAAAAAAGTCTATTTTTTGCATCTACATTGTAAATTTACCTTTTACTTTAAAGTTATTAAATTTTATAGTTATTGTACATACCCTCAATATGGAATGGCCATTCAGTCCCTACATTTACATTTTTACCAACCTTCTACTAACTTTTCTCATCTCATACATAATTACATCCACATACAAAATTATAAATCGTATACAAAATTATAAATCTTATACAAAATTAACTCTACATTTACATCATCGCTTACTTTTGTTATTCTTGTGTCTCATGGCAGCTTTTGTTATCTCCTGTCTTCATTGATTTTGATTGTGGCTTACGAGATTGTTTAATATTCGCGATCGATCCCACTCTCCAACAACCTATATTCAAAGTTTCATTACGTTAAGTATTGTAAACCACAACTTTCAATCTACGACTTTTAACAAGTTAACCGCAAATGAATTTTTAATTCCACTTACAAAATCACTAGTTGCCCCTGTAGAACCGATCGATTCCATCCACATCATCACATACATACCACAATCATATCTGTAACAAAATTTGAAAACCACACATGTCAATTATGAAACCTGCATAAATTAAGCTTTTTATTTATGATAATATCTCATACCCATTCAATTGCTCATTCTTCTTATGCTCCACAAATTTGAAATTTTTCAAGGGGAACTTTCCTAGAGATCCACATACTTCTACCCAATTGTTTTTCTTATTATAACTTTCTAATATTTTCATCTGCATTAAAAAATATGAAGTTATGATCCAAACAAAATATGCATTATAATTTACATAATGTCCTTTCATACATACCAATCTCTTAGCATCATTCACTCTTTGTTTAGCTGCTTCAGATGTAAAAAGACTATCATATATTGTTGTAATATGATCTACCATATCCAACACCAACAAATACCAATGTGAATTATGGTAGTTTATTGTGATCATGATCTACAACGAATTTCACACCCAATTTGACAAAATTCAACATTCTATATCCGAAAACATCATTTGCAATTCGTATGGTGTCTTACCTTCTCACAGTCGGTGAATTTCACATAGTTACCCAATATGGGACCCCAAAAGGTAGCAATACTCTCAACACTTACTTTGTTGTTGGCATCCAATGCCTGTTGTTGCATTTACGCGACAATAATTATTAATTTACCGTGTATAACACTACTTTTCAACATTTATTAATTTAACTCACCGCTAAGTGGTATGGAAGGTAGTCAATCCTCCGGAGTGATTTTTTTGAATCGTAGCATATTGCGAGCAAATCAATAACCTAACAAAATTAATTATATAATCAGAACATATTCAATAGGTTTTAACATTTTGTACTTTCTACTCTCCACACCGCCAACCCATTCCGTAGGCTTCAACGATGCAACGTCGAATATATTAGTGAATTGATTTCCCATTGAGATTACATAATATCTATATGAATCATTAGGATTAATATCTTGTCATGAAATATTTAAATATCACTCACAATGCAATATATTTCACTTACCCCGATTTTAACCCACTATTCCATAAATAATCACAAATTGCAGCTTCGATGTCATCAATTCCGCTTGGAATATCCGCTTTTTCAACCTACAATTTTGCATACAAATTTTTGTCACAACAACATGATAAAGATCAAATTAAGTTTTCTTTTATTCAACTTACCTTCTACTTCTTCTTCTGGGGTGCAGGACATTCCGAATCCAAATCTACATCTATAACACTCTCTGATGTATAGATCACATCGACATCCTTCCTCCTCATTTCCTCCCCCTTTTCTTCTTCCTCCCTCTTTTTTTCTTCCTCCCTCTTTTTTTCTCCCTCCCTCTTTTCTTCTTCATATTTTTTCAGTTCATCGTATTTTTGCTCTACATAGCTCTTCATCTCTTTTATTTCACCCTTCAATTTTTCCCCTTCATCCAAGTATTCATCAACCACCCCCTTTACCCCGTAAGTTCACTCCTCAATTCCACAACCTCCTTCACCACTCCATCAATTTTTTCACCCCTCACCATCTTAAGTTCAGCCCTCAACTTCTTTCACCACTTCATCCCTCAACACCTCAATTTCTTTCACCACTCCATCTATTTTTCCTTCCACTTCCCCATTATGCCTCTAAAGTGTCTCTTCGACTCTCTCAAGTTTCTCTTCGACTCTCTCAAGTTTCTCTTCGACTCTTGATTGTCTTTGCATGATATCAAATTGGATTTTTTTTTATATTAGCGAATTCAGACATCAAAATGTTGAATTCACTCTGTTTTCCCTCACCATCATCCCCCTCACCGTCATCCCCCAATACAACCATCTCTTCTTCCTTCTCCTCTGTCTCCACTACATCCTTGCCAATAACCTTCAAAATTAAATTACAATATTAAGACATTGATTATATTCTTAATATTATTTAATTACATTTATTACCCTTTCTTGCTTCCTCGGTCTATCCAACTTCAATTTCGCCATCAATCTAACCACCTCTTCCTTCCCCCATGCACGGATGCGTGCCACTCCGGTTCTTTCATAAGCCGGCACTGCCTCACAGCCCGGCCAAAAATCGAACAGTGCAATATGAATTTATAATAGAATTTATAATTTTATATAATTTAATTTTATATAAAAAACAAAAACGTTCTTCAACTCATTTACCTCTAAGATTGCTATGCACCCTTTGAGGTATCTCTGGCTGCCATTTTTAAAGGTGATTATTGATTTAATCAATCTCGAATGGACATATTCAGCCCAATTGAATTCATCCTTCAAGCCTTCATCGCAAATGAGCTTCATATAGTCCTTGTTCGTTGACGTATCACCCGTTGGACAAAGAAAGATCTCGACAAGGTACAATAGAACTCGGGCCTTCAGCTCATCCCCCCGTAAGATCCACTTTTGATTTCCTCTTCAAGTTCAGCATATGTCACCTTCTGCTTCAAACCATATTTGGAGGCAAGTGCTTTCCAGTCCTTACTCTTAGAGACTTCTACAACACTTTTGCCTTCATTTCCTACCCCCAATACGGCTGCATCACATGGGATCCCGAGAGGAAATAAAAAATCACCATATTTAGCAATACATTGTTTGACATCAAATTGCACCATCAAGGATCGACACAATTCCCTCCGAATTGGTCAATCCCTTACTCCTACCAATAATCCAAACCCCATTTCTCCCAACACATTCAACTGACCCTTCTCCTTTAGGTGTATAACTAATGAATTCACCCTTTTAATGCTGCACCTTGTCGACACTTCCTACATTTTTTAACAATATATAATGTTATAGTTCTTATATATTTTGTATCAACGTATTTACAAGTTTAATGAATACCTTCTTTTCACGTGCTTTCCTCCATTCTTTGTATTCTTCACTATCCATCTTTGACTGTACAATGTAAGGTTCCTTCTCAGCATCACTCATTGAATTTCATTTCTCCAACACATCATTTCTCACCTAATATTAAGCATAAACGTTTTTTTAATCAATACATTAACGCTAAATAATACTCAATGTCAATTTCAATTTACATACCAAACCGATGTGTTCGCCACCTTCCTTCATCCTTTTGCATTCGGTCATACTGTCAACATTTAAAATTTGTCATCAATTTAAAGTTCTTAAATACTTTAATACAATTACCATTTCAACAATAATAACAAAAAGACATTGATACTTACTAGAAATACATATATCCACCATTTGGTTGTTTTCGAGTCTCGGCCTCAATTTCAAAGTCATCTGCGCCACCAACAATATTTCCACCCATTGACTCCATTTTTCCTTCATATATCAGTTTACGCAAATCAAATCAAATACTTGTTACATACACTTTATTTAATATACAAATATAGATAACTACTCTTGTGGTAAAACAGTTTTCTTCAAAAGAATTTGAATGGTCACTACAAAATGTGTCGGCACATTTATACAACCTAAAATATCATTTTCTACCTATAATATTATATACAGGTATCCATATTTATTTTCTACCTAGAATATTATATATAATCGGTCTCAAATCCTTCTTGGCCTCAATTCGAAATCCCCAAACTAAACCCAAAAATCCTAATCCCTATTTCCTTCAAACGAATGGGAACACTCAAAACTCTAAGTATCGACACATTTATACAACCTATAATATCATTTTCTACCTATAATATTTAATAAAAGTATCGATATTTATATTTTACCTAGAATATCACTTTCTACATGTAATCGGTCCCAAATGCTTCATTACTCCAAAACCACAAACAACACATAAAAACTCTATTTCGATTACTGTAATAATAAAAAACTAAGGTTTCGACAACGTACTTTTTGATTCGACAGCAGCAACAAACAAACAAACTTCGCTTTAGAAACGCCTTCTGAAATGCAACAACAATTACGCTTCGATTTCAAAAACTCGTCCGTTCTATCTATTTTTCAGAGGATATTTAACTATGCCATATGTTATTTCTATTTAATAGATACAACTACAAAAGTGTCGATACTTTTATGTCATGTGTCGATACTTTCGATAGTATAATTACCTATTTCTTTGAAAGTATCGATAATTTATTACGCGTACTTATTAAAGTATCGACACTTTCAATATATCCGGTAGCGCTTTACCGGTTTTGTCATTTAGAGACCAGGTTTTATCATATTTTTACCTGTTATATCGTTATGGATCGATGCATTTTTATAAAGTATCGACACTTTATAGGCGCTAAAACTGATTCTTGTTTAAATTCACAAAGTGTCGATACTTATATTAAATTATCGACACTTTCAATATATCCGGTAGTTCTTTACCGGTTTTGTCTTTTCGAGACCGGTTTTATCATATTTTTACATGTTATATCGTTGTGGATTGATACATATTTATAAAGAATCGACACTTTATAGGCGCTAAAACGACTTCTCCTTTAAATTCACAATGTGTCGATACTTATAGTAAAATATCGACACTTGCAATATATTTGGTATCTCTTTACCAGTTTTGTCATTTCCTGACCGGTTTTTTCATATTTTTACTTATTATATCATTGTGGATCGATACATATTTATAAAGAATCAACACTTTATAGGCGCTAAAACTGCTTCTCTTTTAAATTCACAATGTGTCGATACTTATATTAAAGTATTGACACTTGAAATATATCCAATATCTCTTTATCGGTTTTGTCATATTTTTACCTGTTATATCGTTGTGGATCGATACATATTTATAAAGAATCGACACTTTATAGGCTCTACAACTACTTCTCCTTTAAATTCACTATGTGTCGATACTTATATTAAAGTATCGACACGTGCAATATATCCGGTAGCGCTTTACCGGTTTTGTCATATTTTTCCTGTTATATTGATGTGGATCGTTATAGTTTTATAAAATATCGACATAAACCGACAAGCTAAGTTTGTCGGTTGCCAAATGTTTTAATATTTCTTCATGATTTAGACCTACTACATTATTATTACTCAACATTTCCGGTAGCGCTAAACCGAATTTATTAAATATCTTTTAATGTATCCGGTAACGCTATATATTAGTCCGCCTTTCCTGAGACAATCCAATCATGAGAATGAGTGTGATTTTGGTGAACACGGTTTGCTGGGTGAACAAGGGATCTGCACAACCCCCATTTGTAGAATATTATAGACATTGGATCCTTCTTTAAAACCCCATTTTCTTCCCATAACAACCATCAATCATTTTTGGATTTTTTATTGCATTAAATGTAATTAATAGACGTTCTGAAGTGGTCGTTGTTGTTTGCTGCTGCAAAGGCGAATTATTTCTTTCTATTTCCCGTACCAACAGCAAATATGAATTTATAAAATTTCAAAAAGATAAAAATATATTCTCAATAAAAAATATAATTCTATTTAAATATATAATAATTTTAAATTTTCAGTGGACTTCGCCATATCCACCCATCGATTTATCCTGAAATCATGCTAGGGAAAATAAAGTTCAAACTTTAAACTTATATCAATATATAGAACGTTATTATATTATTTAAGGTAAATTATACGAGTGGTCCTTTATGATTTTAGTCTGTCCGATTTTGATCACCAGTTAAGAAAAAGAATTTTGGTCCCTTATATTATCGGTCTGTTCGACTTTAATCCCTCAACTGCTAACTCTTGTTAACCCATTAACGAAAGTTTGAGTTGAAAAAAAAAACTTTGTTAACCTGTTAATTGTCGAGAGACTAAAGTTGAACGGGTTGATAGGATAAGGGATCAAAATCACTTTTCTTAACCAATGACCAAAATTGGACGGACTAAAAGCATAAAGGACCACCCGTATAATTTACCCTATAATTTATAGAATAAAGTACACAAATGATCTCCCGATTATAAAGTATTACTTTATTAAGTCCATTTTGTCTCGTCTTTGTTTTATTCTTCTGCTTCATCACTACTTGATTTTGTAAGATTAGGGAAATCTGACGATGATCTGATGAACCTGAGGTTACTCTTTTCTTTTCTTGTATCTTAATGGGCTTACTCTTTTCTAATGTATAATTTGAATGAATGGTAAAGGAGAAATAAAGAAATGCGAAATTTGGAAATACTGAGAGATTACAAGTGATGGGGCTGATATCCAAGGATGTGACCTGAGACAAAATTTGGGTGGAGAATTGAGGCTAAAATCATGAGGGGGGCCAGTTCCATCTTAATGGTGAGAGGATTGGCAGCTTTAATCAATCGAAAATGGGTTAACATTTGTGGTCCAAACCAGTGCTAAATTTCAACCTTCGATGTGCCCTATGTTATTTTGTTTCACTGATAAAATCAGATTTAATGCAATTCAATATGTCTGAACACTAACCATCCCTTCAAACTAAAAATAAATCTGTACCATGTTAAGACTTGCGTATAATATGCAATAGTTCTGCACCTCCTGAAATGAAGACCACAACTACCATAGTTAATAATGATATTAAATCACCCCAAGTCATTAATGCAATTCAACCTTTAATCTTTTAATTTATCAAACATCACCTTAAGTCGTTAATGCATTCAACCTTTAATCTTTTAATTTATCAAACATCACCTTAGTGAATTCATTGATTCATCCATACATAGATTTAAAATAAAATATGAACATAATTCTATTATCTAAATGATAAACCAGTTATTCCTTCATCTCAAGTCTCATGCATTGTCTAACGTATATCATTTATAAAGTTATATTACATATAAATGAGGGTAAAGTACATAAATGGTCTCCGACTATTAAAAGTTGTAAAATATCCACTCGATTATTCATATTTCTAACCTCGTCGTTTTCCGTTTAAATATTGATAACAATCTAAGTTAAGCGTTAACCTGCTGAATCTAATATGATAAAATTTGATCCCAGAATCTCAAATATTAACATCCAATTCAGACGAACATCAATTTTTTAATGAAAATGAGGAATTTGAAACATGTGATTAGTCTGTTGACTATTTTGTAACTTTTAACAAAAAAAAAAAAAATAGAGCTTTAAACCCCAAACCTTAGGCCTTGACGCAACAGGTGAAGTAGTTGAGGATTCTCCTCCTTGTCTGTCAATAAAACATCAAAGAAAAATGACTAATTGATCCAACTAAGCACATGCATGCATGACACCAAAGTTTATATCTTTAGCAACAATTGGTTGAATAAGATAATTGCGTATTTAGCGGGAGGGAGGGGGAATCTTACAGATGGGGAGTGATTGTCTTGAGGGAAATTGTGGTGATCATCAGTGGCAGCAGTGCTGCTGCTGACACTGGTGGCGGTTGGGTTAATGAAGTCATTTTCATTTCCAAGACTGGCTCTTGAAACATCCCTCTTGTTTTGCTTCCTCATTTCCCTGATTTTTGAAAAGTCTAAAGAGTAATCTGGGAGCTGTCCCTTTTGGTCCCAGTCCCCAAACTGAGGTACCGATAGCCATGGAGCGTTTTTCTACATCAATTTCAACACCCCAAGGAAAACCCAATATCAGCAAAGCCTTGCTCTCATTAACACAAAGCATTCAAAAATAGAGTAGAATATGAACTCTCCTCTCTGGAATTGGGTAGGAACAATGCTCAAACAGAATATGAAATTCTTTGTTTTGATCTTTTTTCAAGACGGGGAATAAAAAGATGCCATTTGAGTTTTTATTTAGAAAAGTCCATGACCTTGTGAGCTGTCAAACTGTAAGCAAATCATAAATTTTGGCCGGAGACCAGCTTTTAGTGTTCCACTGTTTTCTTTCTTTTTTTCCCACTTTAAGATTATCAATTTTTTTCTTCTGTAAAGGGGAGTTTCGCCTTTTGAGATCGGAAAAGTTAACAGAAAATGAAAGGCCTTACAAATTTACAACTCCATACACTTCGCAATAGTAAAATAAAAATTCTTTTCATCAACCTATGGAGTAGTAAATATCGACCTCTGCAAGAAGATAAGAATTGGTTTTTGCTGAAAATAAACTCCTAAACTGAACACTCTAAATCACCAAGACTCCAACTTAAAACGATTATTATGTTTAAAATCACTGAATTTCATCACCAAGAGTTAAAAATCCAGCCGAAAAACAAACAACCTACCTCTTTGCGATCTTCCATGCTTGATAGTTGATACCAACGGAACAAAAACGATCTTCCCAAGAGTAAATTTAGAAAGCTAAATGGTCAACTACTAAAATGAAAGAGAAGGGAGGAGTTGTGGTGGGGATTGATTGAGGTCTTAGGAATATAAATACGGCAGAATGACAGCACCAATTTGGGGGTCTTTGATTGCAACACTAATCAGC
The DNA here is from genome assembly GCF_006381635.1 of Hibiscus syriacus. NCBI lineage: Eukaryota > Viridiplantae > Streptophyta > Magnoliopsida > Malvales > Malvaceae > Hibiscus > Hibiscus syriacus. The sequence continues at coordinate 3,931,444 of NW_024063525.1, forward strand.
ACGCAATGATATCAATCAGTCTCCCTTTATATAAAACATTATTTATATTTGTTCATTAACCTATAATATAATATGTATATACGTATGGGTTCTCGATACTAGTCTTGCCTTTTTGTTGAAATAACATGAAATGCCACCCTCTTGGACACGCTTCACCTACGTGGTTTCTTTTAGGTTTGGGTGGATGGGTGTTTTGGGGTTGCTATGTTAGCTGTCTCAACAAAGGCATCGTCCAATGTTTATCCGCAACACGGTTTTTGGGGATTTTAAAGGGGATGGCTCTTTTTACTTCATTTCATGCATGCTCCTATTACTTTAATTCTCATTATTCGTTGAGATTTGGAGGGGATACACGAGCTAAAAGGGTGATTAGACATGTTAGATATCATACAAAAATAATTACAGATTCTACTACTTACTGTACTCAACTGAATAACTGAGGCAAAATTAAACAATAAAAAGAATAGATCGAATTTTGGGTAAACTATGTCATTGATCACCAAACTATGCACTCCTTTTACTTTTATCACCTATATTTCAATTTTATCAATCAGATCATCTAACTATTTAAATGATGTCAATCAAACCACTATCCGTTAACTTTGGACGGACATGCTGACATGACAGTTAACAAAATTGGTGTAATTCTATATTTTATCCTTAATACTTATACATCCTATCAATTTGGTCTTAAATTTAATTTAATTTAATTTAATAAATTTAATCCACCAATTAGATGGTGACTTATGTCACCATTAGATTAAATGTTTTTTTATAATTTATATTTAATTAATTTATATATTTATCTTCCAACCAGATGGTGACACCATCTAGTGAAAAAAAATTAAACTGCAAATAAAGGAAGAATATCAAAGAGAATAGGAGGACTCAAACCTAGGTCATTTAGGAAGGATAAAGGTGTGCTAGACCACTACTCCAAGTTCATGCTTATGATATGTTTTACAGGGAGTTTTATATAGTTTACCTTAAATTTTTTGGGGACCAAATCAATGGTGGGATAATTGTTAAATTTTTATTAAAGAATAATGGTTAATTTTGAATTATGTGTTAGAATTTTATTGAAATGTATTTAGTTATGGATTGAGTTTAGATATAGATTTTATATAAAAAAAAAACTGAAAATTGATTTGGATGGTGGTTGAGTTTTTTAAAATGAAAATGAGATGAATAGTATGGGGGTGATTATGAGGTAGTATATGTTCAGAATATTTTTTAACAATTGACAACATGTCTTACATATATAAGTGTTTGAATTCATAATCTTTAGAGATAACAACATTCCATACTATTAAAAACAATTCTGGATTCTAATGGAAAGTAACATGCATTTATCCTACAATCAACATACCATGTGGTCGAGGATTGTTAAAAAATTAATGTGGAAAAGCATTACTTTTATTCCAATTGAATATTCACTTTATAATAGTATATTTATGCACACAATTGAATAACAGAAAAATAAATCGCTAATTGTCAATTTAACTAACCAATAGAAAGTAACTGAATACAATAAACTAACTCTCTACACCCCCTCAAGTTAGTGCTTGAAAGATACTTTTCATCCCCAGCCTTGAAATAAGATATTCATGTTGTCGAATTTCAAGGGCCTTTGTTAACACATCTGCCAATTGCTTAGTTATGCTCACATGCTTCGTTGGAATTGATTTTTCTTGAATTTTCTCTCTTATAAAGTGACAATCTACAAAATTATAAGGTTAACAATTTATCTCAACATGTTTTGCTCTCTTATAAATTATAGGGTTTGCTACTATTTGAAGTGTTGCTTTGTTATCACTGTATAAAATAATTGATTGCTTCAATGTTACTCCTATCTCTTCTAACATTTCTTTTAACCAAACCATTCCTACTGCAGTAATGACCAAGCTGTTTTTATTATGCCTCAGCAGAGGAACTGACAATAGTATTTTTCTTCTAGGATTTTCAAGAAATCAAAAAGAGTTTCCTAATTTTACATAGAATCCTATCATTGGTTTTATTGACATAAGGCAAGATGCCTAATCTGAATCACATAAAACCTCAAGTTGGCATTTGCTTTATGCCTTCAATAAGATCTCTTTTCTTAAATCCTTCTTTAGATATCTTATTAGTTTGAGTGTTGATTCCAGAAAAGATTTTGGTTATTACATGAACTGACTGAGGTGTTACACTACATAAGTGATGTTTAACCATGTGTGAATCAGATAAATAAGCTTCCCAATTATATCTGAAATATAGTTTTATCATCAAACAAACCATCCCCTTGCTGCTAACAATTCACATGCTTTATATTTTGTTTCAAGGGAGTAACAACTGATTTTGATCCCCCTAAATTAGTGCTTTTGATTAGCTCCAATACATATTTCCTATGATTAAGTAAAATTTTCTCCCCAATCCTTAAGATTTTCAACCCTAGAAAATATTTTAAATCACCTAAGTTTTGATTCAAGATTCCTTTCAATTAATTTACTAACCCAAGATCATTCCATGTTATGAGCAGATCATCAACATAAATAAGCATAATAACCCAAGATTTTGACATTGATTTTTTTTGACAATTTGAGGGGCATTCCAAATTTTAACTTTAGGTGTGGAGACTACATATCAAACCTTCTAATATAATTTACTCCATTTGTAAACGTCAAGATTCAAACCTTTGATTTTATTTAAAAGATCTAATACCTTATCATACTAGATTAACTTAGTGTGTTGATATATATATATTTTAAACAAACTGATTGTAGGTATATTAAATATTAATTTTAATCTTAGATCATTAAATTATTATTCCTTTTCATGAATTTAGTTTGCATATTAATTTGGCTCCTTTAAAAAAGCTTCAACTCTTCTAGTTATCGTTGTCGGTCAATTGTTGCTTACACCGATCATTATTCACGATAAAATTTCAAGATACTCACATAAAATTGATAAAACAAATTTAGGGTAAATTACATGTTTAATATCTAAACTATCAATTTTGATATGTTTTAATACCAAAACATTCAATTTTTTTAAAATAATACCTAAAGTTTAGTTTTTGTTTCATTTTAGTACCTCACTGCTAAAAACTTTAGTTTTTGTTTCATTTTAGTGCCCCATTCAAAATTTAACGTTAAGTTTTGAAAATATTGAAAGTTAGATACTAAAACGAACAAAAACTGATAGTTTATGTACTAAACGCATTAAATTGTTAATAATGAGCACTAAAATGAAATAAAAACTAAAATAGGTATGATTTTGAAAATTTTAAAAGTTTAGATACTAAAACATATCAAAAATGATAATTTAGGTACTAAATGTATAATTTACCCAAAAAAAATTATATAAAAATTTGTTATTCTAAAGCTATGATCTTTTGGAGACAACTGTTTGGTAAAATTAATTTCGAGATATTAGTTTTCTTTAAAATAATGCTTCTTACATTTGAATTTTGAACAAACACTAAATTTGAAATAATAATTTTTATATTTATTTTTACAAATTTTAAAGAGATTTTTTAAAAAAAAATTAAATTGATAAAGTGACAGACAGCCATAAAATAAAATTATCAATGTTTAAAATAAGCGTATAAAACGTTGAACAATGATGATTTTGAAAGAGAAATAAAAAAAATAGTTTCAATAAAAAATAAAATATATTTTTTAAATTTTCATGTTAACACCAAAATATTATATTATTTGACTATTAATAATTTAATAATCTTACGCTTAATTGAACTCAGAATTAAAATTTATATAATAACAAAAATTTAAAATTTACCGATTTAATTGATTTAAGTGTAAGCAATTTCATATCACTTAAGTACATCTAGAGTTTAAATTTTTGTGAATATAATCCACCAAAATCAAATATATAACACGGGTGATCAGAATTACCTATAACAAAGTCTTAAAAACTAGAAAGGCAATAAAAAATTATAAACTATGATTTTTTTATAATTAAAATTTATGATTTAAATTAAAATCTTTTAAAATTTTAATGATAAAATTGATACTCAATTCTAATATTGATTGAAATTCGGTTTAAAATTTTATATTTTTAAAAAACTTTAAAATATTTTATTTTCGAAAAAACATCCAACTTTTTCTAAAATACCAAAAAACCCCAAACTCTTAAAATATCATATTCTAATCTCATTTACTCCAACTGTCAGTAATCTCTGGCCACCCATTCGCCTACGACTGATCACTCACACGTCGCCGACCACCCACTGACCGGTTACAACTCTTAATATCATTTCAAAACCTAAAATTCTCAAATCCCTAAAATCTCAAATACCTAATCTCTTAAATTCATTTGATTTTTCGTAGTAATATGTCGTTTAGTCTGTGAAAACCGACGATTTGATCAGCCGTTTAATCGACCATTTGTTCTTTGTCCATTTGGCCATGGCAAAGCCATGGAAGAAGGGGAGGGAGAGGGTGTTGTGGGACGCTAAGAAGAAGAAGGATGGGGTGTGTGTGTTTTTTTCTTAATATCAAAATAAGTATCTAAATTATATCTTTATTCTCAAATAGGTACCTAAAAATTTTAAAATTATAATATTGTGACACTTGTCTCTTAACAGGGTTTTATAATGGCCGTTATAGTCTAGGCACCTAAAGTGGTAACATTAGACACCGAAAATAGTAACGTTTGTAACGTTAGACACTTGGATGAGTCAAAAAATAGTTTAGGCACCTATTCGATATTTTTGATATAATTTGGACACTTGTTTTGATATTAATTCTATTTATTACTTAGACATATGGTTTTAAGTAAAAAATAAATTTGATATATTAATAGAATAAAAAAATTAACTTTTTAGTGAATCAACTATATTTAGAATATATTAATTGGAGTATAGGACTGGTGGGTTTGATTTTAATCAACGAATTCAGGATAAGATGATGCATATTATTAAAATTTTCAAAAGGAAATTTCAAGTAATTTAATTTTATGTTAAAGCACAATATATACTTTCCAAATAAAACATGGCATATATGTAGAGGAAGAAAGAAAGATGAAGAAACACAAAATTCACTTCAAAGCAACAAGGAAAGCAGCAAATCAAGGGCTGCTGATAAAGGGACATAAGATTTTTGTTCCTTGTTTAGTACTTAGTAATTACCACCAATAAGTCGAACGTTTCAACTAGGATTATTTGTAAGCTCTTGTACAAAGGCTTCGATATTTTTATACGAAGACCCACCTTCTTGGACGGCTTCTTTTGCCAAATCCTTCCATTTCATGGCATTCTCTCTAATTTCTTCACCTCCCATCACCATTTCCAAGCATCTTTTTATCTCGCAACCTTCAACTATTCCTTCTCCATTCTCTCTCAGCCGTACACCTGTCTTCCATACATCTTGGACAAGCTTGGAGTTTGTCCCTTGATCCACCCACTGTGGAAATGTCACCATTGGAACCCCTGAAACCAAGCTTTCAAACGTTGAGTTCCATCCACAGTGAGTCAAAAAACACCCAACAGATGGATGGGAAAGAACTTCCACTTGTGAGCACCATGCCACTATCATCCCTTGCTTTTCCAATTCATTTTGGCTAGTACTCAATGCTTCATTTTCTTCTCCACTATTTTCCCTTATCACCCATAAAAATGGACGGCCAGCTTCAAGCAACCCCTTGGCTACTTCTTCCATCTGTGATTTCTCCAACGTGGAAAGGCTTCCAAATGACACGTATATGACTGATCTTTCAGGCTTTGTGCTCAGCCATTCCATTTCCCTACACTCCTTTGAAAAAGCAGATGGCATTAGTGGTCCGACGCCGATCAAATTGTAGCAATTTTCAGCTGCTTTTATAGCCTCGGGTTCTAATAGATCGAATGTGTTGACTAGAACTCTTGGGTTGGTTTGTTGATCGAGAACTTGTACATGTTCTTTAAATGTTTGGAGTGGCACAACATGTGGATTCGGTGGAGTGAAAAACGAAGGCAAATCGCGGCGAGAAAGCGGTGGCAACCCGGGCATTTTCACCGAAAACGTGGGGTCGTCGATGTTCTTTGTAATCATCTCTTCGTATCCCTTGAAGTAATGGTAAAAGATGTTCAAAAGACTAGCGGGTTGGAACCAAAGGAGCGTGGCCGGGATGTTAAATTCACGCGCCACCGTTGCCACCCAAGGAAGAAGAGTACAGTAAACGATGGAAGTAAAGCGGGAGCCCTGATCAGCAAGAAATTCTCTTAAGGATTGAGTGCCGTGACGCTTAGTCTCTGACAAGTAATGGTTGATATTACCGGTGAGTTGAAAGACACTTTGGTTACCATCTGAGAAATAGGCGTAGGACAAGCCTTGGGGGCCGGAGGTTTTGGTGAATTGGTGCATGGTGGAGGAGGCCGTCATGAAGGTGACGTGGACGCCGTTGTTGATGAGTGTTTTGGCGAATTGAAGGGAAGGGTTAATGTGGCCTTGGGAAGCGAATGTTACTAAGAGCACTTGGGGTTGTGCGTTAATCATTGAAGGAAAGAGATGAGTAGATTTTCTGGTTAGTAGACGGTAATGGGACGAGGATACATATATATTTGAGAGGCTGCCTAGAATTTTGTATTCACACAAACTTTGGATTAATAAATGTGACGTTTGCGGTGACGCCCCGTTCAATTAATATTAAAATGGAAATAAATTATGAAAGCAACCTTTTGTAAGTTGGATTATGCATCTCATCCATCCCCTCGTATTGGTGAAATGCGAGGCTTTGGGTTTTAGTGATACTCGCCCGTTTTAATGTTCTCTTTTCGGAATAAATATTTTACTCATAAACTTCAAATATATTTTAAAACTAATTTTTCAATATAATAAAAATGTTAAATTTTAAATCTATTGAATGGTTTCAGTGGTTAAAGGTAGTGTTATTCGTTTTGGATTTAAGCAATTACGTCTGCAAAGTATATACGTTGTAAATTACTAAAAAAATCTTAATATATACTATTTTATAATCATTTTAAAGTTCGGACTATTAAAAATGTTGACTTTTAGTCTAAGAGGAGTTGGAATTTATTAGCCAATAGCCATGGAAGGAAAGCTATAGCAACATACCAATAGTTTCATTTTAATTTTTTGTCTAATCAAATTTGGTCATAAGTTCAAAAGGAAATACATTTGATCTCTTACGTTTTCAATCATTTCGATTTATGTTACGTGACAATTAACATATAATAAAAAAATTTACATATCTACTTATTCTTCTTCTTTTTGTCAACTCACCCATTTTTTTACTATTGTCCCCTTGTTAAACCTTAAGAGTCAGAACCTAGTTCAGAACCTTGATCATTGATCACCCAAAATACTACATTTCCTTGAGAAACATTTTATCTTTCTCCAAATTCTCCATAGCTTGAGCCTCCAAGGTAACCTCTACGTCAATGCTTCGACCACCGATCTTCCATTGATACAAATACACCATCCCATCGAATCGGTTGTTGGATCCACTCCTCACCCCTTCTGACTTTCTCCACCCAAAATCCACCTCGTAAACTTTAAACTGCGAGAGCTTTCGACCGCCACACAGTTGACGCCATCGTCTTTAAACTGAAAAATGCTATAATTCATTGATGGATTTAATAATTAAATCCATATCACTTTTGAATGTTCTAAATTAAAAGATATTTATCTCTTTAATTTAAATATTACTAGTATAATTATTCTTTTAAATATTTTAAATTAAAAGGTATTTATTATTCATTTAACTTTGAATATTAAACGATAATTATATCATTTTGAATATTTTAAATTAAAATAATATATATTTAAGTTTGAATATTAAAAGTTATCTATATTTCAAATTAAAAGATATTATTATCTATTTAAATTTAAATATTAAAAGATATTTATTTTGAGTAAATCTCTTCTGAGAATACCCTACAAATACTATGCTAATATGTTAGGTTAAACACATCTCAGAATTCAAGAACATCAAAAATCTTGAAAATTATTTTCTCTCCTCTAGTTTTTCGATGATAGACAAAGGCAAGGGGATAGTTCGTGATCTTGACAATTGTGTTATTGTATGTTGATCATTTAGTTGCTATCTCTTGAGAGATAAATGACCAAAGGATCTTAACCACTAAGGAGTGACTGAAAATATGTCTTAAGGAAAATGTGTAGTGACAGGCCTTAACTCGTTACCGATCAATGGATCAATAAAAAGTATTTTCCTTTCTATATACTTTATTTTAGCGTTTAAGGACTTTAACTTCTTTTGCTTTATTTTCTCATATTCGATTTCATCTGAGATTATTTTTTTGTATAACAATCTTAACACAATTTTAAACTCATTCTTCTATCTTTCTTTAATCCAATATGATTATGAAATTATGGTAAAATTGAGATAGTAAACAATTTTGTTTCAGAATTTATCTTGCCGTCTTAATGGGTTTGCTTGAATCTTAAAGTGGACAAATCTATTTAACAGAAATTGTCGTGAAAGTAAGATTGATTACTGATTTTGTTTCAGAATATTGATTTTGTTCAATAAAAACTCGAAAATAAAGGAGAATTAATTTTATGTTTATTGGAATTATTACTAATTTTGATCATGTTTCTTTTATTGAAAATGGAGACAAAAAACATTGTTTTACATGCTAAAATGATGGTACTAATTCAGAATTCAAATATGAATACAAGTCAACCTACAATGAAATTTAACCACAACGAGAAGTTTACGAAATTCTATGAAGAGAATTTCAAGATGTGGCAACAAAAGGTGTTTTTCTATATGACAACAATGAACCTTTCTATGTTCTTGAAGGAAGATCTTTTTGTATTTAAAGAGGGAGAAAGAGAAGGAGAAGTAGACAATATTACCGCCTTCAATAAGTTGATGCTTCGAAGCACACTAATTATATATGCCAACATAAAATTCTTAATAGTGTACAAGATTCACTGTATCTAGCACATATTGGTTATTAAACAACTAAAAATTGTGGGAGATATTGAACCACAAATACAAAGCTGAAGATGGTGGAGCAAAAAAAATTTAGTTGCCAAGTTCTTGAATTTTAATATGGTTGACTCTAAACCGATAGAAAATTGTAACACCCTAAACCAGTACGGCACACCGTCGACTGATCAAAATGCCACACAGAACCACCAGAGTGGCTAACCAAACTTTTCTTTTAAATTTTTTCATTTTATAAAATTGACCATTTGTAACCACTCAAACTAAAATAAATCAACTACAATTTAAATAAAATAATTTACATTAGGAGCTCCCAAAATAATATTTAAATCATACATATCATAGTTTAAAATGAGTTACGACTCATATAAAAATATACAAATCGAGGTTTACAATTATACATGCTCACTAAAGATGAACTCGCGACGTACACTGCACTATATGGGTCTGGATCATTGCTGTCAAAAAGTCCTCGGACTGCTCCTCGACTAACTTGCGTAAGAGAACAAATTCCAAACGATGAGTTAACTAGCTCAGTGCCACACTAACAACTAAGCCATACTAAAAGTGTTCATGACATGCTCTAGCAAACTGATAAACTGAAATAGTGAGTATACTCGTATACAACATTCTCTACTCTATGGTAGACATCATGGTGCAGCTGAGGGTTCTGCATCTCGGAGCTCACACACCCCTCTAGTCTACCGAGGTTGGTTGCCCGAAATCTCTAATCGGTCAACCCCCTCGATTAGCCCACTCCTTGAGTGTTGGACCTTGCGCCCAAGCTAGTTAGCTTTAAGTGCTTCGCGCACTACCTAAGGATATATCCTGACTGAAACTACACTTTCGATAATGATAGTATTTACTAAAAGAAATCGAGTGTCCTGATCGTTTCCAGAGCATCATCCAAGGCTATTTTTATGTCATTCTAATTGAATATTGTTTCTAAGTGTAACTAATATCATTAATATTCTCACTTGTAGTCTTATCTGATAATATAATGAAGTGTTGGGGTACCTCGAGTCTAATTCCCTTAAAAACTAACATATTTTTCCAAAACAGACTAAAAATATCGATACTAGCCCAAGAGCATCGATACTCATGCAATAGTTTCAATACTTTATATAAGTATCGATACTTTTAAACATTCTGTTTTATTCACTTTTGAAACTTTATAGGAGTTTTGAAACTATGACTCAATGTTTCGATACTCTTAAAAGAGTATCGATACTCTTGCCCAGAAACTCACAAATTTTCCCAAAACGAAGAACAAGTATCGATATTATCCTTATAGTATCGATACTCTACCTATAGAAGTCATAAAACATATAGTAAAATGCTATATTCTAACTCCCAAAGACCCTAGTGAGGTCCCCAAACATGCTTAAAGTTTTATTTGATCAACAAGGGTCATAATAGAGGCTTTAAACACATTTATAAAACACAAGAATTTCACCATGGAAATGTTTATCATGCTCAACTCAACCATTTAAACTATTTTGAACTTCTAACGACTCACTAAGAGTATAGAATAGTTGTAAAGGTGTTACCTTGCTTATTTTGTGGCTAGAACTCTCCCCAACTCAACCAATGCTCAACTTTTCTTTGCCTTTTGATTTGGAATTCTTTCTCAATTCCTTCACTAAACAAGGAAAGAAAATGGATTACTAATCCACCTAGAGGTTGGATACATTCTAAATAACTCCTTAAAATCATAGATTCTCACAACCATCTCAAAACCCATTTTTGGTTCAATGCATAAAAACTAATGAAATTGAGCTTATATTGAAGCTTGAAGAATAAGGAGTTGAAATCTTACATTGGCTTCACTCAACTAAGCTTAAATTTATCCAAGTTTCTCACTTTAAGAAAGAATAAAGAAAAGAGAAAGATGAAAATAGGAAGAGTGTTTTGTGAGTTGTGTAAGGGTTTTGGTTCACGTTGAAAACATAAAATATGGAAGGATTTTCAGCTTCCAAAATGACTATGGGTAAACTACACTTTTAGTCCCTTTACTCCTATTTCATAATTTACTCATCTTCAAACAACAACTCTCTTGGTCCCTAACTCAAGTCCACAAACAACAACTTGGTCCAACTATAATATAAGGTCCAATGGCTCAACTTTGGGTTTTGGGTTAACCCGAACTACTAACCCGTGATTCGGGGGCATTATATTTCTTCCCTCCTAAAAAGAAATTTCGTCCTCGAAATTTACTTAGATAGAAAAGATGCAGATACTGAAGATTCATATCTTCTTCGGTTTCCTAAGTAGCGTTTTCGACCCCATGATTCCTCCAAAGTACTTTTACCAAAGGGATATTTTTGTTTCTCGGCTCTTTTACTTCATTGGCTAGAATTCTAATTGGTTCCTCCTCATAAGACATGTCAGGGCTCAACTCAACTTGTTCTAAAAATAAGACATGCTATAGGTCAAAATGATATCTTCAGATCATGGATACATGAAACACATTATGAATGCGCTCCAACTCTAGTGGTAAGGCTAAACGATAAGGTACTGGTCCTATTATCTGGAGCACCTCATAGGGACTAATGATACACGGAGTTAACTTTCCTTTGCGTTCAAACCGAAGTACCTTTTTTCTACGGGGACACCTTAAAAATACCTTATATCCCACTTCAAACTCGATTTCCTTACGTTTCAAATTTGCATATGATCTCTGCCTATCTTAAGCCTTCTTAAGTCTACTCTGAATCATGCTGACCTTTTCTTCGATTTCTCGGATCAGATCTGGTCCCACTATTTTCCCTTATCTAAGCTCAGTCTAGTAAAGAAGAGTTCTACACTTACGTCCATATCGAGCTTCGTATGGAGCCATCTGAATGCTCGACTGATAACTGTTATTATACGCGAACTCCACCAATGGTAGGTGATCTTCACAAATACTCTCAAAATCCATAATAACACACCTAAGCATATCCTCAATAATTTGAATAACGTGCTCTGACTGACCGTCTGTCTGAGGGTGAAATATGGTGTTAAAATAAAGCTTGGTACCTAGGGAACTGTGAAGAGCTTCCCAAAATCGAGAAGTGAATCTAGAGTCTCTACTGAGATGATCGAAGTCAGGACTCCATGCAACCTCACTATCTCATAAATATAGAGATGTGCTAGTCTCTCTAAGGTAAAGTCCATTCGAACCGGTAAAATGTGAGCAGACTTGGTCAACCGATCTACTATTACCCACACAGTATCATGCTTGCGCCTGGTCATCGGTAACCCATTCATGAAATCTATTGTTATTCTATCTCATTTTCATTGTGGTATCTGAATAGGCTAGATTAACCCTGAGGAAACCTGATACTCCACCTTAACCTGTTGGCACACTAGACACTTTGCTACAAACTCAGAAACCTCTCAACATCTTATTTAAATAATCCCTAAAGTACAATACATCACCATCAGGCTTGACACATCTTATTACTACTAGGATTGATAGAAAGTGGACTACAATGAGCTTCATGAAGGATATTGCTACGTAACTTCTCAACATCAGGCACACATAAATAACCCCTAAAGTACAATACATCACCATCTTACATTTCGAACCTTGGGGCCTCACCTTGGCGGACTTGTTCCCTCCGAGCTCTTAGGCGACTGTATGAACTTTGAAGTCTCTTGACCTCACTTACTAACTTGGGTTTTACTCAAAGCTCGACTAACAAACCTCCATCACTAGATATACTCAGGCGCGTCAAAAAAGCTCTCAGCTCTGACATCGACTTTCGGCTCAGCGCATCTGTTAAAATATTCGCTTTCCCAAGGTGATAATTGGTAACACAATCATAATTCTTAAGCAATTCTGCCCACCTACGTTGCCTTATGTTTAGCTCCTTCTAGGTAAACAAATACTTTAAGCTTTTATGATTTGTAAAGATGTGGCATTTTTCCCTAAAAAAGTAATGTCTTCAAATCATGAGTGCGAAAACAACCGCAACAATCTCTAAATCATGGGTGGGGTAATTTCATTCGTAAGGCTTGAGCTAATGAGACGCATATGCTACTACCTTTCTATATTGCATCAGTATGTATCCTAGGTCGTTTAACGAAGCATCACTATACACGATAAATTCTTTACCCGACTCAGGATGGGTTAAGATTGGGGATTGGGTCATCAGGGTCTTCAATTGCTCAAAACTATAATTTTGTTTCTCACCCCACACAAACGATACAACTTTTTGAAGTAACTTTGTCATCGGAGCAACTATCATAAAAAAACCACTTTACAAAGCGACGATAATAGGCCATGAGATATAAGAAAATGCGTACTTTAGTTACGCTCTTGGGTGCCTCCCACTCAAGAACTGCTTGAACTTTTTGAGGGTCAAAACGGATACCATCCGCTGCTACTACATGTCACAAAAACGAAATCTCAGACAACCAAAACTTGCACTTTCCAAACTTAGCGAACAACTGATAGTCTCAAAGGGTCTGAAGAATTATGCGAATGTGTCGGCAGTGCTCATCCTCTGATCACGAATACACAAGAATATTGTCTATGAAAACCACCACGAACTGGTCCAAATACGGGTGGAAAATTCAATTTATGAGATCATGAATATCGCTAGGGCGTTGGTGAGTCAAAACGGTATTACCAGTAACTTATAGTGACCGTATCTTTTCCTGAACTCCGTCTTCTCTATATCCACTTTCTTAACCTTTAAATGATAATATTTGGATCTCAAGTTCTTGAAAAGACGTATGCCCCCTTGAGCGGGTCAAAGAGATCATAGATTCTAGGTAAGGGATAACAGTTATTGATGTTTAACTTGTTTAACTGTCGATAATCAATACACAACCGCATCAACCAATCTTTCTTCTTAACAAAGAGAACCGATGCTCGCCACTATGAGATACTTAGCCGGATGAAACCTTTCTCCAGCAACTCATGGATTTAACTTTCATCACTTTTAGTTTTGTTGGTGCCATGCGATAGGGAGCAATGGACACCAGAGCGGATCCCGACATTACCTCAATGCCAAACTCTAACTCTCAATCTGGTGGTAACCTCGGTAGCTCTTTTGAAAAAATTTTGTAAAAGTCTCTGACTGTTTGGATATCCTCAATCCGTGGAACTGCTACTATGGTATCGAACACATGGGCCAAGAAGGTTTCACAACCCTGATCTAACATCCTTTAAACTTTAAGAGCCGACACAATCCTTACGTACTTGGGTTTTTTTCCAAACATCATAATCCGTATCCCATCATCTTTTCTGAGTTTAAGTCGTTAAAGCTTGCACATCAAGCTCGCATCGTGCTTTGACAACCAGTCTATGCCTAAAATTAGATCAAACTCTCTGAAAGGTAGCTCCACAAGGTCAGCAGGGAAGGTTTCACCTTGAATTTCAACAGGGCATATACGGTGGACCTTGTCCACTAGGACATCTAATCCTAAAGGGCTAGATAATTTAAACCCTATCTTAAGTGTCTCAGTTAGGATACTCTGCTCTTGAACTAGATCATAACAGATATTGGAATGGATGGATCCTGGATCAAATAATGTAGTAACTAGAAGAGAAAATACTGTAAAAATACCTAAAACGACATATGTTGTGTCACAATCCTCCTAGGCTCGTATTGCATACTAACAAGCATCAACTCTGGCTCTGCACTGGCCCTTGATCAGCCCGCACCTCTACTAGTCTGACCAAACGATGAGCTACCACTCCTATGAGATCATCTACCCATATGAACTATAAGAGCTGACATCTGTGGCGAAGCTAGTGCTACATCTCGAGCCTCTAGGCACTCTCTGATAAAATGGTCAAAAAACCCACATCTAAAACAACCTCTGGACCCTGACGGCATGCCCCTACATGCTTCCAACCGCAAACTGAGTAGATAGGCTGAGATTATGCCCTCGATAAACCTCTAGAGCTCGCTACTGAGGTAGTGAACAACAACCTCATGTGCTAATCAGACCTACCACCTCCTCTGCTCGCCTGATAGGTGGGTTTGCTAGACTGGCCTAACGAGCCTCTCTAAGAACCCTGAGAGTCTCACGCTCTCTTCGATGCTGCGATGGTCCAGATGACTCTGCAACTCCTAATTGGGAGTAGTACTCGAAACTGTAGCTCCTCTTTCTATCACCCTCTCTAAGGCCTTGGCCTGGCAGACCAACTCAGTAAAAACTCTAGGAGGATTGGCAGATACATAGGTGATGATATCATAGCAGAAGCCCTCCCTTAACCTTCTGCAATGGAAATGCTCCAACGATACTAACTCTAGTACGTACCAAATGAGTCAAAGGAACTCCACCTCATACTCAAATACAAAATGATCTCCCTGCTTTAACTGCAAAAATTGTTCCCTCAACTCATCCATGTAAGCCTGACCTATATACTTCTGGCGAAACTCCTCCAAAAACTGATCCCAAGTAGGCCTCTCTAGCTCCATAGATATCTCGACTGTATCCCACCATTCAATTGTGTCACCCTTCAACAAGTTGGTGACATACTATACCATACCCTTAGGAGTGAGGTGTAGTTGACGAAGGGTCCTCTAAGTCTCCCTCAACCACTGATCAGCCGTTACTGGGTTATCATCTCTTGACCCGAAAAGGTCTGTGGTCTGATACCTCTGGAGTCTCTTAATAGGAGACTCTTGTAAAGCTACTGCAGGTGGGGCTGGAGGGGATGGCTGAGTAGGTGGGGCTACTGATGTCCTGGGTAGACATCATGGTGCGACTAAGGGTTCTACAACTCAGAGCTCACACACCCCTCTAGTCTATCGACGTTGGTTCCCAGAAATCTCTACATCGGCCCCGCTCCTTGAGTGTTGGACCTTACGGCCAAGCTAGATAGCTTTAAATGCCTCAGGTACTACCTAAGGATATATCCGGACTGAAACTATACTTTCGATAATGCTAGCATTTTCTAAAAGAACTCAGTTGTCCTAATCGTTTCCTGAGCATCATCAAAGGCTATTTTTATGTCATCCTAATTGAATCTTGTTTGTAAATGTAATTAATATCATTCATATTCTCACTTGTAGTCTTGTTTGATGATATAATGAAGTGTTGGGGAACCTCGAGTCTAATTCCCTTAAAACTGACATTTTTCCCAAAACAGACTGAAAGTATCGATATTAGCCCAAGAGTATAGATACTCATGCAATAGTTTCAATACTTTATATAAGTATTGATACTTTTAAACATTCTATTATGCCCAGTTTTGAAACTTTATAAGAGTTTTGAAACTGTGACCCAAAGTTTCAATACTCTTGAAAGAGTATCGATGCTCTTGCCCAGAAACTTACGAATTTGCCTAAAAGGAAGAACAAGTATTGATATTATCCTTATAATATTGATACTCTACCTGCATAAGTCATAAAACACATACTAAAATGCTATATTCTCAATTCCAAAGACCTTAGTGAGGTCCCCAATCATGTTAAAGTTTTATTTGATTAACAAGGGTCATAATAGAGGCTTTAAACACATTTATAACTCTAACACAAGAATTTCACCATGGAAATGTTTATAATGCTCAAGTCAACCATTTAAACTATTTTGAACTTCTAATAACTCACTAAGATTCTAAAAGAGTTGTAAAGGTGTTACCTTTCTTATTTAGTGGCTAGAACTCTACTCAACTCAACCAATGCTCAACTTTTCTTTGCCTTTTTATTAGGAATTCTCTGCTACTTCCTTCACCAAACAATGTAAGAAAATGAATTAGTAATCCATATAGAGGTTAGATACATTCTAAATAACTCCTTAAAATACAAAAATAGCTAGAATCCATAGATTATCATAACCCTCTCAAAACCCATGTTTGTTTATATGCATAAAAACTAATGAAATTGAGCTTATATTGAAGCTTGAAGAATTAGGAGGTGAAATATTACCTTAGCTTCAATCAAATAAGCTTGAATTTCTCCAAGTTCCTCACTTTAGGAAATAATGAAGAAGAGACAAAGATAAGAAGATAGGAAAAGTGTTTGGTGAGTTGTGTAAGGGGATTTGGTTCACGTTGAGAACATAAAATATGGGGGGATTTTCATCTTCCAAAATGACTATATATAGGTAAACTAGACTTTTAGTCCCTTTACTCTTATTTCATAAATTACTCATCCCCGAACAATATTTCTCTTGAGCCCTAACTCAAGTCCACAAACAACAACTTGGTTCAACTATAATATAAGGTCCAATGGCTCGACTTTGGGCTTCATGTTGACCCGAAATACAAACCTGGGATCTGGGGCGTTACAAAAACAAGTTGAGGAACTCTAACTAATTGTCAATAAAATTCTTGCTAAAAGAATGATCATAGGTGAATTCTTCTAGGTAACCACGATTATTGAAAAAGTGCCTTTAAGATAGAACGACTTCAAGAATTATCTAAATCACAAAATGAAGGAAATGACAGTGGAAGAACTGATTTTCATACTTCGAATAGAAGAGGAAAATAGATTCAATGTCAAAAAGCTCAACAAAAAACCTTAAAAGAGGATAAGGCCAATGTACTAGAAGTCAAGGACTTCAAGAAGGGAAAACAAATCAAAAGTATGTTGAAGTTGGGACCTAAAGGTGAAATTTTCAAGAACAAAAAATCTAAGGAAAGTTCTTTAATTGTTGAAAGATGGATCACAAGTCCTCTAAGTTTAGACATCCAAAGAAAGCCAAAGCTCACGAGGCTAATGTTGTGGAAAGAATGGCTAAGAACATGGAGGACATAAATTTATGTGTTGTGATCTCTGAAGTCAACTTGGTTAGCTCTAATCTAAGTGGATGGTGGCTTGATACTAGTACCACACATCATATTTATTGCGACAATGAATCTTTTTCTGAATTAACACCTTACGACAATGACGGGGAGAAGCTCTACATGTGTAATGCCGTGACTTCCAAAATTAAGGAGAAGGGTATGGTCTTGAAGATGAATTCTGACAAAGAACTCACGTTGTGGAATATGTTGTATGAGCCTAACATACACAAAAACCTAGTTTCTTGAACATTCTTAAGTGTTCATAACTTTAGAATAGTATTTGAATCCCAAAAGTTGATTTTGTCTAAGGGGTATGTTTGTGAGTAGATGATATATATTGAATGATATGTGAAAACTCAATCCTTTATTTGTAAAAGCCAAAAGCATGAATAAGAATATCACTTATTTTTCCATTTATATGTTTTATTCATTTAATTTATGGCATGTTAGGCTTGGACATGTTAATTATGATGCTCTGTGAAGATTAATTAACTTAAAACACATCCCTTCATTTCGTATTAACTTATTGTATGATAGGCTTTACATGGTTGAATGTGCACCCCATTACAATACCATCTTTTGATTTCCTTAGAGCCAGCCAATGAGAGTGTCGAGGTTGCCCTATCCTTAATGGAGTGGGCAATAGCAAAGGTTGGTGGATTTGAGTGTGAACTTTGGTCTTACAGAATTGATCAAAGTAGCAAAGGAACTCGAGGACATGAGATCCACTTCACTTGGAGAGAGAGTGGGTGCTTATGATTCTTGAGCTATTGACTAAAGATGTTCTCATCATGGTGCTTTTAATTCTCGTAGCAGCTTGAAGACGAGGATGCACCGTTATTGGTAACATTGATGAGACTAAGGTTTCTATAATTAGATTTATAATGAGTTTCTTGAATTGAATCCATAGACCAAACATGATATTCTAATAGGTTTGATCTTTTTTATCTCGACCAAGTACAAGTTAAGTTTTCACCTTTCTTTTATAAAACAACTTTTTTCAGTGGCATAACATTAAAACCTACTAAAGTTAAATAAAATGTAAACTAAAGGCTTTTCGTTATATATATATAGTCTATTTTTTCTGGAAGATGACACTGTTGGTATGAAACAACACAGTGAAGAAGAAAACCAAAGAAAAAAAAGGGTAAAATACATCATTTCTCACTGAACTTTATTCTCTCATGCTTCACTCACTATACTTTCAATTTTTCCAATTTACTCACAGAATTTTTGAATTGCTCTTATTTTGTACACTCTAAATTATTTTATTATTATTTTGGTATAATATGGCATTTTAATCATTATTTAATATAAAAAATTAAAATAATAGTGGTTGTCCACTTTTTGCCGTCATTGGACACCGCCGTTGATGGCCGTAGATAGTGGTCGTTTGGTCCCAGATTTTATCAACTACTTTGTCTCGACCCCCTGAGTCTGAATCTGACCTCCATTTTGTTGTAGTATGCTCCGAATCCGATCAAAAGCGTCGACCTCCATAGATGGTGGTCGTTCGATCCTAAATTTCATGGGTTGCTTCGCCTCGACCCCTTGAGTCTGAATCTAACCTCTATTTTATCGGAATATACTTTGAAATTCATGAATAGGAGATCAAAAGTTAGGAAGCTGAAATATTTCAGTTGAGATTCATAGGAACATTTTTTCGGTGAAACAACCGCCAAATTCAGAATCAATGTGTCAAAACGAGTCTCTCGGTACAATTTAAGATCAAACAACTAATGATTCTAAAGATCGACGATGGTCGATGGTGACGAGAAGGGACGGTGGTCAATGATGACGAGAAGGGGCGGTGGTCGTCAGTGAGGTTTGGGATGAAGAAGATAAAAGGGTTAAGATTAGAGATATTATTTTATTATTTATTTTAAATTATTTTTATATAAAATAATAATAAAAAGCCACATTATAGAATAATATAATAAAATAATTTAAAGTGACCAAAATGGGAGTAATTCAAAAGTTCAATGAGTAAATTAAAAAAATTAAAAATATAGTAAGTGAAATAGGAGAGATAATAAAATTCAATGAAAAATGGTACCCAAGAAAAAAAAAGTAGAATAATTTAACAAACAAGGAAGATTGGAAGAGATTGTCGGCTAATAATTTAGAATGGATAGAATTTTCATATTTGAGGAGAGCTAGGCAGGTCAAAAAAGAAGATTTTGGGTGGCGAAATAGTAGTTTTTAAGATTTCTAATTAGTAGATATGTGGATGGACTAATTAGATTTATGAGAAAAAAAGACTTGTTTTGTTGAAATATATTAGTACGTGATATGGGATGTTTCTATTTGAAAAAGAAGAAGAAGAAAGACACGTAGATTTTTTTAATTGCCGCATAATATTTTAGTTAAAGGGTTAATAAATGAGGGATTAAAATCGAATGAATCGATAATGAAATGGACCAAACATACTTAATTTTTAAATCGATAACCAAATTCGATAATACAAAAGTAAAAGAGATTATTTGTATAGTTTATTAGCTAAGGGATGGGAATGTTTGAGAGGCTGGTAAGGATTTTTGTTTTGTGTGTGCATGCGCGCGCGGGGAAAGGGTTATAATACAAAGGAAGAAGAATGAATTTAAATATAATAATTGAGGGAAAGCTTTAGCGACAGATGAAAAAGATTTTGCAAGGGATGAGTCTGCTAAGGATATTTTTATACCTTGAAAACCAAAAGCATAATCATTAGAGTTGAAACTGTGACGTTTGCGGTGACTGCTCATTTTGTAATTTGTAAGTTGGGCGATGCATCTTCTCTCATCATTTTTAAGTAGTAGCCTAGTTTTAGCTGATGTGTATTGTTTATTTATATTCCTTGGAGATCAAGTATTTATCTAAAGAAATTAAATATTTTAATAAAAATTCATAAGGTTAATAAATCAATTATTTAAAATAACAAGTTCATAAAATCAAGCATCCAGTCACTGATGGGGCAAAAGGAATGAAAGGGTTGTATTCACCGACAATTTCCATCAATCTAATAGGAACTTGTCTGCTCAAGAAAACGAAGGAAGTTGTGGAAACTGCTGTGATGATATAAGGCTCTGTTTGTTGGAAATTGTTCATGCCAAAGATCCTCCATTACGAATTCTAGAGGGTTCGAGTTTACATTCTGTGCTTCATGTAAAAGACCAGAGTTCAAAGCATCTCTACAAGTAGCTTCATAAACATGAGGACATGTTGCTACTTGCTTCCCCAGTGCGGCGTTGGACTTGACTATTTGGTAATTTGATTTAATCCCTTCATTCTTATTAATTTTTCACACTTCTATTACTGATTTATTGTTAGGATAAACTTTTAACTATATGGATTATTTAATCTTGTTATATAAGGATGATAATTTGATCTGGATTCGACATATTTCAATCCGATTCAAATTAATACAATCATTTTTTAAAAAAGAAAAACCGGATTTGAATCAAATGTTATGAAGGGTGAAGTCAAATCAAATTTAAGTTTACTGTGAAAAATCTCTGACTCACCTCAAAGACAAAAGCATTTGAGCAAAACGCTGTAAGCCAACGGGTTCATATGTAGAAGTAACAAGGTTACAAAACGAATTGAATGAATCAAATGCAGTCCGCTCTTACAGAGCCCATCAAACAATGATATATAAGTAACAAGTGAAGGCTTTTATCATTGTGACAGTGGTGTATGCAATAGCATTCTTTGTCATTGTTTCAATAATTGTATGTCACAGACTAAAGCGGGCAGTCATTACCCTCCATTTCTTTTAAAATGCTCAAGGCCTCTGACTACAAACAGATGAAGTAAAACATTGTAGGTGCCTGTCCCGGGCACACCGCCCTGCAACTTCAATCCAGAAAATAGCTTCTTTTTCTTCATTCAACAATACTTCTCCTCTCCTACAGGATGATAACAGAATATTACAGGTAAACTCATCGAACTTAAGTCCTTCGTTTCTTATTTCATCCAAAAGTCCTAAAATCTTATTCCAAGACCGACCCATCCTGTCATAAACATCGAGCATGACATTATAAGGCGACTAAAGCAGGAGAAATTATCTCCTTCATTTTTCTGTAACGTAGATATTGTCTTTTTTGCATTTAGGGTAAATTATACCATTGACTACTTAACTATTTAGCTCTTTTATATTTACCACCAATCTTTTAATTTTGTTAGTCAGACCATTAAATTATTTAATTACTCTCAATCAAGCCATTTACCGTTAACGATTAACAGATTAGGTGGTATGGAAGTTAAATATTTTGGTATAATCACGCATTTGGCCCATGTTATTTACATATTCTCTCAATTTAGTCATACTTTAATAAATTAAAATAAATTTAATCTTCCAATCAAATGATGTCACGTGTCACTAGTGTCATGTTTCGTGCCACGTGTCACCATTCGGTTGGAGGAATAACTTTATTTTATTTTAATATAATATATTTTTCACTAATCAGAGGGTGATTGGTAAAAAAAATAAAGTAAAACAAATTTGGGCTAAAGGATTCAAACCTAGGCCTCTTAGGAAACTAAGCATGTATCCACCCATTTAGTCAAGACCAATCTTTGTTCTAAAACAGACAATATGATGTATACATTTTGTATCTTAGTGTATAAATAGACAACATTATGTATATATTTTAGACTATTAAAAATATATTGTATTATTAATATTATGAATTTAAGTTAAATATTTATACACTAAGGTATAAAATATATACATCATGTTGTTTAGTTTAGACAAAACATTAATCTTGGCTCAATGGTTGGGTGATATGATAGCCAATAGCAAAGACCCGGAGAAGTACCCAAGTGGCCCCATCACACGAGCAAGGGCTAAGGAGTTCAAGCAGCCATGGAGACTATGTTTACATCAAGCTTGGAACGTGATGAAGAAGGAATAAAAAGGGAGGAACACTTTACGTTGCTTATGCATGAATTTGCAAGAGAATTTAAAGTTTGCATAACATTCATTGCATATAATAAGTGTGTTGTTCAGTCAAGCATGCATTGCATTTAAATCATCTAGTTCATTCATCAAACTATTATTAAATTAGCTCTTAATTGTTTCATGCATGTTTTCAATTAAATATTGAATAAAGTTCACCTTTGTGTCTAGGTGCATGAGAGAAGTTGAATGGTTTCATCATATGCAATAATGACAGTCAGAATGTCTACCAATTCTGGATGCGATACAGATGTGTTTGGTACTAGAAATCAATTGGAAATTATTCCTCTATCTCTTATATTTCCAATGCCTTTTGAATCACCTTAACCTGATATCGGGAGCTTGAGATATGATCGATTTATTGAAGACAGTGCAGGCTGGAATTTTGTTACGGGAATTTTATGCATGGATGATTTGGATGAATTTGAGCCAATGGAGAGTCTTTTCAACTTCAGCCAAGTTACAAGCCATTGAAGGACTCTTTATTCACCCATTCAAGGCATTCAAAGCTGATTGTTATCATCTAAATTCAAGGGTTGTTCATATTCTTCAAGGGAGCATGCAATGAAGGGTGATTTAATTCACTTATGAAGACAATTTTTAGCATGGAATAGCAAGAGTCTTCCACCCATTGGACAAAATTAAGGCCAAATTTGCTTTAAATTGTCTAGATTCATCCCCAAAATGATCTAGAATATTCATCCAACCTTGAAGATAAGAAGATAAAATATTCAAGTGCATTTTATTGCTAAATTGATGAGAATGTTTATATCTTTTGAGTCTTTTCATATGCTGCTTAAAAATACAATAAATAGGCACCTTTGAGATCATTTGTAGACACACATTTGATATATAAAACATCTTTGAGAGGTTGCTTTCATTCTTTTTCTCTTGTAGAACTTTATCGGCTTCAAGATAGTCTTGTAGTCTTTATCCATTTCCTTTTGTTATAGCGTTGGTTCCTAGCTCATCTATTGCTAGTGGATCACATTCCATACCCTACCATTTTGATTCCATCTTTTTATATTGTTGGTTCTTAGCTCCAAATAGCTAATGGGTCACAATCCACTTTAACCTTACAACACTTACCACAACAACACCATTTGCCACGATAATATCATTCACATTTCACCATCTATTTTCATTATCAATAAACCACAACAACCATCACTCTTCCATCACCTTCAAACAACTTCCTCATTTTTTTCATTCCATCATTTCGATTATTATATCATATCATTTCCTTTTTATGTTTATATTTATGCAATTTCAGAGTTCAAGTTATCATTACGGGGTTTCTTACTAGAATCACGATCGGGCATTCACATATATAACTCGAAACATATAATCAATATCATATCATTTGGTATGAGAGCTTGCCGATTCAGTAAGCGTATCATTTCATTTTTCTCTCCTGGGTTAGTACAAAATAAAAAAAACAAATAAAAAAAGAAAAAAAAGAAAGAAAGAAAAAGTTTAAAGTGGGAGGGAGTAATTCTTTTCATCTTTAAAGAAAAAGAATATTTACTTCGTCTTTATATTCAATTGTTCAATTTTTTTTTACCTTTTCTTACCATCTTTTTTCCTTGTAGCCAATTTCTTTTCACTATCCTTACTACCGAGCCACAATTATTTCAGCCGAAGTCAACTAGACCTTGTAAGCCTTGAGGAAGTTCCCAAAAGGACTTGAAATCAAAGCACGAGTGGTAAAAGGCAAGAGCAATCATTAAGGGTAAAAGAGATCCCGAGTGAAACACGAGTGGGAGTGACTTTTCTTGGAGTGTTTGGTGAGGTTTTTTTTGTGAGGTTATTTTTTTTACTAATTATGTCTCAACATTCGGGAGACAATTCTCAAGTTACAGGTAACGTTGAACCAAACCTACAAATGCAAGCCATGGTGCGTGAATTGACTAGGATTTTAAGGGAAGAGTTGGAACCACTCCATGAACGTATTAACCATATTGAAGAGGAGTGTACTCAAGGATTTCGAGAGCAAGAAAATGCCAATCAATGAGGAAATGAAGAATTGGAAAGACCAGAAGAAGATCGTGCATCACAACAAAAAATGGGAAATCGAGGTATAAGGCCCCAAAGGTTTTGTCCATTAATGGATGATAATCTTATTAATATCAAGATTTACATTCTACCATTCCAAGGCAAGACGGATCCTGAGGCTTACCTAGCAAGGGAAAACAAGGTAGAGCACATCTTCGGGTGCCATGATTACTCCGAACTCAAGAAGGTAAAACTCGCTGCCCTTGAGTTTATGGATTATGCACTAATATGGTGGGATCGATTGACATCAAGTTGGAGACGCATTGGAGAACATCCTATCACTACATGGGATGAAATGAAAGCAGTGATGCGAAGACGATTCATTGCAACCCACTACCATCGGGAGTTATTTAACCGTCTTCAAAACCTTTCACAAGGTAACCGAAGTGTTGAAGATTATCACAAATAGATGGAGGTACCCATGATTCGAGCCAACATCGATGAGGATCGAGAAGCCACAATGGCAAGGTTCCTAGCGGGACTTAATCCGAACATTGCGGACGTGGTTGAGTTGCAACATTATGTGGAGATGGAAGACATAGTGCATATAGCCATAAAGGTGGAAAAGTAACTCAAAAGGAAGGGTGCCACCACACGATCTTATGGGAGTGCAACTTTAAAATGGGGGCAAAGTTCATACAAGAAGACTCCTCCATTGTCATCCCACGAAAGAGGAGGACCACCCAAAGGAAGTAAGCCTATTACCGAAACTAGCAAGGGTAAGACTACCGTCACTCCAAATCATTCCCGTGACATACAATATTTTAAGTGTTTGGGGCATGGACACATTGCAAGCCAATGTCCAAATCGCAACACCATGCTTCTTCGACATGATGGAGAAGTTGAACCAGAACAAGAAGATGATGAGAATGAAGATGCTATCATTGATAAGGAAGAATTAGAGTATGTTATGGAATGAGAGGTTCTTGTTGTCAAAAGGAGCCTAAACGTGCAATCCAATGGAGGAGATAAACAACGTGAAAATATCTTCCATACTCGCTGCCACGTTGGAGGAAAGGTATGCTTTGTTATAATTAATGGAGGTAGTTGCACTAATGTTGCTAGTACCTTAATGGTAGATACACTTGGCTTGGCAAATAAAAGCATCCACAACCTTATAAACTGTAAGGGCTCAACAATGGAGGAGAACTCAAGGTGACCAAGCAAGTTCGAATTGCTTTCTTCATTGGGAAGTACAAAGACGAAGTGTTATGTGATGTCGTTCCAATGCATGCAAGCCATTTACTACTTGGAAGGCCTTGGCAATTTGATAGGCGAGTGATCCATGATGGTTATACCAACCGGTATACATTCAACCATGGGGCAAGGAAGATCACTTTATCTCACTTTCACCAAAACAAATACATGAAGACCAAATTTAATTGAGAGGAAAATTTGAAAGAGAAAAAGAGAGAGAGACCAAAATGGAGGTAAAAGCAAAAGAGTGTGATCAAAATGAGGGAAGAAAAATCATCATTCTTTCTAAAGAGAGAGAGAGAGTATAAAAAGTGTTTAATGATGACAAAGGAAGCACTTGTGCTCATGTACAAGGAAAATATTTTGAACACTAACTACCTTGATCAAAATTTGCATGCTTTTGTTGTGTCTTTATTGCATGAGTTTGATGACCTATTTCCAGAAGAAATACCAAGTGGGTTGCCACTTATTCGTGGTATAGAACATCAAATAGACTTTGTTCCTGGAGCTGTCATTCCAAATCGACCAGCTTACCGAAGCAACCTCGAAGAAACAAAGGAATTGCAAAGGCAAGTGTCTGAGTTGATGTAAAACGGCTACGTGAGGGAAATCCTTAGTCCATCTGCCGTGCTGGTTCTACTTGTGCCAAAGAATGATAGAACTTGGTGCATGTGTGTAGATTATCGAGCGGTAAGCAAAATTGCGGTAAAATATCATATTCCTATTCCTCGCTTAGATTACATGTTAGATGAGCTTAGCGGCTCTAACCTCTTTTACAAGATTGATCTTAAGAGTGGTTACCACCAAATACGAATGCATGAAGGTGATGAGTGGAAAACAACATTCAAAATGAAGCAAGGTCTTTATGAGTGGTTGATTATGCCTTTTGGCTTAACTAATGCACCAAGCACATTTATGAGGTTAATGAATCATGCTCTTAGGCCATTCTTGGGTAAGTTTTGTGTGGTTTATTTTGATGACATTCTAATATATAGTAAAATCATGGAAGAACATGTTCAACATTTTTACTTATTTTGAGGAAGGAAAAATTGTTTGCTAATTTACAAAAATGTACGCTTTGTACTGACAGAGTTGTTTTCTTGGGTTTCGTTGTGAGTTCTGAAGGTTTGGAGGTTAACAAAGAGAAGGTTAAAGCCATTGAAGTGTGACCACGACCAGCAAGCATTTCTCAAGTTAGGAGCTTCCATAGACTTGCAAGTTTTTATAGGAGATTCATCCCAAATTTCAGCACCATAGTCGACCCACTAACAAGTGCTATTAAGAAGAATTCTAAATTCTTTTAGGGGGAAGATCAAGAGAAGTCCTTTAATAGCATTAAATATTGTTTAATACATGCCCTTTACTTGCTCTACCTGATTTCAATTTAACTTTTGAAATTGAATGAGATGCATCAGGTGTAAGAATTGGAGCAGTCTTGTCTCAAGGTGGACATCCTATAGCCTATTTTAGTGAGAAATTAAGTGGAGCAATGGAAACATGGCAACACTACCTTTGGCCTAAGGAGTTCATCATTCACACCGATTATGAGGTGTTGAAATATATTCGGGGGCAGCATAAACTCAACAAAAGGCATGCTAAATGGGTAGAGTTTCTTGAAACTTTTCCATATGTTATCAAGTACAAGAAAGGTAAGGAGAATATAGTTACCGATGCATTGTCACAAAGGTATGTTCTTTTAAACACTTTGGAATCTAAGTTGTTGGGTTTTACTTTTATTAAAGACTTATATGTTTTTTACTCTGATTTTGGAGAAATTTACAAAGCTTGTGAGAAAGGGACGATTAATAAATACTTTAAGCATGATAGTTTTCTATTCAAGGAAGGGAGACTATGTGTCCCTCAAGGTTCCATGCGAGAATTGCTCACTAAGGAAGCCCATGGAGGAGGATTAATGGAACATTTTGGGATAGCAAAGACCTTGGATATACTTCAAGAACATCTATATTGGCCCAAAATGAAACGAGATGTGGAAAGGTTATGTGAGCGTTGCATTACTTACAAGAAGGCCAAATCTAAAGTCATGTCGCATGGACATTACACACCACTACCCATACAGGAAGCACCATGGATGGATATTTCAATGGATTTTGTGCTAATACTTCCACACAAAAAGAACAACAAAGACTCCATCTTCATAGTTGTTGATACATTTTCCAAAATGGCTCATTTCATTCCCTATGACAAAACTACTGATGCCTCACATATCGCTACTTTGTTTTTCAGGGAAATTTTAAGGTTACATGGCATACCCAGAACTATTGTATCTGATCGTGATGTGAAGTTCTTAAGCCACTTTTAGAGAGCCCTATAGAGTAAGATTGGTACTAAGCTACTATTCTCCACCACTTGCCACCCTCAAACGGATGGTCAAACAGAAGTGGTGAATCGAGTACTTTCCATGTTAGTTCGATCCATCATTCAAAAGAATTTGAGAACATGGGAGGATAATTTACCACATGTGGAGTTTGCATACAACCTTTCAATCCATACTACTACGGGGCATACTCCCTTTGAAGTGGTATATGGGTTCAATCCATTAATACCGATAGACATGTTACCATTACCCGCTGATCAAATTGTGAATACAGATAGACTTAACAAAGCTGAGTTTGTTAAGAGGCTTCATCAACAAGTGAGGGAGAACATTGAAAAGAGAACTAAGCAATATGAGCATCAAGAAAATAAGGGTCGTAAGAGAATTACTTTTGAGCCAGGGGATTGGGTGTGGCTGCACATGAGGAAAGAAAGGTTTCCGGCTCAACGAAAGTCCAAATTAATGCCTCGGGGAGATCGACCATTCCAAATAGTCAAGAAGATCAATGACAACGCCTATCAATTAGATCTTCAAGGTGAGTTTAATGTCAGTGAAACCTTTAATATTGCTGACGTGTCTCCTTATGATATAGGTGACGATTTGGAGACAAATCGCCTTAAAGAGGGAGGGACTGATATGATAGTCAATAGCAAAGACCCGAAGAAGTACCCAAGTGGCCCCATCACACGAGAAAGGGCTAAGGAGTTTCAAGCAGCCATGGAGACTATGTTTACATCAAGTTTGGAACGTGATGAAGAAGGAATAAAAAGGGAGGAACACTTTACATTGTTTATGCATGAATTTGCATGAGAATTTAAAGTTTGCATAACATTCATTGCATATAATAAGTGTGTTGTTCATTCAAGCATGCATTGCATTTAAATCATCTAGTTCATTCATCAAACTAGTTCTTTTATTAAATTATCTCTTAATTGTTTCATGCATGTTTTCAATTAAATATTGAATAAATTTCACCTTTGTGTCTAGGTGCATGAGAGAAGTTGAATGGTTTCATCATATGCAAGAATGTCAGTCAGAATGTCTTCCAATTCTGGTCATAAAGATGTGTTTGGTTCTAGAAATCAATTGGAAATTATTTCTCTATCTCTTATCTTTCCAACGCCTTTTGAATCACCTTAATCCG
Source organism: Hibiscus syriacus (assembly GCF_006381635.1). Taxonomy (NCBI): domain Eukaryota; kingdom Viridiplantae; phylum Streptophyta; class Magnoliopsida; order Malvales; family Malvaceae; genus Hibiscus; species Hibiscus syriacus. The sequence goes on from NW_024063525.1 coordinate 3,960,758, forward strand.
ATATCGGGAGCTTGAGATATGATCGATTTATTGAAGACAGTGCAGGCTGGAATTTTGTTACGGGAATTTTATGCATGGATGATTTGGATGAGTTTGAGCCAAGGGAGAGTCTTTTCAACTTCAGCCAAGTTACAAGCCATTGAAGGACTCTTTACTCACCCATTCAAGGCATTCAAAGCTGATTGTTATCATCTAAATTCAAGGGATGTTCATATTCTTCAAGGGAGCATTCAATGAAGGGTGATTTAATTCACTTATGAAGATAATTTTCAGAATGGAATAGCAAAAGTCTTCCCCCCCTTGGACGTAATTAAGGCCAAATTCAACTTCAAATTGTCTATATTCATCCCCAAACTGATCTAGAATATTCAGCCAACCATGAAGATAATAAGATAAAGCATTCAAGTGCATTTTATTACTAAATTGATGAGAATGTTTTCATCTTTTGAGTCTTTTCATATGTTGCTTAGAAATACTATAAATAGGTACCTTTGGGATTATTTGTAGACACACATTTGATATATAAAACATCTTTTAGAGGTTGCTTTCATTCTTGTTCTCTTGTAGAACTTTATCGGCTTCAAGATAGTATTGTAGTCTTCATCCATTTCTTTTTGTTATAGTGTTGCTTCCTAGCTCATCTATAGCTAGTGGGTCACGTTCCATACCCTACCATTTCGATTCCATCTTTTTATATTGTTGGTTCTTAGCTCCAAATAGCTAACGGGTCACAATCCACTTTAACCTTACAACACTTACCACGACAACACCATTTACCACGACAACACCATTTGCCACGACAACGCCATTCACATTTCACCATCTATTTTCATTATCAATAAACCACAACAACCATCACTCTTTCATCACCTTCAAACAACTTCCTCATTTTTTTTCATTCCATCATTTCGATTATTATATCATATCATTTCCTTTTTATGTTTATATTTTTGCAATTTCAAAGTTCAAGCTATCATTATGGGGTTTCTTACTAGAATCACGATCGGGCATTCACATATATGACTCGAAACATATAATCGAGATCATATCATTGGGTATATGCTTGGTTTCCCAAGTTTGAATCTCTTTGGCTCCAATTTTCTTTGCTTTATTTTCTTTCAACTAGTCAACCACTTATCCATAGGAAAAAAAATTAATTTATTAAAAATATGACTAAATCGAGAGAATATGTAAATAATAGGGACCAAATGTGTGATTATACTAAAATATTTAAATGTCACGTCACATATTCCGTTAACTATTAACGACAACTGACTTGATTGAGAACAATTAAATAATTTAGTGGTCTGGTTGACAAAATTAAAAAATTGATGATAAAAGTAAAATGATTAAATAGTTAAGTGATCAATGGTATAGTTTATCTTATATTTATACGTAGTCGCGAATATGCATGAAGAATAGCCATATAAGCTCGAACATCAAGCGAGTATTCCTCTATGTGAATTAAATCAAACAGTTTCAATACAATTGCATACTGCGATTCTCCCCAAAATATTTGGAGCCATATCCATTGAAACAACTCGAGCTCTTTCTTTATGTAGTGAGATGCTTATAAGAACATTATTCTCAGCCATTAGCAGTAATCTAAACCAAAACACTAGTAATTAATAGAAAACTATCATTATAAATCATCACCATACCTGCACCTCCATGTCTATGATGCGGCCATCGATGAAGCTTTGTGATTCCCAATGTCAATTAGAGTAATCTGGTTAGCCAGTCGGTCTACTGCACTTCGACTTTACAATCAAACTCGAACTAGAAACCCTACCATGGATCGGTGACGGTCCAAGCAAACCCCTAGTCTGGTCATCTAAACCTGCACCTAAATCGATAGTTTGCAAAACCTCAACCATTGGAGCACTAGCATGGGTTGGTTCACCTAGACCCGTACATAAACCCTTATTCATCAAAGTCTTAGTTTGGCTCAGGTCACCTAAAGTTGCAGCATTCAATACTGGAACTAAATTATAATTGTGAGCACATATATATAATATATAATGTTATTGTAAAGTAAGATCTAAAATTAAGTGACTAATTATGTTATATGTATTATAGATATTAAAGTGTTGGAATTAAAATGTAAACACTATAAGTTGTATTTATAAGTTAATGAGAGAGAATTATAAATATTTAATATATTGACCTAATATTCATTTTATATAAAGAGATAGTAGTTCAGTAAATAGGTTAATTTATAATACTCTTATCCAATTAGAGTTTTTAGGGCAAGAGAAAACTTATCTTCTTGAAAGATCACAAGTAAAAAAAATTTGAAAGATTTCAACCTATCAATTAATTATATTTTGGTTCAACATTTAGCATAAAATTTATTAAACATGAAAAAAAAATTTAGTTAACATAATCAATAAAAAAAATTAAATATTTATAGAATAAAATGCATCATATTACCTTATTAACATAAAATAAATCGCAACCATTAAAAACACTAAATCTATTAATGAAGCAACAAACAAAGTTATCACTTTGTAGCTTCGATGAACCGAGTATTGTTACCTATAAATGCCAAATACATATTATATATCATGTTAAGACTGAAAAGTAAATTTTGAGCAAAATCTGATCAACATATAAAGTTGCATAATTGTGGTCAACTCCTTAGAGGAGATGTATGTCTTTGCTTTGAAATGTTCAAATTTTCTTAAGACGAACAGAGCATCAGAGTGAAAGCAGTGTTTTATTGCTTGGAATAGTATTGGGTTTGTTTTTAAAGCTGATGAGGTTTGGGGAGATCTAAGAATTATTCAGGAGAGAATAAATTAGTGTCAGCACCAATTTTATCGGGAATAATTTAAGGGGTAAGTTATGCTTTTTGTCGGAATATTATTTCTTTATTGTTCGAATAAAATTTTATATTAATTATAAGGATAATAGGAAAATATAAGAATTTAATAATTCATTTTGGAATATAAAAAATATATTAAAATAAATAGTGTGAGATCGAATCGTCTTCGCTTTTGTCAGGGTTCAGTTTATCAAATTATTTAATAGATTTATTTTATTATATTATTTGTTATTTTAAGAAACTTATTTAATTTGATTGCAATAAAATTGTGGGTAAAGTATATTAATGGTCACTGAACTTTTCTGATACTTGCATTTAAGTCTCCCAACTTTTAAAACTTACAATACAATCCTCTAACATTTAGTCCTTTTGTAATATGATCCCCGACGTAACCGGCCGTTTGACGTCGTTACACTGCCGTTAGTATGTTTGCAATATGGTCACTGAACTTTTCAGGCGCTTGCATTTAGGTCCCCCAACTTTTAAAACTTGAAACGCAATCCTCAATTTGATTATAAACCCCAAATTCCTTTTCGATCTCGAATTTCCTTTTTCTCTTCTCTCTTCTCATTTCCAGCGTAATTTTTCAATCGAAGATGCATGGAAAATTCTAATCTAACTTTGAATTCTATGGAGGTGTTAATTTGAATAAGGGTCCATTGAGAGAAGACCTAACCAAGGGACTATCGGGACCATCAACGATTCAAGGTGTAATGTTAGATACATGTCATCTCAGGTGAAGCAAGATGTTCGATGAAATACTTGTGAGAAAAAATGGGGTCAGAAATGCAGAGTTGACAAATACTAATAAGATGAACTAAGTATCATTGTTGAAAGTCACCAACAAAGCTGGAATTATTTTGTATAAATGGCATATAATAATTTCTTCGTTTAATCCTAGTGGTTAAAGATTTTCAATCAGATGATCAAATATAATGGAATCCCAAACAACGCCTTCACCTCTTAGTCTCTCTCGCTCACATGCACTCTCGTTTGGTTTTTGTTCTTCGGTTTTTCGCCACGTAAAATTGTAAACCCAAGCAGTGCTTTATATTTCAGCTTTTTATTTACAAAGAAAAAATGGAGGAAGAATTGTTGAAACGCAACACCAGTTGCGTTTATTTCTTAGCCTCTCACCTCGCTTGCAATAAGGTATTTATTTTCTCTTTTGGGCTATCCGGGAGTAAGTTTTTCGTCTTTCGCACTTTCCCATTTTCAGCTCGCATTGTGTGTCTTTTGTTGAAATTTTTATGTTTCTGGAACTACATGTCAAGGATCTGGATATTCAGTGTTAGTTTTGAACCAAAACCATCTAATTTTTTTTTCTTTCTTCTTAATCAAAACTTTTAGTACTCCTTATGAAAGATATTCAGTCCATCAGAATAGAAGTGAAAGAGGGTCTGATGTGATCCAAATCAATAACATAAATGGACTTGCATCTCCAACCTTTCACAATAATCAAAGGGGGATTTTCTCTAACTTATTCTTTCTTTATACCATAGTTACAATAATAGTTTACATACATTACATTTATAGTTATGATGATGTATGAAGTTACTATTATGAACCACATATTTATACATTTATATCTTATATTATTTAGCTTATAATATGTTTTCTTTGTAGATGCATAGTCGACCATATGATGGGAGCTAAGTTAAAGCTAGCATTGGAGTTCATGAGCTATGGAAACTTGACTAGGACAACTTCGGGTCTGCTCAAGAACATTTTGGGACAAAGTTGTCAGCTGACCCTCGAGCTCATAGCTGACTTGAGCTAGACTTTTGAGCTTGCTAGAGACCTCATTTCAGCTGGAGAGTTGCACCATCACCACCACCACACAGAGCACTTCAAATATGGTCTAAGTTAATTTTTTTTGATTCGTACCTTTTCGTAAAGAGTTGCCATTCCAAGAGGTGTCTTTTTTACAAGGAGTTGTCCTAAGGCTCACCTACATGTCCTTCATATGAGGCCAGCTCATCTTCAGCTCAAACACATGGAAAATAACTCAAATTATGAAAGGTTGTCTTCTACAAATGTGACCTTTCATAACAAGTTGTTGCCCCATTGATGACATGTAATTTAGACACATGTTGGATGCCAAGTCACGCTTATCTTGTTGCTTATCTACACACCATGGAGGAGCTATGCCATAAGCATCCTATGCCACCCATGTGAGTACCTCATGACCAGCCCACACATGTGCCATGCATGTTGATGAAATGGGCGCCAAAGTGAAGAGGTTTCTCCCTATTCGGCCAAAGCATAGTGTTGCATCAAAGTTGGTGCCAAGATGAACAACAAGAAGACCATTCGGTCAAGGACATCTCCCTTCATTAAAACAACATGTATTTCCATTTAAAAGTCATGTATCTAGCCGAATGGACACATAATTATTTGGCCAAACCTTTGCAAGCCTATAAATAGGGCTTTGGCATTTCATTTGTACTCAACCCTTTTGATAAATTAAACTCTTGTGAGATTATTCTCTCTTCAAGTTCTTTTTATAACTATATCGATTAAGCAAGCTTATTTCTAAGTTTATGGCGTCACTCCTTCCATAGATACTTCGAGTTCCTAGTTCTTATAACTAGTGGGTTCAAGACCTTGTTTACCACCCCTTAAAGAAGCAATATAAAGTTTGAGTATTTGTTCTTTAACATTGGTTCTTCTTTGAGTATTCTTTGAGATACTATCTAGCCATCACCATCTTCCATCACCATTCACGCCTAAATCAACACCATTCCATTCCCATATCTTCATCATTGAATTATCCTTCATTCATCAACAAGGCATACGTCTAGCAACATCATTTGGAGGCCGAATTCATCATCACTTGAAGGATACTTATACAACACTTCCGCAACCTACCTTGATATCATTTCTTTCCATTTCATTTCTGATTAATTTCCATTTCTTTCATTTATTATTTCCAGTTAATAATTTTATTTCTTATATTGTGCAGATTACTTATCAATTCAAAGTGTAGCATTTGGTGTCTCTCCTAGATCGGGAAACAACAAGGCTGCCAACTTCTCCATCATTGAAGAAGCTTAGATAGCCTTACATCAGGATCCTAGGCTAAATTTTTTTATCTTCGTGTTTGGTTTTTCTTTAAATCGGGGAATTGGTTGTGAGTATCGACATAGTGAAATCGCTAGGCTTAATCCGAGAGACTGATGGTACTAGTTTACTGGAATTGTATTGATCTGACATGTGGTTTTCGACGTCCTGTGAGCTCGTATTCTTTTTAATAAGTTCAAGTTGATTATGGGACTGATATATCCTGAACAAATTGGATTTTTTACATGTTTTGGAAATTTTACGGTTAAATCTGTATTGAATTATAGCTTTAGAAGATAATTCTGCATGCACGCAACTCGAAAGACATCATGACAGGGTAGTATATTTGGAGCAATTACTTGATATGTTGCCCGGTCATTGCACATTTGCACCTTCCTTTCTGGCATATATATGTTTGTTGCAGTGTCCTTTATGTTTTACAATGTCTTTTATTGCTGACATGCCATGAATTTACAAGAATTATAGGGTCCTATGATTTTAGTTCCGCTATCTACTTTAGATTCTCATCATGTTTGGCTATTGAGGAATATTAAACATGGAGCATTAGAAGCAATTATATGTTAAAAGGGTAGGTCATTAATGCATTTGCAACTGGTAATGTTGTATTTGGCATCTAATGTATATTTTAAACAACCCATTTGATGCCTTAGCTTTTGGAGTGACTATGACCGAACCTCTTTCCCTTTATTTATTAAGTCATCCTTTTGAATGAGTTATTAATTGATATTCTTGGTTTATTTTAGTTATTGCTTAATTGTATGTTGTAATCCTATGAACTAAAATTATTTACTATTTTCGCAACCGTTGGATGTGCATGCTCAAGTTCCATCCAAACCTATTGGATTGTCATACCAAAGTGCGGCTGCTACGAACAAGACAAATTGGTCTTGTTACTTTTACTTCAACGGTTTATGCAATAAACGTGATAGGTGCACTTTTCATGTTTAAAGTGCGGCAGTCGTTGGATTTGCATGCAACAAACCTCAAAATTTTATTAAAGTAAACACTGTCAAATAGCAAATTCATGTTCAAAATTCCAAAATACTTCAATTACATTCTAAACCCCAAATTCAAAAATACTTCAATTATATTCTAAACCCTAAATTGAAATATTTTAGAATTTGGGGTTTAAAATGTAATTGAATTATTTTGGAATTTGGGATTTAGAATGAAATTGAAGACTGTGTTGCAAGTTTTAAAAGTTGGGGGACCTAAATGCAAGCGCCTAAAAAGTTCAATGACCATATTGCAAACGGACTAACTTCTAACGGCATTGTAACGACGTCAAACGGCCGGTTACCTCGGGATCATATTGCAAACGGACTAAATGTTGGAGGACTGTATTGAAAGTTTTAAAAGTTGGGAGACCTAAATGCAAGCTTCAGAAAAGTTCAATGACCATTATTATACTTTACCCTAAAATTATTAAGGTAATATTTATTTATTATTGGGTACGGATATAATTTTCTTTTTTGTCAGAGATAACCATTGTTAATTTTCGAAATAAATCAATATTTTCTAAAAAAAATTATATCGTAATAGGTTATAAGTTAAATAAAAACACGAACTCATAAATTTTAAATTAAAATAATAATTACTCGTCTATGTACTAATTTTAAGCGTCATGAGGATGTAAATCTTTTTTTTTACATATAATCGCTTTTTGAATTCAATTTTTCATTCCGCACGCTAAAATCTTATTATTTTTTAGTAAAATTAAATGTTTTATTAAAATAATATGAATTTAAGTAGTCCAGTTTCACATAAAAAAATATTGACAGTGACTCTTATCTTTACATCATTTTTAAAAATTTGTTAAACGTAAAGACCGTTCCGATATTTATAATTTTGTTTATTATTTAGTCATATATGGTCCTATTTATCGTTTGAAAGTAGCTGAGATAGAAAACAATATCTGAGAGCGTGGTGTAATGACTCCATGGAATAATAGTCCAGAGATGATTCATCATAAACCTGGAATCCCGGTTTGCCAAATACTATAGGCTAAAACTAGTAAGGCAATAGAAGAAATGTAAGTGACATAATAATCGGTTGTAAGTTATAAACAGAGACAAAATGAAATAGAGATTGGCGGTTGCCAGTGCCAATCCCCTTATCTTCCCCAATTAGGGCCCATATCATAAACTAATATTACTATTTGAACTTCAGGTTTTAAATCTCTCTTTTGAAAAGAACCCAGAATTGGTCACTGCAAAGTGCAAATTATGCATCACAATTATTCCCATTAAACGTACGATTTTGACGTCATGGCTACGTTGTTCCACGCCAGCTTCAGCTGCAAAATTATACTATATACAAGTATGTTAACTAATCGGTTTATCTGTTTAAGAGTTAAAATAAGGTGAATTCATCAATTGATTTTAGTGGTCAAAGAGATTGTTGTTCTCCCTTTAAGTCTCGGATTCGAGTAACTGCGTCTGTAAAATTTGTGCGCTATCAATGATAAAGAAAGATTTTGAACGAATATTATCTTTTAAGCACCCCAACTATTAAAAAAATTAAAATGGGACAATGTTAGAGAAAATAAATCAATAAAACTTAAATATGGTGAAAGAAAAGAAAATGTGATTCGAAGATAATGAATATTGTCGTGCCCTCAACTGATTTGAAATAGTTTCTCTCATAGAGCATTTAATGACAAATAGTTCCAAAATTATATCTTAAAATTATTTTCTAGTGTTTTAATAATTTAATGATTTAGATAATCTATTAAGCCTTACTTGAAAGATATAATTATTAGTAAAATGGTTATATAACAATTTGGTCTCAACCTATTAAGTATATCATCCTCCCCCTCTTCTATGTGGTTACATGATTATCAAATATTTGGAATATACATTGAAGTTCATCTATGTGGTTACATGATTATCGAATATTGGGAATATACATTGAATTTCTTAAGGGATAGAAGGTGGGACTATCTCTCTTGAGATTTGGTCAAGGATAATAATACAAAACTTCATGAAAGTAATTTAGAAATGGCTCACAAAAATAACCTCTCGAACCCATTCAGTTGAGCTTTGAAAAGCTCGTGTCTGGATAAGCTTCTCCAAAGGTTCAATCATGGAAGATTTGGTTACTTTGTTTGTGGACAACCTACCATTAGAATTGCACTAGAAGGGTCAATGGTAGATCATTGGTAGACAAGGTGAAGTGAGGAACGTGTACATCGCTAACTAGAAGAATAGAGGAGGAACTAGATTTGCTTTCATAAGGGTGAAGAGTAGGCTCGAGGTGTGGAGAATGATAAAGAGATTAAAGGGATTGGAGGTTTATGGTAGTAGAACATCGCTAAATAATGGGTTTTAGCGGTATTTTTGAATAAATGCTGGTAAATACTCATACTTTAACAGTGTTTTTATATAAACGCCGCTAAATACTGTACTTTAGTGGTGTTTTTGTACAAACACCACTAATGACTCGTACTTTAGTGGCGTTTTTGTATAAACATGACTAAATATTGTATTTTAGTGTCGTTTTAAGCACAATCGCCGCTAAATACTAGTACTTTAGTGGTATTTTTATACAAACGCCACAATTTATTAGTACATTAGTGGCTCTTGTATTTACAAACGGCTAAAGACTCGTACTTTAATAACATTTTGCCATTGAAAATTTTCCCCCGCGCGCTTTGAATTTTTTTAAATATGTTGAAATTTATTAATATATACTACCAAAACCATTTTCCCTTAGCATCGATCATAAATCCAATCACCAAATTCCGTTGGTTTTTATTGCAACCAAATATAGTCTTCCGATCATTTTCAGTTATCCGATGGCTCGTACAAAGCAAACAGCCAGGAAATCACCAGGAGGGAAGGTGCCACGTAAGCAGCTGGCAACCAAAGCTGCCACGAAGTCTGCTCCGGCCACTGGAGGAGTAAAGAAGCCACACCGTTTCAGGCCCGGGACGATAGCGTTAAGGGAGATCAGGAAGTACCAGAAGAGTACAAAGTTGTTGATTCGTAAGCTTCCGTTCCAGAGACTGGTGAGGGAGATCGCTCAAGATTTCAAGACGGATCTGAGGTTCCAAAGCAGCATCGTAGCGGCTCTTCAAGAAGTTGTGGAGGCCTATCTGGTTGATACTGTTATTTTCCATGTTGATGTTTTTCAACTATTCACAGTGGCATATTGTTGCCTAACTTGTGTAGATTGCGCTGCTAGTTTTGGCATTAGTTACAGTTCCGTGGATGCTTTTCATAAACCTTTTATTTTGAAGAAGCTTCATTCTGAGGTACCATGTTGCTGATTTTCCTTTCTTTCTATATAAATAGTATGAAGAGAATATTTTCTTGTATTTTATCATCAAAATTGGTATATATACAATATGCAATCTCTTACATTAAATACAATGTATATCAACCCTAATATTTATCCTATAATTCTGTAATATTCCTTCTTTGTGAAAATATCTCCATAGTTATTTTTTTTTAATTTTTACATAACCAATAGTTATTAAATTTTGTTGGATCTTTTCGCGAATGAAATTATCAAATTGTAAAATTAGGTATGATTTTGAAAGAAAAAAAAACAATATGGTGACCAAAACGGAACCGCGGGAATAGGTGGGTGACTAAATACGTAGTTTACCCTAGAATAAATTTAGAGGAGATCACATGAATATCTTGTTAATTATGTGATATATTTCCTTAAATATGTTTTAGAGATTTCAAGGTCGCAACTATGGCATGCTTATCTCCTCTGAGTTTAGTCCTGATGCCGAACCTGATTCTGCATGAGAACATCATGAGGAGTTCAACTTTACTGAGGTTTTTGTGCACCAAATGATACATTAATTCCATTGAGTTTGTTCTTGGTGCTGTCTCGAACACTACATCATATCTTCGGCTTTGGGCTTTATGGTATACCCTATGGTTTTCTCAGTTTGAATGTTTTCCACTGTTTCATAAATAAATGTCAAGTTAATGTCTGGTTCTAATATATTACAGTTTGGCACACTCTGAATTATCGACAGTTTTCTACGAGAAAGTCCTTCTACTTGCCTGGGGTGAGTTTTTTAATTTTCTAAATGTTGCATGCTGTAGTCCTGTATATTCTAACTCATTTCCATTTGTTCCTATTCCTTTGCTAGTTTATGGTTTAATACTCCGGTGTTGGATGCATGACAAATAAAGTAACGGTGAACTACTTTTTAAGTCACTCAACTTTACATATGTTTCTATTTTGATAATTCAATGTTGTATGTGTTTCTGTTTTGGTCATTCAATTTAAAAACAATAATTTCATCACTAAACTTTCAAATTTCTCTCATTTTGATCACTTTATCGTTAAGTGTCTAACTCCAGCACCAAAACGTTGTGATTTTGGAGCTTTTTTAGTTTTAAGCAAAGACAAAGAATTACTTTTTGTCATAATTTATTTGATAATTATTTGATATATTGGTTGTCAGTTTTAGTTTGTTGTGATATGTTCTCAATTTTGAAATTAAAGGTAATGCTTATGTTTAGTTGCTTACTTTCTCTATAATATTAGAAATTAACATTTGAAATTAATAATCCAGAAATACGAAATGGATAAGAGTTGGATGGATTTGTCAAGGGTAAGCGACGAATATAGAAATGGAGTGACGAATATAGAAATGGAGTCAAAACTGAAGCAAGGGAAGCTGAGAGAAAAGCAACACATCAGAAAAAATGTGAAGACTTTCAAAATCAACTTCAAGCTATGATGCAAATGATACGACAAAATCAACCCCAGAGTCCACCATCTTAGGTGTTATTATTGTTATTCTAGTTAATAGTGTTGAACTACATTATATTTTACGTTAATGTAAACTTTGATTTATTATTATGGATTTCAAGTTTCTTGTTATGGATTTCAAATTTCTTGTTATGGATGTCAAGTTTATTGGATACTGTTATAGGTTAAAATTTTAATTTAGGGTAACAAAATAGTAGAAAATAACTTTTAAAAATTAGTTTTAATTAACGGCGTTTGTATAAAAAACGCCACTAAATACAATACCGATATTTTTGAAAAACGCCACTAAAGTTTTAGATCTTTTGCGGCGTTTATAAGGAAAACACCACAATAGTGTAGTCTATAGTGGCGTTTTACATTCACAAATGCCACTATATGACATAACATTTAGCGGCATTTGTAAAAAAAAATACCGTCACATATCATTACCTTTAGCGCCTTTTGTAAAAAAACCGCTAAAAACATAACCTTTAACAGCTTTTGTAAAAAAAACGACGCTATCTTTTGCGGCGTTTGTTCAGCAGCTCATCAATGTTTGTTTTTGAACCACAAAGGTTTTTAGTGACGCTTAAAAATGCCGCTATATGGCTAAAAACGCCGCTAAAAACCTATTTTGCTGTAGTGTCGGTAACGTTTGCTAATACTAATAGAACATCGATGCTGAGAAAATCGTAGCCTCGAAAGCAGGAGTGGAGACCTAAGAAGGAGGAAACGAAAAATTTTAAATCTACGGAGGAGAAATTTCAATCCGAGGAGGAGAAAGTTGAGAACATCACGTTAGATAAGAGAAAGAAGGTGATAGGTTATGTAGAAGATGCAGACTTGTGGAAGGTTAGAAGATGCTTAATCGGTGAAATGTCCATAATATGTAGCGTAAGTAGTATTGAAGGAAGACGCAACGAGTGGGGGCTGGGGGAAATTAAAGTGCAAAGGCTAGGAGGAAAGTTGTTCCTACTTACCAATATGAGGACGAAGACATATTCATCTTATTGGAGGATCTTCAATAGTCGTATCTTAAAGAAATTTTTGTCGAAGTCAAATTATGATCAGAAGAGATAAAGGTAGTGGAGTGAGCGATCTGGTTGGAGCTATATGTGGTACCCATACATTGTTGGAATGGCACGACATTGTCGAGAATAGCAGGATTATGAGGGAATCTTAAAGCATGTGGTGAACACTTAAGGCACCAGATGGGCTGTGAAAAAAGTCACAATAGTGGTGACGACAAAGCAAAAATCACGTATTGAGGAAGTGGTAAACTTAGTGGTCAGAAATATGAAATATGGAATCAAGGTGGTGGAAAAGGCCTGTGCGATGACTCAAAAGCTCAGAAGAAAGGTGATGAAAGGTCGAATAAGAAATTGGTCGTGGAGGAGAAAATGGAAGAAGATAAATCCGATCAAGAAGTATCTGGAGAGTCATCCGAGAAGACTCCAGCGAAGATGTCGTCGGAGAAAGGTGGAGATCCAGGATCCTCTCCTCGGGGGATGAATCATTCAATGAAAAGTTTGTCGGGAAAGTACAAGGAACATAAGTGTTCAAAACTTGCAGGTAGTGGCGGCAGGATTATGGTTGAAATGGGAACAGTCAAGTTTACAACACTTGATGGAATTAATCACGTGCAAGATTCAAATAAGGAGAGTGGATGAGAGTCATTAAATTAGGCCCCTGGATAATTTGTTGGATTAAATAATTTGTATGGGCTTAAGGAAAATATTATGAATATTAGATTGAAGGAAATTGAAAATCTTAATAAGCTTAGCTTGAGGGCTCGTCAGGACATTAAGGATATGGGCCTTGGATGATCGATGTATTAGCTCTGTCTAATGGGCTGTATCAAGATAATGAAGAGTGGGCCTCGAACTTGACGTTATGTTAAATATGGAAGCTAATTTGGAGAATGCTTTAAACACAAAGAAAGCAGGGTTAACTAAGGATGAAAAGGTGGAGTGAGTATTAGGTCTATTTCCAGAACTAGTTCAGAAGAGAAAAAACAAGAAAACCAAAAGATACGGGTCGCTCTTGGATTTACAGGATCAAGTTCTATCGTTAGCAAATAGAAGAACAAGGGATAGAGCACTCAAAAAACACAAATTAAAGATACAAGACTTGGAACTTTCGAAGTTATCAGGAAGATCATTGTCAGATTCAGACCTTAGACATAGATGGTTGGCATCGAATGGTGAAGCGATGAAAACTCTGGGACTGGGGAAAAGCCTTGGGATTCAGATAATTGGAAGTATGTTTAGGTAGTAAAGGAATTAGCCCTATTAGATATGAAGTGATTCTCGGCTTGGGAGGGCAATTAAGCAGGGAAAGAAAAAGAAGACATTCTTTTTTTAAAAAAAAGTGTAATTATTATGTTGAATATTGAAGAGAAGATGATAACAATATAATGGAGGTGGGTTTGAAAATTGAGAAATGGTGGGGTTTCATTTTGGTTTTTAAGGAGAGGTATATACAAAAAGTGAAGAAGCTTTTTGGGGAGCAAAAGTCAAATAGGGTCTCTTTCATGATATCTTCAAAAGCAAAACCTACATTAAATCCTTTATCCTCCACAAGACTCGTGCATAGGTATAGAGAAAGATAGAAGATGTCATGGAGCTCCCATCAAGCCCGGGGCTTGTTCGATGAAAAAGAGAAGCTTGCTGCTATTTCTCAAATGGGTTTCTTTACTTTTCCACTAAACCTGACTTCATCTTATCCTCCATTTCCATATCTCAAACCCTTTGATATTCATGCACTGCCTCATCTAACTCATTCTCAAGCCCAACTCCTTTCTTTGCACACATCTACTGCAAATTTCAGGTCCAAACATTCTTCCTTGCTTTTCTTCCCTGCATGGAAATGAAATGGTTTTCAGTAGTCCATTAAAAATATTACAATCATTGGTTTTCATGCAGATATCTCTTCTAAGCGTAAATGATATTTTTTTTTTGGGGGGGGGGTTGTTTGACGTGATCGTAGGGAATGGGGAAGCGATTGTTTGGGAAGCAAGAAAATTGGCGTAGAAGATCACCTAGGGGTTTCAGCAATAAAAATGAAGAGGATAAAAGCAAGAAGAAAGGTAAGGGAACCTAGGTTTTGCTTCAAGACCATGAGCAATGTGGACGTCCTTGATGATGGATACAAGTGGAGAAAATACCGCCAGAAAGTGATCAAGAACACCCACCATCCCAGGTTCACACTCAAATATTTTTTTCTTTTTTCTTTTTAACATTTAAATCTCAATTACTAACGGAGGGTGTAGGAGTGCCGACCGGCCGCATCCTAATAATTTTAAATTCTAATTTATTTTAGATATTAAATTTCTCTCGAGGTATAATCATGCACACATTCCATCAAGTTTTTGCTATGGCTTTGGTAATACCTCATAGACATGCCATGTTTCCCTGTCATGTTAGTATACTTTGGTTATCATGACTACTAGGCTTTACGGTACTCGTATTGCATGAGATGTGAAATTGATGGAGATTTTAATCATGAAATCACAGATAGATAAATTTTAAAGCCTAAAAGAACTACACGAAATCACAATAAAAAGGGGAAAATTATAGAATAATTGATAAATTATAAGGCCTGGAAGATCTTTAACAATTCTAAAAGTTAGAGATATACGTAGCGAATTGGCAATGCCATAATGAAACTATATTGAAATATTATATTGAATTAAATAGATGTTCACTGTTCCATGCATAAATCATTTGAAAATTAAGTAGCTACCATCATAACGGTAACAAAAGTTAAACATAATATGTAGGAAAATCTTATAATCAATTAAGAAGATCTATATTCTATATTGCAATAGTGAAAGTTAACAGTGAGTCTACTGCTTCATCATTGAACAATGACCACTCGATCATAGATCAAATGCCTCTCTTTTTTCTTTTCTTTTCTTTTTTCTATTGGGGAGTACTGAAAACGCCCATAGTTTTGAGCTTCATGTTACTCTTTTCAAGGCACACAATGTCAGGTTTAGTGCATCCCGATTCGATTGAATGGATGATAATTTCTTATTGTAATATGCAGAATAAGAATTTCAATTAATCATATATTATAGAATACTTTATCTTTTAATTCTTTAAAAGATTTATCTAAAATATTGGTGAAACAACTAGAAAAACGTTTCAAATATTATACATTAGTTACTTACACATTTTTTTGTCCATAACCTTAGATCAATCATGGAATATTATCTAATACGTAATCGATTGGACATTATTTGAAAACATTTCTTTCGCTGAAAAACGGAATGTTCTAAATATTCTTGAAAAATTCTTATTCCCATTGGATCGTTTATATATATATATTACGATTCATATACACATATCTTTGGATCTGAGAAATTAAAATAATATCAAATCATTTCTTTCGACTACTCTTTTAAATTCTATAAATGTCAGTTATTTCATAGGTGTTATACTATACAGATTTTGAATCACTCTCTTAATTGACTGCCTCGATTATGTTGCTGTTAGCAAATACTATTATTTCTGGTTTTCAATCTTTAGAATTATATTTTATTAGAATGAGGTGATTATATGGTAATATTTGTTTAAATTTTTTTTAATTATTTGACAATAAATGTTCAAAGACTCTTGTGGGTGGCGTGCTTGAACCTCGGACTTCTAAGAATAATAACTAACCCTTTAACCACTGAAATTACTTGATCGGTATGAATCTTCCAAATTATTCCCACAAGAGGTTGGACCCATTTTTTTTTTCTGATCTTTCGATAAAAAGTTTACATGTTTTCATAAAAATAGGAGGTAGAACCCATGCATATAGATTTTTTTTCATCCTTGAGTTAGATATTCATTCAAGAACTAATCCGAACGAATCAATAGAAAAAGACATTCTTTGTGATATATCAGGTTATTGATAGAGTGAATAGATTTCCATATAGTGCGCAGTGATCATATCATGCTAAGGACCTGCCTAGCTAACTAATAGTATGCATAGATTTATATGCACTGTAAAGTAAAGGCAGTAGGAGTTTTGTTCTTGAGTGGTTTATATATATATATATATATATATATATTGTGGACGTTAGCTAGGGATTTCACGTTTTGATTTGTCACTATGTAGAAAATCACCTAGCTAGATTTGGCTTTCAAAGTAGAAAATGCAAGGCAATGATTTTAACTCTGAATACAGATTACATCATTATGCACCTACACATATGTATAATTTTAGGGTTGAGTATCATTTATTTTTTTATAAAAAAATTATGGGCTTTGAAGTGACCATTTAGGTAGTAAATTTGCTAGTTATTCAAACGAATTAATGAAACAAAGTGTGGGTTGAATAATGAATAGTATGATATTTATGAGAGAGTGATTTTTTCCAAACGAAATAATTAGGATGGAGAAAGTAGGGCCCCTAAGTCCTGACCTCTGTGAAAGAGGAAACCTACTTTTTCAAATTGGTAATAACCTTAACCAACTATTGTCATACTTCAATTAACTTCATCATTATTTAGTTCACATTCAAGCCTTCATATTCTTACAACAAGAATTCTTAGTTTTATATTTTATATTCTCCATTTCAAGCTCTTTCTATGATGAAAAATTGAATTGAACTGAACGCAGGAGCTACTATCGATGTATGCAAGATAATTGTCGAGTAAAGAAACGAGTGGAGAGATTAGCAGAGGATCCGAGAATGGTGATTACAAGCTACGAAGGGAGGTACTCTCATTCGCCTCCTCATCATTTCCATGACTCTAACAACTCAAACGATTCCAACTCTTACCTTAACATTTTCTTCTAGTATCTTTTTTTTTTAGCCAAGTAAAAAGCTGTTTATATTGTCAAGATAAATATCAAACTCGAATTAATATAAGATGAGATAATATAAACATTTTTATCGTTTAATCAATTAATAAATTTCTTTTAATATCTTTCATTCATATAATTCTATTTATTATTCATAAAACCCATTTAAATTTATTTCGAAAATGTTTTAGAAGGGGTAATGGTTGTAGGTGGATGCAGTCCTCTCTCTCTTTGTTTTTTTTTATATTGATATTGCTAGATGATCACGGAAATATATAAACTATTTATTTCATTAAATGTTTAATTAAATTTTATGGTTAAATTGTCTATTTAAAAATACAGTTTGTAGATTTTATTTTCAAATGAAAGAGAATATTTAAACAAATGTTACTTTATAATTATCTTATATTAACAAAAAAATACTTTATAATTAAAATGCTGTTTAGAGCTTGTCATGATTCATGAATGTCTATCGTAACATTTTCTGATTAGGAAGTTCAAGTTTGTGATGAAAACAAAATGCAAACTTGTTTGTCTTATGCATTAATAATCAATAACTATCTAGTTGGAGGAAAATCCAAGATTGGACCGACCTTTAAACCGGCCATGTGGTCACATAGATCTTTTTCTTTTAGATAAGAAAGAAGGATTAAGGGTTGTTTAAGATTAAACCGAAATTTAATGTTAATTAAGATTGAAGTGATGTTATTTATCAGTACATTATAAATTTAATTCAAAATTAATAGATAAATTTAACAATTCGCATTATTTTTCTTTGGTAAATTTAACAATTCGCATTATCATACATATTATTATGATTTTAAGAATATATAATGTGGATCTTTTAAAAAATAATATATGGTGTGGATCATGTTATTGATACAGCAGCAAAAGTATCGTGTTGTTTTCCATTATACTCCCTCTCACTTGAATTGTTTTTTTTATTGATTTTTAATTATTTTTTTCAACTTTCCTTCTTATTATTTAAAATTTAATTTCGATAAAAATATAAAAAAATATTTTAAATATTTTAATAATATAGTTTTGAAATATATATTTAATAAAATTTAATTTTTTAAAATATTTAAAATAATCATGGTCAAAATTTAATAATTTTGTCTTTTAAAAAAATTCAATAAAAGACAATATTTCGTGGGACGAATGTAGTAATAATTTAAAAAACTCAAACACTGAACAGAGCACTATCTTACCACATAAATTTAAAAATAATAATTATTTTCTTACTCTAAATTGAAAATAAAAATATTTAATGAAATTAAATCTATTTGACAATTTCAATGATAGAAAAGAATATTATTTTTCTTAAAAATTTTGAATTCGAGCTATTATGTTTGTGAAGTGTGTTTCCATTACTAACAATTAATTTTTTTTAATAAATACCATCTTCTAATCATCTAAAGAATTATAATGAAATTTTGTAACGTTTACTCATCCAAGTTGCTATGGATAAGTTTGATCTACAATTTGGGCTTGTATGATAACTCATAGCCCACTTGGAGAATAGCGTTCGGATTTCGGAAACTTTTAGCCCAACTATTATATCAGTGACGTTAAGCTTTTACAGCCTAAATATGGGTTTATTAGGTAAAACTGCATAATAATATTTAACTGTATCACTAGACTAATTTAGAGGGACAAAATATTAGAAATGAAAAATTATTACAAGAATGTTTTTTATCTTTTAATAATTTAATATATATTTAAAATTAAATAACTCCAACTCCAACTTCACATTAAACTTGTTTGTGAAAAAAATCAATAAAAGTGCACCTAAAAGTAATTTATATATAAACTAAGGGTTGGTTTGATTGGAGAATAATATTTTACAAAAAAATATTTTCTTCATTTTTCCATATTTGATTTCCCTAAAATAAAAAAGTCAATAGATTTAGTTTTACCGTAAAATGACTAACCGTTTGAAGAATGGTCCTTCATTTACCCTTTCCACTCTCCACACCGAAAATTCTCGCGATCCAGTGGCTCCTTCTCACCGGCGAGGCGGACGGTCATCTTCTCACCGGAGATGATACTACCTGTAGTAAAGCTCGGGACTCTCGCTTTAAAAACGCTTGCAAACCCATTGCTAGTCGTCTCAAGAAAGAGGCTAGTTTACATCCCAGAATCCGCCAATTCATCATCAATATTGCCATGTTCTCTCTCTTTTCTATATCTCTTTCCCTTTTTGATTATTATCAATTTATCATGTCTGGGTTCTCCCCCTGTTGATTTCGTGTTCGCATTCTTTCCTCTGGATTGAGCGAGCTAAAATTCTCCCCGTGTTTCGTTTTTTGTTGTCATTGCAGTTTGCAGATTGCTCATAATAGGTTCAACCGAAGCGTTCGTTTTACCAATCGGATATGTTTTTCCTAAAATTTGATTGATTTCTCTTCGATTTTTTAAACGGTAATAAAACACATGTGAGAGTCCTTCACGTATTCTTTTTTAAAAATAATTTTTATGTGGTTTTGAATAGGAATGAATTGTTGGAAGTTTGATTAACTGGAAAAAAATCGATTAATTCTTAATCCGGTATTTGAATTAGATTAATGTCTATTATTTCAGCTCTAATCAAGTTTTATGATGCTTATTTTTCTGTATTGTTCAACTGTTAATGAAATATAGTATGATAAATTTCCCTTTTAACTTTATTTCCTGTGAAAACTGTAGCTCACAGATGAATCAACACTTTTTTTAAGGTTTCCTGTAAAAACCATGATAATATGATATGATTTTTTGTGTTGGAATTGTGCTAACATCAAAGGGTATAATCTTGCACAAATAAATTTAATCATTTCTAATGAATTCGACTGATATTGCACATATCTAAGGAGATTAATAGATTTAGTGGATGTTTTAAGTTTTACAAATCTTGCTAGCCGATGAAAGTTACGTAGTAGTATTTGTTGACTGCTTGATGTGCTGGGTTCTGATTTGTGCAAATTATCTTGATATTTGCAAGTAGGTGGATCACTCTTGTTGGAGTCTTTTGTTTAGTAATAAAATTTGTGATTGCGATACACTTCTTGGTTAACTTCACTGGCCAAATCCAAACCTCATGTGATAATGGGATGTAGGAGCAAGATACATTAGTTGCAGTGTTCCGTTGGATGGTAATCAATTACTCCTCTTTGGATGAGGAGAAAGCTGTCAAGGCTGCTGCTGATCTTCTGGGGGAACTCTTCGTGTTCACGGTACTTTCACTGTTTAATTTTACTATTCTGGCATCTTGTTCAAACTTACCACTAGGGTCTGTAATTACAACTCCTCCCATCTAGAGTTTGGGGTCATTTCTTTCACTGAAAAAACGAGTGCTAAAAAAACAGAGCATCTTTACTATTTTTTTTAAAAAGGCTGTTGTTCTTTATTTTTCACTGATTTAGGTTCTGTTTGCCTAAAGTTCTGATGTAGCAAATGAATGGACAAATTGAAAAGGCTGGTTGGTTTGGTACATGAACCCTATTGATGAATGGTCTGAATATTCAGCTTCATTAGTCTAGTTGCCATGGCTTTATGAAGATCGAAGATGAAAATTTATTCCCAAGTATTTCATGGTGTTGTGTCGAAACTAAAGCATTTATTTGCTTCAAATTGACCTAGGAACACATAAACACATACCGATGACTTTTAGGTTCTATGATCATCCAGCTCTAGTAGGAAACAATACTCTCTTTACTCTTAATGATCCACAAGCCCTACTATGGCCATAAGATCGAGTATAGTCGAAAAGGGCATATGAACGAGAGGATGCTCTCACATTGAATCCTCTTATTGTTAACAGTGAGTTCCCACCACAAGCAAACTTCTAAGAAAATTGCCTTTCACATTAGACAGCTTGGAAAGATGCTAATAGCTTTTAGGGTGAATAGAAACACTGGGACACGGAGAATCACTTCACTGTTTTTGGTTGATGAATTTTACTCTCATACTTAGCTTAAGGGTGAAGCATCTTTTACTGATACACTTTCCCACCTCTAATTCTTGCATGGCTTATTGATCCAAAACTTTCCGTACTTAAACTTTGTCTCTCTATAGGTTGCAGGAGCTGCTGTTATTTTTGAGGTACAAAGAAGCTCCAGATCTGAAGCAAGAAAAGAGGAGCAGCGCAAACAAGAATTGGAGGTAGATGTTACTACGCTAATGGATCCTTCTCTCTCATTCACTCATCTGTTTTATTGTTTGATCGAGTAAATCTCTCCATAATCTTGTTGACTTTCAAGGTGATTAGCTTTTAGTACTGAACACCGATGGGTTCAATCTTGCGATGATGCACTTTGAAGTGATTAATTTTTTATTCGTGGTGCGTTTGTGCAATGATGCTTGTTGTCACCATTGCTTGGTTTATTATAACTCATCGTTTTTCCATTGCCTACTGTTTAGGCAATGAAACAAAAAGATGAAGATCTAGCACGAGAAGTTGAGCTGCTTAAACAAAAAAATTGAAGAGCAGGAATCAAGCGACCAAAGGAATTCTAATAGATAGTTCAAATGTTTTTTCACCATTGATTTAGATATATAGTAATTCATGTTAAAATAGTTCAAATATAAATAAATCGTGTAATTTTAGTGAGAAGGAATTCTAAATATGCTGCTTTTATTGCAAATGCAGTGCAAATGTTCATTATTTAACCTCCAAGTTTTTCTCTATTAAAAAATATACTCTGTTGTGAGTTTGAGCACACTATAATATCTTATGATTTAGGGATTTAATTTGATGCATATATCACTTTATATTACGATTGGTTATTATTGTTGTTTTAATGTGATAAACCCTTTAATTATATATTTTGACACTATTATTATTACTACAATGTTATGTACTATTGTTGTTTTAATGTGGTGTACTATTAATTAAACCTACATAATATGTATAAACTTTTATAATATATTTTTAATCAATTATTAATATTAATTCAAATAAACCTACATAATATTAATTATACATAAAATTCATTTCTAAAAATACGAATGAATAAACATCACGAAGATTTTAAACCTAAAATAATGTATTTATAACACAATCAGCATAAATTATTAATATTATCTAAAAGTTTAGTTTGATGTACTAATAAAAATACATATTTTTTATAAAATATAATTATATAAAAAATAAAATGAACCTTTAAAACTAAGGTAAATAATAAAAACATATTGAACATGTAGGCTTTTTTATTAAAAATAGATTCTGAAAACTGTTTTCAGAAAAATTAACCAAACAGTGTAAAATATTTTACAATGTACTATTTAAACACCGGAAAATATTTTCCAAAAATGTAATTTATTTTTTAGATTACATTTTCCGGAAACTGTTTTCAATGAAACAAACGTACCCTAAAGCGAAAAAAGACATTAGTAAGTGCACTCACTCTGTAACGAGTACCCTTTTGATGATAGTTTCAAAGTGGCTAAAAAGCAACACTATTATAATGAAAAACAACGACGCAATCATAATATTAAGTACAAAAATATTCGATGCAGATTTTCATTTTTGCAATTATATAAAAATATATGTCTTGTAGTGATAACAATAAGGAAAAATATTACAGAAATGTAACATTATTATCTCTGTATACTACAAAGAAAAGCAGGCAGAGTCGGACCCCAGGCCCTTTTTTTTGACAACACATTGCATTATTGATAGGTATAAATTTGTTTGTTTGCAATTTTTGTTCTTCATTTTTTGTCTGTTTCCATGGACTTTGAAATTCTTCATGTTTAAAGATTTAGAATTTACGGATTACTATTGTTTATGCTGACATTTTGCACATTTTCATACTTTTTAATCATTGGTCGCTCAGTTCTGTATATTGTATTATTTTACAAGTCGTAAATTCAAACATTTTCAAATCTATAATTGTTGTTCAATGAAGTGCCTCTTATAAACCCATCTAAAACATTTTTCTTCTCAATGTAGGATTACATACTTGTACTCTTTCTTAAACATTACTAACAAGAATATTTTTCGTTATGTTCAAAAGACAATATACACATCAACCTACTAATAGAATTTCTTTTTTTTACCTTCTTAATGATTTTGGATTAACACGTAATATTAATAATAGTAGACGGGCCAAATTATAGTGAGTTAAGCTCATAAGTTGATCTAAACTTTATAAATCTATGAAACCAGTTATTTACATCAGATTCTAAAACTTGGGTGGGTCTTTTCTGAAATGAAGTGATAAACTTGGTCCGGGTTAAATTAATAGAATGTGCAATGGGCTATAATTTGGGAAACCATTTTTCTTCCACAATTTCTTTTCCAATCCCAAACAAAGAAATCATAATTTTTTAGGGTAAAGTACACCCGACCATAGGATGTTGTTTTGTTGAGTCATCTGACTGTTGAAAATTACAAAATGCTCCCCCGACTATATGAGGTAGTTTTGTTGAGTCATATTAAAAATTACAAAACTGTTGTCCAACTATTCATTATATTCTAAATTTATTATTTTTCGTTAAAAATTTAACGACGGTATGGGCTAAATGTTAATATGTTGCCTAAGATATGATAAAATCTAATCTAAAATCTCAAACAACTATCATATCTCACACAACAAATTAACATCCAGCTCTAACCGCCGTCAATTTTAAACGAAAAATGACGAATTTGTAACATAATGAATAGTCGGGCGATCATTTTATAACTTTTAATAGTCGAATGACTCAACAAAGTAACATCCTATAGTCGGAAAATAATTTTTTAATTTTTAATAGTTGAAAGACTTAGTGCCAGTTTAACTGGGCTTTTGGAAAGTGACTTTTAAAAGTGCATTAGAAAAGAACTTTTAAAAGTGTTGTTTAGAAGTACAATTTAAAATTTAAATGTTTGACATTGTTGTTAAAAAGTGAGTTTGAAAAGATAAAATGTTCATTATAGATATTATGTTGTAAATTAAAAATATAGAATTTAAATTATATTTACACTTATTAATACTATGATATATAAAATATATCACTTAAACTATAATAAAAATATATTTTAAGATAACTCATTAATTATAATAAAAATATATTTTATAATAACTCACTATTAATATTCCAATATATAAACAATGAATTTTATTTCCTTTTAAATAATTAAAATAAATTATTAATTAATAAATTATTTTTTAAAGATGTTAATATTAATTATTAAAATAAAATGATAATTGAGTGGAGCTCATGCATTAATAATGGTAAAATTATAATTTGCTCTTAAACGTAAAGTTAAAAATGAAAAAGTTACAAATCTTAACTTTACCGGTTAGTTTGAAATCACCGTTTCCACCTCATTTTTATTTAATTTTTACACTTTTTACATTGATTTTACTGTTAAAATAGTCTTTTATAACTAAAAACGCGTTGAAAAATTCACGTCAAAAAGAGTCTCAATAAAATTATATCATGTAGTCGACAAATCATTTGTATGCTTTATTTATTTTTTTAAAATTATCCAAACTTCATCTAATCTTTTAAAAATATTATTATTTAAATTCGAATTATTAAGAGAACTAAATCATTCTAACTCATTAAAAATCATTCAAATAGATTACAAAGCAATCAGATGTAAACGATATAAATGGATATTATATAAAATTAATAGTCATTTAATATGTTTGGTGTTTTTAAGAAATCACCCGTAAATATTTTTCAGTGTAATATTCTTTTTTAATTATAATCATTGTCATTGGTTGATCCATTAAATTAAGTGTAATTAAAACATCTAATTATATTCTTCAACTACTTTTGTGCAATTAAACTTTAGCCGTATTTGTTTCTTAAGAACTTGATTAATTAATAGGGAGTAAGCACTGAGAGTAACAAAAATCGATTAATTTGGAAATTGGGTAGAGTCAATAATATTTGGACGGTTTATGATCTATAAATTTAAAAAACTATTATGATTTAAATTGAACCAGATTTGATTTTTATTTAATTTATAATTAATTTTAATTATTTTATAATATAAAAATAAGTATTATATGTTAAAAAATGAGTGAAATAACACAATAAATACTGTGTAAAAATATTAATTATTTGTTATTTATTTGATTTTTTTAAAGAAATATTCATGAAACAAGACTCTAAAACTCTATCACATAATATTTATAATCTATAAAATAAAACTATTTTATCAACAGTAAAATAAATCTAAGCACTCGAAGTTAATATGAAAACAGTAAAGAAAATAATCCGACTAGAAAATAATGAGTTATAAAAAGATTAAAAATTTGAATAGAACTAAACCATAAATGTCCCTAATTGATCATGTATATAAATAAACACTATAGTTATTATATAAATATAATAAATTATCAGACTTATGAAAGAAAACACAGGACAACGTTCACGTGGAGGAGAGCGAACATTAGAGTAGAATTTATTTACACCGTAAAATTAAAAGAAATTTATATTTTATAATAAAATAATTGAATGAAGGTTAAGTAATAGTGAGATTATTTATAATGTGGTGTAATTTTTTTTCATTTTCAATTTTTAACCTTAATCATCGAATTATATTAATTTGATGATCAGATACAAAGCTATATATAAAATTAGGGGTTCATTTTTTATTATTAAAAAAATATATAAGAATAAATATTTATTTAAACATTCAAATATTATTTTATTTTGATTCTGTCACTTATTTATATTCTTAATTATGTTTTGTCTTCTTAAACTAGAATTATAATTATGTCTCTGTTGATGGTTCGAATTTATATAACACTAGAAAAGTATTATATTATATAATTGAATTATACCTAATATATTATATTTGAGATCAGGGGCGGATACACTAATACCCCTAGGAGTCAAGTGTATCCCCATTATTTAAGAAAAAAAGTGAAATTTAGTATAATATGTTAAAGAAAAATGAAAAAAAATAAAAAATTTTGCACCCCATTATTTTTAAGAAAAGAAAATTAAAATTTTGGACCCCATTTATAAATTTACGGATCCGCCACTATTTGAGATTTATATATTTTATTATTATATCATATTTTATATTATGGTTTTTTTTGTCATATCCATACATGTGATCATATTACATGTCGAAAATGATACAAATCTTAATGTAGGTTGTATAAAATAATTTATTTATAATAATTTTACTTAGCCGTGTAGACGTGTTTAATTTCTGGGAGGGGGAGCGAACTACGAGGGTTTTGTATAAAATAATGGGTAAACTACGTCAAATACCACTAATCTTTAAGCTCAGGCTCGAAAATGCCACTTACGTTTCAATTTTGCCAATTTTAGCACGGGCGTTTATGTTTCAATGCAATTTTGCCACTCTGGCGTTAACGACACGATGACAAGGTGTGTCAATGCCGTGACGACGATAACATGGACGGCCTTTTTAAAGTTATTTAGTCTACGTAGGATCGTTGTTGGCTTTTTTTAATGAAAGAGAAATCACGTCTTCATTGTTCCTCTATATATACGCCTAACTTTTCTCAGGTAATACATAGAGTTCACTGAACATAATACACAAACATGAAAATGGCGAAACGTTTCAAGCTTGAGATATCCAAGTCTCCACTTGGTTCCAATCTTGCCATTCAAAAGACCCTTCTAATCTCCCATTAAATCCTGTCCCTTCATTATGCAGACTTTCTTCAGTCAGACGAAACCCTATCGCTCGATATTTATGACCGCCACCACCACAGCCGCAACCAAAATCGTCAAAGTTATCTCATTACTCTTCCCTCAAACGATACGTTTCCTCCGTGTTTTCGTTGATCGACTGCGGCCTCGGGTCAAGATCCTCTGCAAAGTACTTGTCTAAAGCTGGCTGTATTGAATCATCACCGCCGTCGACATTGGAGTTCCACTAGGAAAAAGAAGACATATGTCACGTTATAGCGAAAGTTTACGACGATAACAAATGCCCTCGTCGCAAATTCTACAATACCTTTGAAAACGATGACGATTTAACTCCACCTCCAGTTCCTCCCAACACGGTAAAGAAAAATGACGATGCAGAAAAAGGAAAGCGACGCCGAAAAACCATATGAGCACCTCGTCGGCCGAGAGCGTATTCTTTACCAGCGAAAGCTTTGAAGACTATGGTATTAATGACAGAGAAACGAAAACCCTTGTTTCATCTTCGAGGAGCTTCTCCATTGATTCCCCCTAAGAGATGTCAACACCAACTTAAAAATTATACTGGAAACAAAGCCTACGAGGCAAAGCAAGAAGAAACCAAAGAAAATTAAGAAGACAAGAAGGTACGCTATAAGACTTTTGTCATCGGAGAGCAAATCGCCAGCGAGGTTGTCGAGCTTCTTGCAACGGATGACACCGTACATGGTGGACGACAGAGTGAGGGAGGGTTTTGTGGTGGTGAAGAAATTAGAGTTTTGTGGTGGCGAATATGTCGGAACTGAATTTCGGTTGGGCCCGAAATTGGGCTTCGACTTGAATAATTGGGTTAGAGTCACCACCGACCATTTTAAAATGAATTTAGGTGGGTTGGACACCATCTTACATGATCTGCGTTTTACCAGAAACGTGTCGGGTTCGGGAGTCGATTACGGTTAAGGAAGGATTAGTACCCCTGAACCGCCCTTTCGGTACCAATTAATTTGTCGGTTATCTTTAATTACGAAAAAAATCAGAAATTAAAATTAAAATTTAAAAACCGATTCAGATTACTTACCTTTGATCGATTGAAAATATCACTGAAAATGCCAAAAATGTTAGATGATAAAATAAAAATAAATACGAGGGAAAAATTTTAAGATAAAATAGGTAACAGAGAAAATTAAAAGTTAGTAAAAAAAAATAAACAAAAACAATAAAAAAATTAAAAAAAAATAAAAAAATAAAAGAAAGTCAAATGAATAAAATGAAAAAAACAAAATGGTTAGTTTCAAAAAAAATAAAAATAAGAATAAAATAATAAATAAAAAAATATTCAAGCTAAAACCGTGAAAGAAAAAAAAACAGAAATGACTAAATTAAAATAAAAGTAAAATAGAGGGCCGAAATAAAAACAAGTGCAACTAGTGACTATAAGGTGAAAACTCAGCTAGACTAGGAGGACTTAGGGGTGATTTGACCCTAAATTTAATGGCTTAAACGTAACACATGGTAAAGAAAGGGGATCTAAATAGGATTAAATCAAAATTAGCAACCAAAACACAAAAAGCTGTGAAATAAGGAGTTAACATGTGGTTTACCCAAAACCTAAAATAAACAAACCCAAACTTATCACTCCAGTACAGGTGCAAAGCTGAAAAAAAGGTCTCCCCTCTTCCTTTTCTCTCTATTTTTATTTCAATCTCTCCTTCTTAACCGACCGACTCCACACCCAACAGCAGTAGACAAAGGTAAACTCTAAATCCCTAAGTTTTTGTTTTATTTATTATTATTTTTTAAATATTGAATTAGCATACAATGAACAATTAAGAACTAAAACATAAAATATATTATATTTCTTATTTGCATTCCAAAGATTTAATCGACTAAACCGATAAATAAAAATGAGAAAGTACCTCATTTTTGAAATAATTTTCAGATCTTTTTATTGCTAATTGCTGATAATCCCCCTTCTCAAAAAAATACAAATGTTTCTTTCTATTTTCTTTGAGATTTTCGTATGATTTCTTTTGAGTTTTTTTTTTTGGTAATCCTCTGATATCATGTGTGTTTATGTGTTCGATTACATGTAATTTATTGGGTTTACAAAACCCTATTTTTGGGTGTATAAATCCTAATAAAACACTAAGTTTGTTGTTGCTGATGAACGTTGCCGAGAAATCCAGGAATGGAGATGAGAGATGTGCGACTGAAGGGGAGAACGACGTTGTTGAGTAGTTGATCACTGTTGGGCCACCAGGGCTGCTGGATATTGTTTATTTTTGGGTAGTAGCTCTTGTAGCAAATCTGAGCCTGTAACACGTAGTACAAAATAAATGAAAATATATATTATGTAATATAATAATGTAATTATATTATATGAAATAATATTGGACAAAATTTAGTGTCTTCAGCTGCCCCTCTTTGTCCTTTTTCTTGGAACGAAAAATAGGACAAAGACAAAAAGACACAAATTTTCGTTTGGTGGAGTTGACAATTGATTTCAATTAAAAATAACTCCCTATCGAATTGAGTTGTATATGACTCTTCCATCGCGAAGTTGAGTCTATCTTGAAATGATATAGAATTAAAGCCTCAGTTTGGAGCTTGAATCAGAATGTGGATTCTTATTGCCAAATTATAGTCCACTTCGGTCTTCTTCTCGATTTAAAGACCTTGGTTAAAAATTTGAATGGAAAGTAGTTTTTTGACTCCACCATGTGGTGATAGGCCCTCGAGCTGAATGAAATCGAACTCGGAAGGTCTTCGTTGACAGATAGCTTTTCTCGACTTAAACTATGTTGTTGGAAAAATGATTTATTATCACTAAGGCACGGCGAACCCTGGTCTTCTTCTCAACTTGCAAAACCTCGACTGCAACCGGACAGTTGTGTGATTGATGTGTCATTGAGCTGAACGAAATCGAACTCGACAATTTTGTTGACATATAACCCTTCTTTCCTTGAGCTATTCTGTAAATGATTTGCCCTCAAAGCTGAGTGTAATCGAACTCGAGGATCTGTGTGTTTCAAGAGAAACATTTTCAAAGGTTTTTTTTTGTGTTTCAAGAGAAACAATTTCAAAGGTTTTTTTTTTGTGTTTCAAGAGAAAATTGTCTCCAGGGAGGCAGAATTTTGTTTCAAGAGAAACTGTCTCAAGAGAGACAAAATTTCATTTCAAGGGAGACAAAATTTGTTTCAAGAGAAACTATCTCAAGAGAGACAAAACTTAGTTCTAAAAGAAACTGTCTCAAGGGAGACAAAATTTGTTTCAAGGAAAACATATTCAAAGATTTTGTTTCAAGGGAAACTGTCTCAAGAGAGACAAAATTTGTTTCAAGGGAAATTGTATCAAGAGAGACAAAATTTATTTCAAGGGAAACTGTCTCAAGATAGACAAAATTTGTTTCAAGAGAAACTATCTCAAGGGAGACAAAATTTGTTTCAAAAAAGAAACCGTCTCAAGGGGATAAAATTTGTTTCGAGAGAAACAATCTCAAAGGCAATCGATAATCTGCTTGTTCCTGCATGTTAAAGAAATCCTTTCAGAAGCTCTAACCGTTAACTTAAGGAAGTCAAATCTGTGGATGAAATGTTTGTTGTGACATTAAATCACTTAATCGGGCACGGTATCATTCTTTGTGAAGTTGAAATCGTGGATGGCTCATTCGTTGTGAAATTGAGCTTTTAATTAGATGTCCTTCGTTGTGAAGTTAAAATCTACACTTGTAAATTGCATCTCTTTCGAGCTCAATATCTTTTGCTGTGAAGTTGAAATTGACTCTAGCATGAATCTGCAAAATTATGCACATATGCGATGCCATGCTCTTATATATGCCTAAAATGTATATGCAAAATATGTTATTTTAGGGTTTAGAGAGAAATCTCAATTTCTGGTTATTAGTCTCGATGACTCTTGATTATGGAATCTTGAATTTCTGATTCTCGATCTTGGATTCTTCAACATGCTTAAATATGATGTACAAAATGTTGATATGTGAAGGGAATAATTGCGGCGTGAGCAGTCTTCAATCTATCCCTGACTCAGTTTGTCTTCATTTCCACCAGGGTGTACTCTTGCAAACCTCAACCTAAGACAATTTGTTTTCCTTCCCTTATTAAATATGTCCAAAAAATGGCTTCCTTTGCCTCAGCTTCAATCTTGAGATTCAGAGAGATATTTTTTGAATTCCAAGATATGCTTCCAAAGAATTTATCTTTTTTGAAAAATGCTTTTCTTCCTTTGAATTTTCAAAATTTTGAAAAAAATATCAAAATGAATTTTGAAAAATATTACCTCATTCTAGGTTTCATAATTGAAGCAAATCATAAAACAAGAGTTCATTGGATATCGAAAGAATCAAATTCTCTTTTAAGCTTTGATAGGTGAAAATCTTTGACAAATATCAAGATCAAAAAGTTGGTTTAGAGGTGGGCTACCATAATCCTAAGGTTTGTTTCCTCAATTCGGTCATGGCTCGCCCCTCTTTCTTGGTTTGATATTTTAATCAGAGGCGAAAAAATGACACAACTAGCATAGTCAATGGCTAGACTCTTAAGAACACTTCTGTTTCAGTTCTCTGAAATCTTCCGTTTGTTCAAGCTTTGTAGGCTCCTCTAACAAAGGCAGTGCAGAAATATCGGTCTAAAAATGAAATTCTTGAGTGCTCGTGTGAATTTGACTATAACAGGTGTTCCTTAACTCTCTTAGTCCATTTTTATCGAAACTCCTTATTTAAATTTTCCATTATCTGGCTAGCTGAATCCATAAAGCCGGGCGTTTAACCAATTTCTCTAGAGGGATAGCTTAATATCATTGTATAAATATTATAATCAACTTTATAAGGTTAGCTGAATATTATCCATAAAGCCAGGGCGTTTAACCAATTGCTTTAGAGAGACAACTCAAGCTTTATTGTATATTATAATCACCTTTATCAGGCTAGCTGAAACTTATCCATAAAGCCGGGGCGTTTAACCAATTGCTTTAGAGAGACAACTCAAACTTTATTGTATATTATAATCACCTTTATCAGGCTAGCTGAAACTTATCCATAAAGCCGGGGCGTTTAACCAATTGCTATAGAGAGACAACTCAAGCTTTATTGTATATATATATAATTATAATGTGGGGATACGGATTCAATTTCTTAAGTTTGTTAAGAAGAACATGTTACAGGCTAGGTGTTTTTGAAGGTCAATGAATCTCATCTTTAGAGTTCAATTTCCAAACAACTGACCTAAACTAGATTTGCTTACTCAACTATTCCATCGGTGAAGATCATTATCATCACTGAACGTATTAAACAAAAGTATAAACCAATTAGTTTTGGAATCTCATGTGCTAGTTGCCCCATTTTGTTCGCTCCTAATACATACCTGAATACCAAACCTTTGATTGGCTATACATGCGAGGAGAGGGCTAGCTTGGTTCCTGTAAGAGAAGGGTATGTATTCCAATGTATGTTCTGGATCAAAAATGGTCCTTGTTTTGTAGGGTTCAATCTTTTCATTTGTCAAAGATTTACAACCTCAATTATTAAAAAGTTTTTAATTAAGGTTATATTCAAGGAATTCAAGATTAAAATTTACTCATTTCCTTAGAAAGAAACATTTTATCTAAAATTTTTGAACGTCAAGTGACTTAAAAACATTCACACATAAGAAGTACGAAAGAAAAAACAAGTTAAAGAAAGATGATATGCTTGAGAATGCAACAAAATTCCTGATGGATGCCCCATCCGACTCTC
Source organism: Hibiscus syriacus (assembly GCF_006381635.1). Lineage (NCBI taxonomy): Eukaryota > Viridiplantae > Streptophyta > Magnoliopsida > Malvales > Malvaceae > Hibiscus > Hibiscus syriacus. The sequence goes on from NW_024063525.1 coordinate 3,993,522, forward strand.
GATCAGAATGCCCCATTACACAATGAAAGTCAATCCCCCTGAATCGATCATATCTTGGACCTTACGTTTCAAAGCCCCATAGTTCTTAGAGGTGTTCCCTGAGCTCCCAATATGATAGATGCATATGGCATTAATATCATGGCCTTCAGGATATGGGGCCTCTCTAGGTTTGGATTGAACCAGAGTCACAAGATTCTTCTTAACTAGCATTGGGAGCAACTCCTCATATGTCATTGAGATTGGACTGATGCGAACCTTTTCACGGAAGACATTATGAGGTCTAGTCCCCAGATTAGTCAGGTAAGATTCCCTTTCATTCCTTGGTTCTCTCTGAGTTCGTTTAGAAGTACCAGATGGTACAACGCAGTGGTTTTTGAACTTGAGATTGTAACATCCTTGTTGGCATTGTAGGTGTTGACATTGTTGATCTCTATCTCTTTGTGCTTCATGGAAGGCTTCTTACTGGAGTCATCTCCCTTAATATTTCCTTGGTTTATGGCCAACTCTATCATCTCACCAATCATAACTAGATCTGAGAAACTTCCCGATGTGATTTCCACCAGGTGCCCGAAGTAAGGTGCCTTCAGGGTTTGTACATACAACTTCCTAATTTCCTTTTCATCCAAGGGTGGATGAACTTGTACAACCAGATCCCTCCATCGTTGTGCGTGTCAAAAACTTTCATCGTGTTTTTTCTACAGGCTTTGTAGTATAACCCGGTTTGGTCTCATATCGTTGACGTGTTTGTATTATTCCATAAATGACTTGGCCAGGTCTTTCCAGGTCTTGATATATGATCGGCTTAGCTGGTTGTACCACTGGATAGCTGAATCAGACAGGCTCTCCTTGAAGCAGTGGATCAGGAGTTGGTCATTTCCCACATACCCTGTCATTTTCCGACAGAACATAATGATGTGGGATGAGGGGCAACTGTTCTCGTCGAACTTCTCGAACTCAGGGACCTTGAACTTTCGTGGAAGTACCAAATATGGAAACAGACTCAGCTCCATTGCATTTACTCCATAATAGTCTTGGTCCCCTTTGACCATCTTCATCTGGTCTTCTAACATCCTGATATTTTCTTCCATTTTCTTTGCCTTATTCTCCTCGTCAAAATTCAGGATATGATTGTCAGTGTTGGTTGCAGAAGCTTGTATATTTGCACCAGATATGGCTTTCCCCTTGATGGCAGATGAGTCCTCTTATAATCCGGGTAAGATCCCGGGTGAGACAAACACTTGTGGGGTTGGTGTTATAGTAACCCTTTCAGATGAACCTGTCCCTGGTATATTGGCTTGTTGGAGACACTAAAACTTGGCCATACTTTGATCAACCAAGGACTCCTGGTTCTTCTTGATAGACTCTAGGGTACTTTGACTGTTCTGAGCCATCTTATCCTCCAGCTCTTTCTGTAATTTTGCCATATTCTCTTCGATTTAAATGATTCTGGCCTCCATTTTCTTCTTTTTCAAGCGGGTGTTATGCGGATGGGGTGTGTCCAGTATTTGTTCCTTTTGATGAGACATTATTTCGTTAGTTCATACGAATACAAAGGAATAAAAGTAACAAAAATGCAAAATATGTCTAAATGCATGATGTATGAAATGTCAAAGGGATTGATCCAAAAAATGTGTCTGTTATTATAAATAATCTTGATTGGGGACAAAAGTGTTACGTCTTAGGAGACAAAAACATTTTAAAACTATAGACCCCTGAACAGCTTCTGACAGGTTATTCCATTTTTTCTGACACCAGTTGAATACCCTGTCGGGCTGTTTCGGCTCCTCTGGCTAAGCTGTGCAAGTGACGAGCTACTTGCCCCAAAAAATCTCGAAGGACTGTATCTCCGGCTTTCATTCTCTGCTGAGCTTGTTCTTAACGAAAGCGCCATTGGAGCCCTCTATCCGAGGTTTATCTGCTTGTTTCTTGAATTCGTCAATAATGGTCTCCAACATAGCTAGGGTTTTGCCATCTTGTTCTCGTAATCTTCAAAATGACTCTATGGTCAGTAACATTTTTCCTGTCTTTCCCCTGCAACCTTTCCCCCTGAGTATTCTTTAACCATAGCTGGACTTCTGAGCTTTTCATCTCTTTGTATTATAACCCCTTTGTCCATTAATATAGATTATATACATTTAACAAACACGTTTTTGGTGGATCAACACCTCTTTTGAATTAATGATGCAAAAAATGAAAATAAAATAAAAGAGAAAAAATGGAAAAAAGATAGTAAGCTGAGAAAAACAATCATGAAGATAAAAGTCCTAACGCACATGATATCTACCCCACATGCTTATTATTCTTACCCGGACATGATCTCTATCCCACATGCTTATTATTCTTACCCGGACATGATCTCTATCCCGCATGCTAATTTCAAACAAATCGTAACCGCATATTTGTCTAGTTCGCATGCTTTGAACAGAAATTAAAACAAGAAATAAAGCAACATAGGGTTTGGAATGAGGTTTTGCGGTGGGCTCTAATTCCCTGTAATCTACCAATTTAGGTTCTAAAAAAAGGTACCCGAGTTCTCCTTGTTGTTTCCCCCTTGGTCTTGCCAGACCCTTAGTCCTAAGCCCATTACAAGCTTATGTGGACTAAGTTAAACTCGAGAGGAAACATTCCCTTCTGCCCGCACGGTGAATAAATTCACACGAAGACATAAGGTATATGAATCCCGAAGGTTACTTGCTAGGCTTGTGCAGAGAATAAATTCTCACGAAGGCGTCGCTTTCACCCTCACTTAAAAGGGTTCGGAGCTCAGGTATAGAGCCAGAGATAGAAACTTTTCAAAAATCTGAAATCATTGAAAAAATGTCAGTACAAGTATTTATTTGAAAAATAATCAAAGGTAAATAATTGAAATCAAATAAATAAATTAGAATTTAAATTTACTATTTTCGCATAAAAAGACAACCGAAAATTAATTCTGGCCTGACTTATTTACCTATCCCCAGCGTAGTCGCCAAGCTATCGGAACCGTATTTCGGTTGGGCCCGGAATTGGGCTTTCACTTGAATAATTGGGTTAGAGTCACCACCTACCATTTTAAAACGAATTTAGGTGGGTCGGACACCATCTTACCTAATCTACATTTTACTAGAAACGTGTCGGGTTCGGGAGTCGGTTACGGTCAAGGAAGGATTAGCACCCTTGAACCGCCCTTTCGGTACTAATTAATTTGTCGGTTATCTTTAATTGCGAAAATATTAGAAGTTTAAATTAAAATTTAAAAATCGATTCGGATTACTTACCTTTGATCGATTGAAAATATCATTGAAAATGCCAAAAATGTAGATGATAAAATAAAAATAAATACGAGGGAAAAAATTCTAAGATAAAATAGGTAAGAGAGAAAATTAAATGTTAGAAAAAAAAGAAAATAAACAAAAACAATAAAAAAATTAAAAAATTAAAATAATAAAAGAAGTCAAATGAATAAAATAAAAAAACAAAATGGTTAGTTTTAAAAAAATAAAATAAGAATAAAATAATAAATAAAATAAAAAAATATTCAAACTAAAACCGTGAAAGAAAAAAAATAAAACATAAATAACTAAATTAAAATAAAAGTAAAATAGAGGGCCGAAATAAAAACAAGTGCAACTAGTGACCATAAGGTGAAAACTCAGTTAGACTAGGAGGACTTAGGGGTGATTTGACCCTAAATTTAATGGCTTAAACATAACACATGGGAAAGAAATGGGATCTAAATAGGATTAGACCAAAATTACCGACCAAAACACAAAAAGCTGTGAAATAAGGAGTTAACATGTGGTTTACCCAAAAACTAAAATAAACAAACCCAACCTTATCACTCCAGTACACGTGCAAAGCTGAAAAAATGTCTCCCCTCTTCATTTTCTCTCTATTTTCTTTCAATCTCTCCTTCTTCTTAACCGGCCTACTCGACACCCAACAACAGTAGGCAAAGGTAAACTTTAAATCCCTAAGTTTCTATTTTGTTTATTATTATTATTTTTTAAAACATCGAATTAGCATACAATGAACAACGAAGAACTAAAACATAAAATATATCATATTTCTTATTTGCATTCCAAAGATTTAATCGACTAAACCGAGATATAAAAAATAAGAAAGTACCTCCTTTTTGAAACAATTTTCGGATCTTTTTATTACTAATTGCTGATAATCCCCCTTCTCCAAAAAATACAAATGTTTATTGCTATTTTCTCTGAGATTTTCGTGTGATTTCTTTTGAGCTTTTTTTGTCTAGTAATCGTTTGATATCGTGTGTGTTTATGTGTTCGATTATATGTAATTTATAGGGTTTACATAACCCTATTTTTGGGTGTTTAAATCCTAATAAAACACTAAGTTTGTTGTTGGTGATGAACGTTTTCGAGAAATCCGGGAATGGAGATGAGAGACGTGCGGCTGAAGAGGAGAACGGCGTTGCTACGTAGTTGATCATTGTTGGGCCACCTGGGCTGCTGGATATTGTTTAATTTTGGGTGGTAGCTCTTGTAGAAAATATGGGCCTGTAACATGTAGTACAAAGAAAATGAAAATATATATTATGTAATATAATAATGTAACTATATTATATAAAATAATATTGGACAAAATTTAGTGTCTTCAGAATCTCCAACTTTTCTGAGGTAATACAGATGCTACGTGGACTAAATAACTTTAAAAAAGTCATCCATGTCATCGCCGTCACAGCATTGGCACGCCATGTCATCGTGTCGTTAATGGATTATGGCGGAGTGGCAAAATTGCAGTGAAACATAAACGTCTGTGCTAAAATTGGCAAAATTGAAACGTTAGTGACATTTTCGATCCAGACCTTAAAGATGAGTGGTATTTGAAGTAGTTTACCCAAAATAATTTAGGATAAACTACATAAATGACCACATAACTGAGGGTCGGGTCATGAAATGACCACCATTTTTAAATTTATGTCTGTTGTAACCGATTTTTGCCCGGGCACGAAATTTTCTTGGTGGGAAAAATAATGTGAATAAATGAATGGTTTTTATTGAAGTGTTTTGGGAGTCGCCATTGACCTTTTTGGGTTAGGTAGGTCAAATACCTAAAAACAATATTTTAAAATAGTTTTTAAGAAAATATAATTTTAAAGATAAACTGATCTGCGTATAACAAAAAATTTTAGTAAAAAAGGGATTCGTGGTCTATTACGTTTAGGGAAGGATTAACACCCTTATAACGCCCAAAATTGGTACTCATTAATTATAAATTGTCTCTATTATTGGAAATTTAAAAATTCAAAAATATATTTAATTCATAATCATGTTATTTCAAATTTATTAATATAATTTTAAGAAAATATATTAATATCTATATATATTTTTTTAATTTTTATAAATAAGATATTTATTTACTTAGAAATATCAGAAAAAGACTTCTAGGTGCTTTAAGACTGCCCCTTTCTTTAATATAAATAAATAAATATTAATAATCATTTCTCTAAAAATAATTAAAATAAATTAATATATAATTTATAAAAATAGGATATTTATTTATTTAAGAATATCATAAAAGGACTTCTAGGTGCTTTAAGACAGCCCATTTCTTTAATATTAATAAATAAATAAATATTATTATTTAAACAAATATATTTATATATATATTTATATAAAATAATAATTAAAGTAATAATTTAAATATATCGAAAGCAAAAAGATAATAAAAAATTAAATTGCAATTAAATAGTGACTAAAATAAATAAAATTAAAAATAACAGAAACAAAATGCAAAATATCAAAATTTAGGGACATAATTGAAATTTATCATAAAATATAAATACTAATAGTGTATTTTAACCATAATTATTAAACGGTGATTAAAATATAAACTATTAAAATTATAGGGGCTAAATTAGATATTTACCCTAAATATTTATTAAATATACTATAAAGGACTAAAATAAAAATATGTAAAATGTGAAGACAAAATTAAAATGGCATAAATTGATATCCAGTCACTAAATTGCAAAGATACAAAATTAGAGGGGCTACGGAAAGGGTTTGCCCATAAGAGAAATTACAGAAACACCATCTCCAAAACGGCGTCGTTTGGGAGATGGTATATAAATCCTTTTAAACCATCCTAAGGGGCCATTGTTTCATTTTTCTGGTTTTGCTTCTCTCTCTAAAGAGAGAGAAGCTCGTTTTCTCTCGCCGGAGGAGAAAATCGGCCACCGTTTCTGGCATCGATCGCCTCCGCTAGCCATCGTTGATGGTGACCGGAAAATTAGAAAACCCCCCAAAGAGAGATCTGAACGCCTTATTGACTGTTCCAGTCTCCTTTTTCCCTAAATCTCTTTAGATCGACGTAGATCTAATTTTTTTTACCTTCGAACTTTCGATTCTACGGCGGTGTATGGAGGCTCCGATGAGGGTAAGTATTCTCGATCTCTTCTTTTCCTTTTGTTTATTGGTTGCTCTCCATTCTCCCTCGGTTGTTGGTTGCTGTAGGTGTCTCTCGTTCTTTGCTATGGTTTGATGTCTGTGTCGTTCTTCTTTGCTTTGTGGGTTACTGTGGTTGTTTCTTTTTGCACCCGTTCTTACTCTGTTTTTTTCTTCTCTGCAGGATCGGTGTCCTTTATAGGCCACCATGATAATGCTCTCGGACTAGGCAATGGAGGAGGCTTCGGTGACTCACCAAACTATAGTGGTGACTCACAATGTAGTAGCGACGTGGTCGGCCGACGTAGACCTTCTGGAGACTTTAGTTGAGGCATCGTGGCAGTATGGAATGTTGACAGCGGCTGAACAAGGCATCTGGAAAAGGAGCATCGACAGAGGCGGCTGGAAGCTTGGAGGCGGCGGCTGGGATGATAACCTAGGGTTATGAAACCCTAGGGTTTCATGCTGGACCTTCTGTGGACCGTTGGATCTCTCAGATCCAACGGCTAAGATCATTGGCAGCTGGGGCTGATATGATGAAACCTTAATTTGGTTTAGGGTTACATATTTAGGCCGATTTTTGGTTTGGACTTCTGGGTTTAGGCCTGTAATATGAATTCTTCCACTGGGAATGACAATCCCTTTCTTTCTGTGGTGTAATATATCAACAAGTTAAACAAGTTCTTCTCATTATGAACTTCTTCTTCATCTTCAAATGATTTTTTCTCATTATAAACTCTTCATGGAAATGCTGATCCTCAAAAGAGGTGTTGTTGAGTCAACTTCATATGTGATGAATTAAGGCAAGGTTGAATAAGTTCTTCTCATTATGAAATTCTTTTTCCTCATCAGATGAGTTCTTCTCATTATGAACTCTAACTGGAAATGTTGATGTTGATCTATCTCTTTCTGCGATAGTGTCAAGCAAAAGGTTGAACAATTTCTTCTCATTATGAACTTCTTCTTCCTCTTCAGATGAGTTCTTCTCATTATGAACTTTCTCTGGAAATGTTAGTGCTGATCTATCTCCTTCTGGGATAGACTCATGCAAAAGGTTGAACAAGTTATTCTCATTATGAACTTTTTCTTCCTCTTCAGATGGGTTCTTCTTATTATGAACTTTCTTTGGAAATGTTGGTGCTGATCTATCTCCTTCTACGATAGAGTCATGCAAAAGGTTGAACAAGTTCTTCTCATTATGAACTTCTTCTTCCTTTTCAGATGAGTTCTTCTCATTATGAACTTTCTCTGGAAATATTGGTGCTGATCTATCTCCTTCTGCGATAGAGTCATGCAAAAGGTTGAACAAGTTCTTTTCATTATGAACTTCTTCTTCCTCTTAAGATGAGTTCTTCTCATTATGAACTTTCTCTGGAAATGTTGATCCATCGAGTGATGGAAATTTTTGTTTCTAGTGAAACCGTCTCAAGTGAGACGAATCTTGTTTTAAGAAAAACAATCTCAAGTGAGATAAATTGTTGTTTCGAGTGAAACTGTATCGAGTGAGACACAGTTTGTTTTAAGAAAAACAATCTCAAGTGAGATAAATTACTATTTGAAAACATCCTGCACTGAAGGTCATATGGATGGCCCGTAGGACTTATAAATTTGGGAAATAGTTTACTAAGTAAGAAACTTTGGAAATCGTTTTCTTACTATTCAACAATTTCATTTTCAGAAAAGATTGAATGAGAAACTTTGGAAATCGTTTTCTCATTTTTCAAAATAACTTTTTGATTGGGTAACATGCCCCATTTTAAAATAATGCTTCTCTGTGGATTGCGTCCATCTATTCTTCATATGTTTGTGTGATTCCTGCATTTGAGGTTTTGAATTCTACCTTCTTCTTGTAAGGTATTTTTCATCATGAATATTCTTTTTCATATTGAGATCTGAAAAAACCTTATGTTTGAATGCAATCAAATGTATTAAGGCAATGCATTGTCTATTGTGCAAATGATGTTCTTATGAATGCATGAATGTTGAGTGTATTTTTTACTTCAAAATGGAAAACTTGGTTTTCCTTCAGTTGGTCAAAATGTCATTTCAAGCTGGCATTTCTGATTTGGAAGAGCAATCTTTATGTCTTCTTTGTTTCATGAAAGTCTCAGAAAAAATGTTTCATTTATGGAACACTTGTCGTAGTTAGAACTATGACCTTGATGCCCCATTTTTGTCTTTGATAACATTGACTTTCTTCGTTCGAACTTGTATAGAAATCCAATAAAGTTTTCATCTTTGAAAAGAGAATCCTTCATCTTTGAGGAATGTAGATATGCTAAACTCAGCAGAGATTAATTAAGAGAGTAGCGTCTGTTCTGATTTAACTCTTGAAACACATCACAAGGAATATTTATCCTAATTCCTTTCATGTCTCCACATCTAATCAGATCTCGAACAAGGCAACTTGGACCATATCATGTCAAGATGTTTAATAACAACTTATTGTTCAATCTTAGTTGGCTCCACTAGTTTCTTGTTGTTAAAATTTCAGCTTCCCTTCTGTGGAAAGAAATCTTCATCATATCTCACTTCTGACCTTGGGGTTGAAGAAGACAAGCTATATCTTGCATCCATAAATGGAAATACCATATGATTGCAACATTGGTACAACACCATAATCACTGGTTCATAAAACATCTGACAACACATTCATCATTTCATGTGGTTTCTGCTAAGATGTTTGTAAAGTATTTGACAAACATTCATCCTTTCCTATGACTTCTGCACAGATTTCTCATCAATAAAGCTCTTTGCATATTTGTTCAAAGCTTTTGTATGATGTCACAAGACCACTTGAGAACAAAACTCAGTGGGAATACAAATGAGATGTTGGTATGACCAAAAAGTTGGTCAAATTCACGAGATATGCTAGTGCCAAATTGAATAAGAGATACCAACTGCTTTTGATATCATCTCTGGTAAGGACAAGTGTGATATCGATCACGTTTTATTCCATAATGAGTGTTGTAGGAAGTAGAAACACATCAGCTATAGGAGCCATGTATAGAAGGGAGTTCATGGAATTCTTGCTGATAAACCAAACAGATGAAAACTCAGTTCACCCTGACTGGAAAATGATAACCCCAGTAACAACGGGAATAAGGGTAATATATATAAGTCAAGCCTCCCTCTTCAATGTCATCAAGTAAGCAAAACTGTTGTGAAAAATGATTTTGTAGCCTCAACAGCATGATTTAAACTAATTGCCAGGAATCTCAAAGAAATATTTCCAATCATCACCGACACACAGAACACAAAATTCAAGGCTGAGATTTTGAGGAACTGAACCCTGGATCTAGTCTGCCTGGGGACCATCTTTATCCATGCAACCGTGATGTAGCTTAACAAAGAACACGCTATCATGTGACACATGGTTAAGAAGATTGGGTATTTAAAATCATACTTACTGAGTAGATATTTGTTCAACAACATGATCATAATGTAACTGCCTGATTAACAAAGCAATTATGTATAGTCAGCTTGACTGTCACTTTTTCACCATTTTCATTCTTCATATCTTTCTGTCTCATTGGAAATATTTGCTCAAGTCAATGATCTTTCCCTAAGATGATATGGGTCTTCAACATGCCCTAACATTTGCTGATACAGACGTTCAAAATGCACCGACATTCCTGATTCTGATTAAAAGGGCTTTCAGCATGCCCCATTATTTGCTGATACAAATGTTCAAAATGAGTCAATATTCTTGATTCTGATTGAAATGGGCTTTCAGCATGCCCCAGTATTTGCTGATACAAACGTTCAAAATGCATTAATATTCCAACTTCTGATTGAAATGGGTTTTCAACATGCTCCAGCATTTGCTTCTTGTTGATGCGAGTTTTCTTAATGCCCAAATATTCATACTGACGTGGGCCTTCAAAATGCCCCACATAGATCATTTCTGTCTGAAATGGGCTTTTGAGATGCCCTAATATTCTATTTCCGGTTCACTCTCAACGTCTGTTTAACTTGAATATCATGATCCCCACGAGGTCCAATTTTGACAATGCACTATTGTGGGTACTTGTGGCTTTATTCATGCCTCAAATCTATTTATATTGAATACTCTCATTCTGGTGTTACAAAACAACAATGTTGTCAAGTAATTTTGAGAAATTCTCTTCATGTTGTCACAGACTTAAGAAGTAATCAATCATTCTGACAGAAATGTCTGAGATATGTGCCTTTTCTGAATGAGGTGCCCATTTTTTTAGGTCTAGAGGGATCTAGTAAGACAGAGTGGTATAAATCGCTTGGTAATTCATTCCAGGCTGACAAAGTGAACCTTGTTTTCAGTGAAGGCTATTTTTGGAATATACTTTTCTGTGGGAGAGAAACCAATTTATGTGAACAGTAATCTGATGCAATAACAATACTACATATACAGTGGTACAGGCTCTTGAAAAATCCGCACCCATGCAACATGTTGATTGTGATAACTACTCATCTGATTATGAAGCAATCCTTCAGGATAATTTCACAGATATTGATAGTTCTTTTGATACCGAGGAAATTCTGAATTCTGATTCTGATGAGGAGAATAAGCTGTTATACTTGACGAAAATGGGGTACTCAGAGGCTGAGGCTTCAATAGCCATGGAGAGACGTGGTCCGGATTCATCAATTATAGAGTTGACAGATTTTATATGTGCTGCTCAAATGGCTAAGGCTGCTGACGCACTTCTTCGAGTAGAAGATAGTAAGCCATTATGCAATGACCCCAATTACAAGAAAAGACAAAACTCAGGCTATGATTTTTGGAAAAAGGAAGAAGCAGAGGAAGCTTGAAAAGAAGCTTCTTAATGAAGACAATCATGCAGTTCATCTTCCAAATCTAATGATTGGTTTTGGGGTTCCTACCGAACCATATCAGATAACTTAAAAAACACTTCCAGAAGATGTTATTGGGCCTTCTTATTTCTACTATAAGAATATGGTATTCGCTCCAGTTGGTGTTTGGACTAAAATGTCACTGTACTTATACGATGTAGAGCCAGAATTTATAGATTCCAAGTATTTTTGTGCTGCTTTACGAAAAAGGGGCTATGTTCATAATCTGCCAATTGAGAACATATTTCCTCTTATTCCGCTTCCTCTACGCACCATACATGATGCTCTTCCATTGACAAAAAATTGTGGCCTTCTTGGGATCTAAGAAACAAAATTGAACTATTTACAAATATGTACAGGAAGTGCCAAATTAACAGAAAGGATCCGTAAGGCTCTTGAAGCTTATGACGATGAGCCACCTTCGAGTATCCAGAAGTATGTTCTTGATGAGTGCCGAAAATGGAATCTGGTATGGGTTTGAAGGAATAAAGTTATTCCATTTAAACCTGATGAGGTGGAAATGCTTCTAGGTTTCCCCAAAAACCATACACGAGGAGGAGGATCTGTTAGAGACATGTTCCCCGATGGTATCAATGTCCTATCTTTTTTTTTTCTGGGATCAGTGATGCAGGGGTTGCCTTCTACTGTCTTGGCATACCTTTGAAAACAGATGCGTAAGAACTAAATGGTAATCGGTTGGAGCAATTAATGAGTAGATTTTGCAAATTCGACCTTGTTGTTGGTGGCATCCAGTGTAACAACCTTACCAGAAGAAATTAACATCATCGGGATGAACTAGAAGATTTTTGTTGGTGCATTTTCTTACAATGACTACTACAGTGACTGGCTCTTCTGTTGCTTCAAGATAGACACCTCCATATCCCACTATTCTTGAACCATGAAAAGGTTTAGTTGAAATGGGCTTTCAGTATGCCCCTTTAGAACAAGGTAACACTCTTGATGAGTTGCTGATAGTGTCACAAGAGAGGGCATTACAAGTTCAATTCTCCAGACTTTCTGGCTTCTTGGACCACTTGCTTTCAAGAAAGTGAAATGTTTCATCATTCTGGCATTGTTTTTTTTTCTACAATAGAGGTAGAATAAACAACCACTTGCTTCAAGTATCTTCCTTATTTGAGACTGTCCTGTTTGAAAATGTTTTTCTTCTTTCTTTATTAAAGAATGACAGAATTTTGTAAAATGTTGCCTATCATAGGTTCACAATAGAATTAAATCATAAACATGAGTTTAATGAATATCAAATAAATCAACTACACTTTGAAATAAAAAAAACATAGTCCTATGGAAAGTGTCAAAATTATTGACTGATTTAAGGCTTAGGTTGATCCTGGTAAAGTAAGGTCTGTCAGGTTGATCCAACATATATGTCTTCTTTGAGCTTTCACTATCTTGAATGAAGGGTTGTTATGCTTATCTCATAGAGATACTTCTTAGTTCCAGAATCTCAGGAACGTCTTTGGGATGTGCGGTGCTTCATCAAGAGCTTAAGATCGTCTCTTATGTCGTTGTTACACCATTCAATATTCAAGCCGCTTTTTTAGGTTTTCGACTTGAATCCTCCTTTGGTTCCAAGATGTTGTTTAAAAATTTACATCTTGAACCCTCATTTTATCATTTTTCATATCATGCATTAAAGATTTAAAAAAACAATTTTTGCAAATAAAAATCAATCCTGAGAGGCGGAATGAAATCTGAAGATAGTCTCTTTCACATAGAAATCCATGTATGATTAGAATGGACTTTTCAGGTACGTAACGTAGGCCAGGGCTTATGGTTACGAAAGAAAGGGATAAAAAGGCCCAAACAAGTTTTTAAGGGTATTTGAACCAATGATCAATTCATTATGATGCCTTCAATCTTGCCTTGCTTGACTTTGATCTGCTTTGCTAGGGATTTTTCCATAAGATTCATTCATCTCCAGCATTTCTTGTGCTTCTTGTTGAATATGAATCTTTGAACTTTATTGCACTTGATCAACCTTGTAACTTGAGGCTTTAATGAGTCACCCATCTTGATTCAATTTTTCCTTTTTTCCTTTTTTTTGTTGAGTATAGGACTTCAATTGCTTTGAGCACCTCCTTTTCCTCTTGCATTTCGAAAATTCTTTCGTTATTCTTGAATGGATTGATCTTCAAGCACTTTGCATTTGATCTACCTTGTAGTTCAAAACTCTCTTTATTTCATGAAGATTTGCCTTCGTAATTGACAATCTTTATTCCTGTGAGCAGATATCCTTCTTCTTGGCCCCCAATGTGGAGGGTGATCCTTGGTTAGGGTTGAATCAGAAGAAAATTATTATAGGCTCAAAAAGGGACAATAAGGGACATATATATATATACATATATTTGAAAGGATAAATGAAACAATGCCGTTCGTCATCTCATACACAGAAGGCTTTGTAAAAAAAGGTACCTCAGGGGGATGAATATTCAAGATTAATCTTTATTTACATGAAAACAATATAATTAATGCATGATATATTTATCTAAATCAATCTTTTTTTCTTCTTTGAGTATGCCCCAATCACTCGAAATTATCTTCGATAAGTTGATCCATGATGCATCATCTCGTTTCTTCTTGCAGGAATATTCATGGATAATTTGAAAGTTTGGTTCTTTTGATGTCTTTTGGTTTATGATGGTTTTGTATTTGGAAGGACAAATGTGTGACTTTTGAAGTCATGTATATGGTGGAATGTTATAAACCAATCAACAATCAACTCTACCCAAGAAGGTAAACATATGGATTTGGTGTCTCAAGAACAAGTAGATACATGACTTCAGAGTCTCAGATAAATGTATATTCAAGATTTGGTCTTAGTAAAGGTCAAATAATTGGCATTGGATAGGATATAATTTCATCACTTTCCAAAGATCAATAATTATTGAAAAAGAATATTTAATCTACTTGATACTAAAAAATTTCAATATTAAAATTTAATTCCTTGCTCTTAACCATAAAAACAACAAAAATTTATTTATCACAACAAGGAAGAGAAAGGAATAAAAAAGAAGTTCAAATAAGATATTGAAAGTAGAAAGTACAACAATGGTAAATACCAACTTCCACTTATTTATCTATCATGCCTCATCATTCCTTGCATGTTGGGTGTGTACTTGGCCCAGGATTTTTATCTATATTTGCACCCCCATTTCTTGATCATTTCTTGTGTCAAGACTCCCTTGTCAACGAGCGTCTCTATTTCTTTTAACAGTGACCACCAATTCCCTGTTGAATGCCCATATACTCCCAAGTGAAAATTATAGAAACTATTTTGATCATAGCAATGGGTATAAGGGTTTGGTGACACTTTCACCAATATTGGTGTAATTTATTGACCTTTAACCAAATGAGGGTACATATCTGAGATAGATTCTTGAAACACCTTCAGAGTTTTTTCGCTCGAGAAATTTTCACTTTCCATGATCGTTCTGAACGACTAAATGCTCTCCTGTGATCGAGGAGGTCCTGGATGCTCATTTCAGCTACAACTGGGGTAGTATTAACCAGACTCCTTAAGTTGCCCCTTGCCTTACTGGTTTTCGAAAAATCTGATATAGGTATCTGAGATGTCTTCTGGGTTATAGCTGCCCCATTCTTTCTTAGACCTATGGGCCAATCTCGAATTACATCCATGAGAGCCTTTTGATTTCTTTTCCCATTTTCTTGCACCTGATATTCTTCGCAGGATTTGGTCACATTAGTCTCTGCTGAAGCAACAATTTCTAAGTATTGAACCTTAACCTCTTCTTTTACATTGCAATTTTGAATTGCTTGCTCTAAAGGATCTTGGAAATTTCCCTCAAGGTTACTAGGAACCTTAGCTGAACAATTTGGAATTCCAGTCTAATTTATCCACGGAACCTCCTTATAGGTCCAATTCTCATTTGGAGGCCACTGTGGTTGAACAAGTCATGGAGTAGTTAATCTGGAAGAGAACATTTTTTGATGTAACTTTTCACTCGAATAGTGGAAGGGAGGAAATTGAAAACCCTGCATATTCTTTTTCTTCTTGATCACTCTATATGGTTTGGCACTATGTTTAACTGAATAAGACCTCACTGTATTAACCTCAGCTTCTTTCTCAATGTCAGTATTGTCATAGCCTCTTATCTTGTCATTCTTGATAGTTATTTTGATCATTTCTCCACTCATGATGATGTCAGAGAAATTATTAGTGGCAACCCCTATCATGTGATTAATATAAGGAAATTTTAATATACTGATGAACAAAGTAGTGAACTCCTTTTCAGTCAATGGTGGATGCACTTGAGAAGCAACGTCCCTCCATCGTTGTGAATATTGTCGAAAGCTTTCATTGCACTTCATATTCATGTTTTGAAACATTGTTCGATTAGGGGCCATATCAACCATGTGCTTGTATTGACCCAAAAAAGCTTGAGCTAAGTCTTTCCAAGAACGTATTTGAGTATGTTTTAGCTGATTATTCCATTTGGATGCAGACCCAGATAAACTATCTTGGAAACAGTGGATTAACAACTTTTCATTCTCCACATAGCCAGTCATACGTCGACAGGACATAGTGATATGATATGAAGGGCATGTGGTCCCATTATACTTCTCAAAATCTGGAACTTTGAACTTTGGTGGGAGAACTAAGTCGAGGACCAAACTTAGCTCTCTCGCGTCAAACCCATAAATTAACTCAATCGTCTCTCTAGATTTTATCACCTCTTCTATATTTTTCAATTGTTGGATGAGTTATTTAGAGTCAGGGACCTTATTATTAGAACAAAATTCATCTTGCTTTAATCCAGAAGCATTAGGATAATCAGTGGGGAACGATGCTCCAGCTTGATATTGTGGGTTCTTAACAATAAAGTGAACTGGTGATTGGATTTCCTGATGTACAGAGGTGTGCTCAGGAATGTGAACAGGTGTAACACCCAGAGGATTTGTGGGGTTTTCAACAAGACTCTTTCCAACGGTCTGGTGTTTCCCAATCATTTCTTTCATATTGTTCAGTAGATCAATATGAGAATTTGCGATATTAGCTTCAATTTGTACCAACTTGCTCCTCAATTCTTCCTGCCTCTCTTTTTGCTCTATCTCAAATTTGGCTAGCCTATCCTCAGTTTCTTTAGACATTTTTCTTATGTCGTGCTAAGCGTTCTACAAGGAAGAACCAAGATCACTTTGGTTGAAATCCTTATTTTAATGAATGAATGTTTTAATGTATGATGTAAGTTTGAAACTATAGATGTAATTATGCACATACACAAATGCAGAAAATATAAATGTAAATACAAATATAAAGATGCAAAGATGCAAATACAAATGCAAATACAAAGATGTGAATATAAAAATGCAGATTGTGCAATACAAAAGTAAACAACAAATGCAAAGATGCAAAATGCAAATGTATGTATGAAAAGGTATTACTCAAGAGTGATCATCTTATAACAGATTTCATTGAACACAAAAGTTTCCGTGCATCAAACAAAACTTTTACATGTAGGGGATAACTTTCAGTCCTAATTTCAACAAAACTTTACATATAGAGGATAACTTTCCCTCCTAACTTCTCTAAAGCCAAGTTAGTCTATTAGCTTATGGGCCATATTTCTTTTCTGGACTGCATCTTCTTCCATGACATTCTCTTTTTCCTTCATCTTCTGTGTCAATTCTCGGAGTTGCTCATTTTCCATTGTAAGAGAACCTTTGTGTTCAAGAAGTTCTTGGACAAAATCTTCGTATATGTTGCAGTTCTTTTTCAACTTGGTGACCTCTGTTATCCACTCTTCTGGGTATTTCCTATGCCATCATCCGATCTTCTGAAAATCTTCATGCATGGTTTCCATTTTGGTGCTCAATTTCTTGTTTTGATATTTCAAATAACATGCTTGAGCTTCATAAAGATCTCCTTTATTCTGAATGCCCTGACTGATACTTTTACCGTAGAATGCTTTTGGTATCAATCTAACAGGATCTTTGTGGAATACTTTTGGTATTAATATAACATGATCTTTGTGTGCATAGCTCGCTTCTATCCTCGGAGTTTCCTCAGGATGTCCTTCCTTGGCTGCTTCATATTTTGTTTGATCATAAAACTTTTTGTCTATTTATGAATTCTTTCCAATTTGATGAACAGTCTTTTAAGTCAACACCTTTTGGTTATGCCATGATCATGCAATGCAAACAAAAGAAATCAATATAAATAAGTTAGAGCAAAATAACATGTATGGGAAAAAATAAGAAAAAAAATAAAATGGTTAGTGTCAACTAATGGAAAGAAAAATTCTATCTATCAAGGTATAAATCCTAACCTCATGCTTTCTAGTTACATGCTTTGTTTGGAAAAATTAACCTAACTGCATGATTTCTAGTTCACATGTATTTATTCAGGAAAAAAGAAAATAAAATATTAAAAAGCTAGAGCTTATTTCTCCTTGGTGTATACTTACGGACAGGGTTTCAGTATTTTCTTAGATCAGGAGAATTTCTAGGTTTTATTATATACAGGATTTCATTATATGCAGGGTTTCAATTCTCACGAAGACAGAACATATGAACCCCGAAAACTACTTGCTAGGTCTAACACGGAGAATAAATTCTCACAAAGACGTCGCTTTCACTCCCACTTAAAAGGGACAATCTTGATTATAAAGCTTATGTTATGCAATGTGTAAGTGTTGTGTGTGAGGAGAAATGTTCAAACCTCTGAGAAACAAATAAATAATGAAATTTAATACTTGAAAATAAAATAAAAAATAATATACATATAAATATTATAAAAATAATAAGTATACATAAAAATTTTGAAAAGAAAGAATTATAAATTAAATATATGAATTTTTAATTTCTAATTAATAGAGACAATTTATAATTGATTTTAAAGCTTGACCAAGTCCCCAACGGAGTCGCTAAACTGTCGTAACCGATTTTTGGCCGGGCACAAAATTTCCTTGGCGGGAAAAATAATATGAATAAATGAATAGTTTTTATTGAAATGTTTTGGGAGTCGCCATTGATCTTTTTGGGTTAGGTATGTCAAATACCTAAAAACAATCTTTTAAAATAGTTTTTAAGAAAATATAATTTAAAAGATAAACTGATCTACGTAAAACCAAAAATTTTAGTAAAAAAGGGATTCATGGTCGATTACGTTTAGAGAAGGATTATCACCCCTATAACGCCCAAAATTAGTACTCATTAATTATAAATTGTCTCTATTATTGGAAATTTAAAAATTCAAAAATATATTTAATTCATAATCCTGTTATTTCAAATTTATTAATATAATTTTAAGAAAATATATTAAAATCTATATATATATATTTTTTAATTTTATAAATAAGATATTTATTTACTTAGAAATATCAAAAAATGACTTCTAGGTCCTTTAAGACAACCCCTTTCTTTAATATAAAAAAATCAAATAAATATTAATAAAATATTTCTCAAAAAATAATCAAAATAAATTAATATATAATTTATAAAAAATAGGATATTTATTTATTTAAGAATATAAGAAAATGACTTCTAGGTGCTTTAAGACAGCCCACTTCTTTAATATTAAAAAATAAATAAATATTATTATTTAAACAAATATATATATTTATATAAAATAATAATTAAAGTAATAATTTAAACATATCGAAAGCAAAAAGATAATATAATAAATAAATTGCAATTAAATAGTGACTAAAATAAATAAAATTAAAAATAACAGAAACAAAATGCAAAATATAAAAATTAAGGGACATAATTCGAATTTATCATAAAATATAAATACTAATAGTGTATTTTAACCATAATTATTAAACGGTGATTAAAATATAAACTATTAAAATTATAGGGGCTAAATTAGATATTTACCCTAAATATTTATTAAATATATTGTAAAGGACTAAAATAAAAATATGTAAAATGTGAAGACAAAATTAAAATGGCATAAATTGATATCCAATGACTAAATTGCAACGATACAAAATTAGAGGGGCTGCGGAAAGGGTTTGTCCATAAGAGAAATTATAAAAACACCCTCACCAAAACGACATCGTTTGGGAGAGGGTATATAAACCCTTTTAAACCGGCCCTAAGGGCCATTGCTTCATTTTTCTAGTTTTGCTTCTATCTCTTTAGAGAGAGCAGCTCTCATTTTCTCTTGCCGGAGGAGAAAACCGGCCACCGTTTCCGGCGTCGATCGCCGCCGCCGGCCACCGTCGACGGTGGCAAGAAAATTACAAACCCCCCAAAGAGAGATCTGAACACCTTAATGACAGTTCCAGTCTCCTTTTTCTCTAAATCTCTTTAGATCGACGTAGATCTAATTTTTTTTACCTTTGAACTTTTGGTTCTACGACGGTGTATGGAGGCTCTGATGAGGGTAAGTATTCTCGATCTCTTCTATTCCTTTTGTTTATTGGTTGCTCTCCGTTCTCCCTCGTTTGTTGGTTGCTGTGGCTGTCTCTCGTTCTTTGCTATGGTTTGTTGTCTTTCTCATTCTTCTTTGCTTTATGGGTTGCTTTCGTTGTTTCTTTTTGCACTCGTTCTTGCTCTGTTTTTTTCTTCTCTGCAGGATCGGTGGCCTTTATAGGCCACCATGATACTGCTCTCGGACCGGGCAATGGAGGAGGCTTCGGTGAGTCACTAAACTGTAGTGGTGACTCACAATGTAGTAGCGACGTGGTCGGCCGGCATAGACCTTCTGGAGACTTCGGTTGAGGCATCGTGGCAGTGTGAAACGTTGGCAGCAGCTAGATGAGGCATCTGACAAAGAAGCGTCGGCAGAGGCGGCTGGAAGCTTGGAGGCGGCGGCTGGGATGATAACCTAGGGTTTTGAAACCCTAGGGTTTCAAGCTGGACCTTCTGTGGACCATTGGATCTGATCGTTGGATCTCTCAGATCCAACGGTTGAGATCATTGGCGGTTGGGGCTAATATGATGAAACCCTAATCTGGTTTAGGATTACATATTTGGGCCGATTTTTTGTTTGGGCTTGTAATATGTAATAATAATAAAATAATAATAATTATTATTATTATAATAAATAATAAAATCGTGACAAATATTTAGTGTCTACAACGTCAATATGACTACTAAACTATTTAAATAGTTTTAATATAGCTACATTTTGTTAATATTTAATGAAAGTGTTTATGTGATAGTTAATAAAATTAATATAATTAGGGTGTGAGTCTTTGTAAAGTTACATATTCGCGACGCTGATACCCTGCTTTGTTTTCTTCCATTTTGGTTACTACTTGTATATGATTTGTTTCCTTGGATTTTCATTTAATGTAATTTGATCATGATTTTTTAAATTTGTCTAATGCCTCAATTTGATCTTTAACTTTAAAATCTTTTATTCTAGTCATGTATTAAATTTATAGATTAAATCCTATGTATTTTAGAAATAATCAATTTGATCACCAAGATTAACTTTTATTCTTAATTTTTTAATTAGGTTATAATTTCAATTTAATTTAATAAATCTATATTTCTCCAATCAAATTGTGATACATTTCATCTTTTGTATAATGCAATTTAATTAATTTAATAAATTTTTAATACAATCATAAGGTGACACATGTCACCTTTTGAATTGAAGTGAAAATAAATGAAGATGAGTTTTGACATCCAAGAGTAACATGCACATGCCATAACCACTGAGCTAATTCTCACACTTGTTATTGATATATTATATATGTTCTATAACTTGTTCAAGTTTAGGTCAGAAAAAAATTAAAATAACTTAATTGGATTTGAACCCAAAATGAATTAGTAACCAAGCAAGCCTTAACGAATAAGCTAAATCTGATATTTAGGAATCAATTATAAGTGAGAACTTACATCTAGGCCAATTGAGAATATGACAACACTTAAATCACTAAAATAAATCTAATAGTTTATTTATAATTGATTTAAGATTTTAATATTTTTAAACTAAATATATTGTTTTCATATTTATTTTTTTAATGATTATACAAATGAAATCATTAAAAAATAATTTAATATTCAAATTATAATCATAAGAAAAAATATTTAAGATTCAAATCATAAATTTTATCTTTTGATTTTAAATTGTTCTCATGAGTTCGAGTATGTTAAATAATTTTTAATTTAATTTTAAATATAATTTCATATATATAATCATCAATAAATTTAATTTAATTTAAAATATTAAAATCTTAAATTAATTATAAATAATATATTGGATTTTTCAACAATTTAAGTGTTATCATATTCTCAATTGGCCTAAATTTAAGTTCTCACATGTCTATTTTTTATTTCTATCATTAACTATAATATATAATATATAAAAATATTTTAATTGTTCCTAAATATTAGACTTAACCTATTGGTTAAGGATTTGTTTGGTTACTAACTGATCATGAGTTCAAATGCAATTAAGTTATTTTATTTTTATTTTTCTGCCTAAACCTGAATAAGTTATATAACATATGTATTATCTTGATAAGAAGTGTGAGAATTGGTTCAGCGATTAGTTCTAAAATCTAGAGGATTTAATCTATAAATTTAATACATGACTAGAATAAATGATTTTAAAGTTAGTGCTCAAATTTAAGGTATTAGACAAATTAAAAGTAAAATTAGGATCAAATTGCAATAAATAAAAATCCAAGAAAACAAATCATATACAAGTAGTGACGAAAATAGAAGAAAACAAAGTAGGGTGTTAACGTCGCGAATACATAACTTAACAAGGACGACGCCCTAATTATACCAATTTTGTTAACTGCCACGTAAACACTTCCGTTAAATGTTAACAACAAGTGGCTATTTTGAAACCATTTAAATAGTTCAGTGGTCATATTGACACAAATTTGAAAATGGTGGTCATTTCGCGACCCGACCCTTAGGGAAAATGTTGAATTATGTTTCAATATAACAAATTTAAGGCAAAATGTTTTTTGGACTTGAATTGAATTTATTCAAAGTTTTAGAAAGGTTTCAAAAATAATTCAAAGTCTATTAAATTCAGATTTGAGCAAAAAAATGCTAAAGTGTACCGATACACTCTGCAGTGTATCCATACACTGGTGTACCGATACACCCTGCAATGTATCCATACACCCTATGGCTACTCAAACACCGAATGTAATTAGTGTACTGATACACCCTGCAGTGTATACATACACTGGTGTAGTGTACCGATACACTCTGGCTGTAACAACTAGTTTAATTTGAATTTAATGAAGGTGTACCGATACACTATGAATGTGTACCGATACCCCATGTTATGGGCATCCTATTTTTGTAGAAAAATCATCCCCAAACGGCTCCAAAACATCCCCAACGGCTAGATACGACTTCAAACACATTCCAAGCTATAAATACAAGCTGATGACACTTGAAGTAGAAAGATAACAACTATCCAAGCAATCAAACACAAGATAAGAGTTTTTCATTCTTATTTTATCTTTCTCTTGTAAATATTTATGTTATTGTGAGCTTAATTCTTGTAAACACCTACCTTTGAGAGGTTTATTTGTTTACTTCTTTTATCCTTTTGTAAAGGGGTTTTCATTCTAGCTTAGCCTTCTAAAAGCTAGGGAAAGGTTCTAGTTTATCCCGTGAAAAACTAGGGAGTTGTAAAGGTTATCTCTTTATCCTTGAAAAAGAAAGAACAAATTAGTGAATTTGTTGGAAAATCCTTGGTGAGGAGCTAAGGTAGTGGATGTAGACTTGGTTGAGAAGTCGAACCACTATAAATAGCTGTGCAATTATCTATCTTTCAATCTCCTTACTCCCTAAACACAAAAACCGTTCCAACCCTGTGGATTCGAGCTTCCGCAAATCCCGACATAAAAGTATTTCAAATACCACTAAACTTTGCTTTTGACTCATTTGTACCACTAAACTTTTAATTTTGATAGTTATAACACTGGACTTTAGTTTTACATTCAATTATACCACTCCGTCGTTAACTCAATAATGAGACGATAACATCACTAATGATTGCTGATGTGGCCTGCCGCACCAAAACAATGTCAGCTTGGTGCAACTTTTCTGATACCTAAAATGATATCGTTTTAGTCACTGAACTTAGGGGTTTATCGATGTTATCACTAAACTTTTAAACATTTTTCTTCTTTTTTTTTGCATTGCACTTTTCGACCGCTATTGACAACCAAGCACCGCTCATCATAGGTCATATATGACGGTAAGAACGATACCAAAAAGTTCATATTTAACTCATCTTAATTTCTTCTTATAGGATTGGTTTTCGACTAAATTCACTCAGAATCGACAAAAAACCATTTAAAATTTCAACGTATTAATACTCTAATCTTTTTTAGTTATCATCTGATGAGACTAGTTTAGAGGAATGTTGTTCGTCTTCTCGAAATAATTTTTTTCATCGTTCAGATTTTTTAA
Source organism: Hibiscus syriacus (assembly GCF_006381635.1). Classification (NCBI taxonomy): domain Eukaryota; kingdom Viridiplantae; phylum Streptophyta; class Magnoliopsida; order Malvales; family Malvaceae; genus Hibiscus; species Hibiscus syriacus. The sequence goes on from NW_024063525.1 coordinate 4,017,140, forward strand.
CAAACACATTAAATCCTGTAAATCTAAGAAAGTCACCAAACATAAAAAATTGATAGATTTTTTTTATATTTGTTTTCATCGATTTTTAGTAGGTCTCTTGAGAAACTAATCATATGAGAAGAATGAAGAGTGAAATACGAACATTTTATACTGATTTTGCCACGAAAGATTATCGGTGACAGGTAGTGATTCGCTATCGATGACAGTTGAAAAATGAAATGCCAAAATAGTAAATTGTTTAAAAGTTCAGTGGCAAAATTGATACACCTCTAAGTTTAGTTTCTAAAACAATGTCGTTTTAGGTATCAAAATAGCCGTACCAAAATAACGTCATTTTATTATGGCATGCCACGTCAGCAATTGTTAGTCATGGCCACGTCCTATTAGTGACTTAACGGCGAAGTTTCCTAACTGAATGTAAAACTAAAGTTCAATTCTATAATTGGGAAAATTAAAAGTCCAGAGCTATAAACGAGTCAATGGACAAAGTACAATGGTACATGAAGTAGTTTTTCCTATAAATTAAATAAAGTTTGAACTAAACTCAAAATTAATATTAGGAACAGTGGTAACTCCATCTATATTAAAAAAGTTTTAAAAGAACAAATGAAAGGTTAATTTTTTTGAATACATAGAAATGTAGAAGAAAAGAAAGTAATCTAACTATTCACAGTAGCATCTCATATCTCCTCTTGCAGCAGACTGAAGATAACATTCGGAGGGTGATCTAACATGTGGACTCCAAAGTGCACCAACCAAGTCATTTTCGCCAATTTATTAGCTATTGAATTTTGTTCTCGAGGGGCATATACAAACTTTAGTTGCCAATTTCGTGACAAAAGTTCCATAATATGTGGCACCATCGGGGATATGTGATCCATCACACTACCTTTTGTAAGCAATTTCAAGGCTTTATTATTGCTTATGTCAACAATAATGATCTTTAAGTATAAGTTTCGAGCAATTTCCAATCTTACATACACTTCCCATAGTTTCGCATCTAACACTAAACAACATTCAATCGTCTTCGTATATCTCTTAATCCACCTGTCATTTGAGTCTTGGATGACACCACAAGCCATAGTACCCGAGTCTGTTTTTCTTACACAATCTGAGTTTAACTTGTACCACCCTTTACGTGGACGTTGCCATTCTTACATTCGATCAATACTCCTCTGGTTTGATAAATTAGGATAATTTTCTTTTGAACAATTCCTACTAAAGGGAGGAGAATGGAAATTTTACTGCTAGTGAGTATTAAACTCACAATCTAAAAGTGTGAAACAAATGTTAGGAGAGTTGTTTCTCAAGTAGGGGTGTGCAAAACTACTTGACCCGGTTGATTCGACCCGTTGACTCGGACATAAAAAATCTGATAATTTTTTTAAAAAAAATTATCCGGCCGGATGGTTGGACCACTACAGCAAAATCGGCTTTTTGCGGCATTTTTTTTACATATAGCGGCGTTTTTAAGCGCCGCTAAAAACACATGCGGCGTTATGACAAACGTCGCAAAAAGCGCCGCTGAAAATAGCGTCGCTAAAGTTCGCGGAGTTTGTTAACGAAAAACGCCGCAATAGGTGACGATATATAGCGGCGTTTGTTGAAAAAACGCCGCAATAGGTGTTGATATTTAGCGGCGTTTGTCTTAAAACGCCGCATAGGTGTTCGTTTAGCGGCGTTTTCCCCCCAAACGCCGCAGTAGGTATCGTTGTTTAGCGGCGTTTTCCCCAAAAACGCCGCAATAGGTGTTGTTGTTTAGCGGTGTTTTTCAAAAAAGCGTCGCAATAAGCGTTGAGATTTAGCGGCGTTTTTATCGAAAACGCCGCTACATGTTATGATATTAGCGGCGTTTGTGGTAAAAACGCCGCTAATAACTATGTATATGGCGTTTTCTTCACAAAACACCGCAAAAGAACCTGACTTCTGGTGACTTTTATTTACAAACGCCGCTATGGTTATCTGATTTCGCATATATCATTTTATTTTTATATTACGTAAATTTAATATTCTATGCATTATCTAATAACAATAACTTAAAATTTAATTACGACACATTATGTAGAAAAATAAATCAAAATTTATAAATAAAATTAAAATGAACATGGTTCAACATTGGTCACTAGAATATCATTGAAAGCTCAACTGACAAAAAAAGAAGGAAAAGATGCATGTTCTGTTCTTGGAACTACCGCAAATATCTCTGCCTCAGTCTGAACTTTTGTATCCTGATTGGCAGCCAGCAGAAATTTAGTGTTCTCCATAGCCATTTTAACTAACCTGCAATTGGAAACAAAAAACACTATTCACATTGATGAATAGGACACAATACATCACTAGAGATTACAGCCAGTTATAACTGAACAATATCAAACAGTCATATATAGTAATCATGGTTGAGCTTGGAGCAGATGTTGAAGGAACGAACTTATCAAACCACACAAGTTATCCGAAAACATAAATCAACATTTACCAAGCTTATATAGAGTAGAATATCATTGCCAATGATAGGTCAATAGTGACAAATATGCTAAAATAGTGAAATCATACTTAAATCCCTATACTTAAATAAGAATATTAAATTTGAAAAGAATAAGAGAGAGAGGGACTCACATTAAGGGGGCCAATAATAGTCCCAGTCCATGACTGCATGTATATATCATCAGTATCATCCATTCCATAACAGTTCCATCCCCAATTCCCTTTTCGCCCATCTCAAGCTCTTCCAGCAATCTGAAATTCCTGGGCACTGCACAAACCATACATTTTAGTCCCGATGTCATAATTGTAACAAAGTCATGTATGAAGATTTTATGAAGACCGTCCTTAAAAAATTCAGTTCTAAAAAATATTTAAAACAAAGTTTCTTCAATAGCAAAAAGTAAAATCCAAGACTAAAAGAAATGGTTGGATGGTATGTCAAAGAATCCAAAACAGTCAACAAGATACCAGAAATAACTGAAGTAATCCCGATAGAATACAAGCTAAACCGCAAACATTTGTTTCCAAATGTTCAGTTAAGACGGCTAGCACTCTGTAAACAGATGCATATGAATCCCACATCACAAGTACCATTGATTAATCTCATCAAATTCCTTGAGAAGTGGATCAATGGTTTTGATGTATGAAACGACTAAAAGGAAAAAGTTACTTCAAAGCTTGTACAGTCCACGCATCATAGTCAATTGGCTATCTTAGCAAAGTTTCGAGCATTTTAACTGTTATTTCTTCTTCGTTTTGAATATACTCGATCAGTATCAATATTCTTTACTTGAAACAAGGTACATAGACAAATGTTGTTAGATCTAATTAGTTTAAATATATTGCAATGGCTTTACAAAAAGTAAACATTCAAGGATCAAGAAGTAAACATTCAAGGATCAAGAAGCCAACAAGTATTCGTAATATAATCATATAATGGTACTGTGAAAATTTAATTAAGAATACATGAGTCAGAAATAAAGAGAACATTTACAAGCATTTATACTGAAAAATACATTTATATGAGAGAAAGTGAACAAAACAAAACCAACAATTAAAGAACAATAAACATGGAAAAAGCATGAACTAACTCCGCATTGCAATGAAGACAATCATATTTAAAATGAAGAAAGCAGTAATTCTGGTTTCACCAGTACATACCAAAATAACATCATAACATAATAACAACATGAGTGAAACATTCCAGTGAAGCACAAGAAGTTATTTTGATCAAGATGGAAATGACCAATCAGTATATACATACAAGGATAAATATGTTTAAGCATTTTTATATCAATGAAGTTGTGAATCACCAACGAAAGTTAAATATACAGTGAACTCTGCTATGAAACTAGCACATAACAAAAACTTCTTCTTTATCCTTTGCAACTTGCTTTTTTTAATTAAACATATAGATTAGTACCTAGGAACTTTTTACTTTCGATTTAAACTTTTTACAACCAAAAATTACACCGTAAAAGCAAACAACCGAATCCAAAAACCCAATTAAATAAACCGGGGCCAAACTTCACACATATAGCACAAACCACCCCAAAAAACACAAATCGAACTCTCACCAATGCACCTAAAAACAGACAACAATGCATCCCGGCCAAAACATACTCGAAACTAGCTAGATCTAACCATTACCTCTCCTCCCAACAAGAAACTTTGGCATAACAGTAGGAAACGACCCTGGGACAATTGAGTTAAGAACTAACAGGAACTAAAACGGACATGCACTGCACCACACCCCTAACAGACAGTACCAGTTATATCCCGAAAATGTAACAATAAACTAACAAAAGTGTAAAGATCACACAAATTGTGATTACCTGAAGAGGTCCCGCAGCTGCCAGACTGAACAAATTGTTGTTAAACTGAATCATGAACCCATCAAGAGCGATCTGTGTGTTATTCTCAAACAGCAAGCTGTAAAATATTTGATCATCCTGTCGTGTTAACTGTGCACTGATTTGCAAACCTTGTCCAGTTGATGCTGGTAACAAAATAGGCAAAGGGGGCTGCAATCATAAAGGTAAAGAAAATATCATTTCACTTAAAAACTATATCAAAATCTTTTTCGAGCATTTGATCGAACAGAATAAAAGAAATCTTAATTCACTTAAACTCAAAAAAAAATTACGAATCCGACAGATTTAAGATACAATCCAAATAAGAAAAATTTTAAAAAAAAATCAATAGAAGTGAAAAATACGAGTACCTTCACAGCCAGAGAAGTCTCCTCTTGGCCTTCAAGCTCTGAAAGAACCGCAATCAAATCCATCTTCAACAGCCTTAAAACATGGGTTTTAATAAATTTTTTAAGTTTATCTTCATCATCCTTAAATCTCTTTAAACCTAATATTACGAAAAGGGCTTCTTTCCCTATCAGCTTTTTACCTCTCCAAAGGGGACCTCTTGGTCTCCCATCATGATATTGCTTAAACCCTAAAATTGATTTATGGATAACGGGTAGTAGAGGTGAAATCTGAGGTTTTAGAAGAAACGGAGATCTCGTTATGCCATTTTTTGTGAGGTTCTGAAGGAGGATCGCCGTTAAAATTGGAAACTTTGATTTTAAAAAGGCGCGAGTTGCCATTAGAGCTTGAAGAATATGAGAACGTGAAGGGTTTAGGCAAAGTAAAATGCTCCCAAGTCCAAGCAAAAAGAAACGGTGCGTTCTGAAGTAAACAATCAAATTACGAGTCTATAGCGGCGTTTGGTATTAAAACGCCACAAAAGTACGTGTCTATAGCGGCGTTTGTGTAAAAAACGCCACTAAAGTACGAATCTATAGCGGCATTTGGTATTAAAACGCCACAAAAGTACGTGTCTATAGCGGCGTTTGTGTAAAAATGTCACTAAAGTACGAGTCTATAGCGGCGTTTGGTATTAAAACGCCACAAAAGTACATGTTTATAGCGGCGTTTGTGTAAAAACGCCACTAAAATACTAGTTTATAGCGGCGTTTGTATAAAAACGCCACTACATTACGATTCTTTAGCGGCATTTTTATACAAACGCCACTAAAGTATAGTATTTTGCGGCGTTTGTTCAAAAACGCCGCTATATATAAACAATTACCGGCGTTTGCAGTAAAAACGTCGCTGGGTCGACCCAGGTCACAAAATCTAGTTTTTCTGGGTACGCGGTTACCCGAGTACCCAGTTATTTTATTTTTTATTTTTTATTATACATATATATATATATAATGAATTATTTATATTATTGATTATTAAATTTTTTATTTTGATCTTTTAAATTTTATGTTCGGATATTAGAGTATGTAATTCGAAGTTTCGAATATTTAAAATAAATAAACCGGGTACCCACAAAATCCGGATACCTGATTACCGGGTACCTGTAACATCCGGGTCGAGACACGGGCAGAGAAATCATCGACCCGGAAGTTCGAGTACCCGAAAATCGAGTACCAAAAATCCGGGTACCCAGATTTGCACACCCCTAATCTCAAGACTTTATATACGATATAAAATCATGAATTGATTTGTACCTTTTGCATAATAATAAAATTCAAAGAATTGTTGAAATTTAAAAACTCAAAATGTTATCAGCCATGGTTTATTCCTGGTAGTTTTCTTCTCTGATGATGTCGGCATCTTCTGGAGCTTCTCATGGCGGCAACAGGTTTACCAACAAGTGAGTTAGTATCACTCTCGATGAGTCAAATTATCTATTGTGGAAACAATAGATTCTTTCACGATGAGGAGTCATCGTTTAGAGAAGCTGTTGACCGACGATGTTCGTCCTCTGAGTGCGATGGTTATGGTTGACGGTGGTGAGATGGTGGATAACGATGAGTATGAGGTGTTCGTTGCACATGACAGTGAGCTTTCCTCGTGGTTATTATCGACGATTGGTCCTTCGATACTTCCTCACCTTGTTGGGGCAGAAACAACGACAGAGATATGGTCGAAGGTAATGATGGTTTTTGCGAACAAATCGTCAACTCCTATTATGAGCCTTCACTACAAGCTGAAGCTACTACGTAAGGGAGAACTTAACATGAGATCTTATATTGAGAAGGTGAAGGAGGTTTGTGCCGCGTTGGCCGCGTGTGGTGCTCTAGTGTTGGAGTATGAGTAGATCGTAACAAATTTGAATGGTCTTCCATCGGAGTATCGGTCGTTTGTTGTGCTGATTACCACCAGATGTGATCCTTTGTCTCTCGATTGATTTGCTGCCATGCTTGTGGATGTGGAGGTGCAACAACAGACGTTTGATCAGGCTAACCAGTTGCAGTTGACTGATAATTTAGCTAAGATATCCATCAGTGGTTCCTTTGGTTGTGCTTCTCTCATACCTGATGAGTCGGCTAACAATGTTGAGACTCACGTTCGTTGTGTCTCGTCTTATGGAAGGGGTAGTTCTTTGGGTAAATCGGGTGATGGTAGGGGTCGTGGTTGGACTCGGTTCTAGTGAAAACTTTGTGGAAAACTCGGTCACCTTGTTGATTGCTGTTGGTATGGGTTCGATAAAATGTTTTTGGGTGTAGGTACAATTGTTGCTTCATCTGGTTCCTCAACTGGTGCCAAGGAGCCTTCGGTGAACATGTGTAAGCATCATTCTTCCACTCGTGGTTATGCTTGTGCATGTTGTGTGGGTGATGAGGCCTCAGTTGTAGCTCTTCGTGGTGACTCGGGGATTGGTGTGGGTCGTCAAGGTGATAAGGTTCGCTCATCATGGTGTGTTGATTTCGGTGCCACTCACTATATTCGGGGAACTCTACAATTGTTGAAAAAGGTGGTGCTTTTCATGGTGTTGATTATCGGACATGGTGATGAAGATACCGAGGTTGTTTTGCTTGAAGACGTGAAGATGGTGGCTTGTATGAGTTTGATTCATACTTAGTTCCAATGGTGGTAGTTTTGAAGCTAGTTTAGCTAGTGCTTCTAGTATCTATTTTGACTTTTTACATAAACGTTTAGGGTACCCTTCTCATGATGTGTTGATGAAGGTGAAGAAGAAGTGTAATGTTGATCTCCATGATGAGATGAATAAAACTTTTTGTGTTGCGTGTCAAATGGGGAAGAATCATCAATTGCCGTTTAGTGACTCTCAATCTCAATATTCTACTCTGTTTCAATCGGTGTTTACAGATCTTTAGGGTCCTCCTCATATGTAGTCTAATGGGTTTAAATATTATGCGTCATTTGTGGACGTTTATTCTCGGCATGTTTGGGTATATTTGTTGCGTGATAAGTCGAAGCATTGAATGCTTTCCTTTTGGCTTCAACGAATGGTGTATGTTAAATTTCATGTTGCTATTAAGGCTATTCAAAGTGATTGGGGTAGGGAGTATCGTACCTTGTCCAAAGTTCTTCATGATAGTGGCATTGTTCATCGTGTTACTTGTCTGCATACATCTCAACAAAATGGAGTAGTTAAGCGCAAGCATTGACATATTATTGATACGGCTTTAACCTTGTTAGCTCAAGAATCATTGTCCCTGAAGTTTTGGTCTTATGGGGGTTGTTTTGGGGGTTCATTTAATCAATCGTCTTCCAAATAAAGTTCTTCAAGGTGTCTCCCTATATGAGAAGTTGTTTGGTGAATCTCCTACGTATGATATTTTACATGTATTTGGTTGTTGTTTCTATCCTTGTTTACGCCTGTTTAATTCTCACAAGTTCGAATTTCGGTCAGAGCCATGCACGTTCCATGGGTATAGCTCAGAACATAAAGGATATTTTTAGCCAAAGATGATAGAGTGTACTTATCCCAACATGTGGTTTTAGACGAGTCAGTTTTTCCTTTTATTGCCTTTTGTGCTGACGATTCCAGTCCTATGGAGCATTCTTATTTTAATTCGAATATTTTTGTAGTTCCTGGTGCGGATTAGTTGCTGCGGTCGTTGCTTGGGGGTGGTGGTGATAATACTTTATCTTTTTATTTGCATGCTAACTCTTATACTCCATGCATGGATTCATTGGGTGTTTTGGGTGACTAGACTATAGCCGTGAAACATTCTATTGTTCCTGGGCAGTTTGGTGGTAATAATTTAAATGTTGCACCTACCAGGTGTACTATTTTGGGGTCTGGACAAGAGCTTGCTACCGGTGGTGTTGCTCAAATCGCTCCATGTTGTGATGATGAGTCTCGTGGTGATGATTTATATGATGTGCCATCGAACCATTTTGTTTTGACGCCTGGACGAGAACCTAATGGTGACTTGTTTGGTGCTTTGACCACACATTTTGGTGATGTTTCTTGTGGTAGGGCAGTGTTGGATGATTCCTTGGAGTTGAGACAGGAGGGTGGTTCTAGTGGTGACCTTACTACGGCATTGCTCTCTACTTTTGTTGGATGTTATTGGTGAGCGTGATGACTTACCTAATGATGGTACCGAGGTTCCTGTGGCCCATGCACAATGTCAAGGTAATGATTCAGATGCTTCTAGTGTGGTGACTAATAGTCATCCGATGGTTACTCGAGGCAAGCTTGGAATTTTTAAACCTCGTGCGTTTCATGCTGTGGAAGTATGTAATGCGGACATTGAACCGACAACAATCAAGCAGGCTCTTGCCTCACCTAAATGGAAGCAAGCGGTTCTCGATAAGTATAATGCGCTTATTGACAATGGTACATGAACAATTATACCGTTACCTGAAAATAGGAAGGCAATTGATTGTAAATGGTTGTTTCGTGTGAAGAAAAATTAAGATGGATCGGTAGCTCGTGTGAAGAAAAATTAAGATGGATCGGTAGCTCGTTATAAGGCAAGGTTGGTTACCAAAGGATTTTCTCAGGATCCAGGCCAAGACTTATGTGAAACCTTTAGTTTGGTAGTGAAGGTGGCTACGATAAATGTTGTATTTGCTTTGATAGTTCAACATAATTGGAAGCTTCAATAGATGCATGTTAATAATGTATTTGTTAATGGTGATTTAATTGAGGATGTTTTTATGGTTCAACCTCCTGATTTTGAGCAAGAATCGAGCACTGGAGACTGTCTTGTGTGTAAGTTGGAAAAGCCTCTCTATGGGTTGAAACAGGCTCCTCGAAACTTGTATGACACACTTCGAAATTTTTTACTTCAAAATGGGTTTGTTCGCACTAGAGCTAATGTGTCTTTGTTTATTAAGCATGATGGCCCTAAATGTGTTATGTCTTAGTTTATGTTGATAATATAATAATCAATGGCAATTGAGATGACTTGGTAGAAGATGTTGTTGGTATGCTTGAGAGTGAGTTTTAGTTGAAGGATTTTGGTGAGTTGAATTTTTTTTTTGGTTTTGAAGTTGATCGATGTCATGGAGGATTGCTCTTAAGTCAGTGTAAGTACATTCATGAGTTATTAGAACATGCAGGTATGAGTAATGCCCGGTCTGCTCAAACATTGATATTGTCCACCCCTAAATTGTCTCGTGATAGTGGTCGACCTCTGGAAGATCCTCTGATGTACCGAAGTGTGGTGGGAGGATTGTATGTCTCAGTCACACTCGACCTGATATTACCTTTAGTGTTGGATGTGTATTTTTATGTTATTTGACTGGTACGATAGATTATGAAGTGTTATTTCATTCTTCTAAGGTTGATTTATTGTTACGTACGTTTTCGGACACAGATTGGACTAGTAATTCTAATGATAGGCGGTCCATTTCTGATTATTGTGTGTATATTGATGATAATCTAATTTCTTGGTGTTTAAAGAAATAAAGGTCCATGTCTCGTTCCACGATAGAGGTAAGAGTATCGGGGGGTAGTTGATGTAGTGTCGGAAATCATGTGGTTACAACTTGGTGACATGGGTGTTACGGCTACTGATGTTCCGGTTGTGTGGAGCGAATGTACAAGCACAATTGCGATGAGTGCCAATCTGGTCTTTCACGCTTGATCTAAAGATATTGAGCATGATGTTCACTTCATTTGGGAACGTGTTGCGAATGGGTTGAATCATTTCAATTATGTTCCATGTCATTTTCAATTGGCGGATGGGTTCACTAAGCCTCTTTCTAAGTCCTCTTTTTCTTCTTTTCGGCAAAAACTGCATGTTATCACCAGTGTTGAGTATTTGAGTCATTACTAAGTGGGGTGAATGTGAAACAAGTAGTAAGAGAGTTGTTGACGAGTGGGTTCCAAATATGAGTGGGTTTTTGTCATGTGTGGTCCATGACAGCTGTGACGAGTTGTTTTCATGTGGGGCCGTTTGCAGTTGTATGTTTGTTATAGGTGAGCAATGTTAGTGTGATCTCAAGTCTTTATATACGGTGTAAAAGCAAGAATTGATTTGTACCTTTTGCATAATAATAGAAGTCAAATAATTGTTGAAACTTAAAAACTTGACAGAGAGAATATCAACTAAAAACTTTTATCTACGCGCTTTAAATATTGTTGGCACCAATAAAATTAATTAAAACATAACAAATTAAAATTAAATTCAAGAAAAGATAGTCGGTAGGATCTTAGACCGTAGTATAATGAAATGAAATGTGGTTCATAATCACAAAGTGCTCCTCCTTGTCATCCGCACGTTCAAACCTCAAACCTCTAATTTCCATCACTTTATTTATGTGAATATCGATTTCATTTACTAGCCTCTTCAATATTATATTACCACTTGGATTCCGTCGGATACGATGCCGTGATATGCAACCCTTTCTTCCCCTTTTAAACACTTTTAAGAGATGCTTAGAGTCGTATAATACCCAATTTTATCCTCACAACTTAATTCTAATTCAGAATATTTGTTATGACAAGAATATCATAGGTCTAATACTAATCAGAATATTTTCTATTAATTTCTTTTCATATCCAATTTAATCTCCTATCTATGAAATATAAATCTTATTTAATTTATATAAGAATTTGTATAGATATACAATAATCTTAGTTATCGATGCAAATAATCTAGACCATTAAATATAAAGAGATTTAATTAGAAATAGAGAAATTCTCCAACGATCTAAATCATTTGTATCGACGACTAAGATTAAAATATATCAAAAAATCTTTCTATATAAGGAAATTAAATCAATCATCTCAATACATTACATAGATAGAATATTACATTGGATATGAGAGAAATCAAAAGAGAATATTCTGAACAGTGTTAAACCTATGATCTTATTGCCATAAAAAATCTTGAATTAGAATTTAATACTCATTTTTTCGAGCAATTTAATTCGAGAAAATTGGGCATATTTATATGATGAAGGCTAACCATACGACTATATGATAATCAACCGTATAGAGATCATAAACTTAATGTTGAAAGGGACGTCATTTCTTAATAACAAGTGTGATGAGAGAGGTGTAATACGAGCTGACTAATGTTTGGTGCGACATTGAGAAGAATAGAGGCCGTGATAATTAACGGTAACCATTGGGCTATTACACTCGTTGAAGCTATGAAAAAGAATCTGTAAAAGGTAACCTCGATGTATATTCACAAGTTCTAATGGATGGATGAAATTTTTGTATCAAAGAGTTAATACATCAATAGAAAGTTATCACTGCTTTATTATAACACCCTAATCCCATGAATTCGAGTGTCACACGAAATCACCAAAGCGATTAACCTTTAAAATTTTTTTGAAACCATATTTATTTTTAAAACTTTTAAACTAAGTATGATAATATAATAATTTATAAAAGCTAGGCCCTAATTTAAAACTCAATACATAAATAAATGAAATATCACAACTTGTTTCTTTTATAAATCATAATCTCAACATGCCGACCAAGTCATCACCTCTATACTCTTGTACTCTAGTGAGACTCCTTCGATGATATCATTGTCCCATTGTACTCGGTGTAACCTATAACATGCAAATGTAAACACATTTTGAACGTTGAGCTCGCAAGCCCCATGTCACACAATACCTCTACTACACTACATGTATTCAGAAGAGAAGCATGCTAAATAGTATAGTTAGAGAAGCAATACTAGCAATGTCATCATCATATACAACATCCAATCATTATACAAACACAATTATAGTACACAATATCACAATAACCGCCAAGTACTAATCATAAATGGGGGAACTCGATCATCACAAAGTCTAAGTAAAATTCCTACAAATCATATGAATGATCTCCTAATCTCACTTAGCTATTGGGTATCGATCATGGATAACATAAATACGCTAACACACAACCATAGGTAGACATCATGGTGAAGTGCAGGGTCACACATCATCCGAAACTCACACATCTTCAGCCTACCCAAGGTACTCTAGATAAGACCTAGGCCATAGAACATCAGAATCTTCATCTATAAGGCTCTTATTGCCAATTACCTAGGGTGAGATCCATAGTCACAGAACATCAAAAACATACACACGACTAATTACTCCTTAAGAGTACTCGGGATGCCTCTAGATCATGTTGGTAAAATAGATTGCAAAACCACACTGTTAGCACTGACAGGAAAGATAAACAGTAATTGAAAAAAGAACAGATTGGTAAACCGTGTTGTGGTATAACCACTTCCTTAGAAACGAATTCGCCCCGATGTGTGTAATCGCTGCAGTAGGCGGACCATCCCTCGAGGTTAACACGGTCGCTCCAAATTTTGTACACCCGACATTGGAGTGGACTGCTGATGGTTTTGCACTTCTGATCGGAAAGCACATAGAGAGAACTTTAGAAAACACTTGGAGAGTGAATTCTGAAATGTTGAGAGTGAGTTGAGAAGCTGAATATAGCTCTCTATTTATAGGCTAGAAATAGGGTTAAAATCGTCCATAAAATTTCAGGATTAAATCTATTCTTTGTAACAGCTGAAACGTCTATATGAACCTGACTCAGAAATAGTCCAGGTTCATTGCATCATTATTCAACTGTTATAACTCCTGAAATTATATCATGTAACCCCTAGAATTAAATCAAATAACTCCTGTAACTCCTGATATTAATAGCTTGTCCCCTTTGTACAAAGCTGAAAATCAGTCCAGATACATCTTAACATTTTTTGATTTAATTTAGGAAAAGCTGTTTAATTGCTGATAACTCTCATAAACCAGATGTTATCATTTAAATTTAAACAGTCCTCAGCATCCTATAAATATCAGTTGAAATCTTTCACATTTTTCCATTTGTTTCTTTCAAAGAGAAATTCCTCTAAAAAGATAGTATCCGCGCGGACGTGTCGAAGACACATATTACCACGACCACGACCACGAGCTGAGCCGAGCCGTGCTGAGCCGAGCCGAGACAAGACGGACGGCGGCGGCGGCGGTGCGCGAGAGTCCCCCTTGTTCTCTTTCACTCAACAAGGAAGTGGGAAATCCAAACCATAAATACCCATTCCCAATAGTATTTCCAATACTATGTGGGATTGAGTATTACCAACATTCACCCACTAATGCGAAAGAATTCTTCTGAAACTCGAAAACAAACTTTTCAGAAGAGCAATAGCTAGATTAGTTGCTTAAGTACTAGTGAACGTATCTGGAACTAGTACATAGTGATAATGAGCAATCCTTCTCTTAGATAAGTGAAACTAGTCTGGAACTTTCTAAGATGGGGGTAAACTCATAACACACAACTAACCCCTTCATCCACCTGAGTAAACTCATAACACACAACTAAACCCTTCATCCACCTGAGTCCTCGATGTGTAAGATATATATATATATATACAAAAGTATATATTTGGTCATCTTACCTCAGGATTCTAGTAAGTGTGCTAGAAAAATAGCCCAACATTTTTCATAGAAGGCAGCTAACCCTTCTCACTTACATAGGTTATTTCATCAAGTTTATCTCGATATAAACCACCCTTAACAGGGGTATGAAATAATTAAGAGCTTTTATAAAAGCTCAACCTCACAAAGAGTATGGTGACTTTCTTCAAGTTCATTATAAATGAACCACCCAAACTCTGGGCTAAGAAGTCATTAAGAATAAATATTCAACCTCATTTAACGGTAAATTCAATAAGTCATTCTCACTAGAACCATCCAAATACTTGGATTTGAATTTATTAAGAGTTTAACAAACTCAACCTTTCTGTTGGTAAGTTCATCATTTCCTTCTCACTTAGGAATACCCACTCAAATTAGGTTATGAACTTATTAAGAATAGATATTCAGCCAAAATAGGTAAATTCATCAAGTCTTTCTCACTAAGACCACCCAAAGCCTGGGCTATGAATTTATTAAGAGCACTTAAGCTCATCCTGGGCATGCACATTATTCGTCATAGGGATAGGAAGTAGGAATGTGCACTATGAGTCTTTCAATGGTTTCGTTTGACCACATGGAACTTAGATAACTAAGTTGGGTATCCACCATGAATTCCTCAACCAATGGGCTTGAGACCCATCCCCCTCGACGAATCTATGACCAGCTTCCGACTTAACCCTTTGGTAAGCGGATCTGCTAGGTTCCTTTCTGACTTCACATACTCTAAAGGGAGCACTCCATTCTTTATTAAGTGTCTAACTGATTCATGTCTTATACGAATGTGTCTTTTCTTACCATTGTAAGCTTGGTTCTTAGCCACACATATCGCAGCTTGTGAATCACACAACAATGAAACTGGAGGAGTCGGTCTTACCACAACAGAATATCTGCTAACAAGCTTCTGAGCCACTCAGCTTCTTGCCCAGCTAGGTCAAGAGCTATAAACTCTGACTCTATGGTAGAACGAGCAATACAAGTCTGCTTTGATGATTTCCACGAGATTGCTGCTCCACCCAAAGTAAAAACATACCCGCTCGTAGAGCTTACCTCATCATTATCAGAAAACTAGTTGGCATCACAATATCCTTCTAGTACCGCAGGAAAGCCAACAAACTCAAGTTTCCAATCCAAAGTACCCTTAAGATACTTCAGTAAGCGTTTAAGAGCAATCTAGTGCTCACCACTCGGATTATGAGTATATCTACTCAGTCTACTCACAGCATAAGCAATATCAGACCGAGTATAGTTCATTAAGAACATTAAGCTCCCAATTAATTTAGCATATTCAATTTGGGAAACGTTACTTCCTTTATTCTTAACTAGATGTATGCTAGGGTCATAAGGAGTTCGAACAGGGACAACATCAAAACTGTCAAATTTCTTTAGCACTTTCTCTATATAATGTGCTTGACATAAAGAAAACCCCTTCTCAGTTTTGGTAACTTTGACTCCTAAGATTACATCTACTTCTCCCAAATCTGTCATCTCAAACTTAGTGGACAAGAAATTTTTAACTTTGTTAATGAACTCAATGTTAGAACTGAAAATCAACATGTCATCAACATAAAGACTTATGATAACACATTCAGTGTCAAACATCTTCGAATACACACAATCATCTAAACCATTCATAACAAAACCAAAACTAAGAATAGTTTTATGAAATTTCTCATACCACTGTTTAGGAGCCTGCTTAAGTTCATAGAGTGACTTTTTGAGTCTACAGACTTTGCCTTCCATACCAGGTGCTTCAAAACCTAGTGGTTGCTCCATGTAAATCTCCTCATCTAGATCTCCATTCAAGAAAGTAGTCTTAACATCTATTTTATGTACCTGTAACTTATGAATAGAGGCTAGTGCAAATAATGCACGAATCATTGAGATTTTTGTAACGGGAGAGTATGTATCAAAGTAGTCTAAACCAAACCTTTGAGTAAACCCTTTGACGACTAAATTTGCCTTGTACTGCTGAATCGAACCATCTGGCCTTAGTTTCTTCCGAAAGACCCATTTGTTGGAGATTGGTTTGAATCCCTTAGGCAAGTCAACTAATTCCCAAGTATGATTAGACATTATCGATTCTAGTTCATCATTAACAACGCTTTTCCAAAAACTAGCATCGATAGATCTTATAGCTTCTTCAAAAGTTTTAGGATCCTCATCTAACAGAAAAATTTGAGCTATAGGATCTAAAATGGAGTCTAAATCATTTATCTCAGAAATAAAGGAAGTAATAAAGTCTGGTCCAAAAGAGGTTTCAACTCTTTGCCTTTTACTTCTTCTAGGCTCAAAATCAATTTGTTCAGAAGACCTAGCATGATTACTAGAAGAAGTTGATGGAATATATTCTATTTGTGTTTCAATATTTATTCTCGGGTCCTTTAAAGGAAAAGTATTTTCAAAGAAAACAGCATCCCTTGACTCACAAATAGAATAATCTTGTAAAAGCATGAATCTGTATGCAGCACTATTCGTAGCATACCCTATAAACAATGCATCAACGGTTTTAGGTCCGATGGTGGACTTTTTAAAGTCTGGCAAACCCACTTTATCCAGACACCCCCACACTTTCAGGTATTGTAAATTAAGAGCGTATCATTTCCACAATTCATATAGGGTAGAATCTAATTTCTTACGAGGAACTCGGTTCAATATATGAGTTGACGATAGAATGGCTTCCCCCCACATGTTATCAGATAGCCCTAAACTTATTAATAAAGAATTCATCATCTCTTTTAAAGTTCTATTTTTCCTTTCGGCTATACCATTCTGTTGAGGAAAATAGGGGGCTGAAGTTTCATGAATTATGCCATTCTTTTCACAAATATCTTTTAAGAAATTAGATCCATATTCACTACCTCTATCAGATCTAACTCGTTTGATTCTCCTATCTAACTGATTTTTAACTTCTGCCTTATAAATAAGAAAGAACTTTTCAGCTTCATCTTTAGTCCTTAGGAGATAAACTTTTGTATATCTTGAATAATCATCTACAAAAGTTATGTAGTAGTGTTTTCCTCCTTTACTTTCAATGTTTCTAAAATCTGCTAGATCAGTATGAATAAGTTCTAATAACTCAGTCTTTCTATTAGAAACAGTCTTAAAGTGAGGTCTAGTATGCTTAGCTTCTACACAAATCTCACATTTGTTAAAGCTAGTTGTGTTTAGTTTAGGTAGAACATTCATATTTATTAATTTCTTTAAAGAATGAATATTCGCGTGTTCTAATCTAGCATGCCACATATCAATGAATTCAACAATATAAGAAGAAGTGGTAGATTTATTTTCATTAAATTGAGTTTATATGACAAATAAACCATAGCTTAAAAACCCTTTCCTTACATAATCACCATTTCGGGAAAGTACAAGTTTATCTGCCTTAAAAACTAACTTAATGCCTGCCTTATTCAGAAGCCCACCACTTATCAAATTTCTACGCAAGGCAGGTACATACAAAACATTATTTAAAGCCAGAGTTTTACCAGATGTCAACTTGAGTAAAACCTTGCCTTTGCCTAGCACTTCAAAGCTGCTAGAGTTCCCCATGTACACACGTTCACCTACGTTCCCATCCTTGAATTCGGTGAAAAACTCCTTCATTGCGCAGAAATGCTTTGAAGCGTCAGTGTCAACAACCCATTCCAAACTGTTTTCCACCAGATTGACTTCTGAGACCACCGCAACAATGATCTCATCATCTTCTTCTACAACGTGCATATGTGGCTTGTTTTCATTCTGGCGGTCTGAGCGGTGTTGGCATTGGTAAGCTTTGTGGCCGGGTAAACCGCAAACATAGCACTTGAGCGTCTTTCCTTCAGGTTTGGCCTTTCTTGACTTCTTGAAGTTGGTAGCCTTATAAGGTTTTGTCTTCTTGTCTTGACTCCCACGTTTCATGATCTTCTTAAATTTAGACTCAACCAAGTTAGCTCTAAAAGATAATTTACTCATAGAATTAGTAAGCTTATATTTTAAACGATTGGCTTCTTCAATCTTCATATGGCCCACGAGCTCTTCAAGCGAAATTTCTCTCTTCTTATGCTTAAGAGAGTTACGGTAGTCAGACCAGGACTTGAGCAGCTTCTCAATGAGAACATTGGCTTGCAGCACCTCGCACATTTGCATCCCTTCAGCGATGATGTCAGCGACTAGGTTCTCATATTCATGGACTTGATTCATTATCGGCTTGTCATCAGTCATCTGGAATTTGAGCCATTCCCCGACAACGTACTTTTTTTATGCCAGCATCGTCCGCACCATACTTTTTATTGAGAGTATCCCATATTTTCTTGGCACTCCTTTCTCTAAGGAACATATCAAATAATTTATTTGACATGTGACTGAGCAGATCTCCTCACACCGTTTTGTTATCTTTCTCGTACTTCTTGTAGGTACCGAGTGCAGCAGCGGTATTTGCTAGGGTATCATCATTGAGGACCGCATCAGCATCATTACCGGTAGCTGGGGTTGGCGGCATGATAGGTGGTGGTTTGAGCAACACGTAGTCAAGATCAAGTTGCTCGAAGAATATCAGGATTCTTTGGGACCACCTTCTATAATTCTTTCCATCAAGTGCATCGAGCTTGGAAATATCGGGTATCAGTTTGCTCAAAGGTGTTGACATGATTGCAATATATTTGAATTCATTTCTAAATTGTTGGTAAAATAGACTACAAAACCACACCGTTAGCATTGACAGGAAAGATAAACAGTAATTGAACAAGAATAGATTGGTAAATCGTGTCGTGGTATAACCACTGCCTTAGAAACGAATTCGCCCCGATGTGTATAATTGCTGCAGTACACGGACCGTCCCCCGAGGTTAACACGATCACTCCGAATTTCGTATACCCGAAATTGGAGTGGACTGCTGATGGTATTGCACTTCTGATCGGAAAGCACACAGAGGGAACTTTAGAAAACACTTGGAGAGTGAATTCTGAAATGTTGAGAGTGAGTTGAGAAGCTGAATATAGCTCTCTATTTATTGGCTAGAAATAGGGTTAAAATCATCCATAAAATTTCAGGATTAAATCTCTTCTTTGTAACAGGTGAAACGTCTAGATGAACTTGACTCAGAAATAGTCCACGTTCATTGCATCATTATTCAGCTGTTATAACTCCCGAAATTATATCATGTAACCCCTGGAATTAAATCAAATAACTCCTGTAACTCCTGATATTAACAGCTTGTCCCCTTTGTACAAAGCTGGAAATCAGTCCATATACATCTTAACGTTTTTGATTTAATTTAGGAAAAGCTATTTAATTTCTGATAACTCTCATAAACCAGCTGCTATTATTTAAATTTAAACAGTCCTTAGCATCCTATAAATATCAGTTGAAATCTTTCACATTTTTCCATTTGTTTCTTTCGAAGAGAAATTCCTCAAGAATTTTCTCTAAAAAGATAGTATCCACGCGGACGTGTCGAAGACACGTATTACCACAACCATGACCACGACCACGAGCTAAGCCGAACTGAGCTGAGGCGAGACAGACTGCGGTGGCAGCGGTGCGCGAGAGTCACCCTTGTTCTCTTTCACTCAACAAGGAAGTGTGAAATCCAAACCATAAATACCTATTCCCAATAGTATTTCCAATACTATGTGGGATTGAGCATTACCAACAGATCACACATCATCAGAGCCTATGCACAACTAGTAATTTAAGTGCCTTACAACTGACTTGGATATATATTGATAATTATCTAATAATAAAGATGATCATCATGTACACACAAGTAACTCGGGTGTCCTCATTGTTTTTCGAGTGTCAAACAAAGGTATAAGTTTTATTGCATATTACCTCATAGTGTTCTTATGCTTATCACAAGTATAATTAATGTTTTCACATGCAAGCTTTATTAAGAAGTTTTGACAATCCTAGACCCCTTCTCGAGTCTTTAAATTAAAACAAAGTTTCTTCCCTAAATTAGTTCGATGGTACATATACTAAGCCTTGTAGTATTTGTACTACCCTTGAGTGTTGGTACTCACCCTTGATATCAATACTAATTTTACTTTTGATGTTTTAGAAAAACCCCTTAGTATCAATACTCATGTTAGAGTATTCCTGAAGACCAATCATGTGATAAATGTATTGATATACTTTCTTTACTGAATTTATTGAATAAAGACATTACCGTTATTTTCTTTAATTATATTTCCGTGTAGTAAATAAACTAAAAAATTAATAATGTTTATATAATAATATGATTATTATTGAAAGGTCCTTAGTCAAGTATTATTATGGGCATGAACAATAATAATATGTTTAAGGCTAACATGTTGTTGATTGATGAAAATGAGTTTCATTGGCATAGAGATGTCAAAATCAATGCATGAATATGTTGTTAGAGAATAAAATAGTTGTAGACACCCATTTTCGTCCGGAATTTATGTTACATTTTCTTTATTATTTTAATATCTTAATATAATTATAAATATACATATATTATTATGTTTTTTTAATATATATATATATGTATATTATGCTTTGAAAAATATAGTTTTGTAATATATATATATATATATATATATATATATATATATTTAAAAAACATTTATATATTTTTTTAAAATATATTATATATTTTGGAAAACATATATATTTTTAAAATATATATATATATATATATTATATTTAAAAATATATATATATAATTTTATTAAAATTATATATTATATTTTGAACATATATTATAATTATTTATTTATTTTTATTTTTATTTTTATTTTAAGTCCAAGTCAAGGGTCTAGTCTAAAAGAATCCAACAAGGTTCCAAGTATAAAGCCCAATCGAGAAATGCAAGACTGGCCTAGAAAGAAAGCACGACCTAGTAAGTAAGCCCGAATGGGGTCCAATAAGGAAGATTAAGGTTTGTTTCTTTAGTATCAGTACCACACGACTTGTAGCTGTCAGATCAAGACACGAATCAAGGGCCAGGATGGAAGCAAACTTAGGGTTTCAGACCCTAAGAACAATGGGATATGCGTAACCGCCCAAGAGTCATTGGATATGCCTGATGATCCAAGGAACACAACCACTCCAGGAGGTCACAACTGGCAAGTGACCGATGCGTGAAATCCATGCACCTGTGAAACAGCTCCAAACGTGCAATACGCGCCAGAAAAAAGGCAAGAAATCATCGCAAATGGTAATGAATATCAAGAAGAGTCAAACTCGAAAACAAAAGGAAACACATTATTTTGAATGAAAAACATTTTGAACGAAAGAAGGAATCTTTCCTTTGTTATGAAATGAATCAAAAGGAAATTAGAAAAGAAATCCCAACAATTTCAGATTAACCTTTTCCCGTGGCTATATAAAGTTCCTGCGAAGAGAATGAGATCATCAAGCATTTTCTATTCGAAACCCAAAAAAAAATAAAAAAGGGAGAAAAGGAAGAAAGCGCTTAGCTTTTTGTGTAATACCCCAAAATTTTGGTTAGTGACCAAAATCTAAATTTTAAAAGTTTAGTGGCTAAAGTATAAAATTAGAAAAATGTTAGGAACCTAAGTGATAATTTTCCCAAAAATAAATTTTATTCCATAAATGGATAGTTTACTCTTGAGAGTGGGGTTTTATTGAAATCAGGTTATTGATCTGAAAAGTTTGTTAAAAATTAGAAAGTGTTAAAATTCGGTAAATTGAATCGAATAGAAATTTTGAAAAAAATTTGAATGATGATAAATTAAGCTTAGAAATATTATTTCTACATTTTAAAATGATGGAAAATAATATGGAGCATTGGATTGAGAATTTATTTCCATGTTTAATTTGGACCGTTGGATTTAAATCGCAAGATTGCAATTTTTGGAAAGTTGCTTGGTAAAATTGGAAAAAGGGTAAAATATTTTGTTCATCTTTGACTTTGGAACGATGATAAGGTTATGTGACTTGGTATTATTGTAAATATCAAGTTTCATTAATAGCAAAATGAACATTTCTCATTAAATGAATATTTTATTCATTTAAGCATAAATAAAAGTTAAATTAACATGAAATTCATTAGAAATTTCATGAAAACTTAGCCATTTTTAGCCAACATTTCGTACTCCCCATGAACTAGGTAAGATAATTTTT
Source organism: Hibiscus syriacus (assembly GCF_006381635.1). Lineage (NCBI taxonomy): Eukaryota > Viridiplantae > Streptophyta > Magnoliopsida > Malvales > Malvaceae > Hibiscus > Hibiscus syriacus. The sequence continues at coordinate 4,039,363 of NW_024063525.1, forward strand.
ATGTTTCATTTTTAGCAATTTTTCTTTAGATTTTGGATTATGCCGTGAAATAGAAAATTGTTCTATTAAAAAAACGCTATCATTTGGTACCATTATTGTTTGCTAATTTGGTTTATGTTCAAAGATCCCAAATTCTAGGGTTTATGTTCACATTAGGTTTTATGGAATTGATTATGGATTTTGATGTTTTTGAGGTTGTAGAATCATTTCCAAGCATGATTGATGATTAAAATCACTTGTACATGATCATATGGAAATTATGAAGTTTTGACCTAAACCTAATCTTGGGAGAAAGATGTGTTTTGATGAAATTAAGTTAGGGTTTTGATTGTAGAGAGTTTATAAGGTTTAATCAAAGTTGATTTCATGCTTCAATCGAATCAAAACTGAGTAAAATCATGAAAACCCTAATCTTGTACATACAAAGCATTTGACCTTGACTATAGAGGATGAGAAAAATTATGAAATAATTAGGTAGGGGTTGGAAACACGTAGGAAGTTATACAAGCCTTAGAAAAATTTGGGGACCATTTTGTAATTTTTATGAAAGTTGGGGGACCTAATCAATAATTTTGGAAAATTTATGGGTTGTTGTGTAATTGTTTAATAGTTGATGTACTCTGATGGAAATTAATGTTTGAGTATTGAAATTGGAGTTAGGATGTGAAATTGGATTATTTTGGAAAGCTTGTAAAAGTTGAAGTTTAAATCACAAATATAGAGAGGTTGGGAGCTTAAGTGAAAATATTTTGTGAATTTAAGATAAAAAGGAACTTGAGTGGTCAATTAGAAGTATTAATGTCAACATTTATGTTGTGACATGGAAATTATATTGAATAAGCATCGGAAATATTGTTAGGAATTTATTTTCCAAAATATGCATATGTTAGTAAGATTCTAACATTTGGTTTGAATTTGTATATGTTTGGTGATGATGTTTATAGAGATTGAGTGATTGAAATCAAGATAAAAAATTATTAAAGCTAAGGAGAAGCTCAATGATGAAATGGGAAATTCTAAGGAAAGTTGCAAGCTAAGGAGACCAGGTGAGTGCAAATTTATTTTATACTTATGTAATCGAACAAACATTGGCTTGCGATGAGCCAATGACGGAGTTAATATGGTAATAAGTGACTCCTAAAATGTTATGTGATTTGTGATGAATGCACATATGTGTATTTGGTGAGCTAATAGAATTAGTGAATAAGTTGAAAATGCAAATTGGTGAAATATGCTTAGAAATTTAGTCCTTGACAATAAGTTTAGAAAATCCCTATAAATTCTAAAAAATGATTTTTATACCGTTGGATTATTATACCAGTATAGTTTTGTTTAGAACAAGCGGAAACTGATTTTAAGGCATATACAAAAAGATATAAATTTTTAACCGAGGATAGGTCAGAAAATGGAGCATCAGATTCTGCTCAAAACAGATTATATCGATCAACTTTGAAAATTTACCATAAATTGTACAATCTGAAATAGAAGGAGTGAATTATATGGATATATTTTAATTTTAGTCTAGTTTCCATTGGTACAAATGGAATATTTTTTAAAGGTTTATATTAATACAAAATAATATTTTTAAAGGTAGTACAAACTGCTAGGATATGAAATTATGACAAATTTTGGGATTTAACTGAATTAGAAGCAAAGGATCAAGATAAAGCTTAGTGACACTTATATTCTGATTTGTATATAAAGTTTTAAATTGAGTGCAATGTATGCATGACATTATACATGGATGCTTTATACATCTTTTGGAAGACTCATGATGAGTCTACCTTGTTCGTATTGACATGTTATTTATGTCATTTATCATATGATTGACATATTCTAAATATGTCAAAGGTTGAATATAAAATAAATTGATCATTAGTTATTATATATATGATTTTTATCATGAATATATATGATGTTTATTATGAATGTTACTTCGGGTATGAATTGCCCAATGTTAAAATTATATTAATATACATTGCCATGGATGGAATAAAAAAAAGACTATATGCCCAAGTAAGTCATTGAGGGACAGGGTATAGTTGGCATACCATAGAGTATAACAGCTACAAATTTATATTAGCACTACTGTGTAAGGACACCAGGTGCAGGTGGTGGGCACAACCTTATGTGTCATATCCAGATCAACACTAGAGTGTAAACCTAGTGTAGGTGGTGGGCATGACCTTATGTGTCATATCCGGATCAGCACTAATATGTAAACCTAGTGTAGGTGGTGAGAACGACCTTATGTGTCATATCCGGATTAGCACTAGAGCGTAAGCTTAGTATATGTTTAGAACTACAGTGCATATATTTGACTTGAATACCCAGGGTCCTCAGGGTTTAAATTGGGCTATGGTTTATTGGTTAATAAATGGTAAACAGACAAATAAGCTTACGAGCTTGTGGAATGAATGGAAAGTATATTGGTAAGAAAAATGATATTCAATTATATCATGTTAATAAATGGTAACATGGTTGGAATATAGGTAAGTGATCATATGGTTATTCATTTAAATTTATCTATTGCATTGCTTTAAATATTCATATGATTGCCTCAGTAAGTGTATACTTAGCATGTGATTATTTTCACGTATAGGAAAAATGAGGAAAATGAGTAAGGAGCTGAGCTTAACATCAATCACCAAGAAAATATTTATAGGTAACAATGATGACATCCTAATGTGTTCTAAAAGTCTTAGCTGGCATGCATACGAGAATGAAATGTCTGCAATTTCTTAATATAGTTAGTATTAAATATACTTAATAGTATGAATAAATATTATAATATTAAGCTATGCGTAGTAAAAATTAATGTGGGTTTTAAATCAAACGTGTTAGATAGTCTTATTTATTTTATGAAAATAGAACAAAACTTTCTATCACTGCTTGAAACTGGTTTTGAATTGGTAATCAACAATATTATATTATGATTTTCTCTGAATAATTATTTTATAATAATTGTTCAAGTTATGAAACTTGAGATGTTTGAATGATTTTTTACTTAGTTCAATTAAAGAAATGTTTTGAAATTCTGATGTGACATCTATAACTCGTATTGGTTCGCATATACGGGTTATGAGTATTACATTTATTGATATCAGAGCTATAGGTTTAGTCGATTCTAAGACTAAAACGAGCTTGTTTTGAGTTAAAAAATGTGTACATACCACTAGGATGTCATTATTACTGATTTGGTGGTTATAAAGTTCGATTGATGCCACTCCTTACATATAAAGGTAAATAAATATAGTGTATAAAAATATGTGTATATTTGAGGGCTTGAAGAACGTGATCAACCAGAAGGTTCAAAAATAAGTTGATAGTGATAGTAATGTTGTCAACCATCATTCTCCTGTTTAGTCTAATAAGATGATGTATTGGCACAATAGGAAGAGCCAATGTAACACCCCTGACCCGTACCAGACCCAAATAAAAATATGAGATGTCACATTTGACTTTTCAAAACATACGAAATTCAAAAATAGTAATAAATTTAAAATTTATTGTCCTAATCAAGATAAAGAAAATATAACCATTCTAAATAGAAAATCATTTCATATAAAATATTAATAATTTACATAAATATCCGAAAGTAAGAGTTTACAAATGTCGATCAGAGCATTTCAAATTAAAAGTATAATACATGCCAATGGTTTACAAAATTTACCCAAAACCTATATTTAATTTGTTCTGATATGATCTTCTGCTGATATGTTACCCTTCACAACTCAGTCCTCTGCTTTTTTTAAACCTACGCGTGAGAAAATCACACGCTAAGTCGATGACTTAGTGAGACAATATAAATAGTGCTAACTTATTAACCAAAATCTTATTTGTTTTATTAAAAATATTTTGCAAAGAACTTTCTTTGTTTTCCTATCAGAGGTATACTTATGAATAATTACACTTTGTAGTTCTTTGTTCAAGTGCCCAAGGTATACTACTGAGAACTCTAGTTATCTAAGTACTATGAGGTTGTGCACTAATACTGTCACCACAACTCGTAATTTGCACAAGTGCCACACAATTATCCCGAAGGAGCACATAGGTTTGCACCGAAGTGCCACATATTTGTCCCGAAGGATAACATAAAACCCTCTACTCTTGGCATGCCAACTATACCTCTAATCCTTATACATATACTTTGGGATATTAATCACATAATATTGTTTAATCCTTATTCAAAGTGTTTCTTATTCACATAGTTTATTTCTCATAGAGTTTGTTCACATTCACTTATTCAAAGTTCACATTTCCATAACATATAATCATAAACCATAGTTTGTATAATGGAAATTGAGTAAAACATTGAAATATAACATAAAATAAATATAAAGTTTTTGATCGAAAATAGGGAGGTTGGCTTATTGCAAGCATTCCTCAAATCTATTACAAGAAAGAGAAGTTGCACTCACCTTTGTCTCACTAAAGTCTAATCCAAATCCTTTCGAATCGATACTCAAAATGCAAAGCTGACTGGAAGTTGATTACGTTCAATCACTACACAAAACAATCTAAAATCAATATCGTTCTTTAACTAAATTATATCGAATCAAAATAACTTAGAATGCAAGAAACCCTACATTTCCATTTCATGTTTGGAAGTATCAGTAATACTCTAATGGTACCGATACTACCCTTCAAGGGTATCGATACCTTCTCATGGTACTGATATGAAATAATATTCGATGTTTCAAGGGTATCGATACCTCCTCAAGGTACCGATACCAATCTGGCATTCGATGTTTTAAGGGTATCGATACCATCCTTCAGGTATCGATACTACATTTACAATATCGATACTACCCATACAGTATCGATACCACTATCAACAGGTATCGATACAACCCCTACAAATACTCATATTTAAGGGTATCAATACTCGAAGCCAAGAATGGCCATTTTCATCTCGAGAATCACCTAAAAATCATCCCAACACTCTCATAAACACATACCTTAAGTCTATAAGCTCACCTTTATACTTCCAAACCAACTTGTACACATTTACTACTCCCAAACATCTCAAATTCTCGTTTGAACACTTAAATCTTCAAATCATACTAAAATTTCAAACATGTTATTAACCAACTCTAACACTCCTAACCCTTTAATTTGCCTATTGACAAGTCAAATATCTCATTAAAACTTCAAAAACTACTCCATATCAAAATTTCATCTAAAAACCCATTTTACAAATCCATCTCTAAAACATTCATCTTGTTGTTTTAATGCTATATAAGCTTTCCTTAAGCTTATATAATATCCAAACTTTCATTACCAACCCCAAAAAATTAAAATAATGCCACAAATTCAAATTCTTACCTTTGCACAAGTAAACCCACGGCAGGAGTAAGAAACAAGAAAAGGTTCCAGACTTCTCTCTCACTTACTATGTACTTATCCATTAAAAAAGTAAATAAAATAGCCTTCCATGCAAAATACCATAATGCCCTTGCTAGTATTCCATATTTGTTATCAAGCCCTACACAAAATTTACACCATAAATCCTTAAATTATCACATTATTCTAATTCAACCACTGAGTTAAGAAGTTATTACATTTTGGTCACTGACCCGATAATTGAGATGTTACAAATCTTTCCCTTGAGAAAATTCGTCCTCGAATTTTCATTGCACAAAAAGGTGGGGATATTGCTTCCTCATATCCTCTTCATGTTCCCACGTAGCTTTTTCTACTTTATGATTTCTTCAAAGAACCTTAACTAGTGGAATCGTCCTATTCCGTAACTATTTATTTTTAAAAGTTAGAATTTGAACCGGTTCTTCCTCAAATGTAAAATCAGATTAAACTTCAATTTCATCTGGAGTTTTGATGTGAGCAGGATCAGATCGATACTGCCGAATCATAGACACATGGAAGACATTGTCGATCTTTTCCATCTCTGGTGGCAACGCTAACTGATATGCCACAGGTCCAACTTTCTTCAAAACTTCATAAGGTCTAATGAACCTAGGACACAGTTTTCCTTTACGTCTAAAGTGAAGCACTTTCTTCCAAGGTGAAACTTTCAAAAACACCTTATCACCTATTTGAAATTCAATCTTTTTTTTTCAAGTCGGCGTATGATTTTTTTTCTATCTGAGGCCACTTTGAAATTGTGCTGAATCACTTGAACCTTTTCTTCTACTTCTTTAATCAAGTCTGGACCATGCACTTCCTGATCCCTTAATTCATACCAATTGAGTGGCATTCTGCACTTTCTTCCATATAATGCTTCATACGATGCCATCTTGATGCTGGATTGGTAACTGTTATTATAAACAAATTCAACAAGTGGTAAATATTTTCCCACGATCCAGCAAAATCGATCACACATGCTCTCAACATATCTTCTAGAATCTGAATTGTTCGCTCTGATTGACCATCAGTCTGAGGATGGAACGCAGTAGTAAAATTCAAACGGGTACCCAAAGCTCCTTGCAAAGACTTCCAAAATCTTGAAGTAAATTTGGGATCTCTATCAGAAACTATACAAATTAGAACACCATGCAATCACACTATCTCCTCGATATACAATTCTACATGTTTCTCCATAGAGAAATCTGTCCGCACAAGAATGAAATGCGATGTCTTTGTAAGACGGTCCACAATTACCCAAATTGAATCCTTTTTACCCAGAGATAAAGGCAAACCCGTTGCGAAATCCATTGTAATGTTTTCCCATTTCCACTGAGGATTTGAGATGGGTTGCAACAAACCCGAAGGCACCTGATGCTCAGTTTTTACTTGTTGACAATTTAAGCACTTTGCTACAAATTATGTAATATCTTTCTTCATGCATGGCCACCAAAAACGCTCTTTCAAATCTTGATACATCTTGTTTCCTCCTGGATGCATTGTTAAGGGACTACAATGTGCTTCATACAAAATATCTCGTCTCAGCTCATAATCATTAGGGACATACACACGATTTTTGAAATATAAACACCCATTCGACTAAACCTCGAAGTCCTCAAGTCCACTTTTCTCTACTTGATCAAACCAAGCTAAACATTTATCATCTTTCTTTTGCAACTCCTTGATATGATCTAAAAACAATGGTTTCAACCTTAACTCAGCCATCAATGCACCATTTTCTTTTAACACCATTCGAGCGTCCAAACTACGCAAAGCGGTAAAAGTCTTCCGGCTAAGGGCGTCCACTACGACGTTGGCTTTCCCTGGATAATAGTCAATGATTGCATCATAATCTTTCAATAATTCCATCCACCTTCTTTGCCTCAAATTTAACTCTTTTTGAGTCAACAAATACTTCAAACTCTTGTGATTGATGAATATGTAGCAACGCTCACCATACAAATAGTGCCGCCAAATTTTCAATGCAAAAACAACAGCTGCTAACTCCAAATCATACGTCGAATAATTATTTTCATGAGGGTTTCAGCTGTCTCGAAGCATGAGCAACTACTTTCCCATCTTGCATTAGGATACATCCCAAACCATTATTAGAAGCGTCGCTGAAAATTGTGAAATCCTTGTTTGATCCCGGTTAGACCAACACCGGAGCTTCTGTCAAAACTTTCTTCAATGTTTCAAAGCTCTTATGGAAATCAAGAGTCCATTCAAATGTAAATCCTTTCTTAATAATTTGGTTAAAGGAAGAGATATCATTGAAAAGTTTTTGACAAACCTTCTGATAATAACCTGCGAGACCCAAGAAACTTCGAACTTTCGACATATTTTTCAAAATCTCCCATTTTAACACAACTCTAAATTTTTGTAGGTCTACTCGAATTCCCTCAATAGAAACCACATGTCCCAAAAACGCCACTTCCGATAACCAAAACTCACATTTGGAGAACATTGCGTAAAGCTTCTTATATCGCAACATTTGAAGAACTGTACGAATATGGACATCATGCTCCTCTTTCGACTTAGAATACACTAAGATTTCATCAATAAAGACGACCACAAACTGATCAAGGTACGGTTGAAAAACTATATTCATTAGGTCCATAAAAGTTTCAGGTGCATTAGTTAACCCGAATGGCATTACAATAAACTCATAATGACCATATCGAGTCCAAAATGCCGTTTTAGGAACATCTTTTTCTTGAATTTTCAACTAATGATACCCGGAGCGTAAATCTATCTTTGAAAAAAGGTTGCTCCCTTAAGTTGATCAAATAGATCGTTTATCCTTGGAAGATGATACTTGTTCTTTATGGTCACTTTGTTAAGCTGATGATAATCTATATATATGCGAATCGAACCATCTTACTTCTTTACGAATAACACTGGAGCACCTCAAGGAGATACACTTGGTCTAATGAATCCTTTATCTAAAAGTTCTAACAACTAAGCTTTTAACTCTTTTAATTCCTTAGTGGCCATCCTGTAAGGAGTCATCGAAATTGGTGCTGATCCAGACATTACTTCAATTTGGAACTCAACCTCCCTATCTGGAGGTAACCCAGGCAAATCATCTTGAAAAACTTCTGGAAACTCTATGACTGTCAGAATATCTACAAGTTTCCTTTCTTTAACTCTTGTATCGATTACATTAGCAATGTACGCTTGACATCCTTGCATCATCAACTTCTGAGCCGACATCACCAATATCATATTAGCTAAAGGATAAATTCTTTCACCGACCACACTAACTTCTAATCCCTCAAGACTTGTTAACTGCACTGGCTTAAGTCAGCAATCCAAGTTGGCCTAATAATGATAAAGCCAGTTCATCCCCAGAATAACCTCAAATTCATCAAAGGGTAATTCCATTAGATTAGCAGGAATTTAATTCCCTGAATCCTTGTGGGACACCCTTTACAGACTTATCTCACCCGAGCACTATTTCCTAATGGATTCGTCACAGTCATCTCATTATGAATAGGCTCTAAAGGAAGGTTCAACTCTTTAACCAATTTACTACTGACATAAGAATAATTCGATCCAGAATTAATCAAAACTAAAACAGATTTACCAGCTATCTTAAAAGTACCTGCAATGATTTCCAGATCATCACAATCTTCACTAGTCTTCAGATTGTAAACCCGAGCAGTAGAACGCATTTCAGGTTGAGCAGTAGATTCAGATTAATTCATTCCTCTTCCTCGATCTTCCTCTCATTGGTGCAGTTGTAGATCTCTCTGTTTGGACATGCTCTTCAATCATCATTGTGCAGTCTTAAATAAAATACCCTACCTCTGCACATTTAAAACAAGCTCTGGAGACCCGTGCACACTCTACTGTGGTTCTTTCCACAGTACTGACATTGCTTCGACTTGTCCACTCCGGAATCAACTAAATAAACTTGTCTTGCTCTCCCCATATTTGATCCCCTACCCGAGGATGCTGCAGATTCTGCTATGGTCTGAGGTCTAGAACTTGAACCTCTACTCTTCTTTGATTGCGAATAACCAGACGACTCACTAGATATTTTATTCCATTGTGTCATTTTCTCCACAAATCTTTCATTTTGAGCTCGCTCCAACGCTTTAGCTCGGTTCACTACCTCTTAAAACTAAGAGAGGATAAGTGCCAACAGTAACTCTTTCAATCAAGGTCGTAAACCCTCCACAAACCAATCACATTAGTCATTCTCTGTAGGAGCTAACTCAGCAGCAAATCTACTCAAGTTGTTGAATTCATACTCAAACTCATACACCGTGCAATTCCCTTGCTTTAAATTCATAAATACCTGTTTCATCTGCCAGATGAATTGATCTCCTATATATTTGTTCTTAAACTCTTCCAGGAAAAAGGGCTAAGTCACATGGTCTCTTGAAGCTCGCATCGTAACATTAGACCACCAAATTTTGGCTTGACCTCTTAATAATGAAATTGCACCATCCAATTTCTCTATTTCAGAACAATAGAGATTCTCAAACATAACCTTCAAGTCATTAAGCCACATATCGACATCAACATGACCTTCTTCAGCTTCTCCCCTAAATTCAGGCGCTCCCATACTTCTCAACGCTTTGGGAACATTCATCTTAGGGGTTGAGGGGGAAGATGATTGAAAACGCGTCAGGATTGCGTCCAACGTCTGAAAGAACGTCCCCTGATATTGAAAAGGCACTCCAGGCTGTCCCTGCTCCTCACTCTGCCTGTTAGGGGCAGGTGAGTTACTACTTTTCTCCATCCTATCTCTCACATCACTTCGGGATCCTTCAAAGTTTGACATCTATTAAGATCAAATTACTAAAGGTATCAACAAGGATAAAATATTGATCCCTTATCAAATCAGAAAAACTTTATTAAAAATTTGCATGTACTCTTTTTAAAACCAAAAACAACTTTAATTCGACTTAAAATCACTTAAACCATAGCTATGATACCATTAAATGTAACACCCCTGACCCGTACCCGACCCAGATACAAATCCGAAGTGTCACATTTGACTTTTCAAAATATACGAAATTCATAAATAGTAATAAATTTAAAATTTGTTGTCCTAATCAAGATAAAGAAAATATAACCATTCTAAATAGAAAATCATTTCATATAAAATCTTAATAATGTACATAAATATCCAAAAGTAAGAGTTTACAAAAATCGATCAGAGCATTTCAAATTAAAAGTATAATACATGCCAATGGTTTACACAATTTACCCAAAACCTACATTTAATTTGTTCTGATTTGATCTTCTGGTGATATGTTATCCTTCACAACTCAGCCCTCTGCTTTCTTCAAACCTATGCGTGAGAAAATCACACGCTAAGTCGATGACTTAGTGCGGTGATATAAATAGTGCTAACTTATTAACAAAAACCTTATTTGTTTTATTCAAAATATTTTGCAAAGAACTTTCTTCATTTTCCTATCAAATGTATACTTATGAATAATTACACTTTGTAGGTCTTTGTTCAAGTGCCCAAGGTATACTACTGAGAACTTTAGGTATCTGAGTACTATGAGGTTGTGCACTAATGCTGTCACCACAGCTAGTAATTTGCACCGAAGTTCCACATAACTATGCACCGAAGTGCCACATATTTTTCCCAAAAGACCACATAATTATACCGAAGTACAACATAAAACCCTCTACTCTTGGCATGCAAACTATACCTCGAATCTTCATACATATACTTTGGGCTATTAATCACATAATATTGTTCAATCCTTATTCAAAGTGTTACTTATTCACATAGTTTCTTTCTCATATAGTTTGTTCACATTCACTTATTCAAAGTTCACATTCACTTATTCAAAGTTCACATTCACTTATTCAAAGTTCACATTTCCATAACATATAATCATAAAACATAGTTTGTATAATGGAAATTGAGTAAAACATTAAAATATAACATAAAATAAATATAAAGTTTTTGATCGAAAACGCGGAGGTTGGCTTATCGTAAGCATTTCTCAACTCTATTACAAGAAAGAGTAGTTGCACTCACCTTTGCCTCACTAAAGCCTAATCAAAATCCTTTCGAACCAATACTCAAAATGCCAAGTTGACTGGAAGTCAATTACGTTTAATCAATAAGCAAAACAATCAAAAATCAATATTGTTCTTTAACTCAATTATATCGAATCAAAATAACTTGGGATGCAAGAAACCCTACATTTCCATTTCATGCTTGGAAGTATCGGTACTAATCTAATGGTATCGATACTACCCTTCAAGGGTATCAATACCTCTTAATGGTACCGATACCAAAATAACATTCGATATTTCAAGGGTATCGATACCTCCTCATGGTACCGATACCAATATGGCATTCGATGTTTTAAGGGTATCGATACCATCCTTCAGCTATCGATACTACCCTTACAGTATCGATACAACTATCAACAGGTATGGATACAAATACTCATATTTAACTCAGGAGGTAACAGTATTGTTCATAAGGGTACCGATACTCGAAGCCCAAAATGGCCATTTTCATCCTGAAAATCACCTAAAAATCCTCCCAACACTCTCATAAACACATACCTTAAGTCTATAAACTCACCTTTATACTTCCAAACCAACTTGTACGCATTTACTAGTCTCAAACATCCCAAATTCTCATTTAAACACTTAAATCTTCAAATCATACTAAAATTTCAAACATGTTATTAACCAATTCTAACACTCCTAACCCTTTAATTTGCCTATTGACAGTCAAATATCTCATTAAAACTTCAAAAACTACTACATATCAAAATTTCATCTAAAAACCTATTTTACAAATCTATCTCTAAAACACTCATCTTGTTGTTTTAATGCTATATAAGCTTTCCTTAAGCTTATTGTAATACCCTAATTTTGTCCGGGCAATTTTTTAAATTCACTTGAAAATGATCGAGAATTTATTTGGAGATTTTGTGTTCGATGACGAACTAATTCAAGTGATAAATCGTGGAAGCTTGCGTTTGGGTTAATATGAAATCGAGAAGCTTTAGGTGCTGAATTGGATTGTAATCATATTTATTTCAGTTTGGAATTCAAGAGATAAATTGGAATAAAAGCAATTGATAAAGCAAAGCGATAGAAATACGAAGACTCTTGAGGTACATTCAAAGCAGTCCAGTGGACAGTGTGCATCATCCATATTGATCGCTAATTTTGAACATGTTAAAAGAATATTTGGATAAGGAAGTCTGTTTAACATTTAATCCTATATCTCTTAACTTTCCAACGCACTTTGAATCGCTTCAATCCGATATCGGTAGCTCAAGATATGATCAGATAACTGAAGACTGTGCAGGCTGGAAAATCAATACGGGAATTACGAATTCAATTCAACAAACCGTAGTTTTCTTTGCAACAGCACATTAGACCATGACTCACGTTGGGACAACTTGTTGAAACCCTTGGGAGACATAAACAGCTGATAATCCACTCAAACCAGCTTGGATTCACTCCACAAACACGTCCAAACTGCTGCACGTGGATAGCATTCATCTGCTGGAATAAAACTGCACTACAAGCTCACAAGTTTAGGCAACGTGTTGAAACATTTTTCAAGGCATTTCCAGCTCATAGAACATGACAACAATGGGTGTTAAAGTATGGAACATATTTGGCAGCATATTGGAGCATTCTCAAGGCATTTTCCAGCACATAAAACACGGCAATATGGGCTAATAAAGAATGGAGAACGTTTGGCAGCATGTTAAGTACTTAAGGACATAAACAATTCATCAAGGGAACATCAAGAACATGTCCTATGATGCACTGTTTAAGGGAGCATTATCAAGACTCTTTCCAGCTCACAAACACGCAATGTTTGGAGGATAATTCGGCTGAATGAAACACACTCATCAACCCTTATTATATTTCCACTTACTTGAGCAAAGAAGAGGATCCACGTGTGCTTTCCAATGAACAGCCCATGTGCGGGAGGAGGAAGACCACCAGCCCTTGTTTTGGGGGGAACACTCACGCATGTTGGGAGGGATTGGTTTCCACCAATTTGAGAGGGGGTTCGATCATTATGTAGAAAAAGGGGGAGGGAACCATCAGGAAAAAAAAGGAGAACATTGGAGGGCTGGCCATCAAGGAGGAGGCGCACGAACAAAAAAAAAGGAGGGGAAGGAGCATAGACACTTGTTCAGCATCTATTCTTAAAGAGAGGACATCCTACAGAGAGAGGGGATCAGCAATTAGCATAGGGCTGGCCATCAACGAGAGAAGAGGTTCATGAACAGCACGGGAAAGGGGCGACCATTCACCAAAAGGAGAACCAGCAGCAATTAACATTGGCGGCAGATCCTACACAGAATTGGAAGGAGGAGCTCTCAGTTTTCAACAGAAAAAAACAGCATGTAAAGGGATTTTCATCTCCCATTTTTTTATCATTAGAAAAAAGCAATTTTCGGGTGTCCATTCCTGATTTTGTTGAGTATTCATGAGCGATGAAATCAAGTGTAATTCGGGAATGAAAGAAAGCAATTAAAAAGGCGAATGACAATTTCATGAGGTATATATTATTATTCATTTTCGATTTTCATGCTTGTTGTGTGTGTTCTTGTCACTACCTTATTTATGTTTCAATCTTAAATTAATGTTCATTACGTTTTAATCCATATTTAAGTTTTTTATGTGTATGCATGTATGGTTAGTTAGAGTTCATTTCGATTTTAGCACTTGGAATGTGATTATTTGTGTTCTATGATTTAACTTTTGTTTAATCTGTGATATTAGTCTTAGATTTATCTACTTATTAATTTCAATCATTATGTTGTTCTTTCTTGTATATATGATTTCATGATAATGTGCATGTAAATATGAATATGGTAGGTTAGTAATTTCAAGTATTAAGATTTTAAAAATTCCTTTGTAAAATGTATAGCCATAGGTGTATGCACATGTTTTATTTTAGACTTTGATATTTATTCGAATATGTGGCATTATATAAATTAATTTTACATGACATCCTATTGCATAATATGTATGATATCCTCACGTGCATAACTCGACATTATTACATAATCAGACTAAGGGTAATACCCTTTTAATTTAAAACTGTCAGAATGGCCTTTCTTAACTTACAGGAAAGTTGTTCTTGACGATTTTAAATTACAAGTGTATCCCATCAGTGACACCAAAAATTCGATTTCTTCACTTTAAAATTTGGGAGTGAAAGAAAAAGAAATGTTCGACTATTTAAAATTGTTGAGAAAAGGTCTTTATAACTGACATAAAGATCTGGTCTCAATATTTATAAATAATCGAATATTCTTTATCTTTCTAATGACTTGGTAATTTTAATTTAACCTATTTTGTTGCTTTGCATGTTATAAAATTTGTATTTTATTGTTTTAAGGGATCAAAAATTAAATTAAAGTTGAACTTGTAAAATTCGTTGCAAATGCATTAATTAATCGACTAGGTACCGATTTATGGCGCTGTGGGGGTGCTAATCCTTCCCCACGCGTAACCGACTCCCGAACTCAGATTTTGATAACGTAGACCTCTATTTGTCATTTTAATTAAAATTAATTTTTAATCAAAATGGCAAAATGGTTTTGGGTGCCCAATCACACCCTAATCAAATATTGGTGGCGACTCGTCGAACCTTATATTTTTATCATAAAGAAATTTCCAATTTTTCGAAACAAGAGGCTTTTTAAATCACATTGTTTTTAATTAAAATTTCAATTGAAAAGAGAATAATTAAAAATGACGCGGTTTTCCAAATCTCGCTCTCCCACGGTTTAAAAATCGTTTCGACACTTATATAATACCCAAACTTTCAATACCAACCCAAAACAAAATTAAATTAACACCACCAAATTCAAATTCTTACATTTGCACAAGTAAACCCACGACACGAGGAAGAAACAAGAAAAGGTTCTTACTATGTACTTATTAATTAAGAAAGTAAATAAAATAGCCTTCCATGCAAAATACCATAATACCCTTTCTAGTCTTCCATATTTGTTATCAAGCCCTATACAAAATTTACACCATAAATCCTTGAATTATCACATTATTCTAATTCAACCACTAAGTTAAGAAGTTCTTACATTTTGGTCACTGACCCGATAATTGGGATGTTACAGCTAATGTTGGATTAAGGAAAACCCTCGTTTATGCATAAGTATAGTATGGATTAAAGAATAAAGCATTATGATAGAATTGATTTTAAATGACGTGTGCACCTAACCTATTAGGCTTGAAGGCGAGGGTGAGTCATATTTGTAGACAGTAACTGTCTGGTAAGTATTCAAATTGCTGATTTATAATATCCTTGATAGAGTTACCTTTCGAAGGTAATTTTGTTGAATGGATTGATTTCCCCTACCATGTCATGATGAATTATCGCTTAAAGTAATTGATTTTAAAGAATTCGAAAAGTTTTGAGAAAATAGTGGTAGGGAAAGAGAGTAAACCTATTCCCTACTGGATTTTGGCAGTAACTATTATGAAGTTATTGCTACAAGATTGTTAAGCCTTGTTAGTTGATGAGGTGGATACTTAAACTTTCATAGTTAAGTTGGAAGATATTCCAACTGTTTGAGAGTATCCAATTGCGTATCTGCAATATTTACCTGAATTACCTCTAGATTGAGATGTAGAAAGTAAAATAAAGATGCTTCATGGTATTGCTTTTATTTATATAGCCTGTATCGAATGGCTTCAACTGAGCTCAAGGAATTAAAGGCATGGTTAGTAGAATTGTTAAGAATGAGAATTTACAAGACTAAGCGTGTCATTTGGGACACACTAGTGTTATTGTGAAAAAGAAAGACAAGTATATGAAATTATGTATGTATCATCGTCTGTTAAATAAGGTAACAAAGAAGAACAAGTATCATATTCCAAGGATTGATAATCTTTTGATCAGTTAAAAAGTTGCATTGGTGTCTCCTAAGTCGGATCTCCTATCGGGATATTATAAGTTAAAGATGAAGAAGAAGATCTTCCTAAGACATTTTTCAGAATTAGATATAAACACTAAAAGTTTACGATAATGTCGTTTGGTTTAATGAATGTTCATGCTACATTTATGGATTGGATAAAATGAGTATTTTAGTTATATTTGGATTAATTGGTGGTAGTTTACATTGATGTTATTGTGATCTATTGTAAGACCAGGGGAGAACACGATGTCTATTTTTGTATAGCTCTTCCAACTATTCGGGAGAAAAATTTCATACTAAGTTGACCAAGTATAAATGTTGGTTGTCTAAGGTTATATTCCTTGGCCATGTGGACTCAGCTAAAGGGAGAAGAATATATATCAAAGAAGCACGAGATAGATTCGAATGATAAATTCCAAAGAATGTTTTTTATTTTTAAAGTTTTTTGGGATTTGTTGGTTACTATTGAAGGTTCATAAAGAACTTTTCGATGATTATACTTCCTCTGACCAAACTATTGAGGAAAGATGTGTTATTCATTTGGACTGTTAAGTGCTAAGAAAACTTGGAGATGTTAAAAAGAATATTGACATAAGCTCCAAGGTCAATATAATTAGAATATGGAAAAGATTATGTGAATTATAGTAAAGTGTCTCATAACAGTTTGGGATGTGTCGTACAAGAGGAAACGTTTTGGTTTATACTTCAAAGAAACTATAGAATCATGAAAGAAATTATCTGATGCACGATCTCCAGTTGGCAATAGTTGTGTTTACTTTGTTGATATAACACCACTATCAATATGGTGAGTGACGCTATATCTATAGGGATCTAAAAAGTCAAAAGTATGTGTTGACTCGAAGGAGTGAAAAGAAAAGGAAATGGATTGAATTCCTTAAAGAATGATGACATGCATATCAACTGCAAATAGGAAAGGCTAATGTGGTGGCTGATACGATAACGCCGAAAGACATTTATATTCTGAGAGTTTTGAATACGTGATTGTCTTTAAAGAAAGATGGAGTTTTGATTGTAGAATTAAATTTAAAGCCTATGTTGCTAGATCGAATAAAGGATCGTCAAAGAACAGATAAAAATTATCGTGCTTGTCAAAGATAGAATAAGAAGAAAAAGTTGAAACTAAAGACTTTAAGGTTAAGTTTGATGAATGTTTATATTACCGAGGAAAGAATTTATAAACATATATGAAAATAGTTATCATCGAGCTTGTTTCTAAATGGCTGACATGTTAGTGAGTTCAAGTAAAGCATTAAGTGCCTTTTGAATTATTGTAATCAATTTCTACCCTTGGTTGGAGTAGAAATGAGTTACAATGGACCTTGTAATAGGAAAAGATCACTTAAGATAATCTCAAGATAGTTACTAATTGACAAAAGTCTTGCAGAGACTTGAAAAGATCAGAGATTGAATACCAGGAAGGTGATAAAGAAGTATTTCTTAAATTATCACCTTGGAAAAAAAGTATTGCAATTCGAACGCAAAGGAAAGTTGAGTCCGATATTTATTGGACCTTATAAGATTAAAAAAGTAGATTAGTGACTTATCAGTTAGAATTACCTCCGGAAATAGAAAATGTGTTGATGCGTAGGAAGTATCAATAAGATCCTTTGCATATTATCACCCAAGAGGATATAGAGATTCGACCAGATTTGACTTATAATAAAGAACCAGTACTTATTAAAGCTCGATAAAGAAATCAGAGGTTGAAAAAGTTAATCGAAAAAAAGAACAGGATATGAAAAACAATATCCTTATCTATTTACGTCAAGTACATATTGAAAATTCGAAGATGAATTTTCTTAAGGGGGCAATAATTGTAATACCCCATAATTTTGGTTAGTGACAAAAATATAAAATTTGAAAGTTTAGTGGCTAAAGTAAAAAAATTAGAAAAGTTTAGGGACCTATGTGGTAATTTTTCTAAAAAAGAATTTTTATTACATAAATGGATAGTTTACTCTTGAGAGTGGGGTTTTATTGAAATCAGATTCTTGATCGGGAAATTTTGTTAAAAACTAGAAAGTGTTAAAGTCTGGTAAAAATTCGGTAAATCGGATCGAATAGAAATTTTTTTAAAAATAATTGAAGGATGATAAATTACGCTTAGAAATATTATTTCTACATTTTAAAATGATGGAAATAATATGGAGCATTGGATTTGAGAATTTATTTCCATGTTCAAATTGAATCGTTGGATTTAAATGGCAATATTGCAATTTTTGGAAAGTTTCTTGGTAAAATTGGAAAAGGGTAAAATATTTTTTTCATATTTGAATTTGGAAAGATGATAAGGTCATGTGGCTTGGTATTATTGTAAATATCAAGTTTCATTAATGGCAAAATGGACATTTCTCACTAAATGAATATTTTATATTTTTAAGCTTAAATAAAGGTTAAATTAACATGAAATTCTTTAGAAATTTCATTAACTAAGCTATTTTCAGCCAACATTTTGTGCTCCTCATTAACTAAATATTAATAATTAATATTGAAAACCTTAATTTGGTGTTTCATTTTATGATTGTTTGGTTATGTAAATGATTGATTTACCCCTAATTGATTGGTTACAATTATCCTCATTGTTTGAATTGTTCCGAGATTTTAAATAATTCATTGATACTCGCTGCCATGCAATGTATGATGTATGATGTATGATTTAAATTTTAAATACTTTTGTATAGTGTGCATAGTTTAGGGTTTTTATTTTGTATGATAAGATTGGAATCTAATGTACGCTCAGGTACTCGAGTATTTCTTCATGATCGGGTATGGGGTGTTACACGAAGAACCAGTGCGACATGATAACTCCGTAAAAAGATCATATTTGGGGACCTTTTCACTTAAGTTATTGACTGTCTAAGAGCAAGTTTAGGATCATATAGATGCATTTAGGAGCATATAATTGCATGTGGTGGAATTCTGTTTGTCGCGACATTTTATTTTGTAAGCAGTGCTGCTTTATGGGGAATGTGTTTGTTTGGTGATGTGCAGGATTTGAGAGGAAGGAAAAGCAAAAGAGAAATGTCGTGACATAAGGAGAATGCTGAGCAGAATGCAAATGTCGAGTCAGTTGGCATTTCAAGAGCTAACAAAATGAAAGAAGATATTTTTAGAGCCAACTGTCCCTATCTTCACGTGATCTCTACCCGTGAGGAGACACCTTCCTGGAGGGGACCACAAGCTGTTGCTATTGATCTTGTCAGACCACACCCTGTACTGATGATCCTGCTAGACTGTGCCCTACTGCAGCTTGATATTACCGCGTACTCAGCCAGTCACCCAGGTTGGACCATTGCCAGCTGCCAAGGGGGACCGCTGGCAACTCTGCCCACCCTCACGTGAATGAATCATGATTTGGGGTATCCTAGGAATTTCAACACATTCTTAGGTTAATTCTCCCTCTATAAATAGAGGATGAAGCCACAATGGAAAAGAGACTTTACACATGCCGCCAAGAGCCAAATATTTTGGAGAAAAAGGTCTCTCATTTCTCCACCTATCATATTTGCCGTGGCATTCCTCCATTGACAAGCTAGAGGGAGTGGAATTCTAGGAATCGAAGAGGAGCTAGTTCGTTGGGACAGTCAGTGGTGGTCGAGGGAAGCTCCGACAGTGCACGTCGAAGGCTTTTCCTCATTCCCTTTGCTCTTTGATTTCATTATTTATCATTTGGGTTGTAAGGAACGGATTAACTTGATTTGTTCTTGATATATTCGAACCCCACCATGAACTAATCCAATTCGGTGGGAGTTCATTTTGGATATTTAAGATTTGCTTTAATGAATGGTTGTTTTTGTATGTTATTATCTGTTTTGTTTATGAAGCTTAGTGCCTTAAGGTTGTAGGAGCTATGAGAGTAGACATTCCTTAGGAGATTACTTAGTGTTCGAGAGAATGTCGGTAGCACATCCTTAGTGCTCGAGAGAAACTAGGGAGGAACCATATAAGCAAGGGGTTCTAGATAGTAACTAGTCCTAATCCACCTTAGAGATAAGGCTAGGATGTCATTCGACTAAAAGAAGTTATGCATGAACAATAGGTTAGATGTTAATGTTGCTGCAAAAAGGTATTGTCGAGACATATCCAATTATCTAGACCAATAGGATCACTGTAGGGGCTAACGCCAACCGGTTTTCCCAAGGCATCTTCAATATGTCAAGTCCCTTAACTAGAGATAGCATATGGCACCCTTAGTAGACTATTTTGGGTAAATAAGGCATAGAAGTAAGACCATTCTGAGAAGTAGACTTGAACTTTCCTAAGTGACTCTTATCACTCATTCCCATAGTAGTTTGTCGTGTGAGGAAAGTTAAAGTCCTAGTAATTAAATCCTATATTTACATTTTATTTTGCATTTACATTTTCATTTGTTTGCACTAAACACAATATACTTTGCCACAACATATCCATTTGCTACCATACTATATCATTCCATTTCCACAACATCCAATTCATATTGCCACAACATTATCATTTGTACATACTATCACTAACTTTACTTAGGTGACAGAGTAAAGTGCTTTGATTGAACTTATCAATTTCCTCCAATCCCTGTGGATACGATACTCACTCATCACTGTATTACTTGTTCGATTGTGTATACTTTCACATATTTCCGCACCTATATATAGTACTCACAATCAATCGGACAAGTTTTTGGCGCATTTGCCGGGGAATGGCAACTGGAAGTTAATTTGTTTTGTCATAGCAATTGTATTTTACTTGTTTATTTTTTTATATAGTTTTATTTTTTATTTTCCTTATCTTTTTCAAGTTTTTCTTGGTGTATGACCAGAAGACACTTGAACAAGCCATTAGAACTTGAGATCGAGAGGCTTGTTTAGGCAAAGAAGACATGTTCAATGTTCAAATATGTATCAAATCGGAAATCAAGGCATTGGTCATGAGGAAAATCAGAATGTCGAGGCAATTCCAAATTCTGGGAATGCATCTAGACCTCTTGCCATTTGTGATCACTTAAACCCTATCTTAGATGACTTAAATCCTAGAATAGTGCCACCAGAGATTCAGGCAGCCCATTTCGAGCTCAAACCTGTCATGTTCAATATGTTGAATTCTATAGGGTAATTTGGGGGCATACCAAATGAAGATGTCAGACAAGATATTCATAACTTCTTGGAGGTGTGCGATTCATTTTGTCAACAAGGAGTGCATGAAGATGTATTGAAGTTAAAACTATTTCCATATTCCCTACGTGACCGAGCAAGGGCTTGGTTGAGTGGCGTTCTAGCAAGTTCAATAGAGTCCTGAACTGATCTGTGAAAAAACAATTGCTACGGTATAATCCTCTGAACATGAACACCCAACTGAGGAACGACATCGCTTCTTTTCATCAAGTTGGTGTCGAATCAATGTATAAATGCTAGGATCGATATAAAAGATTGTTTCACAAATGTTTGAATAATTGTTTTCAAGATTGGACGCAAGTGTTGATGTTGTATAATGGAGTAAATGTGCCCACGATGATGAGGCTAGATGCCACAGCAAATAGGACATTACTTGACAAATCACCTGTAGAGGTATTTGACATTCTGGATAGGATTGCCAACAACGATTATCAATTTCCATCTACAAGGCTTGGACTTGGGAAAAAATCACATGGAGCATTCGAGCTAGACAGTAAGGATTCAGTGTCCACCCAACTTGCTGTTATAACCAATATATTGAAGAATTTGCAAAGACCAAGTGAGGTGAGAGAAGTAAAGATAGCCAATTCAGCATGTTTATTATGCCACGAAAATCCCCATAAGATTGAGTGCCCGACCAATCAAGAATCCATCAACTATGTGGGCAACTACAATCAAAGAAACAATAACCCCTATTATAACACATATAATCCTGGATGGCGTCAACATCCAAACTTTTCATGGGGAAATCAATGAACTAGAAATGCTAATCAACCAGTTGGGCAACAGAATTTCAATGACTCCCAAGGTTTTCAAATGAATATGCCATGGCATAATTCTCACAAGGGAGGGCCATCTTCATCTAACTCAAGTTCTTTGGAAGCCACAATGCAAGAGTTCATAGCAACTACAAAGACCATGCTGCAACACCATACGACCTCCATCAAAACCAAGGAGCCTTACTTCAGAGCCACAATTCATCTCTAAGGGCGTTGGAGGGTCAGGTTGGTCAAATTGTCGCAGCATTACAAGAACGAAGACCAGGACATATGTCGAGTGACACTAAAGTCACAAAACCTCATGACAAAGAACAAAGCAGTGTACTAACTCTATGTAGTGGTACCCAAATCAATGTTGAAGACAAGTTTTGGGGAAGATCGAAGAATGATTCACCCCCTGTAACTGTGCAAGCTGATCAAGAATTGCTAGAAGAAACATCCGTGGAAGAGGATAAGGATGACGGTTCATCGAGTAAAGAGACTGAGGGAGTAAACAAAAATGCCAAGGCAAATATTGTTCCCACTCCTCAGTATAAGAAGTAAGACCCCCACCTCCTTTCCCACAGAGACTAAAGAAGCATAACGAAGATATTCAATTTAAAAAGTTTGCTGACATTCCGAGTCAACTTAAAATCGATGTTCCTTTTCTGGAAGCTATGGAACAAATGCCTACATATGCTAAATTCCTCGAGGAGATTGTTACCAAGAAAAAATGCTGAGCACTACGAGACAATTTCCATGGCAAAAGATTATTGCTCTTCCTTAACTAAGCTACCACCAAAAAGACATGATCCAGGAAGTTTTATCATTCCATGTTCGATAGGAGACAAATATGTTGGAAAGGCACTATGTGACCTTGGCTCAAGCGTGAACTTGATGCCTAAGTTAACTTTCGTAAAGCTTGGAATAGGAAATGAGAGACCCACATTTGTCATCTTGCAATTAGCTGATCGTTCACATGTTCGTCCCGAAAGGCGAATTGAAGATGTCATTGTACGGGTTGACAAGTTTGTATTTGCAGTCGACTTTCTGATTCTGGACTGTGAGGTCGATGCCACAACACCCATAATTCTGGGGAGACTATTCCTAGCTACCGGTCGCATTCTTATCGATTGTGAGAAGGGTGAGCTGACCATAAGAGTGGCTGACCAATATGTCACTGTGAATGTCTTCCGTTCTCTCAAATACATGAATGATTCTGAAGAATGCCATAGCATTTTAGAAGTGGATTCATTTATAGTAAGAGAAGCCTATCAATTTTACCATGACATTTTCATTCAGTTGGAAACCGATGAGAGGCTATTTGAAGACTTAAAGGCCGAAGAGCCTAATGATTTTTCTTTTGAGGAGCAGCGGGCTAGCTTCCTCATAGCTAGCCCAGGTACGCAATTTGAACCTCTGAATTTTGAAGAGTTTGTTCCTCCTAAGCCCTCATTACAACATGCTCCTACCCTAGATCTAAAGAATTTGCCACAGCATCTTAAATATGCTTATTTGGGTAGTAATGAAACTTTACCTGTGATTATTTCGTCTGCCCTTACTCCTAACCAAGAATGTAGTATGTTATGTGTTTTGTCACAGCATAAGAGAGCGTTAGGATAGACGATGACGGATCTGAAGGGAATAAGTCCAACAATTGCATGCAAAAAATTCTGCTGGAAGAATGGCATGGCAAATCCATAGAACCACAGCGAAGTACATTAAACCCAATCATGAAGCAAGTTGTGATGAAAGAAACTATCAAGTGGCTTGACGCTGGAGTGATTTATCCCATTTCTGATAGTTCTTGGGTGAGTCTCGTTCAATGTGTGCCAAAGAAGGGAGGCATAACCATGGTGACAAGTGAAGACAATGAGCTACTACCAACACGCACTGTGACCAGGTGGCGAATATGGATGGACTACCGTAAGCTCAAAAAGGCCACCAAGAAGAATCACTTCCATTTGTCATTCATCGATCAAATGTTGGATCGACTAGCTGGCAAGGCATATTATTGTTTCTTGGACGGATACTCGGGGTATAATAAAATTACCATTGCACCAGATGACCAAGAGAAGATAGCGTTCACGTGTCCTATGGCACTTATGCTTTTCGAAGAATGCCTTTTGGACTCTGTAATGCCCCGAAAACTTTTCAGTGCTGCATACAAGCCATATTTTTTACATGGTTGAGGATTTTCTAGAAATTTTTATGGATGACTTCTCTGTTTCTAGAGATGACTTTGAAAAATGCATTGGCAATCTAGCAAAGGTACTTAAGTGATGTGAGGAGGTCGATCTCGTGCTGAATTGGGAAAAATGTCACTTCATGGTGATCGAAGGCATTGTTCTATGCCATAAAATTTCTGGAAAGGGCATTGAAGTGGACAAAGTCAATATTGAGGTGATCAAGAATCTACCCCTGCCAACTTCTGTCAAGGGCATTAGAAGTTTCCTTAGACATTCTGGGTTTTATAGACTATTCATCAAGGACTTCTCTACGATATCTAAGCCCTTATGTACCTTGATTTAATAAAATCAACCATTTGTGTTCGATAAAAATTTTTATGGCGCATTCACAGAGCTGAAACAAAGACTTATCTCTGCACCTATCATGGTTCCCCCAGACTGGACATCATTATTCGAGTTAATGTGTGATGCGAGCGATTTTGCCATGGGAGTTATGATTGGGCAACGTAGAGGTAAAATTTTTCATGTTATATATTATGCTAGTCGTACCTTGAATGAGACACAATTGAACTATATTAGCACTAAGAAAGAATTACTTGTCGTGGTATTTGCATTTGACAAGTTTAGGCCATACTTGATAGGCACCAAAGTCATTGTTCACACTGATCACTCAGCTATAAAATACTTAGTGAACAGGAAAGATGTCAAGCCTAGACTTATTAGGTGGATATTACTACTACAAGAATTTAACTTAGAGGTAATAAATAGGAAAGGTACTGAGAATAAGGTTGCAGATCATTTATCTAGGCTAGAGAACATTTCAGAATGCCATGACATTTTAGATATTAAAGAGGAATTCCATTATGAGAAAATTTTATATGCCACAACAATTCTGTGGTACGCTGACATTGTTAATTTTCTTGTTAGTGGTATTTTTCCTTATGAATTAAACAGCCAGGGTAAGAAGAAGTTTCAGTATAATTCCAAGTTCTATTTTTGGGATGAGCCGTATTTTTTTAAACAATACGCCAATCAAATGATTCGACGATGTGTCCCTGAAGAGGAACAACGAGACATTCTACACCATTGCCACACAGCTCCCTGTGGAGGGCATTTTGGAGGTGTGAGGATTGCTGCTAAGGTCCTCCAATACGGATTCTACTGGCCATTACTGTTTAAGGATGCTCACGAATTTTATAAAGCATGTGATAGGTGTCAGCCCACTGGGAACATTTCCAGACGACACGAAAGGCCATTGTAAAAATATTTTGGAGATAGAGCTCCTTTACGTTTGGGGCATTGATTTCATGGGACTGTTCCCATATTCTTTTGAAGATTTTTATATTTTACTTGCGGTGGACTACGTATCCAAGTGGGCTGAAGAGATTTCCAAACCGAGGAATGATTCTAAAACTGTGCTCAAATTCCTTCACAAGAATATTTTACAGAATTTGGAGTACCAAGAGCCATCATCAATGATGAGGGCACACATTTTGATAACAAGCTAATTGCCAAGGCATTACAAAAATATAGAGTGCGATATAAGATTTCCACGACATATCACCCACAAACTAATGGGCAATCTGTAGTGTCCAATCTGGAAATCAGGCAAATCTTAGAGAATGTGGTGAACCCTAAACAAAAAAAACTGGTCCCCGAAGCTAGACAAAGTGCTATGGGCATATCGGACGGCATTCAAAATACCTCTGGGATTGTCACCTTTCAAGATGGTATTTGGGAAAGCCTGTCACCTACCTGTGGAATTAGAACATAAGGCATACTGGGCGATAAAGAAGCTGAACTTCGACGCACAGTTAGCTAGGGAGAAAAGGTTACTCGATCTAAATAAAATAGAAGAGTTTCGAGCACAAGAATATGAAAATGCCAAGCTTTACAAAGAAAAAAACCAAGAAGTGGCATGATCGAATGTTTTTGCCACGTCATTTTCATATTGGCAAGCAGGTGCTCTTGTTTAACTCAAGGCTTAAGCTCTTCCCTGGGAAATTGAAGTCACAATGGTCGGGACCATTTGAAGTACATCTTTTTTATCCTCATGGCATTGTGGATATCAAGAATATGGATTATGGATCCATTTTTAAAGTCAATGGCCAGCATCTGAAGGCTTATCAAGGAGTTCCGCCCATGCGCGACAAATCTGCACTCCTCTTGCACGATGTTAAAACTTGCCAATCATCTTGAAGATGCCGTTACATTTTATATTTACTTCTGTGCATAAATAAATATTTACTTTACTACTGTTTTATTCTATTTTATATTAAGTGATTATTTTTATTTTCACAATTAGGTTCACACAGTCAGCACGTGATGATTGTACGGTGAAAGTAAATTTCTTTTGCGAATGAGTAGACTCCGACTGAAGAAGGTGTCTAGGCATAAGGAGCCCCAGCTTTCCATAGTCCCAGAAGGCTCATGCACTCCCCCTGCTACTCCAGTATTAGACTCTGAACTCTCCAGCCCCACACAACTGCAAAAACGCACACGTCGCATGACCGTCGCACCACCACAAGCATGAAGTCGAGGTACCTTGCATTGCATTGCATTTTATAACATGTTGTTTCATTTTACCTTAGTTTTTATTTAGTATTGAGGATAATGCTTCTGTCAAGTTTGGGGGAGGTAGGGTTCCCATGTCATTGCATGATAGTATTAGTATAATGAATAAACCATGACATTAGTAAGTATAAAATTAGTTTTTTGGAATAAATTAAGGATGACCGATGATGATGAATTCTTTATGGCTGGGATTGAATGTACATGATTGTTGAGGATGATAGAACCAACTCTAGGACTTATTTCTTGAAAACATTTGAATACACGATTGTATGTTTTCCATGCTTAAGAAACTTAGAAATTTTTTATAAGAGAATTCTTGAATGTCGTGGCATGAAACTTTGTTAAAGGATGATGAAAACCCAAAAACAAGTTGTGAATAAATGCTATGACATATCTATAGAGGGACACTCCGCTATGCCATGGCATCGCCTGGAAACTGCATATAAATAAATGGCAGCTATGGCATATGAGTGAATGAAAGTAGTCATGGGATGACTCTACCTGACTAGCTTGGGGGTTGAAGGTATGCTCCCTTTCACCTAGAGTGAGGGATGGTAGGTATGATGGGCTGACTCCCCTCGTACCAGAATTAAGGAAAGAAAAGAAAACAATATAGGAGTAAAAGTTTGTAAATATTGTGGCAAAATAAGAAAACTTGCTTAGAAATTTTTTAGGTTTGCTAAGTATGGACTGGATACACACACTCACACAAAGAATCTTTCCCTAGGGGACAATACTTGATTTCTCAAACTAGTCTAGCATGTTGAAGCCAAATGTTGAGGGTTGAAATTTTATCCCATATAACTATTCTTCTTCTGAACTTGCCATAGTATTTTTATTTTGTTTAATACTATCCATTGCTTGAGTACAAGCAATAGCTTAAGTTTGGGGGTGTGATAACTCCGTAAAAAGTCATATTTGAGACAATTTCACTTAAGTTATTGACTGTCTAAGAGCAATTTTAGGATCATATAGATGCATTTAGGAGCATATAGTTGCATGTGGTGGAATTCTATTTGTCGCGACATTTTATTTTGTAATCAGTGCTACTTTATGGGGAAGGTGTTTGTTTGGTGATGTGCAGGATTTGAGAGCAAGGAAAAGAAAAAGGGAAATGTCGTGACATAAGGAGACTGTTGAGTAAAATACAAATGCCGAGCCAGTTGGCATTTTGAGCTACCTATGAGGAGACACCTACCTGGAGGGGACCACAAGCTGCTGCTGCTGATCTTTTCAGACCACACCCTACTGTTGATGCTCCTACTAGACTGTTCCCTGCTATAGCTTGATATTGTTGGGTACTCAATCATCCACCCAGGATGGACCATTGCTAGCTTCCTAGGGGGACCACTGCTAGCTCTGGCCACCCTCATGTGAATGAAGCATGATTTGGGGTATCCTAGGAATTTCAATACAAATTCCTAGGTTAATTCTCCCCCTATAAATAGAGGATGAATCCACAATGGAAAAGAGACTTTACACACGCCACCAAGAGCCAAAATTTTCAAAGAAAAAGTCTCTCCTTTCTCCACCTATCATATTTATCGTGGCAATTCTCCGTTGACAAGCTAGAGGGAGTGGCGTTCTAGGCGTCCGAGAGGAGATAGTTCGCTGGGACAGTCCGTGGTGGTCGAGGGAAGCTCCGGCAGTGCACTTCGAAGGCTTTTCCTCCTTCACTTTGCTCTTTGCTTTCATTATTTATCATTTGGGTTGTAAAGAACGGATTAACTTACTCTGTGCTTGATATATTCGAACCCCACCATGAACTAATCCTATTTGGTGGGAGTTCATTTTAGATATTTAAGATTTGCTTTAATGAATGGTTGTTTTTTTATGTTATCATCTGTTTTGTTTATTAAGCTTAGTGCCTTAAGGTTGTAGGAGCTATAAGAGTAGCCATTCCTTAGGATATTACCCAGTGTTCGAGATAATGTCTAGATAGCACATCCTTAGTGTTCGAGAGAAACTAGGGAGGAACCACATAAGCAAGGGGTTCTAGATAGTAACTAGGCCTAATCTACCTTAGAGATAAGGCTAGGATTTCATTCAACTAAAAGGAGTTGTGCATGAACAATAGGTTAGATGTTAATGATGCTGCAAAAAGGTATTGCCGATACATATCCTATTATCTGGACCAATAGGATCAATGTAGGGGCTAACGCTAACCGGTTTTTCCAAGACATCTTTAATCTGTCGAGTCCCTTAACTAGAGATAGCATAGGGCACCCTTAGCAGACTCCTTAAGGAAGATAAGGCATAGAAGTAAGACCATTCTGAGAAGTAGACTTGAATTTTCCTAAGTGACTCCTATCACTCATTCCCATAGTAGTTTGTCATGTGAGGAAAGTTAAAGTCCTAGTAATTAAATCCTATATTTACATTTTATTTTGCATTTTCATTTTCATTTGTTTGCACTCAACACAATATACTTTGCCACAACATATCCATTTGATACCATACTACCATTATTTCATTTCCACCATATCGAATTCATCTTACCACAACATTATCATTTGTACATATCATCATTAACTTTACTTAGGTGACAGAGTAAAGTGCTTTGATTGAACCTATCAATTTCATCCAATCCCTGTGGATACACTACTCACTCATCATTGTATTACTTGTTTGATTGTGTACATTTGCACATATTTTCGCACCCATAAATAGTACTCACAACCAGCCGGACACGACACTCACTATTAGTTACTTGTTAATGTTTATGATCTTATTTGTGCTACAATGATGTTGAGATGCCTCCACTATATTTCCATGGAGGAAATTTCTCTCATTTTGGCTAAGAGCATTGAGCTACATTATCTCTGAGCGTTGAGTTGCCTCCACTCTCTTTTGTATTTAAACATCGTTTTTACTAGCGACTAGCCAAATATGTTGAGATACCTCTAAATTTAGAGATGCGTTCATATACGAATTGTAAAATTATTGAGTTGCCTCTATACCTACAAAATTATGAGTTTCCTCTGAGGGTTTTGGATTACTTTTTCCTCAACTTACAGTAATGGATTTTCTAGAGGGGTCGAGATGCCTCTTTTACGATATCGAGATGCCTTTTTTCTGACTCTACCATGATAAATATCCTCAGTTCTACCTCTTGTGTATAGTACATGTTAAGACACCTTCGCACCTACCATAATACATTGTCATAGACAAAGTAACCTCCTTTATATGATTGAAAAGCTATAAGATACCTCACACTACTTGATCACATTTTAAAATTAACCAAAAAATTTGGGAGCCTTCACTCTAACGAGTGTCGATATGGTCTTACCCTGGAACCATTGAGAGGCCTTCGAAAGCCCAAAAGATATAGAGATACCTCTTACTCTTGTTGATATAACTTAGAGATACCTCCACATAAAGCGTCAAAATAACTTTTCTTTGGAAAAATGAGCGTTAACATTCCCCATTTATTTTCACCATAACAAAGATGTCTCCACCCAACAATCAAATCCCTCTAAGGATGATGAGATCCATACTCTCGATCAAGGGCTTTGAGATACATCTTCCCTACAGAAACTATGTTGTTACTACCAACAACTAACCAAAATAGTCAATAAGCCTCAGTGACTCCAATAAATTGGCCTTCTATCTCAAATTCTCTATATAAGACATAACCATACACGAGAGACATATACCTTCATACTAAACATCAATAACTTTGCTTAAAAAGCCTTTTCCATATGATAAATAACTCTACATCAAGTGTCAAGAACCTTGTGTGAAGAAGATTTCACCCTATGACATATACTTTTGATCTAAGTATCGAGAACTTTACATGCAAAAGCCTCCTCATTATAACAAATACCTCAGCATCAAGCATCAAGAACCTTGTGTGAATAAGCCTTCATCCTATAAAAAATACCCCTACATTTAGTGTCGTTGACTTAGAGCGAAGAAGCCTTCAAACCATCAAGACATGAAGGAAATGCTTTATCTCTATCGTAATATTTGAGGTCCTCCCTTTTATCATTCCATAAGAGAATTCATCCTCTATGTACAATGTTATTTTCTATAAGAAATGTCATACTCTACAAGAGTCTTTATCCTCTCAGTATGCTTATCTCTCTATAGATATCTTAAGGATGTATCTTCTAAAGAAATCATAATTCCCTTACAAAACAAGTATTATTATCCTCCACTTTCACATCATTGAGATATAATTACCTCCTTTATTGGTCTAAAAAGACGCATCTACTTGTTATCTGGAGTTCTCTGATATACGGTGAATTATGTCTTTATCGATTAAGAGAGTTGAGATGCCTCTGTTATTGAATAAAATTGAGGCATGACCATTATATTTTCCACCAAAGTTGAGTTACTTTTTGGGGACGACTCATTAATATAATGGAAACTTTGAACGCACGTCTTGATTCCAGTCACTTTATGATATTTCCTCTATTAATGGGGGATAAATTATTATACCTCTGGAGATTATCTTCGAAAAAAAGCTAGCTCTTCACCCATATAGACCTTTGAAAAAACCCTTTGCCCACTAGATCATCTAAGAAATCCATATCATCTGAGCTAAAGAGCATCATAACCTTTAAACCAACTACACTACATAGATAAGACATCTTACAAACTCACGTGATCTACTAGAGCGAAATCCAAGATCTTATAATCAACTATATCCACATTGTTAACCTAGGAGTAACCATACTAACCCTAACACTACCATCTAAGATCATTATAAATACCCCTCATTCACGACTCTATCCACATTGTTAACCTAGGAGTAGCCATACTAACCCTAACATTACCATCTAAGATCATTATAAGTACACCTCATTCACGACTGAAGAGGGGATCCTAGCAATTTCCATTCTCCTACTTCACTACCATATCCTTTATGCTTTCACCTCTCTCGCAAAAAAACATTGGTCAATAATTGTTACTTCATCTACCGTGAATCTCCATTCAAATTAAAAAGAGTGAACCACCAATAATTGATGAGATAAACTTGTTCTCATATATTTGTTGTAGAAATTTTTTCAATCAATTTTTAATCTGTTAAGCTAAGTGTAGATACTCATTTTTGTTTGGGGTCACTTCAATTTTCGTTTTATTTATATTTTGTTACAATATTTTATGAATAGTATTTATATTATACATAGGATACCTATATATTATAATATATATAGTATAATATATTATATTGTTATATGTTATGTTATATTATATTATAGTCTTGAAAATAAATAAATAAATATATATATAGTTTTATTTTAAAAACTATATAGATATATATTATAGTTTAATAAATAAATATTAGTTATTTTATACATTATTATATATAGTTTATATTAAAATATATTATATTTTTTAAAGGAAAAACAATGAATATCAGTGTATATATATTTTATAAAGTATATATTTTTAATAAATATTATATATTTAATAATAGCATTTGAGAGTTTACGTAATAAATATTATCGAAAATGTGCATTCTCATAATTTGTCTAATTTATTGTATTTAATATTTATAATAATAATAATAATAATAAATATTATTTTGTGCAAATAATTTATAGAGACGTGCCGTTACTAACAACGAGTGTGTCTCCGAGAATTGTTCATACAAAATGGTATGATTTTATCATTCGAGTAAGTATTAAATATATGTATTTTTACTAAAATTAAGGCAATTTCATTTCATGAGAGAGTTCATGGAAACGCGCCTTAACTAATAAGGAGAGTATCCCCGAGGATTCTTCGTACGAAATGACATTATTTTATTACTCAAATATTTTTTGAACATATTAAATATATATATATATAATTTGCTGCAAAAATAATCTATGGAGCGCACCTTAACTGGTAAGAAGTGTATTTCCGAGGATTGCTCGTTTTTTAAATTATTCTAAAAGGATCAAATTTAAATACATTTTTAGATTTATAAAATTTCACTATCCGAATGATGTATAATCATTTAGGTCGGTTTTGGGGATGTTGGGGTGTTCACCCTTCCTCACGCCTAACTTACTCCATAACTCTTTTTATCAAGCAATTTTCTTGTTTGACGCAAACAATTTTATCATTTAAATTAATTTTTCTAAAATTATTTTAAAATGTATATTTTTAGGTATTCGACTTATCTAACCCAAAGGTAGATGACGATTATAAATTTATTTTTCTAAAATCCTAATTTTTAAAATTAAGTTAGATCGGTGCCCGCCAATAACCTGTCAAAAATTTTAAGGACCGTTTCGACAATCAATCTCAAAGAATAAATTATTCATTTAATTATCAAATATCTTTTAAAATTGTTAACATATTATTAAAATTATATTTTTCTATTTTATAAATCATAATTGTATTTAAAATCTTATAGAAGTATTTACAAGGCACTGATGTTATTGTAATCGAGTACTGCTCGTGATCCTTACAGCACCGATGAATAGAGATATGTTCATATTCGTTCGTTTAACTCTAACAGTAATTATAATAAAAATTTTAACAGAACAAACAAATAAACACCATCAACTAAAACAAATTAAATTTCTTGTTTGTTTTCGGTCATTAAGGAATGTAACGTTTTCGTGTTCGTTCATGTTCGTTTATTAAAATGAACGTAAACGAGCACTAACGAACAAACATAAATGAACGTAAACGAACATAAAATTAATTGAGTTATATTTGAGAAGATTTTTCTCTTTCCAAATAATTTTTGGATTTATATTTTTTAATTAATTTCAGTATTTTTTTATTTGGATTTAAAATTAATTAGGTTTTATAATATTAATGAATTTAAGGTTAAAATATTTTATGTCTTAATATTTTAAACGGGTCTGGAGATTGTAAACAAGCGAACGTAAACGAACATAAACGAACGAATAT
Source organism: Hibiscus syriacus (assembly GCF_006381635.1). Taxonomy (NCBI): domain Eukaryota; kingdom Viridiplantae; phylum Streptophyta; class Magnoliopsida; order Malvales; family Malvaceae; genus Hibiscus; species Hibiscus syriacus. Next base: position 4,073,187 of record NW_024063525.1, read on the forward strand.
AAACTAATATAAATTAACATATTATTGAACTTTCACGAACTTTAATGAATAAATGAACTATTTGTTTGTGTTCATTCATTTAATCAAATGAACATAAAATCTTATTCATATTCACTTGTTTAATAAATATATAAATAAATTTTCAGTTGAATAATTCACGAACAATTCACTTAATGTTCAATTCATTTACCGGACTAGCCCCAACTAGATCGCCTTGTGCCTCTCGGCACTCCACGGTGAAATGTTAAACTATTTTGTAAATAAAAAATAAAAGAGACAGAACCCTTGATTTTTACTTTTAACCTATTTCCATACTTGTTTTACAGTGTTATTTTCCTATAGCAAACATTTAGTTTTCCTACTTCAGTTTATGAAAAAAATTGAAACTGAGGAAGAACCCTGTTTGATATTGTTTGGCTTCAGCCTTGACGATGAAGTTAGCAATGATCATTTTTCAACTTTTACTATAAATCATTGTTAATTCTATCTTGTTTCTGTTGATATGTTTTCATGAGATGAAAAATAAGTAAAAATAAATATTATGATTCATATTAATTATCATAATATTTTTTTATTAAGCTAAGGTGATTATAAAGTAATATTTGTTCTAAATAATCTCAATTATTTGACGATCAACATTCAATCCCCTTGCTACAGCTGCTGAGCTTAAACCCATAACATCTAAAAACAATAACTTTTCATTTAACCATTAAGATAAGTTAGTTCGTACAATTATTATAATATTTTAATATTCTTTTGATGTTTATTTTTAAAATTTACATCATCAATTATTTATACATGGACAATATTTTTTTAGAATAAGTAGTTAAAAGCTCTAAATTAATCATTATTTTTTTCTTCTAAGTCGATGGTTCAATTTTCACTAGAAACAATTTTATAACTACATTCTTATTATATTCTCTCATATTCGAAATTCTACCTCTATTATCGATGTTCAAAACAAATTTTGGCCTTAACCATTCGAAACTAAGGTTTTTTAAAGAGATAAAGTTAAGCAGTTTTAATATATTTTTTTTTGAAAAAAATAATATTTTTAATTTTTTAAATAAAATTATGATTTAAAAGATATTGTGATAATTTCGGAAAATGATTTTAGTATATCTTTTTCTAAAAATAGTTTATTTTAATTTTTAAGAATTATTATTTAAAATATTAAAATAAAATTTTCGTCTTCTTAGAGAAAAATTACACATTTAATTTAACATACGATGACATAATTAAGTAATCACTAATGTATTTCACTCAAAAATTGTATAAGATTATGGCAAATAACTTTACTATTTACAGTACATTGACTCGTAAATACTAAAGCAAATAAAAGTATTGAAAAAATAAAATTAAAAGAAGCACCACACGTGCGATAACACGCGCATGCTATTATTTGTGGGACCCATCAATTTGTGTTCGCTAGAATTTTATTGGAATATATACATATGCATTTTTAGGCATAAAGTCAAAATTAATACCTAATATTATTAAAATGATGATTTTTATTTTTATTTTCTCTAGTATTTTAGTTTTATTGTTTATTTTTATGAAAAAATTCCAAACATTTTACAAAATAGTCGTTGTTGCTTATATTTTGTTTTAGGGTATTTTGGTCATTAATATTTCATTTTAGGATAAACCCCCTTTATTTTGGATAATTAATTATGTGTTAACCAACAATTTCTATCTATAGAGGTGACTTTTTATCTTAAAATGAAACGTTGATTGTCAAAATATTCCAAAAAGATAATAGAGGCCAAAAATAACCATTTTGGTAAACAGTAAATCTCAACTTTGGTATTATGTTGTATTTTAACATTTGTATTCTTTTCAAATATTATTTAAAGGGTAAATTACAAAAATGAACTATAATGTTTAGGTTTTTTTTACTAAAGATTTAAAAGGAATAAATTAGTCACTAACATTATTGATTTGTAACCAAATAATCACTAATGTTATCAATTTATAATAAAATGATCGTTCTTGTTAAATTAACACTGTGACAATGCTAACAAAAAAGTAAATATTTAGTTTTACCTCTGAACTATTTCTAAAACAATGATTTTATATCTAATTTGTCCTAAAACTTTTTAATTTAAAAAAATTCAAAAATTACAATTGTTTATAATCACTCCATAAAATTAAAAAAATTCAAATTGTTTGAATTGGAGATTGATTTTGATCCAATGGATTCAACTTTATTTTGATTTGAATCAGAATAATACATGTGTTCCATTTGCATGCTACCTCATTACCATTTTGCAGACTGTAAAGAAAACCTCGCTCTCTGTCGGTAGGGATGTGAAATCAGGCAATCGTTCAGGTTTCAGTCGGATCCTGTCAGGCCATGTAAAATCGGATACAGGTCGTGTCCAGTCAATTTGATGGTTCGACTCAGATCAGGTCGGGTTCGGGTCAAATAAGTTCAGGTAATTTTCAGGCTGATTTGACACCAAATACAGTTAGGGTTTGGATCGAGTTAATTTCAGTTCAGATAACGGTTCATGTTATGAATAAGCTAAATATCAGGTTTAGATAGACTTCAATCGGATCTCATTCAGATCAAGTCACATCATTGACAGACAAAGTTCAGGTCGGGTCATTCTTGGGTTACTTATTTTTTTCGTCTTTCATGAACGATGAATTGTAATTTGTAATTATATATGATTGGAAGTAAATTACAAAACTATAAATAATTACGGGTCAATTTTAATAAAAATATAATTTTAAGGACCAAATCAAACAAACATGAAATTAAAAATTTAAATTTAAATAAATTAAACAACATGCATGTATGTGGGATCAAATCAAAATAATTATAAAATGTTAAGTTGAAATTAATATAAAAATGGACTAAAGTGAATCCATTTAAAAAAATTAGTGAACAAAAGTTTATAGGATTTAGATATTATGATTAAGGGCTAAATTGATTAAACGTGAAATTAAAAATTATAATTTAAATAAATTAAACATGCAAGGATCAAATTAAAACAACTATTATACACACACACACATATATATATTATAATGGATATTGTTGAACCATGTTTTATAATGTTTTGATATAACAAATTAAGGCAAAATGTTTTTGGACTTGAATTAAATATATTCAAAGTTTTCAAAAATAATTCAAAGTCCATTAAAAGTGAATTTGAGCAAAAAATTGATTTTCAACGTACGTAGTACCGATATTGTTCTTACAATATCGATACTATATGAACAGTACCGATACTGTTCATGTGGTACCGATGCCCAAGGTAAGAGAAGTATTGATACTCTCAAGGTAGTGCCGATACTACAAACTTGCTCAAATTCTAGAATGCAAAATAGGTATTGATACCCAAAGGAGTACTGATACCCAAAGGAGTACCGATACTACTTCACATAGTAATATCGATACCATGGTCACAGTATCGATACCGTCAGGCCCAACGACTAGTAAGGACTAGTTTTATTTAAATATTACAAAGTTAGTATCGATACTCCCTATAGGAGTACCAGTACCCTCTGTACTAGGCAGTTTATTTTTGCAGAGAAAACATCCCCAAACGGCTTAAAATCATCTCCAATAGCTAGAAATGGCCACAAACTCATTCCAACATATATATACAAGTTCAAGACACTTGAAGAAGGGTTAAAACATCTATCCAAGCAATCAAACACAAGAGAAACATTTTTCACTCTTTATTTTCTTTCTCTTGTAAATATTGTGGTTTTTGTGAGCTTTAATTTGTAACCACCCTACCTTGTAGAGGTTTTATTGTTTACTTATTTTTACCTTTTGTAAAGAGGTTTTGGTTCTAGCAAAGCCTTTGAAAAGCTAGGGAGTTTGTAAAGGTTATCTCTTTGTCCTTGAATAAGAAATAACAAATTAGTGGATTTGTTGGAAAATCCTAAGTGAGGAGTTTAGGTAGTGGATCTAGACTTTGGTGAGAAAGTCGAACCACTATAAATCCTTGTGCAACAATTTTTTATCCCTTTAAATCTCCTTACTCTTTAAAAATTTTCAAAAAGCCAATTCACTCCCTCTTGCCATACTTTTTCGATTGTCATTTGAGCTTCATAAATCCTAAGAATTGGTATCTGAGCTTGATTCATTAGAAGGTCTAACATCCTCGACACGATCCTTGAAGAAGCTCTATCAATTTTCAGCTCAACCGACAAGAAGATGGCTTTGACCTCCGACTCTTACTACATTAAAGACTCTCAACCGGTCAACAAGCCACCTTATTTCAATGGTACAAATTATTCTTATTGGAAGAATAGGATGATGCTCTTCATTCAAGCTAACGAACTAGGAACTTGAAACTTTATCATTAGAGGATATTTCATCCCAACCGGTGAGATGGATGATTGGAGTGATAGAGAGAAGAAGAAGTTCCAACTCAATGCTAAGGCTATGCACACCTCTTTTGTGCATTAGGCCCGGATGAATATGGAAGAGTCTCCTCTTGTTCTAATGCCAAGGATATTTGGGACAAGCTCCAAGTCACTCATGAAGGAACCAATGAAGTGAGGGAAACCAAAATCAGTCTTCTCAATCATAGCTATGAGAATTTCAAGATGAAACCGTATGAAGACATCAAATCTATTACGGATAGATTTTTCGTGATTGTCAACGGTCTTAATGGATTTGGGGAAGTAATCCTTAATGATAAGCTTGTGAGGAAGATGATATACTCTCTTTCAAAGTCTTGGCAGTCAAAGAAGACGTCGATTATTGAAGCTAAGAACCTCAAGTCACTCACTCTTGATAAGCTTATCGGTTCTCTTCTCACTCATAAGTTGATGGTAAAGGAAGAACAAGATGATGAAGAAAAGAAGAACAAGAAGAAGAAGGTAGGCATTGCCTTCAAATCCACCAATGAGAACAATCAAGATACAAATAAAGAGGTGGGTGAAGACAATGAAGAAGAAGAAGAGATGGCCAAGTTCTTTAAAAGATTCAAGAGATTCATGACTTCCAAAGAAGTGTAGCATGAATCGAACAAAAAAAGAGTCCCCCGGTGTGATTCAATTGTCAAAGAACGGGGTATATCAAGTATGAATGTCCCTCCTAAAGAAGAATGGATCAAGTAAGAATAAGGCATTCATGGCAGCTTGAAGTGATGAAGATGACTCCATTGATGAAAATGAAGTATTCAATCTATGCCTCATGCCATCAATGAAGATTCAATGGTAACTTCAAACTCTAGTGAATTAAATTCTTATTCGTTTGATGAGTTACAAGTTGCCTATGATGAGTTGTATTATGAATTTGAGACCATGAATTCCAAATATAAGAAATTAATTTCGAAACTTAAAGTTGAAAATGATTTGGTGTTGAAAGAAAAGGTTGATTTTGAAAAACAAAATAAATCTTTGAAAAATGATTTAGAGCTTTCAAAAATCAAAATCAATGATTTAGAAAAATAAAATTTTGATTTAAAAGTTAAGCTTGAGAGCTTAACAAAAGAAAAAGAATTAATTTCTAAACAAACTCATTATATTTTAAAATGAAAAATTCTCACATTTCCATTTTCATGGTCATTTGGAACATACTTTTCCTTTGAAGAAAGGAAAACGTTTTAAAATTAGACAAGTATGTGTTCCTAATGGAACAAGGGGCATTGAAACTAACGTCCAAGGATCTAAAGCAATTTGGATACCAAAATCTACTTAAATGTCTCTTGTAGGTGTGTGGGAGAAATGGTAATGAAAGTGGAGATACTCAAATGCTCTAGCCATACTTGTAAAGGAATGAGTAACCTCTAAACTTAAAAGTTATTTTTCATAATTGGTTTCTCATTTAGTTTATGCATGCATGAGTTTTAAACTTAAATGATTTTTTGTTGATTTTCTATCTCATGTATGTTTAAAATATGTTATGATGAACATTTTAAAGTTTTAATGATTTCTCATCATTTTTAGTTCATCATAATGAATTTTGGTCAAAATTGGTTTTTAATGCAAAAAATATATCTCTAACAATTGATATCAAATTTTCAAATGCTTTGATTTTACAAATTTTAATTTTTGACCTAAATTTAAATGTTTATGCATATGGTTTAAAATGCAAATGATATTTCTTTAACAATTGATATCAAATTTTTCAAATGCATAACATTTTTTTGGATAGCTTTATGAATATGCACTTAATTTCATCAATTGGTATTGCATAAAGTTTATTAGACTTGGATATATTGAATTTCATATGCTACTAACATGATTGCTCATCTTTGTTGAAATTCAATTTTTCTAAGTGTCAAGCTTTTAAAGTCAACTTTTGTTTGGAATGCATTTTAAGAGGGTTTTTTATTTTTCAAATGGGGTTATGATAAAATTTACCACTTACTCTCCATTGTTATTTTTGAACTTTAAAGTTGAATTGTTTTTTATATAACGAAAAAGGGGAGAAGTATGGTTTAAAAAAATCAATTTCTCAATGAAAAAGGGGGAGTTTTAATGTTCTTCCAAAATATGTCTCTTTTTCATTAAATGTTTTATTAAGGGGGAGTTTTGCCAAAAACAAATTTTCAAATGTTTTGTTATATCAAAAGGGGGAGATTGTTGAACCATGTTTTGATATAACAAATTAAGGCAAAATGTTTTTGGACTTAATTGAATTTTTTCAAAGTTTTCAAAGTTTTCAAAAATAATTCAAAGTCCATTTAAAGTGAATTTGAGCACAAAACTGATTTTCAACGTACGTAGTACCGATATTGTTCTTACAGTATCGATACTATATGAACACTACCGATACTATTCATGTGGTACCGATACCCAAGGTAAGAGAAGTATCGATACTCTCAAGGTAGTACCGATACTACCAGCTTATTTATATTCTAGAATGCAAAATAGGTACCGATACCCAAAGGAGTATCGATACTACTTTACATAGTAGTATCGATACCATAGTCAAAGTATCGATACTGTCAGGCCCAACGGCTAGTAACGACTAGTTTTATTTATATATTACAAAGGTGGTATTGATACTCCCTATAGGAGTACCGATACCCTATGTACTGGACAATTTATTTTTGCAGAGAAAATATCCCCAAATGGCTAGAAATCATCCCCAACGGCTATAAACGACCACAAACTTATTCTAACATATAAATACAAGTTCAAGACACTTGAAGAAGGGTTAGAGTAACTATCCAAGCAATTAAACACAAGAGAAACATTTTTCACTCTTTATTTTCTTCTTCTTGTAAATATTGTGTTTTTGTGAGCTTTAATTTGTAAACACTCTACCTTGTAGAGGTTTTATTGTTTATTTATTTTTACCTTTTGTAAAGAGGTTTTGGTTCTAGCTAAGCTTTTGAAAAGCTAGGGAGTTTGTAAAAGTTATCTCTTCGTCCTTGAAAAAGAAAGAACAAATTTGTGGATTTGTTGGAAAATCCTAAGTGAGGAGCTTAGGTAGTGGATGTAGACTTTGGTTGAGAAAGTCAAACCACTATAAATCCTTGTGAAACAATTTTCTATCCCTTTAAATCTCCTTACTCCCTAAAATTCTCAAAAAGCCAATTCACCCCCTCTTGGCATACTTTTTCGGTTGTCATTTGAGCTTCATAAATCCTAACAGATATATAAGTGTAATGTACAATACATATGCATGTATCATAACATTCATCATACATATATATATATACACACACACACTTATTTATAATATATATATACATATATGTATGTGTATATATCTGCATAAGTATATAAGTACATATATGTATGTATATATATATTAAAATTATATGTATATACATATATAAGTATATATATGCATGTATGATGCATATTTATAAGTATATATATATATATATCTATATATATATATATATATATATATATATATATATATATATATATATATATATATATATATTATATATATATATATATATATATATATATATATATATCTATTATATACTTATACATTATACACATTATATGTACAAATATATGTGTGCATATATATATATATATACATACTTATACTTATGTGTATATATAAAATACATTATATGTATGCATACATTATACATAGGACTAATCAAATTATAATTTAATCAAATTTAATTTTTAAAAAGTAAAAATAATAAAAATTATAATTATTAAAAACTTAAATTAAAAAAATATTATACATACATTATACATAGATTTATGAGGTGGTAACGCAATCAATGCTTTCTTTAAAAGTTACACACATTAATTGCTTACTTATTCCTTAAGTAAAATAAAGTCAAAAATTCCCTCCAAAGAAGATGGCATAGGAGGCAAAAAAAATTAGGATCAAACTTTTCAAATTTCAAAAATAGATTAGGCTTGTATTTGTGCTTAAGAAATTTATTTGTAGTGTGTTTATTTTTTGTAATATGCATTTGTATATATTGTAATGGACCTAATATAATAAGATTGGGCTTTAATATATATGTATATATAAGTAATCAGATTAATCGTAGTTTTTTATAAATTTAAAGTCTCATAACTTCATCAATTGTAACTTATAAGTCAAGTAAATATCAGAACAGTTCAATAACAATAGGGATCTAGGGCTGCTTATCGAGTGAGTTGATTGCGAGTTCAGCAGGGCTTGACTTGTTTTCGTTAAAAAATTTTGTTGCTCGACTGGACTCGTTGCTCATTAAGCTCGTTAAAATTTTGCTTGACTTATGCTCATTAAGAACATTTGTTGCTAGACTCGTTGCTTGTTAAGTCGTTAAGCTCGTTGCTTGTCAAGCTTGTTAAGCTCGTTGCTCGTTAAGCTCACCAAAGATTTTATTTTTTTAACTGTAAGTAAAATCTACTGATACTATATAGAACTTATTATAAACATAAATTAATAAATTTAACCGCAAAATTATCAAAAGAGTGTATGAAACAAATTTGAATCTAAACATCAAAATAACAATCCATAAATACATTAAAATAATAATTAGGGTTTAATTTTTTTGATGTAGTAAAAATAATTATTAATTAGTAATTTAATATATTTAATCATTATTAGAAAATTAATATATTATTAATTTATCATATTTTTTTATTATCCATTAATAAATTAATAATTTTTTGAATGAAATATTTTTAAAATAACTATGAAAAATCAATAAAAAAATTAACGAGTTGCTCGCGAACTTATTGAGTCGATGTTGCCTTTGCTCAACTTAGCTCGTCAAGTAGACATTAAAAGAGTTTAAATAAACGTTAAAGAATGTAATTTTGATTACAACTCTTTTAATCGATATTTAGTTAGAATAATTAAATAAGAGTTTAAATAAACGTTAAAGATTATAATTCAGATTATAAGTCTTTAATGGATATTTAATTTGAATTAATTAAATAAGATTTTTTATTGATTCGAAATAACTTAAAATCCCTAAGAGGTTAGGGTAACTGATATATTTAAAATGAGGTAAGGTCTAGCAGCCACTTCTTTTTCAGTTGTTTTTCTCAAAACTGTTTTTTTCTCCACTAACGACAAGTGATTTTCGCAACTACACTCAAGGTCTATGACGGTGCATCTAAGCATGTCCTCTAAGATTTAAATAACACGTTTAGATTATATATTTGTCTAAGGATGGAAGGTGGTGCTAAAGTGAAGTTAGTACCTATGGACTCATGAAGGACTTTCTATAATCGAAAAGTGAACCGAGGGTCTCTATCAGAAATGATCAAAATCAGAACCTTATGCAACATCATAATTTTGTGGATGTAAAGCTACGCTAGCCTCTCTAACATGTAATCCATCTACACCGGAGAGAAATGGGTTGCTTGTTCAAACGGTCAACTATAACTCACACCGCATCGTGTCTCTCCCTAGTCGTCAGTAACTCTGTCACAAAGTCTATACTCACCTTGTCCCACTTCTACTACGGTATCTGAATTTGTTGAAGTAACCCTGAGGGAACCTGATGTTCCGCCTTAACTTGTTGGCGCACTAAGCATTTAGCAACAAATTCGGATACCTTTCTCTTTATGCCTGGCCACCAATATAGTGGGCAGACCTCTTGGTACTTCTTGTTGCTACTCGGGTGAACTGAAAGTGGGCTACAATGTGCTTCATTAAGTATCTTGTTACACAACTGTTCATTTGCAGGTATACAGAAAGAGCCCTTAAAGTAAAGTATGTTCCTCTCAAGCATTTCATAACATGGGTCTCACCACGGAGGGCTTGCTCTACTCGATCTCTTAAATGATCATCGTAACTCTGCAACCTCTTGACTTCGCTCACTACCTTAGGTTCAACTCATAACTAAACTAACAAATCTCCCTTTTCAATTAAACTCAAGCGTACTAATAAGAATCACAACTCCAACATTGATTTCCTACTCAGGGCGTCCATAATAACGTTCGCTTTACCCGGGTGGTAGTCGATCACACAATCATAGTCTTTTAGTAGTTCTACCATCTACGTTGTCTCAAGATCAGCTCTTTTTGGGTGAGTAGGTACTTAAGGCTCTTGTAGTCTATAATAATGTGACAATTCTCCCCAAACAAGTAATGCCTCCAGATCTTTAACGCAAATACCACTACTATAAGTTACAGGTCATGAGTAGGGTAATTATGCTCGTGAGGTTTGAGCTAACGAGATGCATAAGTTATTACCTTACTTTCTTGCATCAAGAAACATCCTAACACGTTTAGTAATGCATCACTAAACACATTGAACTTCATGCCTAACTCTAATTGAGTTAAAATGAGAGCTTCAGTTAGAATCATTTTCAATCGATCAAAACTCTCTTGGTGCTTTTCATCCCATAATAAGGGAAATCATTTTTTGTAGTAACTTAGTCAACAGTTATGCTATCATCAAAAACCCCTTGATAAGACAGTGGTATTACCCGACGAGACCTAAAAAGCTACGTACCTCATATACATTCTTAGATAATTCCTACTCTAACACTTCTTGAATCTTCTAGGGGTCCACTTGAATACAGTCTATCGCTACTACATGACCTACAAATGAAACTTCTGTCAAATAAATTCACACTTCCCAAACTTGGCATAAATATGATGCTATTGAAGTGTATGTAGGAATATGTAGAGATATTGATCATGTTCTTTTTATGAACAAGAATATACAAGGATAACATCTATGAAGACCACTACAAATTGATTTAGGTATAGGTGGAAAACTCAGTTCATCAACTCCATAAATGCCACTGGGGCGTTGGTGAGTCCAAACGGCATTACAAGGAACTCGTAGTGGTTGTACCTTGTTTTAAACGTTGTCTTGGCTATATCGAAATCCTTCACTTTCAAATGTTAAAACCCTGACCTCAAATATATCTTATAGAACACACATCCCCCTTTAAGATGGTCGAAGAGATCGTATATCCTAGAAAGAGAGTAGCAGTTCTTTATAGTCAACTTATTCAATTATCTATAGCCAATACACAACATCATAGATTAATCCATATTCTTAACAAAGACAATTGATGTTCCCCAAGGAGAAACACTTCGCCGGATGAAACCCTTCTCCAGCAACTCTTGGATCTTGTTCTTTAACTCTTTTAACTCCATCGATGACATGAGGTAGGGAGAAATTGGCACTGAGCTGAGCCTAGTAAGACTTCAATGTTAAACTCAACCTCACGATCATGTGGAAACCCCTATAGTTCTTCTAGAAACACATCATAAAACTCTCTTATTGTGCAAACATCTTCTAGTATCGAAAGTATAACTCTGATGTCCATAATGTGAGCTAAGAAGGCTTCACACCCTTGACTAATTAATCTTTAAGCTACTATTGTAGTAACAATCTTGGTAGGGCAACACAACTTCTCGATAGTTATTACATTTTTAGTCTCATCGTGCTCTGAAAGCCAATTCATGCCTAGAATCACATCGAGCTCTCAAAACAACAACTCTATTAGGTCGGCTAAGAAGGTTTGATCCTAAATTTCTATTGGGTAATGATGATGAATTTTATCAAAAAAGACATATAACCTTAGAGGACTAGATACCCGAAACCCTATTTTTAAATCTTGGATTGGAATGTTCCTTTCTCGGACTAGGTCATAACATATGTAGGAAGGGGTGAAACCTGAATCTACTAAAGTAATGACAGGAATGGAAAACACTATAAATATACATGAAATCACATCTACAGCATCACACTCCTCTTAAACTTGAACGAAATACTAAAGCGATGGCACTCTAGGCTCTGGACTCGTTATAGATCTTATGGTACCCTTGCTAAATTTCCCTAAAGAAGTCCTGCCACATATCGAGGACCTTCGTCCTTACTGAACATATGTCATTGATCGCTGAGTTGAAATGAGGGCCACGCTCTAAGGTCTAAGACAGTTTCTAACGAAACACTCCAACTAACCAAAATTGAAGTAACCTCCAAACACTTGATGACACTCACCGGGATGTATCCTCCCATAAGTTGGGTACACGTGGTGGGATGGAGTCCACTTTTATCTACTGATACATGATCTAGAAGTTGACAAAAAATGTCTCCTACAAGGGTCGGATCTGCCTTGATGCTTTGAATTCTGAGCTGGACACCTAGATGGACCTGACTATGACCTCCACGAGCCCTAATGACACTTGGTTCTCTTGGTCGACAACTAGGAGGGTCTAATTCACTCTGATACTTTTCGTCTCTTGTCCCACCGAATCACTTGATGTTGGGTTATCCTACCCAAAACCCTCTTAACTATTTTTCCCTATCGAGTCAGCTTTATAAAGACGTGAGAAGGGTCGATTACAAAATTTGTGAGGATATCAAGGTGAGGGCCCTCCTTCAACCTCTTACAATGGAGCACCTCTAAAGTTACAGTATCTAGTGCATATTGACTCAATATAATGAGCTCTAGCGCATATCAACTCAATCTAAGGAACTCTTGCTTATACTTGAGTGTGGTCTTATCGCCCTGCATCAGATGTAAGAATTGGTCCCTCAACTCATCCATGTGGGACTCTCCAATGTATTTCTCTCGAAACTCTAATACAAAATACTCTCATGTGGGACTCTTTGCCTCCATAACCAATTCCACGGGATACCTTCAGGTATTATGGTGAGATCTAGAATTTTATGCATTGAAAGCATACACCTATCCAACTTACTTCGTCGAGTCTTGTGGCATCTACGGCTAGTCAGCAGTTGAAGTGCCTTAGCACTAGCTGATATATCCAGATAACTCTAACAAATCAACCGTGTTTACTTACCAAAGTAGCTCGGGTGTCCTAATCATTTCCCGAGCATCAAACAAGAGCTAGTTTTATGTTATACTAGTTTATCCCATTTCTAGTTGTGTTTAAAATTGTTTAAGGTGTTCTCCTTTGTAGTCTTATTCCATAAGTTTGGATAACTCTATACCCTTTCTACCCAAGGGTATCTATACATTCTCTATGGTATAGATACTCATCTGATCATCGATACCAAAATGGCTTACTAGAATTACAACTCTAAAAATTTGTATTTGTACCCCTCATCGAGTATCGATACCCTAAAGGTAGTATCAATACCCTCGATACTCTTAACCCCCAGATGCCTTGTTTTAAACCATCTAAAGAACAATATCAGTATTATTATTCCAGTACCGATACTCGATCCCAGAATGCCCTATTTTAAGCACGAAAATGTACCCAATACCTTACTCATTCTGCCTCCTATGTCTAATCCTATGAGAGTTATTAGAGGTTAAAATGACTAATCTTTCATGCTTAAAAACATCACAAATGAAATTCACCATATAGAGGCTTGGGCATACTTCATGAACTCAACTAACCAACCATGCACATCTAATGAGCTACTTGTGGTATAGATAAGTTAGAAATATGTTACCTTAGTGTTAGGTTACTAGAAAATGTCCTAGCTCAACTAAGAACCAACTTCTCCTTGCCTTAGGTCTTAGAACTTTCTCCTATCTCTTTCACTAAACATAATAAACGAAATAGATTACTAACCCATTCGAAACTTATAAATGATGAAAACTTTCTTTCTAAGCTCAAAGAAATTGATTGAGAGTATTCTTGAACCCCAAACCTAAATCCCATATTAAACCCCCACCTAAGGGTTCCATGGCCAAAACATAAAATAGAGAGCTTGAGAAGAATCTTAAGAGATGAGTATTTCCTTTATTACCTTAGAAGTTTGATCTAGGCTTGGAGAACCTATAAGTTTCAACCTTTGCTACCAAATTCTTGGAGTGAAGAAAAGAGATGAAAGAGAAAGGGAAAAAATATATGAAGGAAAAAGAGAAGACTCCAAGACTTGAGCTCATTCCCAATTAATGGGATTCAACTTTTGAAATTTTAAAAAGTAAAATTGCCCCTTTAGACCGATAACTTTAGCTATAGCTTAAAAATGTCCCATGTTGGTCACATCCTAAGCCCAAATTCACACTTACTTGGGTCAAGGCTTTATTCAAAACTAATGGTTTTATCTAATGCCCTTTAGGTTTATCTTAGGACTCCTAACTCAGGATTCAGGGCGTTACATGCACAATGTGCTCCATGTTTCAATGCTTAGGATGTACTGTTTTGACCCGTCACACGTTATTCCGTTAAACCAAATCAAAGTAAGTTAAGATATGACCTATGAGGAGGAACTAATAAGGATCTTGGAGCAAGAGTTTAAAGAATTGAGAAACAAGCTAATTCCATTAGTGAAAGTCTTGTGTATGAACCATAAGACCGGGGAGGCAACTTGGGAAATCAAGTAAGATATGCAACTCCATTATCTGTATCTATTCTACCTAGGTAAATTTCAAGGATGAAATTTTATGTTGGGAGGGAAGAGTTGTAATGAACCGATTCTTGTGTTAATAGATTTGGGCTAACTCAAGAAAGAGTTATATAAACCCATTGGGCTTACAAAAAGCTTTTTTTCAAGTAATGGGGTGTTTTGGTCATGGATTGAGCCCATTATGGTTTAGAAAGGATATTTTTGATTTGAGCATACAAAGTAGAGGACTAAAAGAGCAATAAACCCCTAAATTCTTTTAAACTAAAAAATCTTTAAAGATAGCTTATGTCACCATAGAAATTATCACTATTCATTCTTGTCTTCTTCCTTTTTTCAAACACTCCTCTTCTCCACTCTTGTAAGTTCCAAAGGTGAAAGCTTTACCCTTCATTCTTTCTAGACCTAATTTTTAAAGGTAAGTTTTATAATCTCCACTCTTATTCTTTTGAGCTCTCCATCTCCATAAATGGTTTTGGTAGCCATGTGAGAGGTTTATAGGGGGTTTTTGATTTTTAAATCCTTAGGATGATTCTAGCTCATATTAATGTTTAGAATCATGTTTCTACCTCTCTTAAGAATTTTAGATGATCTAATAACTTATAACATTGAATTATTCTAGTGAGGGAAGTGGCTGAAAGTTCAAAGGAGAAAGGAAAAAAGAAAGAGGTGCTTGGGTGAGCCTTGAGTTGATTCCTCAGCATCTAGGTGTAAGGTAACACACTTTTAACCTTTTCTTACTGGTTGTAGATCATCATGCATAGTTTTAATGCTTGTATGAGTGTATGGATGTAGTAGTAATTTGGGTGCATTTGGAGTTCATAGCATGAAAATGGGCATTTGATGTTGTTCATGCATAAAGTATTAACCTTTCATGACCCTTAAACACTAAATAAGCTTTAAATAATGGTTTGGGGTCTTGGGACACCTTAGGAATGATTTAGAAGGTTTTAGACAAGAGAAGGTTGAGGGAATTAATATTGTTTATACAATATTGATATTGCTCGTCAACAGTGTACAAAATTCAAAGGGGTTTTCAAGGAGAGTATTGATACCCCACCAAAAAGTATAGATATTGCTTATGTGGTATTGATAGTCAGAGGCCTAGGATAGATACTCGGGAGCTTGATTATATTCTAGTAGCCAATTTTGGTATGATACTCATAGGAGTATTGATATTGAGGTTATATTATTGATACCAAGGTATTTTTCTAAACAACGAATGCAATTTCGGTATCAGTACTCATAAGAGTATCGATTATGAGGTTAGGCTATCGATACTCTTAAGAAAAGTATCAATACTGAGGTATTTTCCAAAACTTCGAATGCAATTTTGGTATCGATACTCGGAGAAGTATCGATACCATAATAGGGGAGTATCGATACCCAAAGAGAAATATAGTACTATCATAAATACTTAGGCTATAAGCCTAGCGTGTGTTAAAAAGATGAAACCAAGGGGTTTGATGAGGGAAAACTTTTAATAAGCTTATAAGTGAGAACCTTAACAAATTGTGTGATAACATAAGATCTTAATGAAGTAAGATTCTATAAGACTTATGCCTTTGTATGATGCTCGGGAAACAAAGAAGACACCCAAGTCACTTTGTATGACGATTGCGTAATAGAGTAAGGATTATCTGGATATATCTAATCTAGTGCTTGGTCACTTTCAATGCTAGTTGGATGTTGTGCCAATGCTATGAGACTCGAAAACATCTCGATTACTCTAGAGGAGTAGACTAGTTGGGCAAGGTACCGATACTATGTGACATGGACCTAGCCTGAGGTATTGGGGAGATGTTGATTCCAAGTGACCCATATCTCGCCTAAGGGTATAATAGTAAGAAAATAGGGGTGTGGTTTCCACAATGCTTAGTGACCTCAAGCTACACCATGTTGCTTACTCTTGTTGTTGTGAGAATGTAATCAAATGTTCATAACCATACTAGTCATATTCTTATATGTTGAATGCATGTAGGATATTAGTGTTATTTGTGTGACACTGAGCTTATAAGCTCGACGTATGGAATTTGTTTCCATGTGCAAGTTCTTAGGTGCCAGTTGAGGAGCTCATAACCAGGTTCAGGATTTCTAGACCTGATCATCCATTAGAGTACGTCTCAAGTATTATAGTGGGCATGTACTGTCATAGGCCCTTATTATTTATTTGAGTCATAAACTCTATTTGGATTTATATATTTTGAGTATATTAATGGGAGCTTCCCATAGATTGTAAACTTAATTTATATTTTATGAAAGTTTTATTTTTTGGTATTTTAATATGCTTTGAATGTATGAAGGTATTAAATGTTTTAAAAAAAATGGTTAGCCACTTAGGTGGTTTTATGTGACATTTTAATCCTTCGGACTTCAGGTTAGGCCTGATTAGGGTGTTACAGTGCTGGAGCTACCTTGTGACGATCTCTATGAGGGAAACTTTATTATGGTGTTATCGCTTCAAAATTAGGTCACATGGTGACATGTGACTCGATGCATACAGAGCTGAGCATATGCCCTTTTGAGGGATTTATGATAGTTGGGAAGAAAAAGAAATTGAGTTTTCTCAATTTAGTGGCTAAAATGGAACCTTCTGAGAGAAGGGTCAAGAAAATACCCTTATTGAAAGATGGGATTCAAGTATTAAACAAGGCTAGTGTCCTTATGGCCAAAGCTATCAAATCCTTCAGGCTAACAAGAGAGAAGTTGATTATACCTTGACGACATCTACTCACAGGGATAGTAGTCTTGCATAAGTACTTGTAGCTAAGGAGACTAAGTTATAGTCTACAATAGTTTTGAATACAAAATTGAGTGTTGAGATAGGCAACCTGAGATGAGAGTTGGTTGTGGCGCAAGATGAGGCAAGGACAAGTAAAGAGGTCGACAAGCAACTTGTTGTTCATGATGACAAGTGGCAAAGGTTTGTAAGGAAATGGTTGATTTTAGGTGCTAGAAAGAGGAATTTTCCATGGAATTTAATGGTTACTTTCAATAAGGATCAATTTTGATCATTATTTACCTTAAACCTAATGTAAAAATTTTGGGGCTTATTTACTCTCTTATAATAAAATTTGATTTTTTTTTCTTCTTGGTCGAAATCATAATTTATCATTTTTCTTTATGTTAAGTAATTCATAGTTTAGGTGGAGTTACTTTATAGAGGTTTTTGACTATAGCCTCATGCTTTCTTTTTATGGATGATACTCGACATTTTTTAGATGCTTGAATAAGCTCGGGGGATATGATTTCCCGATATATGTATATATTTTCTGTGGAGGATACTTAATGTTTTATTAAGGCCTTGGACGAATTTTCTTATTTTTTACATATGTATCTTTATCGAGTTACTTTATAGAGGTTTTTGACTATAGCCTCATGCTTTCTTTTTATGGATGATACTCGACATTTTTTAGATGCTTGAATAAGCTCGGGGGATATGATTTCCCGATATATGTATATATTTTCTGTGGAGGATACTTAATGTTTTATTAAGGCCTTGGACGAATTTTCTTATTTTTTACATATGTATCTTTATCTATTTTGGTTGATGAGAATGTGTCAGTTTGTTTGTAATATGAGACATCTCCATGTTTTAAGCCAATGAAAGATGTCATTTGAAATCCTCCAGAAGTTTTGACTGAAAGACAAATGCATCTTTGTCATTGATAGAAATGATATGAAGGTCTTTATCCTCTGTTGAATAATTGGGTAAAGAAAATAGAAAAAACAAAAGAATTTTAATGAGGTTCAGCAATGTGCATACGTCCTCGGTGCCTTAGGTGGTGCTAGAATTTTTATTCAATTCAATGTATCATAGGTTTAGGTTACATCTCCTTTTATAATTAATAAACCATGGTACATATTTATAAAAATAACCCTGTACCATACCACAGGGCTACAGCCCCTGCACCCCCAACCCACATAATCGTAACCCCCACTACAAGACTTTCTCGGTATATTTATGAGTCATACCTAACAAATCTCCACCTTAGTGAATACCATTCCCCTTAGGAAACATTCAATGTGGGTTGGGTTACCTTACTTCTTTAACAACTCGAAACACTCAACAAGTCCAAGCAATGCATGAACTTGCATGTCGTAACCGGCTTGGTGAACATATCAGCGGCATTCTCATCAGTATGTAATTCTGTAACAAAATCTCTCCATATGCAACCAACCCTCTAATTTTGTGAAACCTTACATCAATATGCTTAGTTCTAGCACGATATACCTAATTCTTAGCCAAGTGAATAGTACTTTGATTGTCACAAAGGAACTGAACTCCACCTTGATGAACACCCAACTCCTTCACTAAACCAGTAAGCCATAAAGCTTCTTTTACAGCTTCAGCTGCTGCCATGTAGTCAGCTTCAGTTGCAGCTGATGCCACAATAGATTGAATAGTAGACTTCCAATAAATAGGCCCTCTATCAAGAGTAAAGATATACCCTATCGTAGATCTTCTATTAGCCATGTAGTCAGCTTCAGTTGCAGCTGATGCCACAATAGATTGAATAGTAGACTTCCAATAAATAGGCCCTCTATCAAGAGTAAAGATATACCCTATCGTAGATCTTCTATTATCCAAGTCACTCGTATAGTCTGAATCTTTGCCATATCTTCAGCTTCCTTATTTGTCTTAAGGCACTATTTTGATGAGAGCTTAAAGTGATTCACCAATGGAGTGCTCACTGGTTTTGCGATACTCATCGCAAACCTTTCTAGCATTTTCTCAACATAACCCTGTTTGAGATAGCCACAGTTTCCTTGAGTCTCTGTCACTGCAAATTTTCATTCCAAGAATTTTCTTTGCAGCACCTAAATCTTTCAAATCAAATTCCTGACTCAATAAAGTTTTCAAACCGATAACATCATCCATGTTTTTTGCAGCAATTAACATATCATCAACATACAGTAACAGAAAAATAAAAGAACCATAATCAAGGCTCTTAACATAGACACAACAATCATACTCACATCGCTTGTAGCCAATCTTGATCATATAGGAGTTAAATCGTTTGTACCATTGTCTCAGAGATTGTTTCAACCCGTACAAAAATTTCTTCAATCTGCAAACTAAATGTTCGTTTCCAGGTTGAGTGAAACCTTCAGGCTGCTGCATGTAGATTTACTCCTCTAAATCACCATGCAAAAAAGCAGTTTTAACATCCATCTGCTCTAAATGTAAATCCCAACTAGCCACCAATATAAGTACTGCTCGGATTGAAGTGTGTCTGACCACATGAGAAAAACTTTCATCATAATCAACTCTTTTTTGCTGTGAAAAACCCTTCGTTACCAAACACTTGAACTTCTCCCCCTCTTTTTCTGTGTTACTGCTGGTTTCTTCTTATACACCTATTTGCAACCAATAGGCTTCTTACCCTCAGGAAGGCGAACTAACTCCCATGTACGATTATGATTCAAAGACTCCATCTCCTCAACCATGGTAGCCATCCACTTTTCATTTTCCTGACTAGTAGCAACATCATGAAAAGTAACTGGATCATCACTGCTAACAGTAAGTACGAAAGAGACAAAGTCTTTAAAACCCAATCTGTTTGGAGGCTTTATATTCACCCGTTTCACCCTGTCTCTGGAGACTATAATCATGCAAATCATCCGTAGCGAAACCACCAGAAGTCGGTTAGAAGTTTTTGTTTTTTCAACTGGAAACTGCTCGAAATCCACAATTGTCGTATTTTTCTTCTGCTGCAACTTGGGTTGTTCATCAAAAACAACATCTCTACTAATCACAATTTTCTTCGCAACTGGATCCCAGAACTTGAATCCTTTGACACCTTTCTTGTAACCCAGAAAAATGCACTCCTTCGATTTTGCATCAAGTTTGAATCTCTCATCTGCAGGTACATGCACATAAGCAGAACAACCAAAAATCCGTAAGTGATCAAAAGTAACATCATGACCAGTTAATACGTCTTCTACAACTTTCCCAGCCAATGATGCCCTTGGCGATCTATAGTTAAGATAACACGCCATGTTAACAGCCTCAGCCCAAAAGTGTTTGGGAAGCCCCACATTCAACCGCAAACATCTGGCTCTTTCATTCAACGACCTATTCATTCGTTCCACAACACCATTCTGTTGTAGTGTCTTGCACATTGTAAAATGCCTCTAAATCCAATACTCCTTACAGAAGTTTAGAAAATGTGAATATGTGTACTTCGTACCATTGTCAGACCGCAAACACTTGATTTTCCGTTCTGTTTGGTTTTCTACCTCATTTTTCCATATCTTGAACTTCTCAAAAACGTCAGACTTCTGTTTCAAAAAATAAACCCAAACTTTCCATGAAAAAACGTCAATAAAAGTAACATAATACCTAGATCCACCCAAAGACGATGTCGTGGAAGCCCCCCATACATCAGAATGCACATAATCAAGAATCCCTTCAGTTGTGTGCTTCCCATTCTTGAAATGAACTTTAGTTTGTTTACCAAGAACACAATACTTGCAAAAATCGAGCTTACAGCTTTTAACACCATGCAACAGATTTCTTTTATGTAATTCAGCCATACCACGTTCACTAAGATGAGCAAGACGCATATGCCACAGTTTGGTAGTACCATCACAAGACTCAATAGAATGAACTCCACCTAGAACGGTACTCCCTAACAATCTGTAAATATTCCCTGCAATCATCTTTCCTTTCATCATAGTCAAAGCTCCTTTAACAATCCGAATGGTTTCCCTATCCTCATCAGCCTTAGGGATAAAACCATTATTGTGCAAAGTGCCCAAAGAAATCAAATTCTTCTTCAAATCTGGGATATGCTGAACAGCACACAACGTCCGAACAGAATCATCATACATCTTACTTCTGACATCACCAATACCAACAATATTGCAACATCGATCATCACACAAATAAACAGAACAAGAATTAACCGACCTTATGTCGAAAATCATTCCCTATTTGGCGTAATATGATAAGAACATCCAGAATTAAGAATTGTTGAGTTAATCGATTGATGGAATCGGCCAAGAGGGGGGTGAATTGGCAATAAAATTTTGGTGGAAGCTTTTGCAAAAAATTGAAAGAAATTGCACAGCGATTTAGAGTGGTTCGACTTTCTCAACCAAAGTCTACGTCCACTACCTTAGCTATCCACACTAAGGATTTTCCACAAAATCACTAATTTGTCTTTCTTTTGAGGACAAATAGTAACCTTACAAACCCTCAAGAATTATACCCCAAATTCTTGAGAACACTTTCTCCCAAAGAGAACAATACAAATTTGCAAACATACAAGGAAATCCTCACAAGGTAGATTGTTTGCACAATTCTAGAACAAAGAAAAGAACACTCAAGAATGAATACAATTGAGCACAATAAGTGTTCTTGAAAGCAAAATGAATATTGAATGAAAAATAGGCTTGAAATGCTCAAACTTGAGGTTTGATGCTTTCTCTTTGATTCTCCTTGATTCTAGTTGCTTGATATTTCTTATTTTTGATCAATGGCTTCTAAGCTTGCTTAAATACACCTTGAATCACTTCTGAACGTTGGGGATCATTAATGAAGATAATATAGCCGTTTTAGTATGAAATCAATTAATAAAACAGTTTGGAGCGTGGGGGCAATCGGTACCCCTTAAGGGGAATCGGTTCCCTAAGTGTAAAATTCAAATATTTCAACCGTTACACAGGGAGGGAATCGGTACCCCCTGGGGGGGAATCGATTCCCTCCGAGCATACTGTAATTCTCAGAGCCAAACCATTCATGGGGAATCG
Source organism: Hibiscus syriacus (assembly GCF_006381635.1). Taxonomy (NCBI): domain Eukaryota; kingdom Viridiplantae; phylum Streptophyta; class Magnoliopsida; order Malvales; family Malvaceae; genus Hibiscus; species Hibiscus syriacus. The sequence continues at coordinate 4,095,637 of NW_024063525.1, forward strand.
GTACCCCCTTGGGGGGGAATCGGTTCCCTCTGAGCAATCTGGAATTTTTGGCTTTGAGATGGTTCGAAATATTTTGTAAAATCGTTTTGAAATTATTTTAAGATCAAAACTTAATTTTACACTTGAGTAAGGATTAAAAATGACATTTGAAATATTTGGAGTAATATTTTGACATTCGAATAATTATATCGAATATGTTTAGAAAACCTTTTTGGAAAATCTTAAAATTCATTTAACTTAATTTGTTATATCGAAATATCAAAATGTTTTCAATAATCTCCCCCTTTTTGATATAACAAAACATTTTAGTAATTTTAAGATTTTGAAATCAAAAAACGACGTTTTTGAAAAATTACTCCCCCTTACTTTAACACTTACTCCCATTTAAAACACTTAACACTTCTCCCCTTTTTTGTTAAATCAAAAAGACATTTTAAAAGAATTTAAACAAGGTTATCAAATTATTTAGCCAATTATATATAGTTTAAGCTGCTAAGATCACAAGCAAGAGAAACGTTAGCCATTAGTTTCATAATCAATATTCATAATTAATGTGACATGGCAAAATTGGTCATATATCTAACATGATGTAAATGATGCAATAATGAATAAATTTAACCACACAATATATAAGTTCAAACATCCAAACAAATCCAAAGTCTAACAATCCATAAAATCAAACAATCCAAAATATTCAAAATGTTGAAACAATAATCTTTTAGTTCAAAGTTCTAAAGCTAAACACATAATTAAACATCCGGATCATGAGGAGGAAAACGAGCTCGCATAGCGGCCATCTCGTGTGAGAGTGCATCAATACGTTCATTCATCGAAGCGTTGTTTGTGCGTATCTCTCAGAGGATTTCTAATTGTTGAGCTCCCATTGTGGATAAATGGGACTCTATAGAAGTAAAGCGCGAATCCATGGTAGCATATCGGAAATCGAATGTCTTCATAAAAGATTGAAAATATGGAGGCATTTGATGTGTTTGTTGTGCTTGCTCCTTGGACTGCTCCTCAGACTATTCAGGCTCATCTTCGGCTTCATCGATGTCTCGCATTAATTGTTGAAGCTCGGGATCGTCGTCAGCTTCTGGTTGAGCTCGTGAAGAACTAGCTCCCGGAGTATTTTCAGACGATCAAACCCATTCACCAGTTTCCTTATCCTTTATCCATCCCGATCTCATTAAAGAAAGAAGATTAATTTGTTTCTTTAGAGGAAAGGAGGCATCTAGACCTACTCTAAGCCCGGCTTTAGAAAATAGATTACTCAAAATTCAACCGTAAACTAGAGATGAACAGAGTTTCTTGTTAGGAACAAGATTTACGGTTTCAATAATTTCAGCAAAAATGATCTGAGGTAGGTTTATTTTAATACTGTTTTCAAAACAATGTAACCACCAAAGATCCAAGGCTCTAAGAGTAGAATAACGACCTCCGGGTGGTCGAAACCACCAAGAAATCATAAGATGAATAAAACGTTCATGAAGGTCTAAGACACTTGCACTATCCCTTCTTTTATAACGAGATCCTAAGATTTGTTTTTCATTTGAAATACCATCGTTATCTAATCCTAATTCCTTGGCTATGTAAGCCGAGTTAATATGTAAGAATCGTTGATTTGAGGCAAAATGGAGATTTGAGAGAGTAGAGGAGGATGAACGGCGTGAAGAGAAGAGAAAAGAGAGGGTTTGAGCAAAAATGTGAGGTTCTGCCCGATAAAACTAGAACCCCAGGGGGGTATCGATTCCCCTGTGGGGGGAATCGGTTCCCCTTCAAAGGGAGAATCGGTTCCCTCATGGAGTATCGATTCCATCTGCACCAAAATGCTAAAATCCGATTTTAAACAAACAAAATGCTAAATTAATTTTCTCTAGTGGTATTGGCAACTCATATATTGAAAATTAATCATGTTCAAACAAACCAATTATCCTTTAAACGATATTTGAACATAAAATTAATTTTTCATCAAGAATCATAAACTCCCCCTAACTAATAGCAATGAATGCAATCAAAAATTAGCATTTTTCATTTAGTCTTAAAAGTGCTAAAATTATTTTTAAACACTAAGTGAAGATAGGTTGGTCAAACCTAATTCTCTCCTAAGTGTCCAAAATCTTTCCTTGTCTAAGGGTTTTGTAAAGATATCCGCTAATTGGTGCAAAGTATCAACAAATTCTAGAACTACATCTTCCTTAGTGACATGGTCTCTAATGAAGTGATGTCTTATTTCAATGTGCTTAGTTCTAGAGTGTTGGATTGTATTTTTAGTGAGACAAATAGCACTAGTATTGTCACACTTGATAGGAATGGTACCAACTTCAATTTCATAATCAAAAAGTTGTTGTTTCATCCATAAAACTTGTGCACAACAACTACCAGCTGAAATGTATTCGGCTTCAGTGGTAGATAATGCAACACAATTTTGTTTCTTTGAAAACCAAGAAATCAGCATATTTCCAAAGAATTGGCAAGTACCGGAGGTGTTTTTCCTATCTAATTTGCATCCTCCATAATCCGCATCAGAAAAAGCATGCAAGCTAAAGATAGAGTCTCTAGGATACCAAAGACCTAAACTAGGAGTGTCCTTAAGGTATCTAAAGATTCTCTTAACAGTTAGTAAATGTGATTCCTTAGGGCATGATTGAAATCTAGCACATAAGCAAACACTAAACATAATGTCCGGTCTACTTGCAGTTAGATAAAGTAGAGATCCAATCATTGACCTATATAATTTAACATCTACACATTTACCTCCTTCATCTAAGTCAAGCTTTGTTGAAGAGCTCATTGGAGTGTCATGAGGTTTTCCATTTTCCAGTCCAAACTTCTTGAGCATATCTTTGACGTACTTAGCTTGATTGATGAAGATGCCATCTTTTCTTTGCTTGATTTGGAGTCCCAAGAAAAATGAGAGCTCCCCCATCATGCTCATTTCGAATTCACTTTGCATTAGCTTAGAAAATTCTTGGCAAAGAACATCATTAGTAGAACCAAATATTATATCATCAACATAAATTTGAACTACTAATAAATCTTTACCTTTATGTTTTAAAAACAATGTAGTGTTAACCTTCCCTTTTGAAAAACCTTTTTCAATTAAAAAGTTTGACAATCTTTCATACCAAGCTCTTGGAGCTTGTTTTAAACCATAAAGTGCTTTTGTCAATTTAAGAACATGATCCAAAAATTTTGAATATTCAAAACCTGGAGGTTGTTCCATATACACTTCTTCTTTTATAAAACCATTTAAAAATGCACTTTTAACATCCATTTGATATAATTTAAATTCATGAAAACATGCAAATGCTAATTACATTTTAATTGCTTCCATCCTAGCTACAGAAGCGTATGTTTCATCATAGTCTATGCCCTCTTCTTGAGTATACCCTTGAGCAACAAGTCTAGCTTTGTTTCTCACTATATTACCACTCTCATCAAGCTTATTCCTAAATACCCATCTAGTACCTACAGTAGATTTATTACTAGACTTTTCAATTAATGTTCATACTTTACTTCTCTCAAATTGATTTAATTCTTCTTGCATAGCCATAATCCAATGTTCATCATTTAATGTTTCTTTAATATTTTTAGGCTCTATGCATGAAATAAATGTAACATAATTATAAATATTTCTAAGAGAAGATCGAGTTGTTACCCCTTTGGATGGATCACCTATAATCTCACCATCCTTGACATAGTTGTACTCTCTTGGATAAGATACTTCCCTTTCTTCAATGGTTGGATTCTCGAGGGGATCATGAGTTTCCTCATCTTTCGTTTCTTCTTTTGATGATGATTCTCCAACGCCATGTCTAACGTCATTTGTATTTATAATACCTACATCATCATTAACACAAGAATTCTTCCTCGGAAGAGGATTATCATCGAAAACAACATGTATAGACTAGTCTACAACTAAAGTTCTTTTATTAAATACTCGTTAAGCTTTAGAATTTAAGGAATAACCCAGAAAAATTCCTTCATCACTTTTAGCATCAAATTTGCCAAGGTTTTCTTTACCGTTGTTCAAAACAAAACATTTACATCCAAAAGTATGAAAATAACTAATGTTAGGCTTTTTATTTTTGAAATTTCATATGGAGTTTTCTTTAAAATTGGCCTAATCATTACTCGATTTACAACATAACAAGCGGTTTGTGGCTTCCGCCCAAAAATATTTGGCAAATTATTTCACAAAGCATGGTTCTAGCCATTTCTTCTAAAGTTCAATTTTTCCTCTCAACAACTCCATTTTGTTGAGAGGTTCTAGGTGCTGAAAAATTGTGACTAATACCATTAGAATTACAAAACTCAATAAATCCAAGATTTTCAAATTCAGTGCCATGATCACTCCTAACACTAGTTATAGAGTAACCTTTATCGTTTTGGATTACTTTTGAAAACGTGATGAATTTTTCTAATGCTTCATCTTTAGTACTTAAGAATAGAACCCAAATATATCTAGAATAGAACTCAAGTATATCTAGAATAGTCATCTACCAAGACAAATGCATATTGTTTTCCACCCAAGCTAGTAGTCCTAGTTGGCCCAAAAAGATCTATATGGATCAATTGTAATACTCTACTAGTTGATACGTCATTAATGGATTTAAAAGAAACTCGCTTTTGTTTTCCTTTAGCACAAGCATAGCAGATTTTATCATTATCAAATTTAAGCTTAGGCAACCCTCGAACTAAATCACCTTGAGTTAGCCGTTGCAAAACACTCATACTAGCATGTCCTAGTCTCCTATGCCATAACCAACTATCATGTTCATCCTTAGCAACTAGGCACAAATTAGTCATATCAATAGAATCTAAATGAACCATATATATGTTTCCTATTCTATGACCAACAAGCATAATCCGATTAGATGCAATGTCAATGACTTTACAACCATTAATATCAAATATGACATTGAATCCCTTATCACAAAATTGACTAATACTCAATAGATTATGCTTTAATCCATTCACATATAAAACATTCTTAATTTGTATGGAAGAGATATTACCAATAGTACCAATACCTTCAATGTGACCTTTTGAATCATCACCAAAAGTCACTTCTCCTCCATTTTTGGCGTTAAGCTCAATGAACCGGTTTTTTTCTCTGGTCATGTGTCTTGAGCATCCACTATCAAGGTACCATGAATTTGTATTTGTTTCCCGTGCCTTGTAGCAATGCTCCTTTTCCTACGAACATAGATTAATTTCTAATTTTTGGTACCCAAATTCTTTTGGGTCCATATTCATTAGTTTCCAAAATCCTAGTCCCCTTAGGTATCCATTTGTGTAGGATATCCTTATCTTTAGTAGTAATGAGCTCTTTAGGAACCCATAAACTTCTAACGATTTTTCCATTAGAAGTTCTTTGGGTACCTATATGATTGTAGTTTTTAAAACTTTTTCTAATAAAGTTGGATTTTGAATTTTCTCCATTTTCAAAACGTTTTGTTCCAACTTTATCAAAAGAAGTTTTAAGATCATCAATTTTCTTTTGATGATCATCATTGACCTTTGAAATTAAATTTTGCAAATCCAAATTTTTCTTTTCAAACTCTTCTAGTTTGATTTGCAAATCTTTGATTTTACTTTCAAGATCATTGTTGGTTTTGGATATGAGTTTATTTTCATTTTTTTAATTTTGAAACATCATTTTTATATTTTAAAAACAATTTCTCATAATCCGTAGCCAACCCATTATATTCCTCTAATAACTCATCATAGGATAAATCATCAAAATCAGATGAGTTAGAGGTTACCTTAGAATCTTCCCCGAATGCCATCAAGCACAAGTTTGCTACTTCTTATTCCTCTTCATCGGAACCTTCTTCATCGCTCCATGTAGCTGTATGAGCCTTGTGCTTATTTTTTGATTGACCCTTTTTCTTCAATTGTGGGCAATCATATTTGACATGCCCCGGCTTTTTGCATTCATAGTAAATGATCGGGTCCTTCTCTTTTGGTTCATTTTTGAGGCCTTCATTTCGTTTTGAATTTTCTTCCTCGGTAAGGTCTCATCATTTTTCTGAACCGTTTGGCAAACAATGTCATTTCCTCGTCATCGTCATCGTCATCGTCATCTTCATCCGAATCACTCTTATTTTTTGTGGATTTGAGAGTAACTCCAATGTTTTTCTTCTTCTCCTTCTCCTTTGGTGTCTCTTCAATCTTATCAAGGTCCACCTCATCTTCAAGAATCATTTCATGAGTGAGGAGTGAACCGATTAGCTCTTCAAGAGTTAAGGATGTTAGATCCTTAGACTCGATGATTACCGTCTTCTTTGATTGCCACGATTTTGGGAGGGAGTAGACTAACTTCCTCACAAGCTTTTCATTTGAAATTATCTCTCCATATGATTTGAGACCATTGATAATCGTTGAGAATCTATCCGTCATAGCTTTGATATCTTCATTTGGTTTCATCCTGAAATTTTCATAGCTATGCGTTATAATACTAATTTTAGATTTCTTTACCTCATCGGTACCTTCATGAGTGACTTGAAGTTTGTCTCATATTTCTTTGGCGGTTGTACAAGATGAAGCTCTTCCGTATTCATCTGGTCCAAGAGCACAAAATATGATATGGATGGCTTTAGAGTTGAGCTGGAACATTTTTGTCTCTCCTTCACTCCATAATCTTGGATGAGTGAGAGGCTTGAAGTATCCTTCTTCTATGACATTACATGCTCCCATGTCACTTGCTTGAATGAAGTACATCATCCTATTTTTCCAATAGGCATAATTAACCCCATTGAAGAAAAGAGGCTTGTTGACGGGCATCGAATCGAGACCGGAGTCGAAGTTTGAAGTAGAGGCCATTGATGACTTTGATTATCGATGTAACTCTTCTCGAATCGAATCAAGAGGCGATTAAACCTTCAAATGAGTTAGGCTCTGATGCCAATTGTTGAGTTAATCGATTGACGGAATCGGCCAAGAGGAGAGTGAATTGGCAATAAAATTTTGGTGGAAGCTTTTGCAGAAAATTGAAAGAAATTACACAGCGATTTAGAGTGGTTCGACTTTCTCAACCAAAGTCTACATCCACTACCTTAGCTATCCACACTAAGGATTTTCCACAAATTCACTAATTTGTCTTTCTTTTGAGGACAAAGAGTAACCTTACAAACCCTCAAGAATTATACCCCAAATTCTTGAGAACACTCTCCCAAAGAGAACAATACAAATTTGCAAACTTACAAGGAAATCCTCACAAGGTAGATTGTTTGAACAATTCTAGAACAAAGGAAAGAACACTCAAGAATGAATACAATTAAGCACAATAAGTGTTCTTGAAAGCAAAATGAATATTGAATGAAAAATAGGCTTGAAATGCTCAAACTTGAGGTTTGATGCTTTCTCTTTGATTCTATCTTGATTCTAGTTGCTTGATATTTTTTGTTTTTGATCAATGCTTTTAAGCTTGCTTAAATACACCTTGAATTACTTTTGAACGTTAGGGGTCATTAATGAAGATAATATAGTCGTTTTACTGTGAAATCAATTAATAAAATAGTTTGGAGGGTGGGGGGAATCGGTACCCCTTAAGGGGAATCGGTTCCCTAAGTGTAAAATTCAAATATTTCGACCGTTACACGGGGGGAATCGGTACCCCTGGGGGGGAATCGGTTCCCTCCGAGCATACTGGAATTCTTGGAGCCAAACCATTCAGGGGGAATCGGTACCCTCTTGGGGGGGAATCGGTTCCCTCTGAGCAATCTGGAATTTTTGGCTTTGAGATAGTTCGAAATATTTTGTAAAATCGTGTTGAAATTATTTTAAGATTAAAACTTAATTTTACACTTGAGTAAGGATTAAAAATGACATTTGAAAGATTTGGAGTAATATTTTGATATTCGAATAATTATATCGAATATACTTAGAAAACCTTTTTGGAAAATCTTAAAATTCATTTAACTTAATTTGTTATATCGAAATATCAAAATATTTTCAACAAGAATCCAGACATCTGTCAGTTGAGTCGTTGAAATAGAGAGCATATCACCCTCACTGCAATCAAAAATCCCATCTTTGAACACATTCACAAACTTGGATGAGTCATCACACTTCTCATCAGTCTGCTTTTTCAACTTCGGGCAGTCTCGCTTCATATGTCCAACCTCCTTGCACTTGTAACAGTGAATTGTCATCTTATCCCTAGATTTGGATCTGAAATTCCGCTTCCCAGACCCTGCCTTCTCTGGCTTCCGTCCATGGTCTCGATTACCCTTGACATATAAGCCATCAGCTTGAGAGTTGTCCCCTGCATTCTGCTTTCGCTGGTTGTGAGCCAACAAGGCTACAGTGATCTCCTCAAACTTGATAGTCTCTTTCCAATATGTAAGAGTATTCACCATGTGTTCGTAAGAGGGAGGCAACAAACACAACATAATCATCGCTTTATCTTCATCCTCAATTTTCACATCAAGCCGAGCCAAATCAGAAATGATTTGATTGAAGACATTCACGTGTTACGCCAAATCATGATCATCCTGCATCTTCAGGTCGCTGCTTTAGATACAGTTTAGTCATTAAGGATTTGGACATAAACTGACTTTCCAACTTCTTCCAAATTTCATCTAGAGACGACAGATGCATGACGTGATACATGACCTCGTCCGCCAAACATTATCGTATGGTTCCTGCCGCTCGCTGCTGCAATTCTTCCCAATCTTCCTCTTCCATCGACGCCGGCTTTGTAGGTTGCAAAGCCTTCAGGATCCCTTGCTGCGCCAACAGATCCTTCATCCTTGTTTGACATAATCTGAAGTTACCCTGACCATTGAATTTCGCAACTTTGAATTTGGCTCCAGACATCTGATACAAATTGTTGAATAATCGGGTAAAGAAAATTAAAAGAACACAAGAATTTTAACGAGATTCAGTAATGTGTTTACGTCATCGGTGCCTTCAATTCAATATCTCATAGGTTTAGGTTACATCTCCTTTTATAATAAATAAACTCTGGTACATATTTACAAAAATAAACATGTACTATACCGCGGGGCCGCAGCCCCCGCACCCCCAACCCACATAATCATAAACCCCCACTACAAAACTTTCTCGGTATATTTATGAGACATACCTAACATCCTCTATCATCGTGGAAATGGCATCTCTACGCTTATAATGGTAACAAAATATTTCACGCTAGTTGGGCAAAGGCATCAAATGTTTTTTAGAGTTTTAATTAATTATGGGGGCAACTCCTTCCCAATGCAATATTGGTGCAAAGGTAGCTCAACGTTTTTCGGGTTGAGGTATCTCTATGCCTTGTGGTTGGCAATGTATCAATTTCTATTATTACTAAGGTGGAGGTATCTTAACTTTTTCAACCGATGTTAGATAAATGGGTGTTTTAATACTTTTGACCGATAGAGAAGATAACTCGATATCCTCTCGCTAGGGAAAAATACATCTCGATACTCAATAAAACATAATGAAATCACTCGTATTGCTAGAGTAAAGGCTCTATATCCCATTGGTTTTTGTAAGTAGTAAGCTTGGTGGATGCATCTCTACCCTTGATAGATACAGCTCAAAGGTGTCCAAAAGTAGAGGCATCTTTATTTTCCTTGGATATGGAAGGTATATGAGCTCATTTTGCCAGTTAATGCGGCGGTAATTCAACACATTTGGTCAGGGATAAGACATCTTCATTATGGCATCACAATGAATGAGTCTCAATGCAATCACGACATGATAGAGGATATAGGGCACTCAATCCAGTACTAGAAAAATTTGTAGAGTTTTAATAAATGTAGGGAAAAGAATGGTATTTTGCATTTATTAGAAGTGTTCAACTGCTACATAGTACGCTAAGAGATAAGTTTCTCTTAGTTTCGTTGGAGAAGTAGTTTTAGTCTAAGTATTGTCTAATTTTTTAGAGAAAGACGTAGATCTAGCTATTAGGTTTTGTCTAACCTAGCTCTTAACCCATGAGACTAATGGGAAAGCTACTCATATATTTATAGACTACACGATGCTTACTAGTACTACATGTGTATCTTATCGAGTAACGAGGAACGGTCAGAGAGTAGTTTTCTATCGTCTTGGTCTTAACGTCATTTCTAAGATAAGACTCTTTCTTTTAAAGTTATCTATGGTGTGACTGGGGCATTTCTACATTTCGGCGCTTTAATATAAGATTAAATTAAGGTATTATCGATTTTATTATTATTTAAATAATAAAATCGGTAAAAAATTATCGATAATATTATTATTTTTACTTAAAATATTATTTTTTAAATATTTTTGATCAGTTTTTTAGCGTTTAGTAATGTTTTCGGTCATTTTTAAGCGCCTATAATAATGTTTCCAGTCATTTTTTTCAAAAATCCGGTTAAAAACCAATAATAAAAAAATCGGTCATTTTTAGCGCATAATAATATTTCCGGTCATTTTTTATCGGTTTTGTTATTTAAACAATAACAAAACCGATATCACCTTATTTAAACCTTATATTAAGGCTGCCGCATGTAAGCGTTTCCCGAATGAGGAGGCATCTCTTGTAATGGTTAATTTATAAAGTTACCTTAATGATTTATCAGGGTTGTTTATTTGGTTAGTAGTTGGACGTCATTTCCCTGATGGAGATGCTTGCATGCTTTTAAGGAGACCATACCCACATTATTTGTTTTTCTTTGCCGTTGTTCCTACTGTTGTCGCAGTTAGCATTCATTTTAGTGGCACTCATCACCTTTTGATAGACGAATTTAGTAGGCATTGAGGTTGGCAATGTTATGTCAGTCTTCGGACATTCGTTAGGAGAACGATTTATGTGAAGGAAAAGTATCACATCGTCCTCTTCGTTTTTTAGGGATCTTTATCTACAGGTGCAATTACTACAAGTCAAATCTATCATACTCAAGATATAATATATTCTCATTGATGTTGAGTAGGAGTGGTTCTCTTTCATACAACCACAACCATTTCATTGTCCTCATATCTATTCATGACATCTCATAGATTTTTTAATGTCTCATTTAACTTCGAGATTATTGATTAAACACATATGGGCTTGTTACTCTGTATACATCACTCATCACCGTACGATTGAAGGGCGTCAACAAATCAAGTCACCATCAATACATTATGGCACCAACAATGTTAAAGATCAATATTTTGAATCTTTTCTTGAATAACATAATTACTTAAATCAGGTATCATCAAAACTAAGTATAAATAAAGAAATATAAAAATATGAGCATGATAAAATTGTTAATAAAATAAAAAAAATAAAATAAAATTGATAACAAAATTGTTAATAACAATTAAAATTAATTTAAAATATATTAAAAATTTAAAAAAACCTAGTAAGATATACTACGTTCGTCACACATTTTAATTAATTCAAATTAAATATTTATTTTTTTGGCTTGACATGTCACGTAGACAAAAAGCGTGTTTAGTTAGACATGCCTTTTAAAAGTATTATTAATTGGATGCACTTCTGCTTATTTTCTTATTAGTTGGGAGTGATTATAAGATATTATATGTTCAAAAATCTCTTAATCAATTAACAATGAACACATAGACCATATAAACTCGCTTTAACTATTAAAATTATTTAATAAATTCAATGGGTACTTATCTTTATAATAAAATTAAAAATTTTATGTTTATTTTAGAACTATTAAAGTATGATGATTATAAAAATCATTTTAACATAATTTAAAGATTATTTATGTATTGGGTAAATTATACGCTTACTCACAGAACTTTATTTTATCTCCTATTTTACTCATTGTACTTTCAATTTTTCAATTCGCTCACTAAAATTTAGATATTGAACTTTTTTGGTCACTTGATCGTTTACTCAGTAACAATCGAATGATGTGACTTTTTTAAAATATAATGATTATATATATATTTATTAATATTAAAATATGACATGTAATATTTAAATAAAAAATCTTAATCTCTCCACCCTCCCTCTCCCACTCCCATCCCACCCCATCTCACCCCCACATCCTCCTTCTCCGACCACCATCTTAATCGTCCCTTTTAGAACCACAATCATCCTAATCAATTTGCGCTAAACCACCAAAATTGTTTCATCATTGTCATTATCTCTCAATCAAACTCACTATCTCAATTTCAATATTTTTTTTTCAACTTTAACATCTCTATCAACATCAAAAACACAACAAACTCAGTCATTAAACTAAAAACATTCACTAAAACACAACAAGCATTGAAAAAAAAGATAAATAAATAAGGGAATGAACGTTTTCCCCTCTGTCGTTTAGCATTCGTGATGGCCAACGGCGATGTGAAATGGTGATGGTGAGAAGTAAAAAGAAGAAGAATAATGGAAAATCGGAACTAAGCGTAAAAGAGAGGAAAACAAAAGAAAGCAAAAAAGTTAAGAACTTTACCATCGTTTTTTTAACTGCGACATCTCCGCTAGTCAGACGATCATTCCACATGGTGAGGACACAACGGTGAAAGGAAGAAAGAAATGGGGTAAATGGGAAGAGAGAAATGGGGATCAGAATTGGGGGTGGTTCATGTTGAATAAAGAAAATGAGAGGAGAGAAATGAGGGAAATGACGTGAGTAGGGGTGTAAACGAGCCGAGTCGAGCTCGAGTATTGCCGAGCTCGACTCGAACTCGAAAACCTTAAATGTAGGCTCGACTCGACTCGAAAATCGCGAGCCTAAATTTTCAAGATCGACTCGAACTCGAAAGATAATATTAAAACTCGACTCGAACTCGAAAAGGCTCGAACTCAAAAAAAAATTCAAGAGCTCGATTGAAGCTCGAGACTCGAGCTCAATTGAAGCTCGATTTTGAGCTCGATTCAAGCTCGATTTTGAGCTCATTCGAGCTCGATTTTGAGCTCGATTCAAGCTCGATTCAAGCTCGAACTCGATTAAAACTCGAACTCAAACTCGAATTTGATCCTACAAAAATCTTATATTACATTTAAAATATATAAATAATTTTCCCTTTAATCAACCATTACCAATACATATAATATGAATGTATGAAACTTTTGAAGTTTTTTATAATAATAATAATTATTATTATTACTCATGTTTAATATATTAACATGTGGTGTAAATCGACGAGGAAGCCCGAGATAGTGCACCACCCACGTGAACCCACCGAGGAAGACCCATGCTGGTCTGCCATCCACCAAAACCAATGCTGTCGTCGCCCATGCTGGCCATGCTCGAATCCTGACACACACAAAAAGGGACAGAGCACCAAGCACAAACAAGGGACAGCACCAAGCAAAAACAAGGACAAGAACCAAACACCGAAACCAATACTAATACAATTAACCGCTTATGCAGCAGTTGATAAGAATTAAATTGTATCTATGGGACTGTAAATATATGTTTCTGGGAAAGAAGGGGAGTGAAAATTTTGAAATATACAACGAATGACCACCATAGAAATACAAATATAAAACAATTTCAACCTTAGATTGTATTCAAAGATATAATTAATCAAAAATTTATATAACCTTACTTGTGGCATTCACATATGTCCTAATCACTAACGTGAAAATCTAATGTATTGGTTCACCTTAATAGAGTTATGAAATTGAACAACCCATATATTTCTTGACAAACCATATTCATTATCAGTGGAGTTTTCTGCAACCTAATCAACATAACTAAAGACCACTATAAAGACAGTGTGGTATTTGTCCACTCACCTTAAATCAAACTCACCTTAAATCAATCAAAGGTCGAATATAATTTTGACCAAACTTGTAGTAGTCAAATGGCTCCCACAAAGCTTTGTGGTAGGGTTGAAATAAAAAAGGATCTTGAAAAACTACCGTCATATTTCATGTAGAAGTTCATAAAAACTTATAATTGAAATGCAGTATCTAAAAAAAGAAGTTCATAAAAGTTACAAACTATAGATTCATCTTGAAAGAGCATTTTAGAACAATTACCTCTACATCCAAAAGCACACGGTCAAGTGCAACAGCCATGTTCGACAACACAACTTCAGCAGCAGCGAGATCTCCACTTTGAAAAACCTAAATGTTGTCACATGCGAAAGATTTTCTCTTTTAAGTTTTAGATACAGGTAAAGATACGCAAGAATGAAAAAAAGTTCACCAAGATTTTCGAAGGGCATAGATCGTGTACTGAGGAGAACATATCATATCTAGAGCATACATTAATGTGCAGTAAAGTTTGGGTTTCTTGCCTAGGCCAGCAAGGAAAAAGTGGTCCAGGCATTAGGACTCTTCATCAAAGCCCGTGGGGACGGCGAAGGCCGCGGTGGCCGTGGTCTGGCATGGTTACGGAGTGGTGAAGCTGGGTATTTACGAGGGTATTATGGGTTTAAGTTTACGGTTTTGGGGATGTTTTTTATGAAGGTTGTCACCGAAATATGTTTAGGAGAAGTTTAAGCTCCACATCAGAGCACTAGGCGATTGAAGCCACAGAGGCTGTGGGTCTCTGTTAGGGTTGAGCGAGGAAAAAATGATAGAAGTTGAAGTGTAGAACTCCGTTGAAGAAAGGCGAGAGGAGCGGCAGCTGCGGGCCTGCGACACTGTTTTCTGGTTTGCATGAGAATGAGAGGGGGAGAGTTGGAGAAGGTTAGGGCGTGAGGCTTGAGAGGCTGAATTGAATATTTAGTTTAGGTTTGTTTTAATTTAGGTTCTAAACCCTAATTAATTTTGGGGTTAATTATCGTTTAGCCACCATAACCTTAGGGGTAAATTAGCTTTAGGCTCTATAGATTTATGTGTTTTGTACAAAACAGTCCCTCAATTGTTTAAATTTTAGCTTAAATTAGTCCTCACATTTAGATTTTTCTTAATTTAGTCTCTGTTTAGGATTGTTTTCTTTAATTAGTTGTGTATATTTATTTTGCATGTTGATATGTTTATGTATAAGTATGTGAATAATTTATTTATGAGCCACATAACATCATTTTGCATAATTTGTATGTTACCTTCATGGCATAACTTAAACCCTAACACATAAACCCTAAACTCTAAACTTTAAACCTTAAATCCTATCACATAAACTCTAAATCCTAAACCCTAAACCTTATCACATAATTAGTTATGAGGTAAGTACAATATAGTATCTTGATATTAAATGCTCAAACCCTTGACATTTATGATATTTGAACCCAAAACCTCAAAATATAACAACAATTTAAAAAATTAGTTATTACAAATATTATCATTAGAAATATATTAAATATTAGATAAATAATTTTTTTTATCAATTTAAAATAAATATAAGAATATTTATTCAAAAATAATTTTTAACCATTTTCAATTCAAGAATATTTATTCATCAATAATGTATTTTTAATATATTTTTAATAATGTAATTTTAAAAAATATAAAATTATAATATAATATTTTTTCGAGCTGCTCATGAGCTTTTCGAGTCGAATATCGAGTAGCTCGTTTCGGCTCGTTAAGAAATCGAGTCGAGTTCGAGCTCGAGTCGAGTCGAGTCCATTCAATCTGAGTATTTATCGAGCCAAGATCGAGTCGATCTCGAGTAGCTCGCGATCTGTCTCGTCTCATTTACAGCCCTAGACATGATTCAAGATTTTTGAGAGAGAGGAATGGAGGAATTGAAAGAAAAGGGATAAAATGAACAAAAAAGAAATTTAATTTTTTATTTAGACCAAAATAGCGTCGTTTTGATCCAAATTTGATTTTTTAATGATTCAAACTACGTCATTTTAGTACTAGTTGCCATGTCATAACATCGTTAATTATTTAACAGCAGAATGACCAAGAAAATTCAATATCTAAAATTTAGTGAACAAATTAAAAAAACTGAAAGTAAGGTGAGTAAAATAAGAGAGATATTAAAATTTAGTGAGTAAACATGTCATTTACCTTCATATATTTTATCCGAGTTAAAATGAAAAAGAAAAGAAAGGCGGCCCATAAGGGCCCATGGGAGAGCTCAATTAAATGGGTAGTATCGTATGCTTCATTCTTCAATCAGAATCGTCTCTTTCTTTCAAACTCTAAACATCCCCAAATTCCCTTCACCCTAATCTACAATTCTCCTTCTTCTCGCATTCATGTAAATCTGCATCGATTTTTCTTCTTTTTTTAAAAAAATAAAAACCTCCTTAGCTTTCTCTCTGTCGTATCGTTTTTATTTTTTGTCAATATAAATAATAATGACGAAGAAGAGAAAATCCGACGCCACGCGCCTTGACGAGGTTGATCGCACCATGTACACGAGTTTTTGCAGCGCCGCGAACTCCCTCTCCCAGCTTTATACGCAGGCCATGAACCACCAACGCCTTTCCTTTCAAGCCGGTGAACGTCACGCGCTGGTTCGCTTCCTAACCATCTCCTTTTCCCTAATACTCTTTTATTCCTGGTTGAATGAATCCTGTAATTTTTTATGCGTCATTGAATCCTGTATTTTTCTGTTATGATAACCAAATCAAATCGCTTTCATTTCAATATTGTATCATTTCTTTTATAATATCCTTAATAAAATATGAAATCACCATAATTTGGATTTCACGTGCGACAAACTGTTTAATTTTTCTTTTATGTGCAACGATTATTATGTGTTGAGTGTTGTTTATCTTAATGAGTCGATCATCTGTAATTTTGTAATTTTGTATGAATTTTCTTTTTTTGATTTGATATATAGATAACTTTTTTTGAAGATACATGAGTTAATTGCAAATGTAGTCGGAAAAATAGTGAACTGGGTCTTCTAATTTGCTTCCTGTTTGTGGTAAATGAAATATATTAAAATTTTACTTGATTGTAATTGAGCGTTGAGCAAAACCTAAAGTAGGGTAAATGCTCGACCTTTTTTTATCATTTAAAAGCTCAAGGTATTCAAATGCTTTTTAGATTAGCGATAAGCAAGTTACTGAAGGGACAAATATAATGGAGCTTTACATTTTAAATAAACACTGCAACAGTACATTTGCTGTGTAAACACGCCATTTGTTTGTATTTTTGAGTTATATTCATTTGTGGCTTTGGTGTATGGAACTTATTTTCATTGTGTATTAACTTCATGTCTAACAGTATAGATCTGCGTTTTCCTTTCCCAGGAGAAACTCTATCAATGGATTCTGAGGCAGCAAGAAGAAGGTTCAAGGGCAACGACTATCGATATAGTTGCGTATTTGCAGGTTTGTTTTTGTCATCTCCTGCTTATTTCTTTTCCCCTAATAATATTTTTATTCCTTCTTGAATGAATCCTGTAATTTTATTGCATCCCGTATTTTCTGATATGTTAATCAAATCTAATCTCTTTAATTTCAATATCTGGATCATTTTTTTATAACCCTAAATAAAATATGAAATCGCCATAATTTGGATGTCACATGCGAAAAACTTTTTAATTTTGCTTTTACGTGTGACGATTATAATGTGTTGATCATCTGTAATTTTGCGTGAATTTTCTTTTTAAATTTTTATTTGATTTTTGTTTTATATATAGCTTTTTTGAAGAAACATAAACTTAATTGCAAATGTAGTCGGAAAAATATTAAACTTAATTGCAACGATTATAATGTGTTGAGTGTCGTTACATCTTAATTGCTTATTTGTAGGTTTGTTTTTGTCATATCTATGCCAAGTCGAGTGTCATTTTGAAATTGAAATGCTTTCTTCACGTCCCTGAATCCTATTATTTGCATACTATTTTAAATAATATGATGGCGATACTATTCCATTTAATTTTAGTTATTTTTTCCCTTCTTCAAAGGACCAAAGGAGTTTAAGGTTTCCAAATTTAGTTTATTCATGCATTGTTTTACTTTGCTGAGCTCAGTCTATGAAAGACAAACTTGAATATCATTTTGGTTCTCAATTTGGATGGTTTTAAATCTTTTGAATATTATACTTTTCCAATCTTCATGCTTTTTATATCACTTATGAAATAAGCGTACTAATTATAAAATAAGTAAACAAATTCCAAATATTTTACTTTACTGAGTGTATTATTATTATATGTTTCACATTTTTTCTTTCATTTGTTCTGTTTTTAAAAATAATATTGTGAAGTAAAATATTTTTACTAATACTACATAATTCAGTCAAGTAAGCATGTAAGTAAATTATCCTAGAAGACAAGTTGTTTTTTCTGTGGAAGGAAGTCAATATATACGTGTATAATTAATTTTAGCATCTACATTTAAATTAATATTTTGTTTCTTAATGCTATTATCATGGAAGTAATAGCTGATCAAAACACATTTTACTGTGAAATCCATAGGTGATATATATTTAAATGTTTCAAATGTATTATTTAAGTGTATTCTATATTTTACTTTTATTTAATAATTTTTTTTCTATCATTTTTTTTGTTTTCTTTCCTCTAGACACTCTTAGGCCTTGATTGAGTGCCAAATGCTTCCAATTTATTCCCTTAATATTTCCATAATTGGCTGCCGTGTAGCAGTAGTCAATTAACCTTTATGGTTTCTTTGCAATAAGTTAGGTTATAGAATTGTAGGAGAATAAAAAAGCTTGCATTTTGCATATGCCTTTATAGAGATGATGCATCTATGAAGTATGCATTTTCCCGTATAGAGATGCTGCATCTATGAAATATGCATGTTTGTCACGTCTAAATAGAGATGACGTGTCTATGGTGTATGCATGATTCTGTAAGAAAAATACTGTAACGAGAGGAACAGAGAAACTTGGTGGTAGATATAAGGTACTTGCCAAATAAAATTTTGAAAATATGGGTATAAAGGAGGAAACATCATGTGGTAACTGACTAAAAATGAATTTCTGAAAAACTATTTTCTCATTACCAATGTAAGATTGTTCCTGTGAATTTGTTCAACTTGCATCCTTCTATCCTTGAGCTTTCTCATTTGAATAAATTCTTTCCTTCATCTGCATTTTCCAAATTTTGTTGTATGTATAGATCTACCTACTCTTGTTTCAATGAGATTATGCCTTCAAATTTTCTATAATTTTGTTTTGCAGAATGAGCTCGAATATGGAGGAGAGGAGCTGCCAATGTCCCCTAGGCTGCCGTTGCAGCATATGCATTCCCAAACTCCAACACAGTTGAACAGTTTAGGCGCTCATGTTTCTTCCAATCCATTATCATCAGCAATTACTGGGCAGGGAGTTCGGTCTGGTGATAATCAAGGTAAGAATTCGGTTTTCTCGAATGCTCTCTCAAGCCCTGTTCGCCGGAGCCTTCAGCACTACCACTTGACACAGGGCGGTTACAATTCAAACAATGTTTTATCATCACTAAACGGACAACGCAATAACGAAAGCAACTACCCTCACCATCAAAATAGGGATGCCAATTCCCCCAGCCCCAATGACTGCATGGACATGCATTCCGATAGTCCTGCACATGATTCTCCTTGATAAAATATTTGGGATCTGCTTTTCTTGTGGTATTAGAATTTCTGGAATCCTATTCATTATAGTGCAAAATTCAATTCATAGGTTTGCCTCGTCATATTTCTTTGATAGTGGTATGTTGTCATACAATGAGCATGATGGTAATGGTTGCCTTCATGTTATCCATTATGGTTCGGTTATATAATTTTCTCAAACTTATGATATCCTCTTCTGTAAAATTTGTTTAATGAAAGTTTAGTATGCAAACAAGTTATTCATGCTATCATTTCATTGGTTGCTGTTGGGTCAATTAATCAATAAATGAGGCCAACTATTAAAACTCAATGAATTTTTTTGTAAAGAATTACAAAAATATACAACAGCAAGCAACATCTCTTAAAGTTTATATCCAAAGTTTCAAATATATTTTTTCCAAAATAAATTCTCACGTGTTTGAGCAAATTTATCTTATACCTTCAAGAACATTAGAATAAAATATTTTAACAAAGAGTAATAGTGTTCAATAAAAAATGAAAAATTAGGTACAAATAGGATTTTTAGCTCAAAGATTATAACTTTCTTAATTTTGTTCGACTGGTATAAGGTCTATTTTATCCTCTCTAATGGATTATTAGTCGTTTGGGGTCATTGGTGGACCTGGTGAATTTGAACTAAACCGATTTACTTGACCCAATACTCGATATTAACCCGAACATGATAATCAAATTTGATAGGATACTCGATCTATATCCGACCCGAATCATATCTGATCTAAAATTTAGAGAAATCGAAAGCAACCTGAATCGAAATTAGCCCAAATCAAAAGAAATCTGAATCAAATTTTAATCCGATCCAAAAGCAACCGGAACCGAATTTAACCCAACCTGAAATCAATCCGAGCGGAAATTAACCCAAACTAAAATGAAGAATCTTATTGTAGGATTGAAAATATTAGATTTGAAAATATATAATTTTTTAATAAAAAAATTATTTCTTCATCAAATAGATAAACTTTTCATACAAAATCAATATAAAATTTTGATAACAAAATTTAACACGCATTATAGGATCATATTTGTGTCAAATTATCGATTTATCACCTATAAATGATTGTTTAATTCAAAATATTGAATGATTGAGAATTGAAATTAGGCCCTAAATAATAAGATTAACAAATAAGAAGACAATTTTTTTTACAAAAATATATCAATAATTATATATATACTTGATTAGACTCGTAACCAATTCAACCCGAATTGACCTGATCTAAACATTGACCCAAACTGAAAATCAACCGATTCGATATTATCCTGACCCGAAATCTAAAAAATTGGTGTTAACCCGACCCAAAAATTTACCGATCCAATATTGATCAGTCCCGATATTGACCCGACCCGATATTGACCCAACCCAAAAATCAACCAATCCGATATTGATCCGAACCGAAAAACAACTGATCTGATACTTGACCCGATTTACCGTACACCGAACTAGATCCGAATCAAATCCGATATGACCCAAGCAAAATTAAACTGAATATAATTTATACCCGAAATAATCCGACCCAAACTCGATCTGAATGACCTGTTTGCCACCTCTAGTCATTGGAGAAGTTTTCTAATCGTCGTGGAGCATTAAAACTATGCATTAAATGCTCATCTATAACATCAGTTTCGAAATTAAATGATAAGTTTTGAAAATGATCAATGTTTTTTTTATAAAAAAAAAATAACCATTGGAGCCCAACAAGATCGAAGTTGAGGGGGGATTTCAAAATCTATTGATCAATTTCAAAATCGAGACTATGTTATCAAAACTAAAAGGTAGATTGGAAATTTTGTTTAATATTGACTCAGGCTTTCAAAACTAGTAGTAAAAAATAGACTAATTTGAGTGTTTTTGACCTTTCAAAAATATTTTGAGTTTGTCAAAACACTTGCAAATCATTTTTAACGAATTTTTTTTCGAAGCCTATTATCTTTAGAACACTTGCAAACGCTTAAAAATATTTTTAATAATAAAAAATAATTGTAACCAATCAGAATTTTTTGACAATTTAAAATATGGGCTATAATTTTTTACGTAGTTAACCTTAAAAAGAACTCTTTGCATTAAATATGATGGCAAGTGAACCCTTCGTATTAACAGCCTCGGCTCATTCATAGCCTCCGACCAGAAAACATAAACGGAACAATCATCTGTTCTAAAGGATTCTTCAAGTCATTTTATGAGATTTGTGTGTCTATTCATGCCAGCTTTCGCATGCCATGCAGGCCAGCCCCCATGGCCTATGGCTGGACCATATGAGCCTTTGATTCCATACGCGCTATTAGCTAACAAAAGATGTGGCCCCTTCCCCTATTTAGGGTGGGCGAAGAAAAGGATATATATGTTTCTGAATATTCTAAAGCAGTTATAACGTATTACCTATTTAGAATTTTTGTTAACCATTAACAAAACATACACAACTGTTTGAACTAAGAAACTTTAAGAAGAACACCAATTTTTTTAACTACTGAAACTACTTGATGAATTCGCGTAAAAAAATATGTAATAATCTTTTTGATGAATTCATGTAAAAAATATTTAATAATTTTCTTGATGAGTTCATGTTAAAAAATATATTTAATAATCTTTGTAAGTGACATTAAATAAGTTTAATGTTGAAATTTAAGCATTAGTAATTTCTTTGTCTATTTCAATTTATTTATATAATAATTATTGATAGATGAGTTTCAATTGATTTTACAATCGAATATTAACATCTGTAGTTTTTTTTTATTATTATTTATGGAATGAGATTTTATTTATGTATTAAGAAAGAAATGATCACAATCCAGGCCATCTAACATCTAGAAGATGTTTGTTGTCATGGGTTTTGGGGACAAGGTAGCCCCAAATCACATTTATATTGTCTCTTTTGACATACCAACCCTATTGAATTGAAGCATGGCTGATTTAATCACCGCCTGGACCATACTCCACATTTTTTTTTATTAAAATTTCTACACTATTGACTTGGGATAACCATGAAATACAAATGTTTTAGTTGTTTTGTCAACAAGGGGAGAACTATTTAAGATCTTATCATTATTTTGTAATAATAATTCTACTTTTCAATCTGATTCCTCACTTTCATTCTTACATGATTGAACGTATAGTAATGTTTCTCCTTCCTTTTCGTATCAAATGTAATGCCAACTCACATGGACCTTAGTCATTAGCCGACTGACCCGTTTTGTTATCTCTTGGAATTGGATTATTTTAGAAATATTGTAATAATCCAATTAAGCGTAAATAATCTTATCGTACAAAAAAATATTAATTTGAAATTGAAAGTCGATTGAGGATATGTTCGAGGCTTCAAGAAAATTCTGGAATCAATTTTCGTGGAGGATCATCTATGCGGAGATTCCAAGGAAACATATACGGAGGATCTTTTGGAGGTTTCAAGGGAACTTGAGCGGAGGATATGACAACGGCGAAGGTAACTCCGAAGATATAAAAATAATTTAAATTAGAATTTGTTGAGACATGTATGTTTCAGAACATTGAATGTCAACATTGAATGTCTATCTCCTAAGGCACAAAAACGATTGTTCACTGGATGTAACACTACACCAATGAACAAATCGAACTCAACCTTATTTTTCTCTATCACTAGAACAAAAATAACTCAAAAGTTTTCTTTAAAATACTTGTAAATCATCATGTAAAAACCATCCACTAATGTTATAAAATAAAAGCATAGCATTCAAGTTTATAAATACGGGGAGCTTTAAAAATGCATCCCAAATGTTACAAATTAAGTATTTCAAAATAGAGTTACGACTCAAATACGTGAAGGCCTATGAATAGTACATGACCTCTAATAAATGAATCAAGACATATTCTGCTACTCTGAATGGTCTGAAAAGTTAGATGTGCGATAAGCTCCTCGACGCTCCTCCTAAAAACCTGTGTACGAAAACAAATTCCGAATGTTGAGTTCACAAGCTCAATGTCACACTAAACAACTAAGCTATAATATGTGCGTTCATTTCTTGATCATGACTACAAGCAAGACATAAACATACAAGTATGCTAAACACCAATGTTGAGGTAGGCATCATGGTGTGGTTGGAGGGTTTTGATGCATCTTGGTAGACACAACCCTCTAGCCTACGATAGCACCCATCTCCCGTATACCTTTTCGTACATGAGATACAAATGTCACATCACTTTTAAAATATTTCATCACTTGAAAACCCATAAAATTTTATTTCTAGATTTCTTAAAACATAACATTTGTTTTATATACAACAAAACATTAATTGAATCTGTTACGAGGTTCTACTTAAATACAATTCAGAGCATTTTTCATACTTTAATTACATGCCAACTAAGTTTTTCAAAATAAACCAGATTATCCTATTATTACTGACGAGTCAACCTTAATTGATGATAGTTGCTGCTACTACTGCACTACTTACTTAGCTAATCTATGCCTTCACCTATGCGTGAAATCAACACACGTTAAATAGTTACTTAGTGAGACATAATATTATAAGAAAAATTAATGTATACATAAGTATATCATGATTATTTAGTTTCGAAATAATTCGTTTTATCCATAGGATTAGATAAATTCTTATTATCTAAACCATATTTCTTTCATACTATCATCATAAACATTCTTAGTTTGTCCTGTATACCTTTCTTTATGTACATTTTTCCCATTATTCTTTAGTAATTATTCATTATTTCTTTTATGGCATCCTTTCATGTCTTTAGTGCACTGTTATGCATTTCATTTATGGCATCCTTTCATGCCTTTAATGCACTGTTATGCATTTCATTTATGGCATTCTTTCATGCCTTTAATGCACTGTTATGCATTTCATTTATGCAATGAAAACATATTGAAAACCATAAAACATACATTAAATTAAAACATTCTAATTTGAATCATTGCGAATCTTTTTCATCTCAAATAAATACAATAAATGTAATCACCTGATAATCCTCGCTAATAGAATGTAATGATGTCTGGCTACTCAACAACTTTATCTTTCCCTTGTTCTTGCTAGATTCTGGAGCTTGGTTATGATCTACACAAGCATCCATTAAAGACACATACCATACCAAATGTTAGTATATTCCCTAACATTTATAATTTAATAATACTCAAAAGTACTATTATTTCAATTTCTATAACAATTTCAGCCTATCTTAGAATTCCAGACTCAAAAGTATCGGTACCCCTACCATGGTATCGATACTTCTATACTATGGTACCGATACGCCCTTTCAATATCGATACCATTTCTACATTCTGTAATTCATGGTATCGATACCTTTCTCTCAATATTGATACCTTTCTCTCAGTATCGATACTACTATACTATGGTACCGATACTGCCTTTCAGTATCGATATCATTTTGGCATTCTGGAATCCATGTTATCGATACTTTCCTTTTAGTATCGATACCCTATCAATATCGGTACTGATATCAATATCGATACTAATTGTATCAGTACCAATATTGTTCATCACATTTCTACCCCATTTAAACCTATAGTATCGGTACTGCTCTATCAGTATCGATACTCTTACCCAGATTTTCCAATTTCAGTTCAATTTTTACCCAAATTTGGTCAAATTCCCTTACTTTAACCTCCAACAATACTATTAATCACTTCCTTACTTATCCCAACTAACTTTCCTTCATTTAACTTCTTATAACATTTAAAATCTCCAAAGAAAATCTCAAACTAAGAATCATACCACTTTTCTAACATGTTTTTAATCATATCCAATGCTTCTAATCTCTTAATCACTTCTTTGACAAGTCAAATATACTAGTAAACATCAATAAAAACTCATATCTTAGCATATCATACTAAAACTCATTTTCTTAAATATCAAATATTTCATCCATTTCTTAGTTTTAATCTTATTTAACCATTCCTTAAGTCTCTATTATACTCAAGGATTCAAAACCAACAAAAAAACGAAAGGAAACGCCATAAAAATGAGACCTTACCTTTGGCTATGAAGGAGAGCCTTTAAACGG
Source organism: Hibiscus syriacus (assembly GCF_006381635.1). Classification (NCBI taxonomy): domain Eukaryota; kingdom Viridiplantae; phylum Streptophyta; class Magnoliopsida; order Malvales; family Malvaceae; genus Hibiscus; species Hibiscus syriacus. The sequence goes on from NW_024063525.1 coordinate 4,121,012, forward strand.
GGAAGAAGAAGAAGAAAAAGAGATGGCTTTGATAACTTAATTTTCCTCTTTTCCTTCATTAAATATCCCTAATAAGGAAAATGTATTTTATTTTCATTTCCCCCTTAAAGTACCAAAATGCCCTCATCTATTGTTACAAATTAATCTAAAACACTATTTCTAAACATTTTTCATCTTTTATCAATTATTCAAATAAATCCTCAATTTTTAAATATTTTTAATAAAGTTCATGATATGATATTTGGGGTATTACAATTCTCCCCTTAAGAAAATTCATCCTCGAATTTAAAGAAATACCTTAACCGAAGAGGTATGGAAATTGCATTCTCATGTCCTCATCTCTTTCCCAAGTAGCTTCTTCAACCTTATGATTCTGCCAGAGCACTTTAACTAAAGGAATCTTCTTGTTACGTAATTCCTTGATTTCTCTAGTCAAGATCTGCACTGGTTTTTCTTCATAAGTTAAATCTGATCCGAATCTTCTGAGCATTGATATGTGAAAAACATTGTGGATCTTGTCCATCTACGGAGGCAAAGCTAATTGATATGCTACTAGTCCGACCCTTTTCTTTGCGCCCAAATCTCAAAACTTTCTTCCAGGGCGACACTTTTAGAAATACATTGTCTCCCACTTGAAATTCAATTTCTTTTCTTTTTAAATCTACATAAGACTTCTGGCGGTCGGAGGCTATCTTTAGATTGCCCCTTATAATTTTAACTTCCTGTTCCATTTCTTTAATCAACGCCGGGCCAACTAGGTCTCGGTCTTTTTGTTCAAACTAATTTAATGGTGTTATGCACTTTCTCCCATACAAAGCTTCATACGGGGCCATCCTAATACTCAATTGGTAACTGTTGTTATATGAAAATTCCGCTAAAGGAAAATACATTTCCCATGATCCTTTAAACTTAATCACACATGCCCTTAACATATCCTCTAGCACCTGGATAGCTCGTTCTGACTGCCCATCTGTCTGCGGATAAAAATTTGTGCTAAAGTTTAATTGAGTACCCAATGCCTCATGTAACGACTTCCAGAATCTTGAAGTAAACCTTGAGTTTCTATCAGACACTATTGATATATGCACTCTATGTAGTCTGACTATCTCTTTTATATATAACTCTGCATACTTATCCATCAAGTAATCTACTCAAACTGGAATAAAATGAGTTGTCTTGGTCATTCGATCTACAATTACCCATATAGAGTCCTTTTTACTTGGTGACAAAGGTAGTCCCGAAACAAAATCCATTGTAACTCGTTAACATTTCCGTTCAGGAATGGATATCGGTTGTAACAATCTAGATGGCACTTGATGTTCAGATAACGACTTTTTAAATCCTAATACATCTTATTCCCACCTAGGTGCATTGTTAAAGGACTACAATGTGCCTCGATAAGAATATATTTCTTCAATTCCTCATTATCGGGAATGTAAAGTCATCCCCGATAATATAAACATCTATTAGCCCTTATTTTGAAGTTTATGGTTTTTTCTTTTTCTATTTGTGTCATCCTCACCAAGCAGTTCTCATCTTGACCTTGCAGCTCTTTTACCCGAACCAAAGGCATCGGCTTTAACATAAGTTCAGCAAACAAGGCACCATCTTCCTTTAAAGACATATGCGCATCCAAAGCCTGTAGAGCGACAAAAATCTTTCGGCTAAGTGCATTCGCTACCATATTCGCCTTTCTAGGATAATAATCAATAATTAAATCATAATCCTTTAAAAGCTCGATCCATCTTTTTTGCCTTAAGTTCAGTTCTTTCTGAGTCAACAGATACTTTAGACTCTTGTGAACCTTATAAATATGGCACCGCTCACCACACAGATAATGTCGCCAGATTTTCAAGGTAAACACAACTGCTGCTAATTCCAAATCGTATGTCGGGTAATTTTTCTCGTGATTCTTCAACTGTCTTGAGTCATAAGCCACAACTTTTCCATCTTGCATCAGTATATACCTTGTCTATTTTGGGATGCATCATTGAAAACTACATAATCTTTACCTGACTCCGGTTGTACAAGCACATGGGCCTCTGCTACTATTCTCTTGAGCCTTTCAAAAATTTCTTGGCATTTCTCTATCCAAAAAAAGGCATATCCTTTCGTAATAACTTAGTTAGTGGCAACGCTATCATTGAAAAGTTCTTCACGAACCATCTATAATAACCAACAAGCCCCAAGAAACTCTAAACTTCAGAAATATTTTTTGGAGTTTGCCAATCCACTATATCTTGCATCTTCTTAGGATCTACTTTTATGCCTTATGTGGAGATTATATGACCAAGGAAAGAAATCTCGACAAACCAAAATTTGTACTTGGAAAATTTGGCATACAACTTCTTCTCGCGAAGTGTCTGAAGAACCACTCGAAGATGACCATTATGTTCTTCTCTTGACTTGGAATACACCAAAATATCGTCTATAAATACCACCACGAATTGATCCAAATAAGGTTGGAATACTCGATTCATCAAATCCATAAATGTTGCAGGAGCATTAGTCAATCCAAATGGCATCACTATAAATTCATAGTGTCCATACCGAGTTCGAAAAGTTATCTTTGAAATATCATCCTCTTTGATCTTTAATTGATGATACCCCGACCTTAGGTCTATATTAGAAAACACAACTGCTCCTTTCAGTTGATTGAATAGATCATCAATCCTTGGAATAGGGTACTTGTTCTTTATTATTACTTTATTTAATTGGCGGTAATCGATGCATAATCGCATAGACCCATCCTTCTTTTTCACAAACAACACATGTGCTCCCTAATGAGAAACACTGGGTCTTATAAATCCCTTATCGAGTAACTCTTGTAGTTGGTCTTTTAATTCTCTCAATTCAGTCGGAGCCATCTGATATGGAGCCATAGAAATAGGTTCAGTGCCCGGGTAAACCTCAATCCTGAATTCTACTTCATGATCTGGAGGTAATCCCAGTAAATCTTTGGCAAAAAACATCCGGAAATTCCCTAACTGTAGGGATATCATTTACTCTTACTTCTGATATTCGAGTGTCTATCACATTGACTAGAAAATCTATATATCCTTTTGACATCATTTTCCTTGCAATCATGATTAATATCACATTTGATAGTGATTTTTCTTTTTCGCCAATCACTACGATTTTTTAACCTTCTGCATCTTTTAGAAATAATTGTTTCTTACGACAATCGACACATCCATAAAATGGAGACAACCAATCCATTCTCAAAATAATTTCAAATTCATCGAAGGGCAACTCCATCAAGTTTGTCGAGAACACAATCCCTTGAATTTTTATAGGGCATTTTCTACATATCCTAGTTATTCTCGCACTTTGACCCATAGGGTTTACCACTATCATCTCACTAACAATTGGTTCTAAAGGAATTCCTCTAGCTCTAACCAACTTTGTACTAATGTATGAGTGTGTAAACCTGGGTCAACTAAAACAAATACATGCTCATCAAAAAGATGGAAAGTACCTATTATGATTTTGGGGTCATCCCGATCCTCATTGGTCTTAATATTTTAAATTTTAGCGAATCACCGAGTCTTTTATCTCTGCATTGAATCAAATTGTCCCCTGAATCTACCACTTCCTCTGCTTCTATTATAGGCTACCACCGATCTTTCAGACTGCGTTGAATTGTCCCCAGATTTCTTAGGACAGTTTCGGGAAAAGTGACTCGTCTCGCCAAATTGAAAACAAGCTCCACTGAGAAGTTTGCATGCTCCGCGGTGTAATTTACCACATGTTTAACATGGAGTCCTTTCCCCCGATACTCTACCCAAGCTAACAGCAAAAGACTGAGATTATTTATTTTTCTATGAAACTGTCGCAGAACTATCTCTATCAGTATATCTGGAACTCGAGCCCTTGCCTCTTTTAACATGATGGGGAGTTGAAGGCATTCCTACTCTTTTTCCGTATAAAAAACTCTATTCTGCAACTAAAGTCTCTTTTTGAGCTCTTTCAATAGCCTTGGCTCAGTTTATGACTTCTTGCAAACTTGGCAAGTTCAAAGCCAACATCATCTCTTTTAACTTTGGCCTTAAACCACCCTCTATAAATCAATCACGTCGTGCTTTATCATTTGGAACCATTTCAGAAGCAAAACGACTCAACTTGTTGTACTCAACCTCGAACTCATGTACGTCTCGATCACCTTGTTTCAAATTAAGGAACTTTAACAACATTGCCCATTTGAACTCCTCACCCACATACTTGTTCTTGAATTCTTCCAGGAAGAATTGTCAGGTCACTTGCTCCGATGGTGAATACATCGTAGTATTTGACCACCATACTCGAGTTGATCCTCTAAGTAAAGATACAGTTCCTTCCTACTTTTTCGGATCTGAGTATTGAAGACTTTCAAGCATTATTATAACATCATTTAGTCATAAATCAACCTCCATAAGACCCTCACCCTCTTCTTCCCGAAACTCTAGAGCTCCCAATCTCTTTAGCTCTTTTGGAATCAATATCCTTGGTGTTGGAGGAACAGAGAAATGTTAAAATCGAGTCAGTACGGTGCTAAGAGCTTGCATAAAAGTTCCAAACTCAGGAACCAAAATCCTCTGATGTGCAGACACACTAGCATTTTCGGATGGGATCGACTGTTCATTATTAGCCTCGTAACTTTCGCTATCAGTTCCTTCTCTCATCTCTTGTTCCCCCGCTCTTCGCGAGTTTGAAGATTGTGACATTTATTAAAACATACATAATAATAACACTACAATTAGTAAAGAGTGTCATCAATCATACTCTAATGAAACCATATCAGTAACATTGATAATCTTAAAGGCATGTAATCCCTTTTCTATTTTCAAATAAAATCAGTTTTGACCGAGAATCGGCTAAACCTGTAGCTCTAATACCAATAAATGTAACACCCATCTCCCGTATACCTTTCCGTACGTGAGATACATATGTCACGTCACTTTTAAAATATTTCCTCATTTGAAAACCCGTAACATTTTGTTTCCAGATTATTTGTTTTATATACAGCAAAACATTAATTGGAATCTGATACGAGGTTCTACTTAAATACAATTCAAAGCATTTTTTGTACTTTAATTACATGACAACTAAGTTTTTCAAAATAAATTGGATTGCCCTATTGTTACTAACGAGTCAACCTTAATTGATAATAGTTGATGCTACTGCTGCACTCCTTACTTGGCTAATCTCTACCTTCACCTACACGTGAAATCAACACACGTTAAATAGTTACCTAGTGAGACATAATATTGTAAGAAACATTAATGTATACATAAGTATATCATGATTATTTGGTTTCAAAATAATTTGTATCATCTATAAGGTTTAGATAAATTCCTATTATCTAAACCATATTTCTATCATTCTATCATCATAAACATTCTTAGTATGTCCTGCACACCTTCCTTTCTGTATATTTTTCTTGTTATTCTTTAGTAATTATTCATTATTTCCATTTATGGCATCCTTTCATGCATTTAATGCACTGTTATGCATTTCATTTATGACATAATTTCATACATTTAATGCACCGTTATGCATTTTATTTATGGCATCCTTTTATGCCTTTAATGCACCGTTATGCATTTCATTTATGACATCCTTTCATGCCTTTAATGCACTGTTATGCATTTCATTTATGGCATCCTTTTATGCCTTTTATGCACCGTTATGAATTTTATTTATGGCATCCTTTCATGCCTTTAATGCACCGTTATGCATTTCATTTATGGCACATTTCATGCCTTTAATGCACTGTTATGCATTTCATTTATGTAATGAAAACATATTGAAAACCATAAAATATACATTAAATTAAAACATTCTAATTTGAATCATTGCGAATCTTTTTCATCTCAAATAAATATATGAAATGTACTCACCTTATAATCCTCGCTAATAGAATGTAATGATGTCTGGCTACTCAACAACTTTATCTTTGCCCCTATTCTTTCTAGATTCAGGAGCTTGGTTTTGATCTACACAAGCATCAATTAAAGACACATATCATACCAAATATTAGTATATTCCCTAACATTTATACTTTAATAATACTCAAAAGTACTATTATTTAAATTTCTATTACAATTTCAGCCTATCTTATAATTCCAGGCTCAATAGTATCGGTACCCTACTATGGTATCGATACTTTTATACTATGGTACCGATACCCCATTTCAGTGTCGATACCATTTCTACATTCTGTAATTCATGGTATCGATACCTTTCTCTCAGTATGATACTACTATATTATGGTATCGATACTCCCTTTCAGCATTGATACCATTTTGGCATTCTAGAATCTATGGTATCGATACTTTCCTTTTAGTATCAATACCCCATCAGTATCGATACTAATTGTATCAGTATCGATATTGTTCTTCGCATTTATACCCATTTAAACCTATAATATCAGTATTGTTCTATCAGTATCGATACTCTTACCAGATTTTCTAATTTTAGCTCGATTTTTACCCAAATTTGGTTAAATTCCCTTAGTTTAACCTCCAACAATACTATTAATCTCTTCCTTACTTATCCCAACTAACTTTCCTTCATTTAACTTCTTATAACATCTAAAATCTCCAAAGAACATCTCAAACTAAGAATCATACCACTTTATCTAACATGTTTTTAATCATATCCAATACTTCTAATCTCTTAATCACTTATTTGACAAGTCAAATATACTAGTAAACATCAATAAAAACTCATATCTTAACATATCATACTAAAACTCATTTTCTTAAATCTCAAATATTTCATCTATCTCTTAGTTTTAATCTTATTTAACCCTTCCTTAAGCCTCTATAATACTCAAGGATTCAAAAACCAACCAAAAACGAAAGGAAAAGCCATAAAAATGAGACCTTACCTTTGGCTATGAAGGAGAGCCTTTAAACGGGGAAGAAAAAGAAAAAGAGATGGCTTTGATTACTTAACTTTCCTCTTTTCCTTTATTAAATATCCCTAAATAAGAAAAATTTATTTTAATTTCATTTCCCTTTAAAGTACCAAAATGCCCTCCTAATTCATCTATTGTTACAAATTAGTCTAAAACACTATTTCTAATCATTTTCTCACGTTTTATCATTTATTCAAATAAATCCAAGATTTTTAAATCTTTTTAGTAAAGTCTCTGATATGATATTTGGGGTATTACACCTACCTAGGGTGAGATCCGTAATTTCTATATCACAAATATACACCTAGTTGACCTACTATTTGTGAGTACATGAGGCATCTGCGCCCGACCAGTAGCTAAAGTGCCTTGGCACTGACTGAGATATGTTCGAACATTCTAAACATACATGATGATTGTTATAAAGTCAAAGTAACTTAGGTGTCCTGATTGTTTCTTGAGCGTCATGTAATAACTTGTTTTAAGCCATCTTAATTCGTATTGTTTTGAGTTGTAGCGCATTCATTAACTGTTCTAACTTGTAACCTTATTAGTGAAGTTTTGATAACCTTAAATCCTCTTCCCAAACACTTGAATCGAAATAGGTTTCTCATCTAATTCAGGATGAGGGTACCAATATAGATCCCTTTAGTATCAATACTAACCCTTGAGTAATGGTACTCACCCGTGGTACCAATACCAAAACTAGTTATTAGAATTTTAGAAGTTTTAACAATATTGATACTCTTATTTAAAGTATCAGTACTTGAGTATTGGGTATCGATACCAGCATAGGTATTGATACCAAAATTCTTTTTCGATATTTTGGAAATTAACTCAGTATCGTTACCCTTACTTAGAGTATCAATACACTTTCTCATGGTATCGATACTTCCCTGAGCACTGGTATCAAATTAGGTTATTAGAACTTGAGATCTAAAAGTGGTATCGATACTTCACCCTTGAGTATCGATACTCAACGAACAATATTGATATTCCATCTTTGGTTATTGGCATTCAACGAACAATAGCGATACCCAAAATATTGGTATCGATACTCCCAGCTAAAAACTCCTTATCTTAGGCTACATGAAGAATTGTATCATATTTTTTATCCAATATTGATAAGCAAGTCTAGAAATGTTTTGTTTTGAGCATGAAAATGACACCTAAATCTACCCATTTGCCCCTCTAAGGTTGTTAAACATTATTTAAGTCTTATGTAAGATGATAGGGGTTATAAAGAGTCATTTTTCATGCTGAATAACATCATAACTAAAATCTACCATGAACATGCTCATATGCTTTATGAACTCATGCAAGCTAACCAAAAACATTTAATTACTCATAAGTGGTATAGAGAGGTTAAAAATATGTTACATTCATCCTATGCTATTGAAAATGTTCAAGTATTAACCAAGAACTAGATTTTCCTTACTTTTGGTCTTAGAGCTTTCTTCAACCTCTTTCACTAATAAAATAGAGGAATATGAGTTGCTAACTTGTCTAGGAACTTAGTAAAACTTGAATCTAAAAAAAATGAGTTGGAACACAAAAGTTTCCTAAACCCCCATCTATGACCACCATGTCTAAACTTTGAGTTTGAGAGCTTGAATGGAAGTTTGGGGTGAAGATATATGATTTTTACCTTGGAAACTACGTTCTAGACTTGTAAGACTACAAAGTTATCACCTTTCTTGATTTGTGAGGGACGAAGAATAAAAGGTGGAAGAAGAGACAAAACAATGAAGAAAAAGATGAGTGCCCAAGCGTGGCCTTACCAAAAATTAAGGGAAATCAACCTTTGGTTCAAAAGATGGGCTATTCATTCTTTTAGTCCTTCAACTTTTGGTATCTTCAAAAATAAGCCTTTTTTATGGCTATTTGGACCTAAATCAAGCCCAATCCAAATCAAACTTGAACTAAGGCTTCTCATAAGGGAATTGTATTTATCCATAACCCTCTCGTGTTAGTCTGAAACTCCTAACCTAGAATTTGGTACGTTACAACTCTTTCATCCTAGTAAGAAATTTCATTCTCAAAATTTATCTTGGTAGAAGAGATATAGATACAAAAGTTACATGTTCTTCTTGGTTTCCCATATTTCTTCCTCGACACCGTGGTTCATCCAAGCTAGGAGAAAATGAGCTGACTTGATCAATCTGTCTAGTATAATCCACAATGCGGCATGCCTATACTTAGTCATAGGTAACCCTTTCATAAAGTCCATGATTACCATAACCCATTTTCCATAAAGGTATCTGATAGGTTAGAGTAACCCTAAAGGAACCTGATATTTCACCTTAACCCGGGGAAAAACTAAGAACCTAGCGATAAACTCATATACTTCCATTTCCATGCTTGACCAATAACATAGTTGTTGAAACTTTTAATGCATATTATTACTACCCGGATGAACTGAGAGTGGATTGTAACGTGATTTGTGAAGGATCTTACTACGTAATTATTCATCTATGTGTACACATAATTGACCCCTAAAGAATAACACATTCCCATCACACAGCTTGAAATTTGGTGATTCACCTATGTGGACTTGCTCCATGTGTGACATCAAATGATTGTTAGATCCCTACAATCTATTAACTTTGCTCACTAACTCGAAGTTCAACCAATAAACTACCATCTCTAGATAAACTTAAATGTGTTAACAACACTCACAACTTTGACATCAATTTTCTACTCAATGCATTTTCCACTACTTTTGCCTTCCATGGGTGGTAGTCGATCACCCAATCATAGTCTTTTAACAAATCGACCCACTTACGGTATCTCAAGTTCAACTTATTATGTTGTAAATAGGTATTTAAGGCTTTTTTGATCAGTGAAGATATGACATTTCTTATCAAACAAGTAGTGCCACCAAATCTTTAGTGCAAAAAAACTATTGTTATAACCTTTAAGTCATGGGTAGGGTAATTTAGCTCGTGTAGCTTGAGTTAGTGGGGTTCATAAGCTATGACATTTTTTTATTGCATCAGAATGCACCCAAGGCCATTTAATGAAGCATCACTGAACACTATGAAGTCTTTCTTCCACTCCAATTGGGTTAAAATGGTAGCTTGGGTTAAGATAACTTTAAACTGCTCAAACCTCCTCTGTCGCTTCTCATCCCACACGAAGAAAACTCACTTATGGATTAGTTTAGTCATAGGGTTAGTTATGAAAGTGAAAACCTTTACAAACCAACGATAGTTCTCAATAAGACCTAAGAAACTACGTACCTTAGTTATGCTCTTCGATGGTTCCTACTCATGAACTACTTGAATCTTCTGAGGGATAACTTGGATGTCGTCTTCTACTATGACATGACCCAAAAATAAAACCTCGGATAATCAGAACTCACACTTCCCAAACCTGGAAAACAACTATCGTTCCTAAAGTGTTTACAGAATAATACAGAGGTACTGGTCGTGCTTTTCTTCAGATCACAAGTACATGAGGATATCATCTATGAAGACCACTACGAATTAATCCAGGTATGGGTAGAAAACTCGATTTAACTAGTCCAAGAATACCATGAATTCATATTTATCATACCTCATCCAAAAGGTTGTATTCTCTACATAAGCGTCCTTGAGCTTCAACTGATAGTATCCTAACTTTATATCTATCTTGGAGAAAATGTATGATTCCTTAAGATCGTCAAAGAGGTTATCAATCCTAGGGAAAAGCTACTGATTCTTGATGTTTAACTTATTCAATTATCGGTAGTTGATGCACAACCACATCTAACCATCATTCTTCTTAACAAAGAGAACTGGCGCTCCCCATGGAGAAATGCTAAGTTAGATGAGACCATTTTCTAGTAACTCTTGAATTTGGGCTTTTAACTCCTTTAGCTTCGTAGGTGCCATGTGGTAGCGAGAAATGGACACCAGAGTAGAACCCGACAAAATTTTAATACCAAACTCCAACTCTCGATTAGGTGGCAATCCGATAACTCATCAAGAAATACATCAATGAAGTATCGAATAGTCCAAATATCCTTGAGTATTGGAACTATGATTTAGGTGTTAATAACATAAGCTAAGATTTTTTACAACCCTGTTCAATCATTCTCTCAATCGTCATAGCCGAAACAATTTTTGAACAACCTAACTTCTTGTTGGTCGTCACAACATTAGTTCCATCACCCTTTTTGAGTTCAAGTTGTATGACTTTTCACCTCAAATTAGCATCGTACTCAGATAGCCAATTCATGCCTAAGATCATGTCAAACTCCCTAAATCGTAACTATATCATATCGACCTATAAAGTCTAACCTTGAATCTCTACTAGCTATCTACGATAGACCTTTTCCATAAGGATGTCTAATCCTAGCGGGTTAGATACTCATACTCCTATATCTAAGTCATCAGCTAGAATATTTATCTCTTGAACAAGCTAAGAACAAATGTAAGAATGTGTGAACCTTGTATCTACTACTAGAATAGTAATTGGAATAAAGAGAAATGGACACCTGAGTAGAACCCGGCAAAATTTTAATACCAAACTCCAACTCTCGATTAGGTGGATATCCCAATAACTCATCGAGAAATACATCAAGGAAGTATCGAATAGTCCAAATATCCTTGAGTATTGGAACTATTATTCAGGTGTTAATCACATAAACTAAGAGGCTTTACAACCCTGTTCAATCATTCTCTCACTCCTCGCAGCTAAAAAAATTCTTAAATACCCTAACTTCTTATTAGTCGTCACAACATTAGTTCTATCACCCTTTTTTTGTTTGATTTATCTGTCTTTGTACCTCAAATTAGCATCGTTCTCAGATAGCCAATCCATGCATAAGATCATATCGAACTCCCTAAATCACAACTCCATCAAATCGACCTATAAAGTATAACCTTGAATCTCTACTAGACATCAGAGATAGATCTTGTCCATAAGGATGTCTAATCCTAAGGGGCTAGATACTCAGACTCCTATCTCTAAGTCATCTGTTAGAATACATCTCTCTCGAACAAGCTTAGAATAAATATAAGAGTATGTGAACCCTGGATCTACTAAAATAGTAATTAGAATAGAGAATATTATAAAGGTACATGAGATCACATCTGTTGCGTCACACTCATCCTAAGCTCTAACCGCATACTAAGGTGAAGCCACCTTAGGCTTAAAACCAATAAATGTTCTGGTTATACCTATACTAAATTGCCCGAATGCAGTACCACCATCTCCTGAGGGTCCTTGGCCCCCTAAACTATCTGAGTTGACCTCTAGGTCGATATTAGAGTCACACTCTGCACCTCAGGGCAATCTTGAATAAAATAATCCAATGAGCTACAGTTGAAGCATCCTCTAGTCCCCATGTTACAATACTCTTGGGGCCTCTAGTCCCATGTTGGCACACTCTTGGATGACTCTTCCCATAAGAAGAACAGGTTGAGTGAGATGGTATCCTTAGAGATCTATTAATGCTCGCCTTAAAATTTTTCACTAAGGGTCTCCTACGAGACTCAAATCTACCCCATTGATATGTACTTTACCCTGGCCTTCTAGACTAGCATAATGGGGTCCTCCATGAGCCTTGAGAATCTCTAGCCCTCATAATCGATAATTGAAGAGGTCTTGAAGACTATACAACTCTTCGGTTATGTCTCGTTGTGCCACTCGACGTAACCCTTACAATCGTCTTTACCCAACAAGTCAACATGACAAAGATATTAGGAGTATAGACAGCTAGATGGGTGCTGATGTTACGATAGAGGCCCTCATTTAACCTCATATAGTGAAGGTACTTAGACGCCACCAACTCTGATGCACACCGGCTCAACCAGAGGAATTTTATCCTACTTAAACCTAGGTTGGTCTTTCTAAGTCAGATGTAGGAACTGATCCCTCAAATCATCGGTGTGAACTTCTCCTATGTACTTCTGGCGGAACTCAGCTAAGAAGTACTCCCAAGTGGGTCACTCATGCTCTAATGTCATCTCAATGGTCTCCCACTAGTCAATGGTGTCTCCTTTCAGCAGGGTGGTGACACATTTAAGCTTAACCTTATATGCAAGATACAACTAACGAAGAATACGAAAGGCCACGCTAAGACAATGTTCTGCAGTGATGGGGTCGTCATCCCCATAACCAAGAAAATTAGTGGTCTTATGCTCACGAATCCTCTCAACTAGATACTCCTAGGGTGATACTATCAGAGGGGCTGGCGGTGCTGACGAGGTAGGCAGTATAGTTGGTGTCATAAGGATGGCTATAATGATGTGTTTAATTGTTGCTGTCAAATCCCTGAAGAAGTTTGCCTTGTCAACCCCTACATCTCCTGAAATCTCTTATTCTAAGTCCAAGATGAACTCATCGTCGGAATTACTAGCTAGGGAGATACAACTCTCATCCCTCCCCTCATGACTAGAAGTTGTACTATCATCCATAGATTTTTCTGAAATTAAAAAGAAAATGAGAAGTTATTATCGTTATTCCAAAAAAAGTACCCTTAACACTCTAGAGGCATGTACTCACATAGATTCTTAATAACTCTTACTCGTGGTTCCTAGGAATGACTGAATCTAACGCTCTGACACCACTAAATATAACACCCTAATCCAATACGACCCGAAGATCATACGAACTGAGTATTACACGAGACAATTGGATGAACTAACTAAAAAGTTTTCTTTAAAATAATTTTAAATCGTCATATGAAAACCATTCACCAAAGTTATAAAATAAAAATATAGTTTTCAAGTGTACAATTATGAGGAGCTCTTAAAATAAATCCCAAATGTTACAAATCAATTATTTCTAAATAGAGTTATGACTTGAATATGTGGTCTATGAATAGTAAATACACTAATAAATGAATCAAGACATACTCTGCTGCTCTGAATGGTCTGGAAAATCAGTTGTGAGATAAGCTCCTCCTAAGAACCTGCATACAGAAATAACTTCCAAATGTTGAGCTTACAAGCTTAGTGTCACACTAAACAACTAAGCTATAGTACGTGTGTTCATTGCATGATTATGATGGAAAGCAAGAAATAAGCGTACAATTATGCTAAACACGCATTTTGAAGTAGGCATCATAGTGTGGTCAGATCATTTCATTGTATATCGGGACACACACTCCTACCTATGGTGAGATCTAGAATTTTAACACCGTAAATATACACCCAACAAACCTACTCCTTGTATGTACATGGGACATCTGCGCTCGGCCAACAACTGAAGTGCCTTGGCACTGACTAAGATATGTTTGGACATTCTAAACATATAAGATGATCATCATATTGCTAAAGTAACTCAGGTGCCCTGATTATTTCCCAAGCATCACATAATGACTAGTTTTATATCATCTTAATTCGTACCATTTCGAGTTGTAGATGTATTCATTAATTGTTCTTGTAGTCTTATTAGTGAAGTTCTAATCACTATAAATCACCTTCTCGAAAAATTGAATTGAAATGAGTTTCTCACCTAATTTAGGATGAGGGTATCAATACTGAGCTCTTCAGTACCGATACTTACCCTTGATTGTCAGTACTCACCCGTCGTACTGATACAAAAATTGGTTACTAGAATCTAAGATGTCTTAACAGTGTCGATACTTTTATTTGGAGTATCGGTACATGAGTACTGGGAATTGATTTCTATGTTTTGGAAGTAAGGGTATCGATACCCTTTTTCTTGGTATCGATACTCCCCTGAGTACTGGTACCAAATTAGGTTACTATAATTTGAGATCTAAAAGTGGTATTGATAATCCACCCTTAAGTATTGATGCCCAATGAACTTGTATCAATCCTCTGAGCCAAAAATTCCATGTTTTAGGCTACTTGAAGAACATTATCGATACTATTCATCTAGTATCGATACTCAAGCCTAGAAATGCTCTGTTTTAAGTATGAAAATGACACCTAACTCTACCCATATTCCCCTTCTAAGGCCTTTAAATATTATTTAAGTCTTATGTAAGCTGATAGGGGTCATAAAAGTCATTTTTCATGCTGAATAACATCATAACTTAAATCTACCATGAACATACTCATATGCTTTATGAACCCAAACAAGCTAGTCAAGTCATTTAATGACTCACAAGTGTTATAGAGAGGTTAAAAATATGTCACCTTGATCCTAAGCTGCTAAAAATGCTCAAGTCTCGACCAAAACCTAGTTTTCCTTACCTTTGGTCTTAGAGCTTTCACCAATCTCTTTCACAAATCAAAGACGAGGAAGATGAGTTACTAACTCGTCTAGGAACTTAGAATGGAGTTAAGAATACTTTCTAAAGCTTGAATATATAAAAAATAAGATGGAATACAAAGGTTTCCTAAACCTCTAGTTAACCCCCATCTATAGCCCTAATTATCAAACTTTGAGTTTAAGAGCTTGAATGAAAGTTTGGAACGTGAAGATTATGATTCTTACCTTGAAAATTTCGTTCTAGACTTGCAAGACTACAAAACTATCACATTTGTTGATTTGTAAGGGAAAAAGAATGTGGGGTGAAGGAAGAAGAAGAAGAAGAAGAGACAAAAGAGTGAAGAAAATGATGAGTGACAGGCATGACCTCACCAACAATTAAGGGAAATCAAACTTTGGTTCAAAATATGGGCTAGTCACTCCTTTAGTCCTTCAACTTTTGGTCTCTTAATAAAAATGCCTCTTTTATGGCTATTTGGGCCAAAATCAAGCCCAATCCAATTCAAACTTGAACTAAGTCTTCCCATAAGGCTATTAGGCTTATCTAGAATCCTCTTGGGTTAGCCTGAAACTCCTAACCTAGGATTTGGTTGTTACAAGATTAAATAGAATTGATCAATATAAATGAACATAATGAAAAGTGAACAATCAAAAGAATTAATAGCAAAAATTAAACTACTAGCAAGCGTTTAATCCATCTTTGGAACACTAAGAGACAAACACTAGTGAAAATAATATTTAAAACGAGCTAAAATTTTGATACGTCTTACACTCAATCAATCTGGACATTTCATGTCGCTCATATCACATAAATGCACAACCAAACTAGGAGGAGATCAACTTACACTTATGCACTTGGGTGAAAGAGAGAGCCTCATGGCTTGTACATTCACTAAACATCAAAATGATTTTAGCTTATAAATATCTTTCAAACCTTCATATTCTTTTTATGCGGAAAAAAGTGTTTTAAGTACTAAATTGTTCTCAACAATATTTACATGTAGCTTACTTTAAAAATCAATTTCTCGTTCATTACATAACCATTTTAAGAATATTACACATTGTTCTAAAGGTCTAGTGGAGAAAAAATAAAATAATATTTTTATTATTTAAACCTTCAATTTTACCCATAGATAATGTGCCTTAATGTCCCAAAATATCTATTATTTTCCAATAATCCCCACATGAATGAAATTGATAGATAAACAAATTCAATGACTCGATGTGATGATAAAATCTACATTAAATTTTTCATATGATAAGTAAACATCAACCCTTGCATCTTTCATTATAAAAGAATATTTACTTCACTAGCAGATCAATAAACACGATGTCCATATACTATTGTATTATATGTATAAATGATGATATATCTCACACAAATACTTCTCTAATAAGATTTTGTTTCTTGTGAGTGTGTTCAAATGGTCATGAACATATCCTAATTCTGCAAGAGTTTTAGAGAATCATGTCTTACAAGTTTCCTTAAACTAGTCTCAATTTACTCTCACGTGGATGACTTATGTTGTTCAGTTCACCAAAATACACAATGATCATTAAAAGTATTATTTAACCTTTTCCACATTTTCATTATTATTTTCATCAAATGAATGAACTTGGGATAAGAACCCTATAATGGTATTCAAGGTCTATGTAAGTATGTTGTCTCTTTGAACTTAGATGTTGGGATTTCTATTCAATTAGGTTAGATTTTATTCTATTTGAGATCAGTTATCTAGCAATAGTATGTCGACGGTGCATATGTCTCACTTATCATTATATATTACATTTTGTGCTCTATCAATAATTGTTTGGTTATCACAATATATACATATTATGGACACAAACTTTGACCATTCGAGAATATACTGTAAGAAGTTTCGTAGTCATTTTGTCTTTTTCCTAGAATTGTCTAGAGTTATAAACTCATATTCTATTATGGATTTGGTTATAATCGTTTGTCTTGAGGATTTTCATGACACAATTCCTCTCAAAGTGAAAATATACCAACTTATACCTTTAGTGTTTGAATATTGCAATAGTATGTCGACGGTGCATATGTCTCACTTATCATTATATATTACATTTTGTGCTCTATCAATAATTGTTTGGTTATCACAATATATACATATTATGGACACAAACTTTGACCATTCGAGAATATACTGTAAGAAGTTTCGTAGTCATTTTGTCTTTTTCCTAGAATTGTCTAGAGTTATAAACTCATATTCTATTATGGATTTGGTTATAATCGTTTGTCTTGAGGATTTTCATGACACAATTCCTCTCAAAGTGAAAATATACCAACTTATACCTTTAGTGTTTTGAATATTAGATATACAACTAGCATCAATAATCTTTATAACACAGTAGGATATTTGGAATAATGTAGTCTGTAGCAGTGGAAGATCTAGAAACTAAAAAAATAAGGTCCAAAATTTTAATATTCTAATTTCTAAAAAAAATTGGATATGTAAACTTCTTTATTTTTTTCTTTCCCTTTAATGCATTAAATTAAAGTTAGTAATTTTCTCAAAATAATGGGTATTCAATTGCTCCATATGAGAGTTGCATACATTTGCCACTGGTTCGTAGTTCTAAGTATATTGATATATCTCAGTACCTTCAGAATCCTTTCAACACAATAAGATATTTGAAATAATGTCATTATTATCAATAGAAAATATAAAGAAAATATTTAAAATATATGATGATTTGGACCATTACGTGACTTTAGTGGTTAAAGGGGGTATTGTTCTTCTAAGAGATCTTGAGTTCAAGCAGTTGCATATGTTGGTGTGTTATTGTTGTTTAAGAAAAGATTCTTAACAGATACTACCTTGTAATTACCCTAAGACTATTCAAAAGAATATATAATGATTTAAAAGTTTTAAGAGAGTCAACTACTCTCAACGGTTCCTCCATCCATCTTTGATTATAAATCAATATCAGATTTTTTTTAAATTGATTTGATTTAAAGAACAGATATATTTAATGCAGCGTTCATCCCTCAAGCTTAGAGATGGCAACGGGCCGGATCTGGATTGGATCTAGCTAGATCCATATCCAGACCCATTTTTACATCCTGGATCCAGACCCACTCCGGATCCGCAGGTCTAGAAAATTGAGACCCAGATCTAGATTCATTGGATCTGGGTCCAAAACGGGTTTGTTAAAAAAAGACCATTCAACCTATTTTTTAACGTAATAAAATTGTCATTGACTAATTTCATATCACATCTCCTATTGAGGAAAGATTAATTTCAATACAACTAGTAACAAAATAAAAAAGATAAACTAAAGTCTAAAAAAACTCCAACACAATTACACGCAAGCCTAGTTTAAAACCTATTAGAACTCAACCCTATAAGAACTCATGCGTCTCTCTCTATAAAATAAATTTATATATATATTATAAAACCTATTAGGTCATTTATATATTTTTTAAAACTAAAGGTGGACTTTTATAAAACAAGTAAACGAGTCCAGACCTAATATCTTAGTGTCAGATCCGGATCCGAATCCGTAATTTAATCAGATGATCCAAATCCAGTCCGAATCCATCGGGTCCAAAGTTTTAGAATTCAAACCCTATAAAATACATATGAATCTACGGATTCGGGTCGGGTCCAGGATACATTGCGATCCCTACTCGAGTTGTAGGAGAAAATGCCAAAACAAAATTAATAAAAGTTTTAGGAACTGGGGCCTGCTGGTATGGGGGTTGGTAGCACCGGTGACCATTAGAGTAAGGCTGACTAAAAAGTTGAGCGGAGCTATTTGTATTAATTGAGTTCATGAGTTTTATTTTTTAAAATTTAATTTAATTTAACTTTTTAAAATAAAATTAAAGGTAGTAAAATTTGATTTTAATTAAATTGAGTATATTATTCGAACTATGCATGCATAATCCATTCTCAGATGCTGGTTGATGCCAATACAAGATTTCAGAAAGGTGAATTTGATTGTTTTTCTCTTTATTTGACAACCATAAAAAATAAGAACTCAATGAAAAAGTAAACTAAATAAAAAAAATAAAAAGTTAACATATGAAACAGTGTTATTGTATAATAAAATAAAATCTAATAAATAAAAACGGTTTTTTAAAATATGATCACACTCTCTGGAATGAATGCAGTTGATTTTATTTTTCTTTCATGATAATAGCCTACCTTAATTAATTAGGCGTACAAATCATGTTTAGTGTTATATGAATAATCAAATGACAAGGAGGACCCCTTTGAGTTGATACATTTTAGCACCCTTCACGTGATTTTTCGTACGTCGAAAATGATTGGTATCGATTTTTTTTCCTTCATCAATTAATGACTTGTTTTTCCCTATGAGCTAATCATTATTCACTAAGTAGGAGTAGACTTAAAATATTATGTTGTGGTTAAAATTTTAAAAATTTTAATTCATAAATTATAAAATTTTAAGAAGAAAATATATTATTAAAATTAAATATAAAAATTGATGAAGGGTATACTTAATAAATATCAATATATGAAAGATTTATAATTTATATTTATATTAAATGTGTATTAAAGAAATATAAAAATTAAAAGTGAACTATTATTGTCTACTTTTAGTGCGTGGGAAAATTAGGCCCATAAAACAGTCTGTGCTAGAAGCTGTTCCCTGGTCCCTATCTTCATACAAGTCGAGTAAGCAAAATTGATTAAATGAATCGTGTTGAAGAAATTATTTGTGAATAGTTTGTATAACGTTTTTCTAAGTTTATTTATTAAGTATGATAAACAAGTATGAACAAAAATTTTATGTTCATTTAATGAACAAGTGAACACTAACAAAAGTTTGTTTGATTTGTTTATGTTTACGAACAAACTCGTTTATAATCCCATTGACTGACTCGTTTATAATTTGTTTTATCGACTTGTTTATAAGCTCATTTATTGACTTGTTTATAAATTTGTTTACTTAATTTTCTTTTTTTTTTTTTACTTTTTAAATATTTGTGAAGATAGAGACTAAATTGTACATAAGGTGACCTAGAGTTCAAATTGTGAATCATGAGGAACTTAGGGACTAATTGAATAATTTTATTATTTTTCTTTGTCTTACAAATAAAATGATAAAAAGAGTGTTGGTTGTGTGACATTAAATAAACGTTAAACGAATATGTTCGCGAACGTTAAACAAATATATTTGCAAATGTTAAACGAATATGTTCGCGAACGTTAAACAAATATATTTGCAAATGTTAAACAAATATACTCATAAACCTTAAACAAATATACTCATAAACGTTAAACAAATATACTCATAAACGTTAAACAAACATGTTTACGAATGTAAACGAACAAACACGATATTAAAAATTTAACCTAACATGAACAAAAAAAATAAACAAGCGAACACCAACCAAACATAAACACAAAAAATAAACAAATGAATGCAGATACAACTTTGTTCGTTGAAAGTCGGTTCCTTTACCAAGACAAGACCAGCAAAACAACGCAGAATAGAGCAAATTTTCACCTAAAAACTAAGTATTTATAGTTAATGCGGTTAGATATAACAGTCCCTTCAATATAACTTACCCTTAATTTTTCACTTAAACGTATATAAAGTTATATAATTAAGGAGAATTTTAATATTACTACTTCCCCCATAGCTTTCAATCATGAGGGAACAAACTTAAACATAACAGTCCAAAAGGCACCTCCATTACTGCGTGGGAACTCTCTTTTCCGAGCCTTATGCTACTATTTCAATGCCAAAGACAGCAGGAGACATTGATGTCGACTCTAAAAGACCACTTTACTCGCCTAAAATTTGATGTCATTTTCGACTAATGCATCACCTGTTGATCCATGTAGAAAACCAGTACTAGTTGATTTACTTCTATATAAGATCAGGCAACTTGAAGATGTTTGTTCACACCCAAAATATTGCAATAAAACAAACAAACTCTAAGATGGCTAGGTTCCCTTACAAGCATCTTGTTCTTGCTGCTCTTTTCCTCTTCTTCTTCATCTCCACAACTTCTGGAGGTATATCTTAAATCTCCAGCCCATCAATTATATATCTTTATTCTGTAAATTTTATATGTTCTTTGATTAATATCAACGAGTATCTTGATCTTAAAATTGTTCATTTGCTTTTTCAGCACGAAATCTACCGGCGGCCAAGGGAACTCAAGAACCCAATGATCATCAAGGGGTTACATCAACAAAAGATGAAGGAGAAACTAATATTAGTGTTGATGAATTAGTATCTATGGACTACACTCCAGCAACAAGAAAGCCACCGATCCATAATTAATGGGAAAATTTTGTAAAAACAAGAGTTCGCTGGTTAGTTTAGTTTTTGTTCGGCTCCTTCTTTCTTTTCCCCGAGATCCTGATTTTGTATTTGAGTGCATACATTTATACATGGTAGAAAGATTAAAAGAA